>NC_138586.1:9861093-10545873 GCF_964289735.1 Phaethon aethereus | reverse complement strand
TAATTTTCTTTGGTAGAAAAAAAATTACCATTATTTTGTTGTCTATTTCTACCCGTAATTTTATTTATTTTCAAACTATAGTCTGGCAATAATGTTCATAGAGCATAAGTTGGTCTAAGTTTCACACAGTCTGATTTTCTGATAACTTAAATAAGCCATTTTTTTAATTCTAAACAAATATGAACTTTGTATATTACAGGTTTTAGATGTATATTTCAAGTAGTCACATGAAATTTCATCTTCATTTTTAACAAGCCATAAAAAAAATAACCTGGAAAATAGATGTAGTTTCAAAACTCTCTGCAAGAGAAGTGTTCTATCTTGAATAGTAAGTCTGACATATCAAGGTATAGCGTGACATGTTTCATACAAATATATCAGTAAAGGGCTACATTTTGCTACCTTTCTGTTGCTTTTTCATTCAACTTTATGAATTTCAAAGGGGGTATTTCTTGACTAAGTTCCAACCAAAAAATGGCTACTGGAAAATGCTCAAAATGATGATAAAATGGCTATACAGACAGATATATTATTTGAAGATGGTATATTTCTTGTCAACTCAGCGTTCAGTAAGTATCTTCACTTTCTTCTAGAGATTCCCAGACAGAAGCCTGACATGAGCTCAACTTGTTTACTGTATCAGAGACAAACTGGATTTCCCTGAGTCTCATCTGAGAGGAATTCCCCAATGATTAAAGTTAAATAGATAACAATGATAAACAGAGTTCACATTAAAAACTCATGCTTCTGTGTTTAAATCAGTCCATATGTGGCAGGGAACAGAAAGTTTTCTGAGAATGGACTAATTTCCAGTATTTTCCTGTGCTGTGGTTCTGATACTTTTTTCTGACATTTTTGGTTCCAGTCCATATGAAAGATAATATTTGATTAGAGATGTTATGTGAAGGTGAAAATATGAAAGAGAGAGTTCTCTGATTAAAGTAAAGACTGCTTAGACATTAAATTCTTCAGTTGTAGGACTGAATTTAACAGGAATGACTTGAGGAAAACTCATTGTGGCATGAAGTGGAAAACAGTTACGGCAGAAGTGAAAAGAGGCTTTCTAATAGCAGGGTGTGACAGGATGACTGATGGTGTTATGAAGTGCCTTGCAACCTTCAGGATATGACTAGGTCGATAGTCTTTTCCATCAACAGCTGTAAAGAACATAATCCATCAGGAGGAGGGGAAGTATTTTTGTGTTGGAACTGAATCACTGTATAAAATGGCTATAGGGAACAAAGAGTGTAATGGCATATCTGTGTTATAGTGGAGCATCTAGTAAAGCAAGAGTATAACAACCGTCACTCAAAAGCTTTTTAGAGCACAACACCAGTCAAGTTAAAAGAATAATATTTCAGCCTTAGTACCCTGGATCTGTTCTCATTCTTGTTCCAGATGAGATTTATGATTCATTTCAGCCTCCTCGCTTAGTCATTCTCGTGAAATATATAGCAAGCCTCATCTCCCCCAGTATAAGTCAGAAGCAGCTCTTTAATCAGCAGGGCTGCTTAAATGGTAAGATTAGGTGAGAGAAAAATTGACTATCACTGAATTTTCTAATTGAAACTTGATGTTCTTCCTCCATCTTTGACTGAATGTTACTATTTGCCCACTGGCTCTGAAGTAGATTCAAAAAGAGGTCCTTGATAACACTGGTCTTACTCTAGATTCAGGCTTGTGACACTGAGAGCAACAGTGGGCAGGCATCAACCAAGGTTAGGGAGGAAGAGTTCTGCAGTCACATGCAGTGGTAAGTAAACATCCTTAGCATGTTTAGTCTGAAGAAGAGGAGGCTGAGGGGAGACCTTATTGCTCTCTACAACTACCTGAAAGGAGGTTGTAGTGAGGTGGGTGTTGGTCTTTTCTCCCAAGGAACTAGCAATAGGATGAGATGAAATGGTGTCAAGTTGCACCCGGGGAGGTTTAGATTGGATATTAGGAAAGTTTTCTGTACTGAAAGAGTGGTCAGACATTGGAGCAGGCTGCCCAGGGAAGTGGTGGAGTCACCATCACTGTAGGTGTTCAAAAAACATGTAGACATGGCACTTCGGGACATGGTTTAGTAGGCATGGTGGTGTCGGGTTGACGGTTGGACTTGATGATCTTAGAGGTCTTTTCCAACCTTAATGATTCTGTCATTCAGAAGAGGTAAAATCCAGTTGGAGTGGAAGGAAGAAGGGGAAGTGAGCCACCCAAATCAGTATGAAAAAAAAGTCTTAGGATGTATTCTTGATGTTAGTTTTAATAGGAAGATTGAGAATGAGTTGTTATTTCAACAACCAGTCCAGGTGAATGAACACTCCCATAGTTCTGACTGAGAGTAGAGCAGGACTCCTACTGTGCTGTGTAAAACATACCGTGATTTTACTCTCATATACACTGTATTCTTAATTTCTTTGCATTTCCTTGTAGATTTGCTATAAGATGGAAAAGACATACTATGCAAAGAACACAGATATTGAACCTTTATTCAGCCCATAGCCTGAGTTTTTCAAGCATAGAGAATGCATGGGGAGGATGTGTTGGGTGGTTGTTTTGGATTTTAATTATGGAAGGAACTCTTGGCAGCCAGAGGAGAACTGTACAATGGAGAAGACATGTTCCTCAGTGTTAAGTTCTGTTTTGGCCATGCCAGCTCAAATATATATGCATTATTTGAGTTTGTAATACCACATACATGTTTTTGCATAGCAAAAGTCCTACTTTGAAGACGTATTTCAGCTCTTGCCAGGAACTCAAGATGGTCTGACTGCACTTAACCTCACAGATAGCTTTATCTAAATTCATCTGAATCTCACTTTGATCTCATGCCTCATTTCTTTACCTTTGCTGATCAAAATAGTATATTTGGTCTATGAGTTTAATGTTGCTGATTGCTATGTTTGTAAAGTGGTTTTACATTTCTTTCTTTTAAGGAGAATGCATTTCTTATAGAAGCTGTTAGAAAAACTACGGGAAAACAACAAGACAATATGCTCTCCTTTTGAGAGAACTTTGAAATTATTGTCAACACAGAAACCAGTAAGGTCATTACCTTACCAGTAGTATTTACAGTTAAACAGAAAACATACATTTATTTGATTCTAGAGACTACTAAAATCATAGTGAATTAAAGCTATGCTAACAGACCTGCTTAGTATTTCTGTGACAGGTTAAATGCCAGGCTGCATGTCATCCTCTGTGAATCTGTCAGCACTAATAGTAATCTGTGTTTATTTTTCCAGATATGCACACATGTATTTTGACCCACAAAAGTACATAATAAAACTGGATCATTTTATACTTTCATCTGGTCTTAAAAATCCGTGAGTAGCTCACTACTCAAATCTGGTAGTTCATCTACCTTCAAAGTACCTTTTAAGTGGGAAAAGTTTTATAGAACTTTGACAAATGCCTTAGTTTAGATAGATTGTACTGTGATATCTCTTAAAATATAATGTTATTATATACCACTTACATGTTTTGTAACACAAGTTAGTAGTGTTCCTCCTGGACCCACAAATATCTCTGTCTTCTAAATCTGTTAATAACAGAACTATAAATGGTAAATCATATTTGGAAATATGATATAATATAATTAGTAAGTTTTTAAGGGTTTGATATTTTCCATCTTCTGCTATTTAAATTGATTTTTATATAAAGCAATTAAGAACATCCTTTTTCCATTAAGAAAATCATATTTAACTTCCATTGTGATAATGTACATTATATATAGAAGAGAGAAGGTACCTGAGCTTCACTTTTTTCCCCACAAGGTCATTGTCATTGCTGGTGGTGGTGGTGTAATTTTCCAGAATAAATATATTAATAAGTGGTCCTCTTAGAATGAAATCAATCAAGACTGCAAATATAAATATTTCCTTTGACATAATTACTGTCAGGAATGAGTAATTATTTTACTATATTAAACAACTTTATGCTTTTGACAGGTTAATAAGCAGTATGGAAAATGTCACTTGAAAACCATAACATGAGCACCGTGCTTCCGAGGCTGAGATTATTATTTTTTGCTGGTGTTTTCCAGGACACTTCATTAGGTCGGTGACAGACATAAATAAATATATAAATATATGATGAAGCACTTTTGAAAATATGTGTGTCAGCTCTTTCATTGGACAGAGACAGCTGTTTGAAGCAGAGAACTGTGAGAGTACCGAAGACAAACGCTGGTCAAAGAGAAGATGAAAATAGGTCTGCTCATGATGACTGGTTTTCCTGCAAAAATACTTGAGGAATTTTTTTTTTCGTATATCCTCTTTGCTTAGATCTGTATCTTTTTTAAAAACAGGGTGTTTACGCTTTGCCCATCACTCCAAGGCAAAACACTAACATGCGTTCCATAATGATTACAATTAATTGCCAAAGTTAATGATACTATAGCCTCCAACTAGATTTTGCACAGCAGTCCAAGTTGGATATTTTTGTTATAAAGCTTAATGAGAAATGTAAGTAGAACATAATTTCTTAAGATTTCTGCGCTGTGGTTTTGCTTCAGGAGAGAAATGGTAAGGAATTTACAATAATGGCTATTACTAACAAATGGTATTTAACATTTATATATGTCTTTTCAAGTTCAGAAGATTTTATTAGTACTAACTGATGATTACTAGTCAACTTTAATGATGTTACAAAAAATTAGATATAAAATATAAATTAGAGGGCACATGACTGTTTTCCACAAATATATCAAGGGTAAATAACAGATAAAGCTATGTATAATTAAAGAACAAGGTTATCACAAGAGCAAATAGGCACTAATTGGACACAGCTAAATTCAGACTCTAAATTAGAAGTTTTCTAATTGTCAGAGGAATAAAGTAGGCTTTGCTGGGTTGCTATTTTAATCATATTCTATGTCTAAATATGTGGTATTCTGAAGGTTTTCAGCATTGAAACTGGTCTGGTCCTGTGGCCTGAACAGCCATTAGTAATAAGTATGTTACTGAGGCTTCTGGAATATATCTTTTAACTCAGCTTCATCCAGGGTTTCAAAGATTTCTTTGCTATGTGAATCAAAACAGTCAGTTTGGTAGATTTGATCTAAAAGTTCACTCAAAAGCTAAAACACTACAGTAGCTGTTTGGGTGGTCCATCATTGGCTAGGGCATAGATTTTTATGGATCAAATTTTTTTCCATAGTTTTTGTATCCATCCTCTTACCTAAATTCTATGTTGTCTTATAGTACGATTAAATAATGCATTCTCTTTCATTAAAGAAAAAGAATTGCTGTTAGGATGATGCTTTTCTACATCCAAAATACTATTTGTTTAACTAAACAAGAAACATTTAAGAGCCATGGTTTTATAAACAAAATTTTAATTAAAGTTCTATTTTTTTGGAGTTTGTTAAATTTTAGATAACTCCACAGACATACTAACAGTGTCCATAGCTGACTCTGTCTGACACATACACAGGAATATTTTTCCCTGTCTCAGTATGGATCAAAATACTCCAAAGTATTCCTTAACACACAACTGGACAAAGTCCTAAACTACGTCATCTGAATTAGGCATTAAGCAGGAAGGGGTTGGCTAGGTGATCTCCTGAGGTACCTTCTAACTTGAATTATTCTAGGATTCTGTGATGATGTATGATTATTGTTATGAGAAAAATATCTATATTCCTGACAGAGATTGCCCAATTCTTTTCTCAACATGTTCTTTTGGAGTAGTAAGTGAAAATGTATATATTTTTAGTAGCTTTTAAACACTGTGACATATTTTGTCTTAGATGTAAAGTTTGACTGAGCAGCAGTGTAATTAAATTTTGAAGAGCTGAGATCATCATGAAGATAGTATTCCTTCACTTGACCTGAAGATCTATGTACTTTACACTAGTAAGCACCCAAGAGCATTAGAAACTGTGTTGAGGGGGTTTTGGGTTTTTTCCTCTATCTTAGAGGTTTTTTACTCTCTGTTCTTGTTATCTCAGAATTCACAGAATAACAGTTTCTATCATACTGGGGTAATTTTGGAGAATTTTTGTCTTATTTACAGTAAAAATAATTTGCAAGGGTCAGTTACCTTCTGATACCTGAGGGAAGTAATCTGGAAGTAATAATCTGGAAGTAATTTACAAAACTCCTGACATGTCATGTCCTGCCGTGTCAACTATTATGATACATATTTAAGATAAATGTCCATAAGAATACATGTTTGTATCTACATATTTGTTATCTACATATGCATGTAGACTTGCATGTAGCTCTTTTTAAAGACAAGGTTACTGTAGGTAGGGAAAAAATATTTGAGTACTGTTCAGTTTATTAGAATTCTTTACTAGGTATGCAAACTTACACTCCATTAAGCTACATTGCACAGCATTCCTGTTGTGGTTTAACCCTGCAGGCAGCTAAACACCACATAGTCGTTCACTCACTCCCCTCAGTGGGATGGGGGACAGAATTGGAAAAAAAGGTAAAACTTGTGGTTTGAGATTAAGACAATTTAGTAGGACAGAAAATGAAAATAGGACAGAAAATAATAACAGGGGTAAAAGAATATACAAAACAATTGATGTGCATTGCAGTTGCTCACCACCCACTGATGGACGCCCAGCCAGTCTCCAAGCAGTGGCTGCCACTCCTTGGCTAACTCCCCCCTGTTTTATTGTTCAGCATGACATCATATGGTATAGAATATCCCTTTGGCCAATTTCAGTCAGCTGTCTTAGCTGTGTCCCTTCCCAGCTTCTTGTGCACCCTCAGCCTCCTCACTGGCAGAACAGTATGAGAAGCCGAAAAGTCCTTGACTTCGTGTGAGCACTGCTCAGCAACAACTAACACATCAGTGTGTTATCAACATTATTCTCATACTAAAGCAAAAACACGGTACTATACCAGCTACTAGGAAGAAAATTAACTCTACCCCAATCAAAACCAGAACATTTCCTCAGGAAAAAAATATTCTGAGCATAATTTAAAATGTTCTGTGACTGCCACAGAATCCCAGAGTAGCATATTCCAATTCCAAATGGCTTATTCAGCATTCTCCTTTAAATGGTTTTGTGGTTTGATAGTGCACTTAGTTATTTCAAAATATCTGCAGACAAAAGTATCTTCTTTGAAGACAGAAGATAATAATGGATTATCTTCTCCATAACAGTGCCAGTGCCTCAATTATGATGGTAGATATTTTTCTTTATTCTTTTTAATTCATCCAGATTTTTCACCCTCCTACTCAGCCAGAGACAGATGGAAGGCTGTTTTCTTTTTACGTGATTATACCACCCCTGAGTCTCAGTTTTTTGGAGATGGCTACAATACCATTAACAATCTTTAATTTTAACAATGTTAGGAAGAGTGTGTCTACATCTATGTTACTGGGATTTTATTTGAAGTAAAAGAAACATTTTGTTGAGGCCCCAGACCTCATCTCTTCCAATAATAGGATGGTAACATCAACTATTTCCAGAAGGTAGGCATTAACTTGTTACCAATGTTACTGTTTTTCATAACAGGAATCAATGTAATGTATGGAATACTTTTTTCCTTTAAAAGAGGGTTAGAGGCTGCTCATTTATACTTAACTTTTATCAGATTAGACTTTAATCTTCAAAGCATTTCAAAGAAGCTTGCATTTAAGTTCAGTGAATTCAGTGAAGTGGGCTGGGTTTTTCAACATACCACGTCTGTGATATAGAGAAAATCTCTGTGAATTACACAAGTCATTCTGATTCAGCATCGTAAATGTTATTTATTACAGGTCTGTGCTCCTATTTTCAAACTTGTTTGCCTTGGCTAGTCAAAATGTCAAGAAAGTTCACGTGCGGAAAAAATGAGTTTAGCTTAAAACTGGAAAAAGAAAATATGTTTCTCTTTAACCACAATGTACAATTGTGTTGTACTCTGGTATTGGAAGCTGTTGAGGGCAAAAAAATAGCAAGATGCAAAAATGTAGATGAAAGAGAGGAGTATTCAGAGTAAAACTAATGCTAAGAAAAATATAGAAGCTATATTAAACCTCCAGCTTCAACCTTTAGAGGCTTTTGTAAATGGATAAATGAAAATGATTGTTCCATGTCTGGTTGCTTCCCTTTTTTTCTCTAGTGTTGGGTGCTGGTAGAGATGACAAAGTAGGTAAGTCTTGCCTCAGTTTAGTATGACAGTATTTCTGTTCCTAACCAAAATCTTAGGCAAAAAAAAAAAAAATAGGTAGCCTTGTTTCAGAGGAATGAAATAGCTACAGTAAAGATTGAGGACTAAGCATAGACAAGGATGTAATGAGCTTACTCAGCACAGAATGTAAGCTTGCATCTGCCCTGAAACATCTAAATAGGCCATTTGGCTTTTTTACATCTTTTCAGGCTGGAAAATGATTAAGTTCTTTGAAGAACTGGTCTGCAAATACCTCAGCAGAAATGTGGTTGTCTAACTTTGGACATGTAAAATTAGGTAGAAAATTTAGCAAGGTAGATTTCTTACTGCTATGGTTATAGCAGAAATATAACCTGTCTTACTTCTATTATACATACTAAAGCACTAAGGTACATCCTTGTCTTATGCAAAAGCCATCATTGTGTTTTCCCTGCACATTGTTTGATATTAGTGCATTAATGGAAGAACATACTGTAGCAGCAAAGCATATTGGTACAAAATAAAAACAAGAGCTTGCACCTTGAAAAATGCAAAAAACTGTTTAAACTTAGTGTCTCATCATTCTTCATGGAGGTTGTTCTCTACTTTGAGTTAACAGCACTCCTGCTCTGACTAGACAGATGAAGAATGAGAATTATAGATGGGTTTCATTTCATTAAGAGAGACAGAGTTGCTGACTTCCTGCTTTTTATTAGCATGTGGGACACTGGGGAAAATGTGTTTGTTAATTCATTTCAGCCAGGGGAAACTTGAAAAACATCCTCTAGTTTGGATTATCCCTGAAACTGCTGTCACTTTTCCCAAGAAGCTACCAGAGACTTTTCTACAACTGTGTGTAAAAAAATACTGAAAAAAGGAATTTACCTTCAATAAAATGGAACTTCAAGGTATGTAAAACAATGATCTTTGCAGCCGTGTGTCATTTGACCTTAATATTTGCAGTTCTTCAGAAAATTTTCCCTATTTTTTTGCCCTATGCTTGAAAGAGATAGGCTGCTGTTAATTAAAATTAATTTTATTATCTGTTTCTGTCTCCAAAATAATCAGATGAAGTCTCATTTCCTTGGATCATTCAGTAAGTGAATATGAATGTCATTGTTTTTCCATTTATTTTCCTTTTAAAAGTTTAATAATTCATTGATCTTTTATATGTTTTAATGCCATAAACTTCCAATATAATAAGGTAAAATAAACAATTTGTGACTATCAGACTGTCCAAATGAACATTTTAAAAGTCTGTGCAAGATATAAAATAAAAATTTTCAATGTATTGCAACATTGAAGTACTAATTAGGATTGCCTAGCTGGAAAAGCGTTTTTTAGCAGTTTAAAGTTGCAGTGTTTTCTATTAATCTCAGTTCAGTGTCATGAAAATATGAAATCAATTAACTTGGGATTCTGTTTATTGAACAAGACAAGTGAAGGAATGTATCCACTACATGGCAATTAGCTGAAATACTTGTATCTCAATAGGAAGAAAATAAACCAGGAGATTTAGTAAAGGAGTAAAATGCTTCCTATTTTCCTTATTCTTTAATTTAGAAAGCTCCTCTTTTCAGTGGAACTGGACTTCCGTATGATATTGTCAATGAACATGAAAAGCCTCAAGTATGCTCGGTAATATTCTAGGTAAAGAACAACAAAAAAAGAAGCCCCCAAATCCCAAGGTCAGATTTAACATTTAATTATGGAGACTAGAGATAAGTATAAGCCCTTTGTTTTCTAAGCTCTCATTTTAAATATGAAATAAATCAACTATTTAGTGACCCAGCTGGCCTGCAGCTAATCACCATTGTCATTAACACAGATTAGAAAATTATACCAGATTGATTAGTCCTTCTGGTGTCAGCTGCTATAAAGAGACAGTAGGTTTTTTTCTTTTTAAATTGGAGGATGAAATTAACTTTTCTGACGTCTGTAAAGGTGTTCTATAACATTCATACAAAATGTCATACCTTACTGAAGGTCAAGCTCAAGGTCTAAATACTGTTGGTAATTGCACAGCCTGCAGTATCTCTGGGTATGGGAAACTACTGAACTGAAATTGAAGTCTGCATAGATGCCTGTGTTTGATTGTAAATTCCTCTGTTGGGCAGAGTGCTGGGGACCATGTTTTTTTTTGCTAAGATTGAACTGTATTGAACTAATTAAACCAACATTTCTTGGAACTTCTATTTCTGACAAACATGTAGACATGATCACAGTTAAGACAGCAGAATCTGCCTCTTGACAAGAACTACCTGAAGGCTCTACATTTGCAAAACACTTCATGTTTTACATTCTCTTCCCTTGCTTCCCTCTCACAGTTTTAAAAGAAATTATTTAGCGGAGACTGAGAGGGTAGCCTAGTATGCCACTGAGAAGAAAGGAGATAACAATTTGTAAGATGCATTATCAGAAATTCAGGTAAATATTAAACATATAGAGCAAAGATAAGCAGATAAATAATTCATGGCAAGTTCACAGACTGATAGAAAGAGTTTCAAATATTGATTTTGATGGAAGTTTCATCAATCCCTGCAAAAAGCATCTTAAATTGTCTCCTCCCTTAAGTACAGGAAGTAAAATCCTGGCCTTGTTACGATCCATACCATACCTCCTAATTAATTTGCCTCACATCAGCATATAGAGAAATCTAGCTGTCAGTGAGCCATAATACAGAAAGAGTAGTCAAACAACTCTTTGGAAAGGTTCCTAGTCCCAAACTCCAGCTAATGTTTGAGGTTAAAGTGAAAGTTTGGGGCTAAAATCCATATTTTTTTTAAGAATTCTTTAGAGATATTGGTAACCAAGGTCAGACATATTTGTCAGAAAAACAAAAAATGAAAAAAAAAAAGAAATTTTAGCTTTTTGACAGTACCTTCAGAACAAAGCTTCTTTTCCTTACTGAAATATATTTATTCACAAAAATTCAATTTATAAATTACAAAAATATTATCTATTTTGTAATTGATTTTGTGTCCTATTTGGAAGTGTGTCCTATTTCAGAAGTTGCTTAGACTTAGTTTAGAATCATAGAATCATGGAATCATAGAACCATAGAAAGTTTTGGGTTGGAAGGGTCATTAAAGATCATCTAGTTCAAACTCCCCTGCCATGGGCAGGAATGCCTTCCACTAGATAAAGTTGCTCAAAGCCTCATGCAACCTGGCCTTGAACACTTCCAGAGAGGGGGCATCCACATCTTCTCTGGGCAAGCTGCTCCAGTGTCTTACCACCCTCATAGTAAAGATTTTCTTCCTAATATCTAATATAAATCTACCCTCTTTCAGTTTAAAACCGTTACCCCTCGTCCTATCACTACACTCCCTGATAAAGAGTCCCTCCCCATCTTTCCTTGTAGGCCCCTTTATGTACTGGAAGGCTGTTATAAGGTCTTCCTGAAGCCTTTTCTTCTCTAGGCTAACCAACTCAACTCTCTCAGCCTGTCCTCATACGGGAGGTGTGATAGCCCTCTGATCATTTTCGTGGTCCTCCTCTGGACCTGCTCAAGCAGGTCCATGTCTTTGTTATGCTGGAGCCCCAGAGCTGAACACAGCACTCCAGATGGGGTATTATGAGAGCAAAGTAGAGAGGGAGAATCACATTCCTTTGACCTGCTGGCCACATTTCTTTTGATAGTGTAACAGATCTTGGCTGCAAGAAAAACGGTGCAGTGCTTCATGAAAAATGTCTTCTGAAGACTTTGACAAGCTAAAAAATGGAGACAGGATTACTGTACATACTAGGAAATAGAGCATAACAAAACAGTGTTTGATACCTGGTTAATCTGACTGAATTGAGGTACTTTGAGGCAGTTAGGTAGTCAAAATATCCTAGTCAATTAGACACCCAGTAAAATACTAAATTTTTATTCATCTGTGGTGGACAATCAACATCTTCCCAGAGATGTTTTGTTCTTTCAGAAACTGAATTTTATGTCAAAAAATCATTATGATAGAAGATTCCCAACTCATGTTACTTAGATGCTGATATGACCTGCCAACTGTTCCTAGAACTGCTTCACATAACGGTCTTAAACTTTATGACCTCTTGTCTTCCTTTGAAAACAAAATGTGTTGAATGTTTCTCCTATTCTGGTCACGACCAGCAAATAAGTGTATTATCCATTCTCTTACGAGCCAGAGATTTCATTAACCTCATGTTTATTTTCACCTTTTGGTCATCTGTTAGTTGTTCTGTGATAATAATTCATTTTGGTTGGCTTAACACAAGTTAAATTTGCACAAAGTGAATTTGGCTGAACTTCAGCTGTATATGCCAGATGACATTTTAATGTATTCATCTTTATTGTGGGGTGAATTCCATGGAATATGTCTGTTGCTTATTCAGGCATCCTTAATACTGGCCAAGATAGTATTGACTGGTTGGTGGGCATTATAGAAAACAGATCTTCAGGAAATTTATGAAGATCTGTTTATCTAGGTCTAGATAAAGAAGTAAAAAGAGACAGATGAAGATAAAAAATTGTTTCAGAACAGGAATAGCATGCTTTAGAATCCAAAAGGACATTTGTTAGGAAGTTAAGTACTATCATAATTTACCTGTTTTTTTTCACATTATATTTTTGACATTAATTGTTGTCCAAATATCTACATTTTATGAGTCAGTTGACATGTAGCATACCTATTACATTTGGTATACAAGCCAGATAGTGACAGGAAGGATGTACATGTTTATTATGTAAAGCTGTGAACCATGAAGCTCTGGCTGTTTGAGAGTGATGATTTATTTTTCCTGCTATTGCTTATTTTGGTGTGTATGGGGTGTGAGATTAGGATGAGACAGAAGAGTTAAAAATTTCATGTAGGTTACATGTGATCTGAGAATTACTTTGAGGGATTATTTTCAAAACCATTTAGTTAAAAAAAAAAAAATTGTTCTAACCCCAGATATACACACACACTTGTGTGTTTCTTCAAGCATGCTGTCTTTCACGTACATTTAGGCTTCTCTATTTTTCAAAACTGAAGATCACATGAAAGGTCTTTTCTCTATACACAATAAAAACAAAGCGTTACTATATCACGTTACTGAAATTACGAAGAGGCATTTAATTTTTATTTATATCCGTCATTAAGTACCATAACAAATCCACCTAAAGTTCTTCTCTGAGTTTACTCTGAAGAATTTAGAAATAGTTTGCAGTGCTGCTTTGTCCACGTATATGCCATCTAGATTTTTAGGTATAACAGAAAAAAACTAGAAATAAGCTTTTTCACAACAGACAGTCTTTTTGGTGTTCAGTAAGTCTATCTTTCCTTTCCTTCTCCTTGCTAGCCTAGCCCAATCTTCACATTAGCTCAGATAGATTCGCTTTGTAATTGAATTTCAGTTTAATGTATTACTGGAAACTACTTTTAAAAAAATCGTAATGGAAGAGGCCTCAGTACCACTTTCCCAATCTGAAAAATAACTTCCCCTGCATATACACCATTCAGATTTATTAGCTCTGTCTTTCTAACACAGAACACAGGCTGCTGGCAAAATAATTATAACTGATAGTTAACCTCTTGGGATAAAGAAAAGATTTAGCTTTCACTCTTTTGAATTTGTTTTCTTTTCTGCTTGTAGAAAAATAGTTTAAAATGGGAAAAACATAAAGAATGTGCTTTCTTCACATAAGGGTGCACAACAGTTGATGCTAGCAGGGTATTTGGCAGTAATAAATGGTATCATCTGGAACATAACCATGTTCAATAGTCCCTGTTCCTTCTATTCTGGGTACAGGTGGATGCAGAGTCTTATTCTTTCTAAATGCCATCACCTTCTAGCTGGCTCTGAAATATAGACTTATTTTCATCCTAGAGTCATTGCAATATCATTTGTGAAAGAGAATTTAAAACCTGCAGGTGTAATATTGATAAAAATGCTGTTTAGGCGCTGTCTTGGTTTTGCTTCTCATTCAGTGACACACCTATACACTTAATATCTACGTGTTACTCTGAAAAGCTTTTTCCATGTAGACAAATTTACCTTTTTTTTTGTTGGAGTGAGTCATATTCCTCTGATATCTGTTTCCATGCCAAGTTATTTCCAAATAAGAAAAAAAAGGAATAATCCCCAGGCAACTCTGTTACTCTCATTTGTAATTAAACCATCACACCTGAAACATACAGCAGGCTGCTTGTGAAATTTCTGAAGTATGGGGAGAAGTCACACTAATATCTCTGTGCTATATGCCAGCATACAGAGATGTCTATAAGCTATGAAGTTAGCAAATACTTTATAGGAAGGAGAAATGCTTTCCCTGACTAAGAAATGAAGTAAACAATGAACATATGCAAATTTGTAAATTAATTTAGCTATGACAATCATAAACTTTTCAATATCTAAACAGGAACTTAGGCCACCCAATAATATATCACATGAGATGAAGCAGAACAAAGGGAATCTTGACGTAGTGGATCATTAACAGATAATAAATATATTTTCTTTTTCTTGCAACTGAAGACAAAAAGGTGAAAAAAGGTCTCATCATGCTGGAAGCTGAAGGTAACTTTGCCTGTTCACACAATGAATAAAGACCAAGATGCTGTGGAGAAAAGAGTAGAAAAACCCACATAACTGGCTATTGGAGGTTTATGTCTTCATTTTAAAAGAGGTCGTGAGAGGTTATTTTCCTTGCCCTGGGCCTCCTTAAACTCTGTGAAGACATTACTGTTCACATATCCTTGTGGAATGTATTCCATGAAGGAATTCATTGCAAAATAGCTGAACACTGAAGCAGACAAACTAGTGTAGTTGAGACATTTTCGAAACAGTTTACAAAGCAAGTTAAACAAGGACTTGGAAAGAATTGATGTGTATATAATTGATCTGATCAGGAACAATGTGCTGGAGGAGATGCAGATTGAGTTTCATCATGCAGTTTGAGCTAAGCAGGACTAAGAAATATCCACTGCGGGTGCTGGAGCTTATTCACTTGAGCTACTAACCTGTTCAAAGGGCAGGGTCCCAGGAAGGCTTTTGGTCCATGCAAAATAATACAGTCCAAATAGTTCCAGGGTATGACATGGGTATTAGCATAGCTTTCCAGGGATGGTTTCTAGAAGCCAGTTTGTATGCAAATAGTCAGCTTTGGGATATATGAGTTTTCTGAGTTTTCTAGTGATATTCTTTGCATGAGGCATCTATGCTTGAGAACATTAACTCTGAGGAAAAAAAACAATAAGTAAGTCTTATTTTTACAATGAAAAATAAGATCTTCAAGGCAATACCTTCAGATAAGTCTTTGTTTGTCCAAAAAGCTGGTATCACAGAAAATATGTGCTGAAAACCTACCTCTTCATGCTTTCCCTGGAAAATCAGTAATAATCATTTCAAATTCCTGAAAATTCAATGGAATTGCTTATTCAGGTCTTTCCTAAGACTTATAACCTGTTTATATATCTCCAGTGTTATGTTACCTATAACTGTTGCATAAATCTCTATCTTGTTGCAGTAGCTGAGTCACCAATTATTTTTGCCCCACTTTCTTTTAATGAGAACAGTTGTGTTTATTCACTTAGATCTAACAACATTGAATGCATATACATATGAAATCTTCCTTCAAATAATGAATTGCAGTTTGACTTTAATTTGGATAAGTGAATGGATAAAACAGTGTATTGAGAGTTGTTTATTTATAGATATTTATTACTAACTGAAAGTAAAATACATTGAAAAAATAACATCTGCTGATGTTAAATAACATTTAGTGTGATGGTTTAGGTAGAAAGTGAATTTTTTTATTTGTGAACAGCTACAAAATAACTGTTCCTCAGGGCTGAATCCTGGTAGGTAATATAGAGTAGGTGATACAGGAGTCAGGGTATGTACTACAGGGTGGAAAGTATTTATGCCTGTGCATGTGAATTATATTAATGGTACTTATATCAAAGTGATAGATACTTAGGGGGACATTTGTCGAAGGTAAATTATTCTCTTGTCTCTCCAGCCCTAAACACCCTCACCAGGAAGAGGATGGTTGTCTTTTCAAGTGATTTTTCAGACAGCATGGCTTTTACTGTGTTTCAGATCTTGAATTTGTTAAGAAGTTTAAAAAAATTAAATATGAAGTGCCAGGAATCTGAATTTGTTTTCTTCTTACATGTGCTGATGTTGGAGATATAAAGAAGTGTTAATGGGAAATTTTTTCAGCTGTCACTGATAGGCTTTTAAAGACAGTGCATAGAGTGGTTGTAGCATAGGAAACGGTTAAAAGCGTTTTCCTTTTCTACAAAAGAAGGAAACTTTTTGCTCATATTGTGGATAATATCTTGTGCTATAGTGGTGAATCAATGAAAACCTTCAAACAGTTTCCTTGTAATTAATTTCCTGAATTCTTATTCCATTCGACTACACATATCATGACATACGGATGTTATGTATGATGTAATTTGAGTTACAGGGAAAGGAAGCCTACTTTACTATAAAGTTTCTGCCATATACTATGTGTGTGGAGTGTAAGGAACACAGAAATATTTGCATATGTAGTCTGAATTCTGGTATATTTTAGATGATTTACATTCATCCCATTAAAACAATAATTAATACCTGAGTGACAATTTCTGATTCAAGCAAGTCGCAAGAATCCACTGCTTCCTTTATCCCTCACTGTTCCAAATCAAAACAAAACAGCTTTGTGCTTGAATTCAAAATTAAATTTGTCTGGCTTAAGCTTCTAGTCATTGGTTCTAATTATGCTTTTTCCCTGAGATTAAGGAGCCTATAAGCCTATATTTACTCCTAACCTAATCAAGGCACAGGTCTTTTTGATAAAATGAACAGGTTGGTCATCTTGCTATGTGAGGTTTTTCTCCACTCATTAAAGAATGTTGCTAGATTTTCTTGTTTGTGGGTTCCCCCCGCCCCCCCCCCCCCCCCCAATGAAAGAGAGAGGATTTAGATGTTTGTTAATTATTTTGCTGGGGTATCCTGATGTTTGATGGTTTGTTTAGGTAATGTTCCGGATCTCACATAGCTAGCTTGGAGAGAACAGAAATGTAAAAGCTGCACATCATAAAGATCAGAGCTGTGTGGAAGCTGAATTTCCAGTGGAAAATTTGGGAGGTCTTGTTATGTTTTTCCTTGAAAGTTATTAATCAGAGTGAAAGGCCAGGAACAGACAATTTTTAGGTGGCCAAATTTCCCTGTCCTATTTTTTCCCTCACCTCTCAAACTCAAGAGAAAATAAAAGGAAAATCTAAGCATATTATCAGAAACCCAGTGGAGATGACACATACGGAAAATATGCCTGTTTGGCAGCATAGGTGAATCGTCTATTCAATCTATTTTTAATAAGTCCTCAATGAGATTTTGTAGTGGAACATAATCCTGCTTAAGAGCTGAACTTCATGGTGAAAGCTCCTCTTTCATTTCCTTGGGTATAGAATCCATTATCTACTCTAGAGACAGTTACTGAGCGTGTAGGTCAGTGGATGGAAGTCAGATATTCTGAATTGTATCTCCCAGTCAGCTAATCAGCTACATTATGTCCTGCTATCCTGGTTTTGGCTGGGATAAAGTTAATTTTCTTCCTAATAGCTCATATAGCTGAGTTTTGGATTTAGTATGAGAATAATGATAATAACACATTGATGGTTTTAGTTGTTGTTAAGCAGTTGTAGAGCTTATTCAAGTCTATTTTTCAGCTTCCCATGCTCTGCCAGTGGGGAGGTGCACAAGAAGCTGTGAGGGAGCATAGCCAGGAAAGCTGACCCTGACTGGTCAAAGGGATATTCCATACCATATAACATCATGTCCATAAAACTGGAGTTGGCCAGGGGGCAGGAATCGCTGCTCAAGGGCAGGCTTATCAGTCACTGGACGGTGAGCAATTGTGGCATTGTTCACCACTTGGTTTTGTATATTCCTCCATCATCATCATCATTATTATTATTATTATTATTAATTATTATTATTATTATTTCCTCTTTCTTTGCTGTCCTATTAAACTGTTTTTATCTCAATCTGTGAGGGTTTTTTCCTGATTCTCTCCCCTATCCCACCTGGGGAGGCAGGTGTGAGTGAGTTGCTGTGTGGTGCTTAGTTGCCAGCTAGGGCTTAACCACGACACCTGCGTTAGTCACTTCTACTCTTTCTGTAACAGTTTTGTAATTAGAAGATGAAAATATCTACTATCTACTATGTACTATCTAATCACATATAGGATGTGATGAATAATTCCCAAGGTTGAGCTCAACTCCATTCAAAAGAACTAAAAGACAAGTAAAATTAAGTCTGCTGACCAGACAAAGATCCTGTTTCTCTGATGATGGATTAAAAAATAAATAAAAGAAATGGCAAATAAAACCACAATTGTCCTGGTTTCAGCCAGGATAGAGTTAATTTTCTTTACAGAAGCTACTGTGAGACTGTTTTGGATTTGGGATGAGAAAATGTTGATAATGTGCTGATGTTTTGAGTTGTTGTTAAGTAGTCAAGGTCAGTCCAGCTTCTCATGCTGGCCTGCTAGCAAGAAGACTGGGGGTGCATGGGAAGCTGGGAGGGGACACAGCCAGGACAGCTGACCCAGGCTGGACAAAGAGATATTCCATACCATATGATGTCATGCTCAGTATATAAAGTTGGGATGAAGAAGGAAGGGGTGGAAGGATGAAGGAGTGGTGGCTTCTGTCTTCCCAAGAAACCATTACATGTGATGGAGCCCTGCTTTCCTGGAGATGGCTGACCATCTGCCTGCTGATGGGAAGCGGTGAATGAATTCCCTGTTTTGCTTTGCTTGCGTGCGCGGCTTTTGCTTTACGTATTAAACTGTCTTTATCTCAAACCACGAGTTTTCTCACTTTTCCTATTCTCTCCCCCATCTCACTGTGGGGTAGAGTGGGCAAGAGGCTGCGTGGTGCTTAGTTGCTGGCTGGGGCTAAACCATGACAAGAATATAGATTTATACTAACAAGTTGTGAAAGGAATGATGAGAGAGACAATGAATAATCTTCATATATTTAGAACAGCACAATTAATCATATATAATTACTTAATAAAATCTGTCTGATATTCCTGTCTGCAAAATTTCTTATGGAATCAGAAACTGTGTGAGTGTTATTTAGATATATGCTACATAGTCAACTCTGCTTATACTGTCAATACTGAAATCACTGGCTTACAGGGATCTTAAAAACACCCTGTATCTTATATTCTATATCGTTCCATCACTTTTGGACTCTTTAAGTTGATGGCAAATCACCTAACAATATCAGTGAGGCCAAGATTTTATTGTTCAGATATTTTATATTAGGGTACTATTCTATAGGTACAGTGCTATGTAAAAGGAACTTATGTATGTATTGCATTTTATCCTTTCAGCCAGTTAATAGAATGGGAATAGTAATTGGCTTATAAAATTTAAAGCAAGTCCAAGTTAAAGGTCCAAGGTCAACTTGATGTCTGGTCAGTTAAAAAGGTTAAAAGTAGTTTCAAATACTACATCTGCTTTCGATTCTCTTTGTAGCTTCATAAATCTGTTTCTCCAAAAAGTTTCTTCTCTTTTCTAGTGCTGTTAGAGAGAGCTGCAGAAGCTGGGAGAGTCAGTCAACTGCCCTGGGGAAAAATTGAAGCTGCCTCAACAATAGTAGACAGGAATAGAACAGACTGAACTGTGATTTTTAATTTTTTTTTTCTTTTCTTACAGTTCTCCTTTAAATAAAATCTATTTCCAAATAGAACATCTCACTGGAGAAGAATATGATTAAAACTCTTTTTTTCTTCCATATGTTGCTAAGATCCCAGAGGTTTTATAGTTCTGGTAGCTGAAAAATCAATGGGTCAGTGAATTTAACTGGCCTCTACTGGATGGAAAATATATGTTATTTCCTCAGTACCACTGTCCTTTTAGGAAAAAAGAGAACATGTTGATTTTTAAAAAATGTATTTTCTTAGAACAGGTATTGAATGAGGTATAGCCAAGTAATAAAAAATGAGAAAATGTGAGGTGAAAGAGGAAAAAAAACAACCATTCTACCAATGTTTGAAGCTGGGGAGAACATTTGAAAGCTCTTTTTAGTTGTTTTGTTAAAGTGCCCATTGAAATATTTTTATTTCCTCCATCTCTGGCTTCAGAAGAGGGTTTTGTAATAGTAAAGGCATCCTCCTCCTAGCAACCAATGATATGCCTATTATAGCAGCTGCATCTATGTTTTCATTCTTGTTTTTTCCCTGGTGCCTTGTATTATCACTGACACTTTTCATACTTCCCCTCATCCATTTCCTAAATATAATTATAAAAGGTGGAAATCTTTGTGCAACATTGACTTATTACTATTAAATAGGTTATCATTGTAGCCTGAAGTAATTAGTCTTTGCAGGTAAACCCTGTTAACGTGGCATAACAGTCTCTCTAACAGCCCATGCTTAGGGTCATTAAATTGTATTCTTGGTAACGGTGACAATTCTAACCTTTGTTACATGTATCCTAGCCTAATAGTGTTAAGAGAATTGTCCGAGTCCTCAAAACATGTTTTACATAAAATTAAGAAAAGGAGTAAAAGCATCCTTTTTTATGTTCATGAATGCACCATGGATGTGTGTAAATGTTTGTGCATTTAAAAATGCACATACAGCATGGGTAAAACTGGGGTAAAAACCATCCTCACATCAGAGTTTTCAATGCATGGTTTGTTACACAGAAATCTGTGTGTGGTTGTAATACATTGTTAGTGCAAGAACTTACATTTGTACAGTGAAGCAAGTATCAATACTATTATCAATGAAGCACAAGTTTTGGAGATTACAAAATTGGATTGGATCCCAATTACATTGGGAATACCTACCATAAATTTTGGATTTATTTCCTGGATTCTTCCTACTTAGCTGTAGTTTCCAGCTGAAGCACCTGAAGTGCTCACCTTAGGCTGTGTGCGCAGAGACAAGGCAGCTGCAGAGGGCGATTTGTACCAGGCAGGATCTGGAATGTGATCTGGACCATCACTCCCTCCCAAAAATCTGTAGAGGGAACTGAGAGTGATGAGGCCTCTGATTTAGGCAGGTCAGCTAGATGCCCAAAGCTGGAGGATGTGCAAGTGGACTGAAGTCCCATATTGGATTTTATCATTAATAAGCTTTGTCAGAACAATTCAGAGAACTGATTGGCCTCTTCTTTATGATTAATGTTCTTTATGATTAATGATACCTTCCCCAGCCCAGCACTATGCAAATGGATGTTTGTTACTGTCTGCAAAATGTGGATGTGTGTAGGGTTTAAATTCCCACAACTATTGCAGCTAAGGAAACACTGCTGACCTATTTTGTATGGGGGAAATTGTAGTACGGAAAAAAATTAACTAACTTGCCTAAAAGATACCCTATGGCTCAACAGATTAAGGAGTTATGTAGGATTTAATTGAGTATAATTCTGCTCTGGAATTTCTGTTTGTTCATTTGCTTTGTTTGGCAGAGGTTTGAAGTTTTGATGCTCTTTTCCTCAGTTTTACTAAAAGCAGTTTTTATGTTACCTCTAATTTAGAATGCTTGAGGGTGGCTTTAAAATTCCAATTGAGTTGGAATAGAAAAATATTCTGTATATTGGATCAGGTTATTTCAAAGACAGAAAAGCTGCTTTAGTCAGTGAACGAGTGCTTATAGCACCTATTCCATCATCTCCACCAGCCGGCCTGATTTAACTCATTTAGTGTCCTGAAGTTATTGGGAAAGCCTAGGGAAAGAAGCATTTCACTTGATGTGTCACTACTCCATTGCCTCTAACTTGCTGGTCACAAGCCTTGCAATATCTTATTCTTCTTAATCTAAGATATAAATTAAACCATAAAGTTAGTGGGGCAGTTAACATATTTTTCATTCAATTATTTACCTATACCTATGGCAACATAATCAAACTGAATATTACTCTAATTTTGCCAACTTCTGAACCTTATACATTTTTGCAAGAAATTGTTGCAGATCATTATTTTGATTGGCACAGTAGGATGAACCACTGCCTTCATGACCTGAAATTATGAACTAAATTGTTCATAATAACATTTTCAAGGTGAGTTTATAACAGAAAATCTTTAGTTTGAGGATTTATTCAGTCATGTATGTGTCGTGGTTTAGCCCCAGCCGGCAACTAAGCACCACGCAGCTGCTCACTCACTCCCCCTCCCACAGTGGGGCGGGGGAGAGAATTAGGAAAAAAACCTTGTGGGTTGAGATAAAACACGGTTTAATAGGACAGAAAGAAAGAAGGAAACAACAATGATAATACCAACAAAGGAATGTACAAGAACAAGTGATGCCCAATACAGCAATTGCTCACCACCTGGCGATCGACAGCCCGTCCCCGAGCAGCGATTTCCACCCCCCGGCCAACTCCAGTTTATGTTCTGGGCATGACGTCGTATGGTAGGGAATATCTCTTTGGCCAGTCTGGGTCAGCTGTCCCGGCTGTGTCCCCTCCCAGCTCCCCGTGCACCCCCAGCCTCCTTGCTGGCAGGCCAGCACGAGAAGCTGGACTGTCCTTGACTGCTCAGCAACAACCCAAAACATCAGCACATTATCAACAGTTTCTCATCCCAAATCCAAAACACAGTCTCACACTAGCTTCTGTAAAGAAAACCAGCTCTATCCTGGCTGAAACCAGGACAGTATCCACCCCTTATTCCATACCATTTACGTCATGCCCGGGTCCTGTACTTTTCAATACATTCCAATTATTCCTTATTACTCTTCCTGTCTTTTAATATATACACACAGATATCACTTTCTTAGTCCATGGGCCATCACTTTAAAATGTCTGTATAGTTCATTCAGTCCATGACTCTGGGCTTCATCCATCATAGCAGTCTCTCAGGGCAGGGGAGATGGTATGTGGTGTTGGATTGTTATCTGGCACGGTCCATGTCCATGATCTGCAGGTCGAAGATGTCGGTCTCGAGGGAATTGTTGGGCGCAAGCTGCTGAAGTCAGTTCTGGTTCCATCACTGCTGCGCGTTGCTTAGTTTCAGTAAGCTCATTCTTCATCAGTCTGGGTGATTCTTACTGTAATTCCATTGATATGGTAGATAGCAACCATAGTAGTAATGACATACTGTATTGTGTAACAATTAACATAATACAATTCAAATCATTGACTATTTTCACCCAAAATCAAGTCTCCTTGAGGTACACATCGGACTTCCCCATCCTTCCACATTACCCACCAAGTGCACCCAGGTCCCTGGGCAAAGGCAATCCCACGAACGGGTTTGCCTTTGCCTGAGGCAGGAGTAACCCAGACTGTCTTCCCCAGCATATTTCTCACATGCACCACAGGGACTTTATCCCCTTCTACAGTACGTAAAAGTTTTGATTGGGCAGGGCCGGCTCTATTAGTAGACCCCCTAGAGTTGACTAACCAGGTGGCTTTTGCTAAATGTTTATCCCAATGTTTGAATGTCCCGTCACCCATTGCTCTCAGTGTAGTCTTTAACAGTCCGTTGTATCGTTCAATTTTTCCGGAAGCTGGTGCATGATAGGGGATGTGATACACCCACTCAATGCTGTGCTCTTTGGCCCAGGTGTCTATGAGGTTATTTCAGAAATGAGTCCCATTATCTGACTCAATTCTTTCGGGGGTGCCATGTCGCCATAAGACTTGCTTTTCAACGCCCAGGATAGTGTTCCGGGTGGTGGCATGGGGCACAGGGTATGTTTCCAGCCATCCGATGGTTGCTTCCACCATGGTAAGCACATAGCGCTTGCCTTGGCGAGTTTGTGGAAGTGTGATATAGTCAATCTGCCAGGCCTCCCCATATTTATATTTCAACCATTGTCCTTCATACCAGAAGGGTTTTAACCACTTGGCTTGTTTGATAGCGGCACACGTCTCACATTCATGGATAACCTGTGCAATAGTGTCCATGGTCAGGTCCACCCCTCGATCCCGAGCCCATCTATATGTTGCATCTCTTCCCTGATGGCCTGAGGTGTCATGGGCCCACCGAGCTATAAATAATTCACCCTTATGTTGCCAGTCGAGATCCACCTGAGCCACTTCAATCTTAGCAGCCTGATCCACCTGATGGTTGTTTTGATGTTCTTCAGTGGCCCAACTCTTGGGTACATGAGCATCTACATGGCGTACTTTTATGACTAGATTCTCTAGTCGGGCAGCAATAGTTTGCCACAATTCAGCAGCCCAGATGGGCTTGCCTCTGCGTTGCCAGTTGCTCTGCTTCCATTGCTGTAGCCACCCCCATAGAGCATTTGCCACCATCCATGAGTCAGTATAAAGATAGAGTATTGGCCATTTTTCTCATTAAGCAATATCTAAAGCCAGCTGGATGGCTTTCACCTCCACAAACTGACTTGATTCACCTTGTCCTTCAGCAACGTCTACAACTCGTCGTATAGGGCTCCATACAGCAGCTTTCCACCTTCGATGTTTGCCTACAATACGACAGGACCCATCAGTAAATAGGGCATATTGCCTTTCGTTCTCTGGCAGTTCATTATATGGTGGACCCTCTTCAGCACGCGCCACCTCCTCTTCTGGTGATATTCCAAAATCTTTGCCTTCTGGCCAGTCCATGATCACTTCCAAGATTCCCGGGTGATTAAGGTTTCCTATTCGAGCCCGCTGTGTAATAAGCGCGACCCACTTACTCCATGTAGCATCAGTCGCATGCTGTGTAGAGGGGACCCTCCCTTTGAACATCCAGCCCAGCACTGGCAGTCGGGGTGCCAGGAGGAGCTGTGCTTCAGTACCAACCACTTCTGAGGCAGCTCAAACTCCTTCATATGCTGCCAATATCTCCTTTTCAGTTGGAGTATAGCGGGACTCAGATCCCCTATATCCTCGACTCCAAAACCCTAGAGGTTGACCTCGAGTCTCTCCTGGTGCCTTCTGCCAGAGACTCCAGATAGGGCCATTCTCCCTGGCTGCCGTGTAGAGCACATTTTTAACATCTTGTCCTGCCCGGACTGGCCCGAGGGCTACGGCATGAACTATCTCCTGTTTGATTTGTTTGAAGGTTTGTCGTTGCTCAGGGCCCCATTTAAAATCGTTCTTCTTCTGGGTCACTTGATAAAGAGGGCTTACAATCAGACTGTAATTTAGAATATGCATTCTCCAGAAACCCACAACGCCCAGAAATGCTTGTGTTTCTTTTTTGCTAGTTGGTGGAGACATAGCTGTTATTTTGTTGATCACATCCGTTGGGATCTGTCGACGTCCATCTTGCCATTTTATTCCTAAAAACTGGATCTCTTGTGCAGGTCCTTTGACTTTACTTTGTTTTATAGCGAAACCAGCTTTCAGAAGGATTTGAATTATTTTCTTCCCTTTCTCAAAAACTTCTTCTGCTGTGTTGCCCCATATGATGATGTCATCAATGTATTGCAGATGCTCTGGAGATTCACCCTGTTCCAGTGCAGTTTGTATCAGCCCAAGGCAAATGGTAGGGCTGTGTTTCCACCCCTGGGGAAGTCGATTCCAGGTGTATTGGACACCCCTCCAAGTGAAAGCAAACTGTGGCCTGCACTCTGCCGCCAAAGGGATTGAGAAAAATGCGTTAGCAATATCAATGGTGGCGTACCACTTGGCTGCCTTTGACTCCAGTTCATATTGAAGTTCTAGCATGTCCGGCATGGCAGCGCTCAGTGGCGGCGTGACTTCATTCAGGCCACGATAGTCTACTGTCAGTCTCCACTCGCCATTAGACTTTCGCACTGGCCATATGGGGCTGTTAAAGGGTGAGCGAGTCTTGCTGATCACTCCTTGGCTCTCCAGCCAACGAATCAGCTCATGGATGGGAATCAGGGAGCCTCTGTTGGTGCGATATTGCCGCCAGTGCACTGTTGTGGTAGCGATCAGCACCTGTTGTTCTTTGACCCTGAGGAACCCCACCACAGAAGGGTCCTCTGAGAGACCAGGCAAGGTGGACAGCTGTTTAATTTCTTCTGTCTCCAAGGCAGCTATACCAAAAGCCCACCGGTACCCTTTTGGGTCCTTGAAATACCCTCTCCTGAGATAGTCTATGCCCAGGATGCATGGAGCCTCTGGGCCAGTCACAATGGGGTGCTTCTGCCACTCATTCCCAGTCAGGCTCACTTCGGCCTCCAGTACAGTCAGCTGTTGGGATTCCCCTGTCACTCCAGAAATACAGATGGGTTCTGCCCCTATATGGCTTGATGGCATCAGAGTACATTGTGCACCGGTGTCCACTAAAGCCTTATATTCCTATGGGTCTGATGTGCCAGTCCATCTAATCCACACAGTCCAATAAACTCGGTTGTCCCTCTCCTCCGCCTGGCTGGAGGCAGGGCCCCTCTAGTTCTGGTCATAGTACTCGTTACCCACTTCTTGTAAATAGGAATCAGAAGTCCCTTCAAGAGGATCAGAGGTGAGATCAGCTCTTCTAGTCTTTCTGGGAAGCTGCCCACTGGAAAGTGGAGCGATGATTTTTCTGGAGGAACCTGAACCCCCTTTTGTAATTGTTTTTCCTTGCAGCTCGCGTACTCGTGCCTCTAGGGTCGAGGTAGATTTTCCATCCCACCTCCTCATGTCCTCTCCGTAGTCACGCAATTGAAACCACAGGGTGGCTCGTGGTGTATATCCTCTATATCCTCTCTCTTGAACAGAAGAGCGCTTACTCCTAATGGCTGAGACACTGGTCCGTATGGGTGGAGGGTAGGGCATATCCTCTTTGAATTGCCGGAACTCCCGGGACAGTTTCTCTACAGCAGAGACGCAGGCCCGTAGGGACGAAGAGAGACTTTCTTCGTATTGCCGGAGTTGGCCAGCCAGTTCATCCACCTTTGGTCTCTCTCCGTCTTTCCAGGCCATTACTGCTAATGAGTTGGCAGATGATGATGGTGCACTCTGTACAAACGTCTGCCACATAGGTCGCGTGCAATTGACTTCATCTGGATCTTTGGATGATCGTCCATTGTTCAAGTCACCATAAATCACTTCCAGCACAGCTAGCTCCCTCAGGTACTGGATACCTTTCTCCATGGTGGTCCACTTGCCTGGGTGACACAGAACATCTTCCTTGAAGGGATACCTTTCCTTCACACCCGACAGGAGTTGTCTCCAGAGGCTGAGGACTCGTGCACCTTTTCCAATTGGTTTGTCAATGCCCCCTTCCCTAGAAAAGGATCCCAGATGCTTGGCTTCCCTACCCTCTAATTCCAGGCTACTGGCCCCATTATCCCAGCATCGGAGCAGCCAGGTGACAATGTGCTCACCTGGATGACGGCTGAAATCCTTTCGCATATCTCGCAACTCACTCAGGGATAGAGATCGGGTAGTTACCATCTCTTTTATGAGTTCTTCCTCTTCCTCCTCTTCAAGCGATGACCTGCTCTCTTCCCTGTTCCGTGCTTGTGATGGCCCTGCTTCAGAGCACTCTGCCTCCTCACTCTCTTCCTCTGCCTCCTTCTTAGCAGAATCTTCCTCATCCCTTACTAAACGAGCTGACTTCCGCTTCCAAGATTTCTTCCTTTGTATAGGGGCAACTGATACTGGGATGGGCTGGTTGTCCGGTTCAGCTTGCAACAGTCTGAGTAGCTACAGTGCCTGTTGCAGGGATTGGAATAGTCACAGTGCCTGCCACAGGGATTGGAGTAGTCACAGTGCCTGCCACAGGGGTTGGAGTAGTCACAGTGCCTGCCACATTGCCATCAGACCCAGAGAGCCTCTCTCTCCTTTGCATAGTGTTAAATAGAGCTCGGTAGGCATGGGCCAGGCCCCAGCACATTGCAATGATTTGTGTCTCCTTGGAACTGCCAGGCTGACAGCATACTTCTTCCAAGTATTCTGCTAGTTTATCAGGATTCTGCACTTGTTCGGGAGTGAAGTTCCAAAACACTGGAGGTGCCCACCGCCCCAGGCATTTGCCTATGCTGTTCCACATGCCCTGCCATTCATAACTATCCAGCCTTGGGGCAGATCTCTGGGTGATATTCTTGAATTGCTTGCCAACCTTAGACAAAACCGAAACAATGTTCCCCAGAAGTAGCAATAGAGGTATTATAACTACCCAAGGGTGTTCAAAATACAGAAAAATTATTGTGATGAAGGAGGAAACATTATGATAGAGGGTAGCAAAGGTACCACTCTGCATTTCCTCCATAGAAAGCCTTTCAGAGGCAGAAGTAGAATTGCTAATCGTCTCCACAAGACTGTAGCCAAAATACAGTAACGGCTTTAGTGCAGAGCTCGATGATACCACATTAAGCTCAAGGTCAGTGCTCTAAAAACAAAACTTGCAGGCAAGTACAGCAGCCCACAGAAACCAACACCGATCCTTAACATGTAAAGCAAAGACGAGAGCATCATGCAAATCAAATAAACTTATATTGTGACCTGCAACCATTATTATCTCAAGCCTCAAGCCCCATGTTGGGCGCCAAAAAGGACTGTCGTGGTTTAGCCCCAGCCGGCAACTAAGCACCACGCAGCCGCTTGCTCACTCCCCCTCCCACAGTGGGGCGGGGGAGAGAATTAGGAAAAAAACCTTGTGGGTTGAGATAAACACGGTTTAATAGGACAGAAAGAAAGAAGGGAACAACAATGATAATACGAACAAAGGAATGTACAAGAACAAGTGAGGCCCAATACAGCAATTGCTCACCACCTGGCGATCGACAGCCCATCCCCGAGCAGCGATTTCCACCCCCCGGCCAACTCCAGTTTATGTTCTGGGCATGACGTCGTATGGTAGGGAATATCTCTTTGGCCAGTCTGGGTCAGCTGTCCCGGCTGTGTCCCCTCCCAGCTCCCCGTGCACCCCCAGCCTGCTCGCTGGCAGGCCAGCACGAGAAGCTGGACTGTCCTTGACTGCTCAGCAACAACCCAAAACATCAGCACATTATCAACAGTTTCTCATCCCAAATCCAAAACACAGTCTCACACTAGCTTCTGTGAAGAAAACCAGCTCTATCCTGGCTGAAACCAGGACAGTATCCACCCCTGCATACTCTTATTTTGGGTACACTTACCTAAGTAGTTGCATATTGATCTCATTAAATAATATGCTTCTTAATTTCTGTGGAACGAAGATTTACAGAATCAAGCCATTGCTTTTTAAGGGTTATTAATGCTTTAATATTCTGTACCTTTGCAAAGCTGTAATTAAATTTTTTACCTTTGCTCAGTTCTTTTGCATAATTTATTCTGAATTGGGACAGAGCATACCATCAAATTGTACTAGTTCTGTCCAGTAATGAATAGCCCTTGAGACAGAGATTAGGATTTTCTGAGGCTCTCATTATTAATTTACCTCTGCTTCCATCAAAATCAATGGAGATTTTACAGATATTTAAAAAAGACAACCCCCAGTCAAAGTTTCATGGTATTTGAATTAACAATGAACAGAAGAACAACACACTGAGATAAAAATAACCAAAATAATGAAAAATAATTAATCTGAATTGCAAAAGTATAACAATTTTGATACAGACAGGGAACCTCAATCTATTTACATTTTCTGATTTATATTACTTATGTATCTATAGAAAAACAGGCTGTCTTTTACCTGCCCTCTGAGCAAAAACAGTGAACTAGATAAATTATTCTCTCCACCTCTTTCTAAACTACTTTAATTGGGTAGTTAGATAAAAATCTCTGTTTAGATAGAGAAACTGAATATATTTCACATGTATGAGTGAATAGGTACAAAGGGAAATATCTTAAGGATATTGCATCTGTTTACAGGGATAAAGAATATATAGGATTTTCTCACAGAATTGTGTTTTTTTGTCCTAACATTTTCTTATTGCCCTATAATTTTTCCTCTACCTATTGTCAGTTTACATAAGAGTCTACTTGACTGAGGACTTCTTCTTCACCTTAAGAAAAAAGAGCAATGTATCAATAAATTGTATGCTCAGAGAGGACAAATTAAAACTGAACAATTAAAGCGAATGAGAAATACACATATAAAGAGAAAAGACAATAGAAAAGCTCCCAGAAAACATGTTAAACTGAATTTCTTTCATTTGTTGATTCGTCTTTGTAGACCAAGTCATGATCCTTTGACAGAACTTTTTCAGTTCACTGCCATAGACCAGGATGAAGACCCATGGCAATAATAATACAGGAGTAGCATGGTTAATTTACCTGTTTGAAGTTTGCAGTGTTTACCTTATTTTATGTTAACTTTATTTTATTTGTATTTTCATGCTCTGCAGATAATAAATCTGGAAACAATACTGTTTAAAAAAAGACATTTCTGAAGAAATTTACAGTTTTGTAGATGTCACTAAAAAGTTTTACAGTAGAGAATTTGAGCTGTATTTTTCAGGTTTTAGGCATATTAGGATGCCATTAGGTATCTATTGGTTCTAAAAATCACTTTCAGCTGTCTGCATAACTTCCTGCTCTGTACTGCATGTCTAAAAGTCGCTGCACATTTGGAAACCTATAGCAAGACCTGTCTTATCAGAAATACTTGATGAAAGAGATTTGACAAAGAACAATAACCTGATAGAAAAGTATTAATAGAGAAGTGGTTAAAAAACATAAATTTTTCAGTTCATCTTAGAATTATAGAAACAATTCAAAGCAAAATACAATTCCTGTATTTTATCCAATGCAAAATTATGCCCTAAAGGATACTTAAAATTAGTTTGCCCACCCAGTTATAAAATGTCACTTCATAATGCTGCTTTCAGGGGTGCATGTGCCCTTGTTGTTTAACAGAACACATAATTAAAAACTATTTCCTGGTATTCAGAATTAATTTTCCTTTTCATAACTTTAATTCAGAACTAACTATAACCTTTTGGCCTTCCAGCTAACCAGTAATTTATTCTCCTGTGTTTAGTCTGCATAGATCAAGAAATCTTGCCCACAGTCAGAAAGTCTGAGACACAAACTGATTTGTAGAAGCTGGGAATTCTCAGCTTTTCTTCATGTGAAGATGGATCCAAATATTGTCAATGAAATTTTCATTTGTTATGATTTCATACCTGCCTGGAATGTTATATTTATTTCAGTATTATGTCTAAGGAAAAAAGTAGAATAACCAGGCAGAAAATGCCAGCTGAAGTCTGGGAGTTGGTGGTCCTCCTCTGCCTGAGAATCTCACCTGGAGGTATATCTGAGGAAGCATGGAGACAATTTTTCTTAGGTGTAGTGATAGGTTATTTTTTAAAGGCTTTTTCTTCTTTTGTAACTACAGTAAAATCTGATTCTAAAAGCATGCCTGATTAAAGTTAGAATATTTTTGTCTAGTATTTGTATTCATCATCTGTTTCAGTAAGACAAATTGATCTATTTTGTTCTTCAATGAAACAGTGTGTTTAGATAGTTACACGAATTCCCCTCTCCCCCGTTATACTCAGTTCATGGGGTAATGAAAAATTTGCTGAAATACAGAAGGTATCAAAAATGATACTAACCTCTCATGATCTCATTAGATTGAAGAACAAGTGTCCAAGGAATAACAGTCCAAGTTGCTGTTGAGACCATTGCTCATTTATGTAATACACATTTGTCTTTAAAAGGTGGTTTTGTCTATATAGGACTAATGCACTTCAAATCCTACTTATCTGAAGTGTGCATGAAATGTTCTCTGATCACTCAAGAAAGGAACTATAGTTAATCATCTTTTATTACTCACCTGTTTCAGAAAGGCACTAGGCTTCATGATGCAATTTCAAGAAACACAGAAATGCTTAAAAAAAAGAAAGTTTTTTTTCATACTGTAAGTTTTCATACCTACTCTTGCAAAAAGAACATTGTTTTATTTATTTCCCCACGGGGAATATTTATAGATCATTAGGAGTTCACACTAGTTCCTCCCTCTGGTAAAACTGTATGTCTGATTTCCAAAAAAAGCTGAGCATATTAGATTTTGTTGTTTGTTTGTTGGTTGTTTTTAACTGTCACTCTAAATATGGTGTGGTGTTTCCATGAATAGGAAGTCTTCATCTTTTATAACTCAGAAAATTGTCTAATGTTCCATTCTTTACTACTGATTCTGGTACTCAGAGATAGCAGCTTGCATAGAATGGATGCAGCAGAGGATGATGCCCTCATAGTAATACCATCAAAGGACTGTTGAGCTCTCCCCAGTGGACAGGTGCTGCTTGCTAGGAAAGGGTGTCAGGTACTGGTAACAGCGCAGAGTACACTTGAACTGAGCAGGGAGCCCAGCAGTGAGTTCAGCTGGGCATGCCAGCCTAAGGCGAGGAGTGGGAGGCAGATGTGAGGAGCTGAAGCAGAGACAAACTCACTGAAGGGGAGGAGGAGGAGGAAAATGCAATGTGGAGGTGGATAAGAAGGGAACAGTAGGAGTCATGGAAGATATATCTGAACATGGAGGCAAAAGCAGAGGTCTGGAAGTAAGAAATGAAGGTACAAATCTGAGGAAGAGAATGAGAGAGTTGGCTTGGGAGTGGGAGGGAGGAAGCAGCAGCAAGTCTCCCAGGGCTGGAGAGCCCGGGAGGCAGGCCAGAGGAGGAGGCAGCAAATCAAGCAGGAGGAGGATGCCAGGAAAGAAACCCAGGCAACAGAAAGTTTGTAAAACACTAACCTTGATGATGCTAGGTATGAATTATACAGATACACCCCAAAAGGGTAGATTTGTCAAAGTCTAAAGAAAAATAAATATTCTTTAATTTTTGAAAGCTGAATTTTGAATGTCTTTATTTATATCAAATGCTTTAATTTCTATTTGTGCTGTTTTGAAAAACCTGTCAAAATGATTTCCTCATCTGTTCCTCTGACTTAATACTGTTTTGAGGTGAATGAATACTTTAATGAACTCATTTCTCTTTTAAATCATTAAATATATTCATGCTTGATAATATGCATCAGTTCTTTCTGATTGTGGGGAGAAATTATTACTAGAAATAATGCGGTGCATTAGAATTGCATTAGAATGTAGATTTAGGCCATATTTAATTTCATCCTGAGCTCTGTGTTGTGCAAGAAGTGTACAAAATAGATGTAGTCAAAAGTAAAATTTGACAGAATAAGCTTGTGCCTGCAGGGGTCAGCAAAGAAATGACACAAATTCTGCCCCTCTCAATATGGTCTGATTTCATTTGCTCTGTAGAGCACGGTATAATCTGATAGAACCAGCACACACATTTTTAATTAATCAGTCAGCTCAGCATTAATGCAGTGCAAATTATAATGAGATGATCTGAAGATGTACCTTTGAAAGTCAATGGTAGAGCTCTCTTTCATGTTCAAGCTGCAAAATCTAAATCTTATTGGAAAGGGATTGGAAATCCCTGAAACCTATGTTTTACTCAGAGTCAAACTCAAAGCATGACCTTTTCTGTTTTAATGAGTCAGCAGGCAAGTGAAGAGAGGATACAGAAAAAAGGTGTCTAGCAGTGTTGGGTTGTCTGAGCTTCATGTGAGATACCCTGCATGCATGAGGATTTAAAGATAGACCTCTAGCTCTGGGAGATGATAAGTAATATGAGTCATGATGGAAGATTTTTTCTTCCCTAAAGAGAAAAATCTGAGGATCTTTGGTTTCATTTCAAATGCTTTCTCACTACTAAATGGGTTCTACCTTTAACTCCAGAGTTTCTGCAAAAGAAAAATCTATGTCAGTAAAACTCTCTGTCAGGAAATCATTTTTTTCTGACCAACTTTAGCTTTTGTCTGTTTGAGCCAACACTAAGTAATGGGAACTGAAATCTGTCCAAACAGGGACACAATTCTGTGGTTCCCAGTGGGCTGAAACAGGCCAGCTCAGCTAATGGCTGGCTGAAATTAAACATTTCATTTCAGATCAGAGAAGTAGAATGTAATATTTTATGTTTTAGTTTATGCATAGAATGGATACAGCAATAAGAGCTATTTCATGTTTCATTAAAAACATGTCAAATTCCAGGCTGATGTGAGAGATTTTCTTTTTTGGTCACCTCTGTATTAAATGTGAAACAGTAAATCAGAGGTAAATTATTTCTAATAATCCCAAATGCAGGTGGCAATGGTATTTTATAGAAAAACATACACATTCTGGACACTTTTGAAATAAAGATAATATCTATATTGAGGAATAAGAAAATTACAATGGGCACCATTATCCTTATCTTTCCTGAAATGCAGTTCTCAATACGAACCACAGCTATTGCTGTGGTCCCAGCCTGTGAAGGGGGAGGCCTTTGCCCCACATTCAACAGAGAATGAGCCTACTTATGCATCCTTCTTCAGCCTTTTCCCTTTTTTCAATAGCTTGGAATTCGTGAGCTAGTACAGTTCCTAGCTTCCTTTCAGCATTATGGTTGCCTAGTGAATTGTTCCCTAACCAGTATTTTTGCAGTTTATTCTTCCTGCCCAAAGTGTTGAACTTTACAGCTGTCTTTATCAAATCGCAACTTTTTTTTTTCTGGAGTATTTTCTTAGTTTGTCAAAATCATTTTGAATTGTAAACCTGTCCTCCAACATGCTTGCGGCCCTTATCTGCTTAAAGTCACTTGTGATTTTAATAAGTGTCTTTTCTATGCCATCACGCAGTTTGGTAATGTTTTTTATAATCAAGGTGGATGTCAAAGTAATTTATTGCAGTCATTTAAAAAAACCCAACAAACCAAACCCCAAAAAACAGACAGGGGAAATTATTATTAGTTTGTCAGTAACACACTCAGGTGATCAGCAACTCCTATTTTAAACAGAAATATTTTTTCATTCAGGACCCTCTATTCCCTCTAAGACTTTCAATTGCCATGTAGCCTAGAGCAATGGGGAATAGAGAGGTTAATTTGCTGTGTTGAGCAGTGTGTGCCACGGTTTTGGTTGTTGCACAGGAATATTCAATAATGAATAGAATTTGTGACATTAATAGCAACTAAACTGTCTAAAAGAAAATGCAATTTGCTTGCCTTCAGTTCCAGGAATACGGAGAGATTTGTTCACCTGAGCCACACAATTTCTGGTCCGTAAGAATGAATCTAATAATTTAAAGCCTCTGAGCCTGGACTCCAATATACTAAACTTTACCAAAACCTTGTGCCCAGTGTGACTTACGTTCAGCATGTTTAGCCAACAGGAATTAGAAGGACTTAATGGATCCAAAATGAATATACAATCAATGCCAGAGGACATGTCTTCTTCTAGGAGGGACTCATCGACTAAAGAGGGAGCCAGGATAGCTGATGTAAAAAAGTGGGTGGTCAGAGCTAGCTGAAGTAAATCTCACCACAGCATGTCTCTTTGCGTATTCTCCTGTCATAATGTATTTCTAAATTCATGGGTACTTAGATCTACCACTAGATAGCACACAGCAGTGATTGTCAAGCCTCAGCTCTTTTGCTACTAATGAAGAAGTAGATTGAGAGTATGGCAAATAAATTCAATTAATTATGTGGGAGGCAGTGAAATATGCCTAAACGGATTGGGATCTTGTTCCTGCTGATGCATCTGAGTCATTAACGTCTTCTGAGCTGTTCAGTTTCCTAGTGGACACACTCCTATGAGAGAGCTCTGTTCCAAACCACCTAGATAGTATATGTAGATAGTATATACTTGTGTAAATCCAATTTAGAAAACATTGGCAATTATTATGAAAACTTGATTTATATTTAGATTGTTGTTATAAGTTGCTCAACTTACAATGCCTTTGGACAAGGACTGGATTTGTTTTATGGGAATTCTTGGACTATAAGAACTGTAATGAGAGTTGCTTGCCTTTGTTTTTTTACTACAGGTAGGCAATAGCTATGAAAGGACAATCTTTAGTGGAAAAATAGTAAAAGGAGGTTCCACATACTCAAAGCAAGTCCCTAAACCAAAACCAAACAAAAAACTACAAGTGAAAAAATTGTATGAATTTTAATAATTTACCATTAAATATCATGCATTGGAATTAAAATCTCTCACAAAGGTAAAAATAGCTGTCAGTAGTGACCTTAGATAAAAAGTCTGTGTAGTAGTTGCACCTAATCTCATCATTTTCTGTGACATCTGAAGGATTTGTCACACTGTATCTGACTTGTGGGAGCAGTAATGTCTCAAAGTTAACAGGTAACTGTTCTCTTACATGCATAACTGCACTGAGGAGGCCAGCAAACACATAATCCCAGTATAAACTCCAGATTTCTGTGAGCAGAATAATGTTTCCATGTTCCTTTCTACAATGACACCTGTGTTCTCGGAGCTATCTAAAGCCAGGTGATGACCTGATGAAAATCAATGTCATTCTGCTTACTTCAGTGAACTACCAATAAATAGGTCACACCAGAAACACTAGATCTTAGTGCCTGGACTTGACTTAATTCTGTCACCATCTCTAAAATTGCAATAGTACATTCAAGTAACATTCAATTGCAATAGTACGTTCAAGTAACTGCACTTAGTAAGGTGCAGTTTTTAGGCCCCAGCCCACTAGACCTCTTTGATTTCAGATTTTTCCCTGTGTGACACTCTTCCATTTCTCATGGTTCCTCCTGCACGCTTTTGGCATGGACTTCTGATCTGGTACAGGCTCTCCAGATGACTTTTGGTCCCAAAGACTGTATACTTCCTTGGCTGCTAACAGTTTGTTTCTTACTGGCCATCTAGTAATTGAAATAATGCAGATGTCAGAAAAACAAAAAAAAAGGAAAAAAAGAATAGACCATTCTTTGCATTGATTTCAAGAGAAATAGGAAGATGGATGAAACACTGTAAGCAGACTTGCATACAATTTTTTGAGCCTTGGTGGAATCCTCCTGTCCTGGGTGTGACTATTCTGGATTAGGGTCTTCCATCCATGCCTATAGCCATGGCTGCTCTTTTCTGAAACCGCTTTTTTCTTCTGGGGTCTTTTCTCTGAGATTGTATCAGTCTTTCACCCTGTCTCTCTTTTAAAAGATTGGCTTCTACAGATGTTATTTGTCCTTTTTCTTCTATGTGTTATTTCAGACAATCTGACATCTTTAAATTTCATCCATCTTGTCATCCTAATGTGTTTTCAGTCAGATGGGGACTTAAAGGTTTTTTTAATCTGTTTTTCCTGCACTGGTAAAAATCCAACTTGACTCTGTTGGCAATGGTTTTTACTTGTGAACACTGATGTATTCAAAACACAGCCAACAATTCTTAAATTTTACAGAGACTTTTTTGCAAACAGCCACTTGCTGCAAAGACACAAGAAGCAGATGGAGCCACTGTGAACGTCAGAGAGATTGGCAAAGAAATAATTTAATAATCTACTTCTGCAAAACTGCTTTCAGGTAGATTTTTCCTGAAAGAATTTTCTTAGCTGTTTAAGGTTACTTCTTGATTGCAAAAGCATTGTAGTAAGGTTCAGGTGGCAGAAAGCTTCTAAACACTTTTCTGGTTTCTAAAAGCTATTGTAATTATTTATAATGTGCCAAATTATGATATTCTTTAATATTTAAATGGATTTTTTTTAAGTAGTAACTGAACAACAAAGTAATTGAAATTCTGTTATGTTATTTCTCACACATCTGTGTGCATCATGCTTGCTCTAAATATGAAGAAATTTGTAGACCTACAATAATTTTTCTGTAGTGCTTTCAATTCATTGTTCAATTTTTAAACATATAACACATTTTTTGCTAGCTGCATAGATTTTTTCTTTGCTGATATTCAACTAACCCTGAAGTGCAATTATATTGTATTTCCTTGCTGTTTGCAAGTGTAGAAAGTCTGGAGTTGAAATATGTCTGCTTTAATCTTCACTGTAATCAATTAAGCTTTGAGCTTAGAACTGCTAAAATTTAACTCAGCTGCAAACAACTGTTTGGAGAAATCTCTAAGCTGTCTTTTCTGAGGAACTGGGTTTGATATTAAGATTCATTAGTAGAAGAGTAAATCTATATACAAGATCTAAATTTGGGCACAAGCTATAAAATGGTGGTTGAAGTATATAATTGGGTAATTATGTCTGGTTTTTGGTCAAAAGTAAAATAATTTATAAAGCTTAAGAATGTAAGTGATTTCTGGTTTGTACAGAAAACTTGTATATATGTCTCACTAAAATTCCACAGAACTTGTTTTTTGGTTTTCTTAAGCAATTATTTTTAATATGACACATGACTCAGAATAATGACTCATGCATAAGTCAGACTGTTGATTTGAAGGGTCATTTCCATATGCTGTGTAGTAACACAGTTCCTGCTACTACTTCCACTTGTGTTACTCTTTTTTTTTTCCCCCTCTAACTAATCCTCAGAAATTCAACCATATGATCCCTTACTGTCTGGCACTCCTTCAGAAAGTCAGACTGCAGATACTGTTTAGCTATCAACATACTTAATCTCAGAGCCTCAGAAAAATATGAAACACTTCCTCAGAATGGTAAATGTGATGATATCGTTGATTTAGCTATTCAGGAAAAGCACCCATAAGCCAGATTGCACCACGGACTAACAAGAACCCCAGAGCCTACAGAGGATATCTTTCCCAAGGGCCTTATGAAACACTGCTGGAGGAGGCATTAGCCAAAATGGCTACCAATGTCATGGCAAAGTTCAACAATGGCAAGACTCAAATCCTCCAAGGCCTTATTGAGACCTTGTCAGTCCTCCCCGTGCAAGCTTATTGCCTGTTACTCCTGCTAGGGTAGCTGGAGTGGCTGTGATATAACTTCTGTCAGCTGACAGCAGCCTTAAGTGTCATCCATCTTCCCCACATATTTTGTAGTTTGTTTTCAATCCCTTCCTCTCTTTTCCAGCACAAGCCCTAGATTGTGAGGCCTAGCTGTTGTGAGGCTGGTGATTTTCCATCACACAGGCTATGTTGTGTGCTCACTGAGCTGACCTGTGTGGAGCAGTGTGGGTGGAAATCTTTCTTCCCGATGAGCTGTTCCCTCACAAGTTTCCTATATCTGTTTCCAAACCAGAATAAGAAGAGTTCTTTTCTTCTCTGTCTTCTCCATTTGCTTTTTTTTTGACCCTTGGCTCCAACCAAAATGGAGCAGAGGGTGCTGCTGTGGGGAATAAACTTTTCTTTCCCTGTCAAATATTAAAACACATATTTTCCACCCACCATACAAGCCAGGCTTTGTCAAGCCTGAGCAATAAACAGCATCTCCTGTTTTTCAGAACAAGGTGCTATTTCTTTTTTTTCCTGACTGCATTGCTTTTCATCAGAAAGCAAAGATCCGTTTAAACTGAAAAGCTTTTGTGGCAATATATTAGTTTCATCAAAAGTTCCCTAGTGAAGAACACTGAAAAAAAACAGCAGGGACCATCCTTCCTCCAGGCAGCCGGGAGCATAGGGTTATGACACTTACCTGACTTGCAGGAAGTGCAAGTCCAGCTTCATGCTTTGCCTAATTTAGAAGAGAGAATGGAACAAGTATCTTCCAGTATACTGGGTGCATGAACTTGGTGTCAGATTGCTCAGAACATTTTCAGTGCCTTGCAGGATTTTTCTACGACCTTTACATGGACCTAGTTTTAGCTTGAACATTTTTGCAAGATACAAAAATAGTTTATTTTGCTGCATACTCTAGCATTTTATCTCATCAGGAAGAGATTCAAAAGAATGAAAAGCTCTGAGAACAGTACGTTGCTGAGAAATACAAGCTCATAAATTGATTATTTCTGTACACATTTTCTTAATTGTAATTTCTATAGACAGAAACATTGGAGGAGAGACCTGTTGGATCATGAAGTCAAGGGAGGAGTAAAATGTAGAAGAAATAGTTTAAGGTAGGAAACAACATGGCAGTCTTGAAACCTGCTGATATGGTGCCACTTATTTCCCACTCCAGACTAATCCCTTTCCTCTACTGGCAGAAGCAGAAAACTTCCTCAATGAAACTCCCCCCCTCTTCTGGTCACTCTTCTGGTGCATTTCTTCAGCCTGGTTTATCATTCAGCTCCATGTCTGCTTGAACCTGTTCTCTAAGGGCAGCAATGTACAGATAATACAGGAGTTGCAGGAGCCCCCTTTCAGCAATGATATTGCGCATGTGAGCTTAAACTGAGTGTGAAACAACAGCGAAAAGCTCTAGAGGAGATCTGTTACTGTTTAAATAATTTGTCTATCAAGTATACCTCTTTTAGAGACGGCTGGTTGAAGTCCTACCTCTAGTGAGAAGCTCAGTGGACTCATAAGAATTTCAGTAGAGTCAAGGATTCAAAGGCATTACCTCAAAGACGTATTGACCTTACCTGTCTGCATTGAGCTGTTCTTGTGTCCAGTCTCAAAGGCACTCCAGGTGGTAATTCTATACCAACATACAATCAGGAATAAACAAAGATAGAATTTGACAGCAATAAAATTCACATAGGAACAAAGCATAGTAACAAGAGTAGGAACTGCCTGCTAAGGTTGCATTGCTGCCTCCTACTGTTTTTCAAATGTATACCTCTTTGGCTTGGTTTCTAGAACATGCCATAGGGTCGTCTTGTTGATTTTGCCCTGAATAAGCATTCTTTCTGTACTGTGATCAGAGCTCTGTGTTGAAGAGGAGAATATCTTATGTAAAAGGCACAGAAAAGCAAAAGGATATGTACTAGCAGGGAAACACGATAGGGGAATTTGCACTTGTTACTTTTCAGAAACAATTGCAAAAGAAAGAGCGCGCTGCTTTTCTCAGTTGAGACTCCTTTGCTCATAAAGGTTATATTGTTGCATGGTAAATTGTGGGGTTTTGTGACAGGTGTGCATATGTGCATTACCTGAGAAAAGAAAGTGATACAATTATTAGTGTATGGTCACAGTAAATTTCATGTTTGATTTTAAAAAGACATTACTACTAATAATAAGTGCCTGTTGGTTTTTACAAACAAAATTAAAAACAGATGGAACCTGAAGAACTTATCTGTAGGAGAAGATTTTATTGTGGCTACTTCCAGGTTCGGTGAATTTAGCCTGCATGTCCTGTTACTCTGTTGATGGCTAAAGTGACTGAGGTTCCTCAGCTTGCAGTTAGGAAGCAGGTGACACAGGTAGCACAGACTTCTTCCTCTCTGTGTTGACAGAAACCCTGGGCATAGAAACCTTTACTTCTTATTGACAGACATCTTCAGTTAGTCTGAGGATTAGATCCATAAATAAGCTAAAAATAATACACAGGTGGAGAAGACGTAATTTTCAAGTTGTTTTTGTTTCTGAAATAGCTAAAATATCTCACTTGAGAGCAAAACCTAAAAGCTTGTTAAATAGTATTTTTAAAGGGTGCGTTCTAATTGAGCTTTTGAGAAATTTTCTGGCACCGTATTTTTCTCCAGGGAAATACAGATTTGGAAATGTGATAATCTTCTTTTTTTAGGAGAAAAAATAAACAGATCCCATTTCATCATGAGATGGCTTTTTAAAGTTATATCTTATAAAATTTAATATGCTAAAAAGCCGCATTAAAGATTCCACAAAATTTGCAATATTTTAGGATGAAGTTATAAGAACAGTGGCTTGTTTTCTTCAGAAAACCTTTGTTAGTTTTTCTTATTATATCTGGAGAAGAGCTACTTTAAATCACAAATAAACCTCCAGTATGTTCAAGCCTGTTTATACACCACTGTATATGTGAGGTGAGTTCTCAGGAGACAACAATTCAAAGTCAATCCTACCTTGTAATTTGATTGGCTTGTCATAATAATACTCCAAAACCTACTTTTCCTTTTTGCAATTATTTCTTTTTTTCCCCAAAAAACATCAGAGAAGAACCAGTTTGAACATTTATTTTTAGAGTTGTCTCATTCTACTGATTTTAAGAGGCATTGAATCAGATCAGTAGTTAACATTGCACGTTGGCAATTTCTGATATTCAAGGGTATGTGTGTGTATATCCCATTTTCCAACAGCTACCAGTAGTTGGCTGATCTCATTGCAAAACATGATTATAAAAACATGTAAGTAGTAGATATCTTAGCTGGATAGACATGTTGCTATATGGTTTTTTAGTCATGTATATTTATGAGCTTCTAAAATTGTATGTCCAATTTCAATACTTCTTTAGTGTCTAAATCTCATGAATTATGAAGTAAATATTTTAATATACATGATTATTAACTGTACATAAGAAAATTACAAGTAATATTATGGCTAGTTTCCTGTGGAAACTGATAAATTGCCTGTATATTTATTCCTTGTAGAAAAGTCTGACTTCATGATTTCATGATTCCCAGGCCGAATATTTGTACCTTTGACAAATAAGGTAAAAATTGTTTGACACTTTTAAAAACCATTTACTTGCTATTTTGAGAGCTTGGTCTTCATTAACAGAAAAATACAAGCATTTTTTGCAACAAACAAGGTAATTGTCACTTTAAAAAGAGAGAAAAGTCCTTGCTATTATTTCCACACCTTTCTTGTTTTCATTTATAGACTGATTACCTCACTTTCATGCATCTTCACCCCGATTCATCTTTGGCTCAAGCCTGCAACGGTGTCATTTAATTAGGAGAAATAGATACTTTCCAACACCCCATTGTTCTCTCTGTTGAAATTTTCTGGACCTATTTATCATGCACTTAAAAATATCAGCTGTAAGCATTTTAAATGTTGTATATGAATTAAGGAATTTCTGTATGTGTTGGCTTCTGTTTTGTTATTCCTAAAAGAACAAAGCTATGTCCTTACTAGTTATCTAAATAGCCACTCAGGTGGTATTTCTCTCTGGGTAGTCTCTAGTGTCTAATAAGGGATAGACTCATGCTGCAGCCTTAGTATAATTCACGTTAAAATTCACTCAGCCGTGAGATACAAACCCTTGGGAATCATGTGCTGTTAGTTTCAGGACTACTTGAAAAATACACTGGTTATTAAAGCAAAGGATGAAAGACCGGGACAAGAAGTGGGATGGAGTGAGAGTAGACCCACAGCATGAGAGAGAGGGATATGACAGCCATGGGAAATAAGGCAGGGGCAGGAAGGATGGCTACCTTGGAGAAAAGGGGAGTGGGAGGGCATGATGTGGAGCTGTGCTAAGGGCTCCATTTGGGGATGAGAGGATGTAAAATGGCTTGAAACTTTCAAGGTCTGAAGAAAATAGAATACGATCAGGGTAAGAATCATTACACAGAGCATTACAGTAGTAAGAACCTCAGGTGAGTGGAAGGTGAAGATATGCTTTTTTCTTCTAAAAAGATAGATAGTTTAAAAACAAGCTTAAAAAGTCACTGTTGCTTATTTTGCCAAATGGGAGGCATTCTCCAGTATATGTGGTAAATATAATGACATACAGATAGCTCCCTGTGAGCCTCCAGCCCTACAATCTCTAGATTATTAGCCAAAATATCCTGAAGAACTTTAATAATTCTAATGATTTTAAGCTTTTTGCGTAAAGAGAGAGTTCTGCTAAATACAGATTTGGAGAAATTGCTAAGACCAAATTTTGTTCTGATTTCAATAGGAAAGATCTACCTTTTTCTCTGTTTAAACTGAACTATTAAGGTATTTTTACACAAGTTATAGAATATACAAAAGTTTCAGGTAATTTAATTTAAAAGATTTCCAGTTAAGAGTAATATGCAAAACACTTCCTTTTCAAAATATTGACTGATTGTGGTATGGAAGCGAATACAGGTAAACACAATTTACCCATCATTAAACCGAGCAACAAAGAGCAATTGAATTTGTCTCTGTGGTTACCATTGCACTGCTGCATTGGCACATAAACTATGGTCCCCTAATCAGTAGCAGTGTAATCATTGTAGTGTAATGGTTAGGGATCCACAGAGTAAAAAAACTGTTTGTAGAAAGGCTGCTATAAAAATATCTGCTATGAGTTCTAAAGTTTTAATTGTCTCCAAATTAGATGTGGGGAAAATAACATTTAAGCCAGGCATTTTTTGTAGTATTGTGGATTGTATATCTGAGAAAGGTTTTAGCAGCCTAGGCTTGCAAGTGAAGAAATGATTGTGAAAGCAATGACAGCTGCTAACATGAACACTTAGCTTGCCAAGATCCTATCTTTACTGAAGAGTTATATTTTAAAGATGTCTGCAGCTGACTGGAAACTTGAGTTGCAGCATGCAATTGATCTTACAATTTAGAGTATTCTTTAGAGTGCTCTTTACTGCACTCTACAGTAAAACATATGTTGAATAAATTGTAGACACGGGTTAGTCTGAATGCTAACTAGAAAACTTAAGGTTTAAAGTTCTACTAAAATCCTAACAAAAGTTACATTATATTTTATGATTTGTCATCTTCGGTAATCATTAATCAAAGTAAAGGTAATTTTTAAATAGATTTGAATCTCTATGTATATTTAAATATTGCAGCTTTAAAAAATTTTTTTTTAAAAGCAAAGCTATAATCATATACAAACGTTTTCACAAGCTCACTTAGAAACTTGTGAGTTTGCTGAGTCTGGTGAGCCTTGTGCTCACATGAGATAGTCACCCTGATTCAGTAATTCTAAGGACAGCACATGTGATATGGAATATGTTTCACAGTACTCTTCTGTGCCATAAGTGAAATAGTCTTTAGAAGATCCACACAGCATGAAGAAAGCTTTCTAGTGAAATAAATGGAAACATGATAGTATAATTCATTGTTCTCCAAGGTGGAAAACTTAACTACACAATCAAGTGAAGTTTTTTATTTATTTACATGAAAGGTCATTTCTTGTGCAATCTAAAAGTTTCTACTAATAACTAGGCAGTTTGCATACATGGGATCAATTAAAGAACCTGAAATATGAACTCAGATCAGCCCTATTTCTTTGGTTCTAGTGGCATATTCCTACTGCATTTGCTGAGTACAAGCCCCATTATATCATCTGGTTGAACGGTATAACTCTCCTGTCCTGCTTTGAGATGTTTCTCTGGGTAGGTTTTAGATCTCTAAGTTGTTTTAGTCTCTTTTCTTCTGTAAGTACAATCCCTTCTTTAATGCCAGCTGGAAGAAAATGACATTATTAAGGCATTAGTGATTGAGTCTGACATGGGGGAAAAAAGTGCACATAAAAGTCTTTAATTAGGCACATCCCTTGTTTTTGTGTCACTGACTCTGCAGGTTTATGATATAATTGGGTTGATTTTCAATCTTGTTTTGGGAGCAGCTGTGATGTGGAAAAATCTCTTTACCAAATCTAGTGCACAGTTTAAAATGCACAGAATTGCTCTCCCCACTATTAGCTAAATTTCCTGTCATGGACACATGTTAAATACTGTAAAAGTCAGTAAAATTTCTGGGCTTGGGAAGTGTTAATGGTGAGAGAGAACTGGTAGAAATAGGAAGAGGCCTAGCTCCAATTCAGCTGCTGCACTGCTTTCTCCATTGTGCAAAACTTCACATAGACCTTAGTTCTGCCCCAGCTTTGATTGACAGCAAAATGGGCTTCTGGGAGCACCACAGACAGAGAGTTATCCCACAACCTGCTCCGAGATGGTTTAGGCGTTCTGTCTGAATCCAAAACTGAGGGTCTGACAGCATGATTTTAGTTGCTGTCAGGTTTGAGCAGGAAGAAGTTTTTAATTCAGGCACTATATTTAAATTTTGAGGGAAATTATGTTTCCAAACTTTGCATTTGGCTCTGCAGAACTGTAGAAGTCTAGAATTTTTTAACTTTAAAAAAAAAAGTAAGTACTGGGGTTTTCTCAGTTTTATCACCTTCTGTTTGTTAGAGGTTAAAATGGAAAATCATCATCCTAGAGAGCAGCTGAGCCTCTCTTGCTCTCTGTGCATGTGCTCTTTCCCATTAGGACATCCCAATAATTCAACTCAGCTTTGCAGTGAAAGAGGACTTAAGAGGACTACATTATGTTTGATTCCTTGAGGGTACCATGGTTTGCCGTAGACAGAGAATAATTACAGTTACTATGGATTAGATGAAAAGTCATTTGCTCCTAGCTGTGGTAGCTTGACAGTCAGTGTGAGCTGCAATAATGAGTTTGAGAATTGATTTTGGACCATCTAGTTTGTCTGTCTTTTCTCAAATAAAGCAGCTGTGATGATGAACCCAGTGAACAAGCATGAAACTTGAAGAGAAACTCATGCTTAAAAGAAAAATTTGTCAACCAAACACCATCCTGTTCCTTCCCCTTGAATCACATATAAGATGTGAAGGTCAATCTTTCCAAAGGTGTCATAGTTCTGTAATCTACAATGCCAACAATCCACTACTCACCACCCACAAGCATGCAAATTGTGCCACTGTTGGGGGATGTCTTTTTGCCATCCCACCTGTAGCTGCACAAACGGTGACATCTCACCTTAAATCACATATGTCAAGACACTGTTGTAGTATGTCAGGAGGGTGCAAATGTTTTAGAAGTGAGAGCAGGTAACAAGGCATGTGTGATAAAGATTGCATCTAATACAGTAGGGGAAAGGATATGGATAACACCAGAAGAGAGACAAACCAACAGAACTAAAGTCAGTCTTATAAACCTTCATCCCACACATACGTATATAAAATTCATTATTTTACGAATTAAGGCTGTCATAACAAAATAGCAGTAGGTATGTGATATTGAAGTTACTGGAGAGTGAATGTGAAAGGTTTCTGTTGTCAATGGTGCCCATAAAAAATAACAAACCACTGTGTAATGGCATAGTTTACTTTGTTCAGGGGAAAGCAGAAACAGGCTTATTCAAAAAGCTTGAAACAAGCTGCCGGTTCACACTCTTCAGTAGATAGGTGTCCTGGCAGAAGACACAAAAGCTGCTGTGGTAGATGTCGAGATGTTTTGGGAGACAGCAGAGGTGATTACCTTCCCTGAATTGTAAGGAAAGGTCAGAGCTGCATATCTTAAGTGAAGAGACTGTCAGTCTGTGGGCTGGGTGAGCAGTCGTGAATTGAGTCACTTCAGCTGTTGCTTCATCCCATATGTAAGAGCCAGGTACTCGAGGTGAGGGCTAGGTTGACTGGCCTGAAAAGTCAAAGTTTTCTACTGGAAGAGGATGGTACAATTATCAGGGGAAAAAACCTTTTCCTGTTCTATTTCTTCTGGCCAAGCTCAAATCTGGGATGCCTGACTCCTTTTTAAATCTTTGTATGTGACCTTTTGCTTGTTTGTCTTCACAGGCTAAAATCTGAAAACTATATTGCAGAATTATTTTCAGTACCAATTGAGCTGAATTTTGGAAGCCTAGTGGCAAAGCCACATTCTGAGAAAAACCTTACTCCCAAGTCATAGTCTGCAACCACAGGGCTTCTTGGATTTCATACCTAGAGAAGCTTGCTGGTCTTGTGAATGTAGCTGGTTGTCTTTAGTATTTATACTCCAGAACTCGCCAGAACCCACCCCAGAGAAAATGTACTATTGTTGCTATGTTCACTGGAAACTGTGTGAGGATCAGATGGAACGAGTCTTCAAGAGAGAGAAGGCTTCAAGGTGTACTGCCATGTCAATCAAGGTTTTTAAAATGAGATTTGATTTAAACACTGCTTGCTTAAATCCTGTGTCTACACAGGCCTACACATCTATGTGCTTAATGAAATGAATAGCTGTCAAAAGAACAAAACATTTATACATCAGCTCAATACACTGACTTGAGCAATGCTGAATACCATTACAAAGGAAGACTCTGGGGTTTTGTTCTTATAGAATCATATCAGGAACACTGGACATAAATTAAAGTATGGTAGTGTGTGTGGACAGAATCAAATGTCTAGCAGAATTAGAATAACCTATTTTAATTGAACTTTATTGCCAGAACATTGGGGAGAAGAGAGGGACATAGGGGAGGATTTTCTCATCATGAAATTAAGTTTTGTATGAAAACAAAATATATTTTAAATTGTCAGAAATAGTCAACCATGAAAGAAAATTTTAAATATGTGGCTAAAGAATTCTCTATTTGCCAATAGAAGTTCTCCAAGACCTGTTGTAGAAAATAATTTCATCCGTGGTACGAAGGGAGAAGCATGTACCACCTGAATGTACCACCATCATCCAACATTTGCTGACCCTTTTGCCTGACCTAGAGGCCCATGAAGTCAGCTGGAGCTTATCTATTACCTTTTGTGATGTTGTCCCTGACGTTTCTAATTCCTAGCTGGCTTCTGTCTGTACTTACTGCTGAAGAATCCTGTGCTGGGTTATGGCACTAACATTTTTCTTATACACCAGAATATCTAAAAAAAATTATATTTAAAAAAGAATTGCAAAGGTCAAACTTACCTTAATGATGGTGATATTTCTCTGGTAATATTTTTCTTCAGTGATTTATATTGCATTTTTAATGGATATGTATTTTTCAGCTGCATCCTTTGTTCCAAGAAAGGATATTACCTCTTCTCTTAAAACCTTTCTTTACTTCTGGCCTCAGGCCACATCAGCTGCTAGAACAACCTTACTAAATAATCTGTACACAGACAAAGATGTATTGCAGATTTTTGCAAATTATTTTGAAAACATATGCAAGCAGCTATGTTTCTGTCTGTATTACCAATGATGCAATCTCCATCCCTGTCAGAAGGACAGGGTAAGATAGTAAGTGCTTGTCAGGGGGAGTTGCATTGTATGAGCACCCTGCCTGTGGAAGAGAAATAGTTTGTCCATGGTAGGCACCTATTTGTAATGTGATAAATGCCCCACTTCTTTGTTTAAAGGGTCCTTGTATCATTATCAAACAATCAGGTTTAAATCCAAAGCTCTTTTCTCCCTACATATTTTGTCCCTCCTGTCTCTTCTGTGTGTTCTTCACCTCTCTCTTGCCTCCTCATTTACTTTGCAGTCTGCATTTTGAGACAGACTTGCAGGAGAGAAACTTTTTACCAAGGCCTGTAGTGACAGGACAAGGGGCAACAGTTTTGAACTGAAAGAGGGTAATTTGGGTTGGACATAAGGATATTTTTACAGTGAGGGTGGTGAGACACAGGAGTGAGTTTCTCGGATATGTTGTGGATGCCCCAACATTGGAAATATTCAAGGCCTGGTTGGATGGGGCTTTGAGCAACCTGATCTAGTGAAAGGTGGCCCTGCCAATGGCAGAGGGATTGGACTAGATGATCTTTAAAGGTCTCTTCCAGCCCAAACCATTCCATGATTCTATGACCTGTCCAGTGGGAAGAGGTAATTTTTCATGTTTTATTTTTTGAGGTCATACTGGTTCCTGCATTTACATCTAGGGGCACTGGTTCTGTTGCTGAAAACAACATATCTAGTTACAGCATACTTAAACTTAACCTTTATAGTAGTTCCAATATACAGACCCTTCTGTTCTCGGCTTTATGATAGCCCTTGATCTTACAGATTAAAAGGCATGCTTTAATTTTTTGTTGTTATTTATTTATTTAATACCCAGTATTACATCTACCATAAGCTTTTGTCTACAAATGCTTCCCATTTCACAACATCTGTACTTCCTGGATGAAGTCATCAGAGCTCATGAAGGAATGGACCTAATGAGCCTTGAGAATAAAACTTCCCTTAACAGTGGATGACATGGCTTCTCCCGACAAAGTTTCTCTCAACTATTTGATCCACAAAAAGCTACGGAGAAACTATAAAAAATAACAAAAGTTGTAAAAAAGGAGTCTCTTCAGAGAATTCTAGACTATAGATGTAACTTCCCAAAGTCAATTTTCTAAAAGCTTGAAATCCATGTTTTGGCAAGGAGGCAGTGTTAGTCCATGCATGTTTTTCTTGATTTGAATGGAAGATACAAAATCAAAGTTGAATATATACTCAGTTTGTCCGTCAGTTTTACATATTCTGACCACATGCCTTTTCTCTTTTCCTTTCTGCCTCCCACCTCCTGTTCCTTTGCATTGCTCTTGCTGCATAGTAAATCTTTCACAAATATTCAATATGAATTGACCATCAGTTTTGCCTACGTTATGTCAAGCAAGCACAAGAAGGACCCTTGTTTCTGAAGAAGTCTATGTTTCTTGGATCATTTATTTTCTTATGAAGTTCAGGTGGAGGATGAAGGATGCTACTTAAAAAAAAACCCAAAACAATTCAAGGACACAACAGAAAGCTGTACTGTCATTACTGCACCTTATCCAATCCAGGCATTAAAAGTTTTCTAAGTTCAAAAAGCAGACTGTGATGCAGATTAGATACTTTCTCCCAGCTTTAGGTTCAGCTTCAATACTGCTGCCTTCTTTCTGTTCTAATTTTCTTGATTCCTCGGAGCTTTAATTCAGCTGCTACAGGTGTTTCCCCTTCTTCCTCTTATCAGATCAGTGTGAAATATAAATGCTGATGCCATATATGATGCTATCTCAAACTTCCTTTTGGATTTCTTTTTAGTGGTTTACCTTTTTGCTGAAATCTTTGGAGAGTTAAGAGACAGTACAAAGATAAATTATTTGGGGCACCTGGGCTTGACTTGCATTGGGAAGATATAAAACTCAGTTCCATTTTTTGGGAAAAAAGTTATAGTTACAGCTAACCAGGATCCTTGTTCATATTTCTAAAACCAGAAAAGAGCAAAGTTAAGCCACTTACATGTCATAATCTCTCTCTCATTACTCTGTGCCATGATTTATTATTAAAATGGTGATTCACTTTAACTGAGAGTAACTATGCCTGAATGCCTCAAAGCTCAGTACAGAAGTAGAACCATAAAAATATTTTTATCCAAAAGCAATAGTCTAATACCCTGAACTGAATGAAGAAAATAAATTCAGTGAGGCCCCTTCTGTTTTCTTACAATGACTTTTGAACTAAATGCTTTGCAGCTTCTGGATGATGTCTTGAGACTGAATACCAAGTGACTTCATACACTCACAGTGAAAGTTTTTGAGTCCCTTCTAGTAGCTATGGCCCCTGCCTTGTTTAATACAACTCAAGCAGGTGAAGTTCGTATTTTCCTTGAAAAGATTACACATCTAGATATGCTGACTGCACTGACAGTTGTGGAGTAAATGGCTGCTGAATGGTATCAAGGTAATCTCCTGTAATTTTCTCACTGCAGAGACTGAGTTTTAGAAATATGACTCTTTCTAAGGTTTCCAGTAGTCTCCATATTAACAGTTTGTCTCATTTGAAATTACTACTAGAAGTCATTGGGCTCAAACAATTCAGTCACAGAGGGATTACCATTGACATCTGTGAGCATCAGATGCCATGTTCTGGCTTTACATACCTCATCTAAAGCTTATTTGAGACAATGTTTTCCATGAATTTCAGAGTTATACATAAACCCACACAACCACAAACAAAATCTTAACACTGACTCGTTCTGTAAACAATTACAGATGAGTCTATTCATAACTACAGAGTGATGTCCTCTTACCTACATCTGAATATTCAGCACTAATCTTCTTACTGCTTATACCTTCCTTAAAACTGTGTTGGAATATGTGAATATTATCTATTATGAATACATGAATATTATGCTAAAAATTAACTTTGGATAAATTGTCTGTGAAGATGTGTCATGAATATGAGCTGACAACAAGCTTAATTAACATCACTACAAAATGTGAACAATGCAAAAAATAGGTCAGGAAAGAAAGTAAAGAAAAAAATCCTATTGGACCATTTCACAGCAACTAACCTTAGCTGAACTATTGCATCTGTTAATCTTGAGTAGGTGAAAATTTTTAGTACCAGTTGTCAACTAACCAGGGGTCCAGATGGATTCTTGTCCTGCTTGAACATTCACAATGCAGCCCCTGTATGTCTTCAGCACAAAGCATTCTCTCTGTCATGATCACCAATGAAAAGACATCACATAGTATTGGATGTTTTCCGGGTACTATGGAAATCCTTCCATACGGCAGAAAGGAAGCAATGAAATGACATACACCAAAATGTCTACTTTGGAAGCAAAAGCACACCATCTTAACAGGAGCTGTTGATAAGATTAGTTAATATAAGTGGAAAATTTGAGAGATGTAAGAAAAAGGTCAGGAAAGAAGCTAAAATAAAGAAATATATAATATTAAAATATAAATATATAATATAAAAAATTTTGTTAGACCATTTCATAGTATTTCACAAATGACTAAGAGGGAGAGATAAAAATTGTCAATCTATATTAGGAATAACAGAAATCCTTCCTTATCCTGCTTATTGCAACTTCTTTTTGGGCAGTACTGCTATCTACAAGGAAGTGGTGGAGCTTTCTTTCTGAAGGCAGAATCTGACTTCTGTAATATTTTTACCTTTCTTCCATATTCTTTCTTTACAATATTCCCTATCAACTTTCACAAAATGGTCATTACTTCTGCATGTTATCCCTTAAGACAATTCTAATAGCACACCTTTTAATTACCCTTACTGCATTCCTTGGAGTCACCTGAGATTTTGTATTTATTAAGAGTCTCAAGAGAATAATTGCAAAGAGAAAGACCAATGGTTTTGTGATTTTACAATTATTACACAATTGATAGTACTGTGCATGTAGTTTTATTCCATACATAAAATCTTCATTGTTCCTTGCTCTATCAGCACAAAATGTAATATAGTAAAGTAATCATAATAAAAAATAAATAGTATGCCTACAAATCTGGATCAGCTGTAATTTGCCAAGTTAGAAAAATCTCTGTCTTAAAGAGCTCTGCATTACAGAGTATTGTAATATACCAAAAGTAGTCAAGAAAAAAAGGCCCTACTTATTGCAGAAATTTGCTTCAATGCCAATTCCTCTTCTACTTCACATGAGAGGATTAGCTCAGGATCTTGAAAGCGTAAAGGAATCCAGTCTGTCAACATAAAATATTTTTTCAACATGTAAATAAATAGATTAATTTCCTTATAAAGCCAGTATGTCACCACCGGGTGATGATTCTCATGTTTCTTCTAGCTCCCTGTGAGTGGTAGATGTCTTTTCTAACATTTCTTTTTGCAAAGAAAAATCATCTGTTTTGTATTAGGAAGGCTGTTATGAACTCTATTCTTGGGTAATAAGAACCTGTGAACATTTTTTTTCTCTATTCTGTAGAGAATTCTAGGACACTAACTGGGATGGGACCACCTTTTTTTTTCTTCCTTTCTTTTTTTCTTTTTGGATCAGTTCTGGTGAATTCCTCTTCAGTATTAGAACAAAGACTCTGACATTCATTTAAAAAACACAGAAATACTGTGGGTTTACTGCTTTTTTAATATTTTCATGGCCTGATTTCAGAGAAGTGTTTCTAATCATAGAATCTTTGGGTTGGAAGGGACTTTTAAGGTCATCTAGTCCAACCCCCCTGCAATGAGCACGGACATCTTCAACTAGGTCAGGTTGCTCAGAGCCCTGTCCAACCTGACCTTGAATGTTTCCAGGGATGGGGCACCTACCACTTCCCTGGGCAACCTGTGCCAGGGTTTCACCACCCTCATTGTGAAAAACTTCTTCCTTATATCTAGTCTAAATCTACTGTCTTCTAGATTAAAACCATTACCCCTTGTCCTATCACTACAGGCCCTGCTAAAATGTCTGTCCTCATCTTTCTTATAAGCCCCCTTTAAGTACTGGAAGGCTGCAATAAGGTTTCCCTGCAGCCTTCTCTTCCCCAGACTGAACAACCCCAACTCTCTCAGCCTTTCCTCATAGGAGAGGTGTTCCATCCCTCTGATCACTTCTGTGGCCCTCCTCTGGACCCGCTCCAACAGGTCCAGATATTGTATTGATACTAGGGGTTGCCCCAACCCCCGTGCAGGTCCTTGCACTTGGCCTTGTTGAACCTCATGAGGTTCACATGGGCCCATTCCTTGAGCTTGTCCAGGTCCCTCTGGATGGTATCCTGTCCTTCAGGTGTGTCAACAGCACCACTCAGCTTGGTGTTGTCTGCAAACTTGCTGAGGGTGCACTCGATCCCACTACGTCATTGATCAGTTTATTAAAGAGCACTGGTGCCAGTATGGACCCCTGAGGGACACCACACATCACCAATCTCCATCTGGACATTGAGCCATTGACCACTACCCTCTGGATGTGACCATCCAACCAATTCCTCGTTCACCAAATAGTCCATCCATCAAATCCATCTCTCTCCAGTTTAGAGAGACGGATGTTGTAGGGGACCATGTCAAAGGTCTTACAGAAGTCCAGGTAGATGACATCCATAGCTCTTCCCTTGTCCACTGATGTGGTCACTCCATCACAGAAAGCCACTAGGTTGGTCAGGCAGGACTTGCCCTTGGTGAAGCCATGCTGGCTGTGTTGAATCACTTCCCTATCCTCCATGTGCCTTAGCAGAATTTCTAGTAGGATCTGTTCCATGATCTTCCCAGGCACAGAGGTGGGGTTGATGGGTCAGTAGTTCCCAGGGTCTTCTTCGCTACCTTTTTTAAAAATGGGTGCAATATTTCCCTTTTTCCAGTCTCCAGGGACTTCACCTGACTGCCAGGACTTTTCAAATGTCATGGAGAGTGGCTTGGCAACTACATTAGCCAATTCCCTCAGGGTTCTGGGATGCATCACATCAGGTCCCATGGAATTCTGTCAACAAGCCCTCATAGCTTGAGAGCAAAGACCCTCTTCCCCCTTTAGGAAAGGTTAATCCCATTTGATGCCAGCAAGCCAGGTGTCGTGCAGGCTGTCCCATTATCAAAAAAACCCAAAATTTTGGCAGTGGCACCAGTTGTGGAGCCATGCATTAATAGTCTGGGCCCATCTGTTTCTTCCTATGTTGCAGCCTGCAACTGGAAGGAGGAAGGGAAAAATAACCGGTGCTCTAGATTCCCTTAACAACTGTCCGAAGGCCCTGAATCTCTTTTGATTTCCCTTGGACTGTCAGCTGCAGCTACATCTCCACCCACATGGAAGAGCAGTAGTGGGTAATAGCCTGAGGGCTGCACCAAGCTAGGAAGTTTCCCAGTGATATTCTTAACTCGGGTCCTAGGGCGGCAGCAGACTTCCCTAAGAGGCGTATTAGACCTTCTGTTCCCCTTAGAAGGCAGTCACTTATAACTATAATCCATCTTTTCTTCCTCGTGGAGGTGGTTGTGATATGTGGGATATGTTTTTCTGACCTTGACAACATGTCTGGTGTATCTGGACCATCATCGACATCATCCATGGACTGTCCTTCCACACCCAGAGCCTCATAACTATTTTACAGAGGCACCTGGGGAGGTGAGGCGGGCAAGGAGGGGGTTTGCCTGCCTCCCCAAGCATGGACTTGCCTCTGTTCACTCCTTTTGTTTAAGGTACTGCCTTCAGTCCGGCAGGGGAAGGATACAGGACCCCCTTGATCTTGGATTTTTTTCTGGTGGCTGTTGCTGCTTCTATCAGGGAGGGCAGAGCATGGTTCCTCGGGTCCATCCCCTTCTCCAGCTCCCTGGTGCTCCTTAACCTTTGTATGTCCTCTCATAGTTCTGCCACCAGACTGAGCAGATCATCCACCTGGTCACACCTCACACAGCTGTTCTCGCTACTGCCATCGGTTACCAGTGAGAGGCTCTGGCTCTCTCTGCAGCCTGAGGCCTGGATGGCTGCATGTTTCCATGGGAGCTCTGTCTAGGTTGCCACATTCATTCTGGAGAGTGCAGAGGACATGGCTTTCAGTGGGTGGCTACCATAGCTAAGCTCTTTCTGAGAGGGTGATGACCACCAGCTGAACTCACTTTTTGAGGTGGTGGCCATTACACCCTCCCTGTGTGAACTGCTGCACAAACTGCCACGCCATGCTCTGTTTGCCTGCTGTGGTCACTCATGCTCCTCAGGCTGTTTTTTATAGGCGTGGGTCACCATCACTCTGGCAATGCCCAGGCTTCATCAGCATGTCCTGTGAGAGCTTCCAGCTTCTGGCCAGTTGCTCTGCTGCCCTGGCATTTCCCTGCCCCAGGAAACCCCCTGTGTGCCAAAATCTGCCACTCTTAATAAGTTGTAGCCTGATTTATCTGTGAAATTGTTTTGCAAAGAATCCTGCTATTAGATATTTGTTTAAATTTGTGACTGAATAGGTTTCTAAGTGGCCATGAAACAATGATAACAACAATAATAATACCGACTAAGAAATGTACAAGAACAAGTGATGCCCAATACAGCAATTGCTCACCAGCCGGTGATCGATAGCCTGTCCCCGAGCAGCGATGCCCGTCCCCCAGCTAACTTCAGTTTGTGTACTGGGCATGACGATATGTGGTAGGGAATATCTCTCTGGCCAGTCTGGGTCAGCTGTCCCAGCTCCCCGCTGGCAGAGCATGAGAATCTGAAAAGTCCTTGACTTAGTATAAGCATTACAACTACTTAGCCACAACTAAAACTTCAGTGTGTTATCAACATCATTCTCATACCAACTCCAAAGCACAGCATTATAGCAGCTATCGGGAAGGAAAAAAACCAACTGCATCCCAGTCGAAACCAGGACAGGTGGGTGCAGACATGAAGTTAGTCTCCCATACCTTTTTTATGATTGGGGAACATTTACAATGATAAACTACTCCTAGAGGGAACGTTTGAAAAGAAATTAAAACAATATAGTAAATTAAATACATAAAAGCTTCCAAACATATTGAATACATAATTTGCCTGGTAAGTATTGCGACCTTTTGGTTATTGTACTTTAAGACCTTTTTTCTTTAAGATTTTATACCCTTTAAGCTACATTGAAGAAAATGTCTCACTATTGAAAATACCCACATGGCAGGCATTTGTTTTAGCCTATATCTGGGATTGCCTCATGTTTTGATCAAGCTGGTGAGCAGACTACAAATCACATCCATGCAGAAAGCAGCACAAAAACTCAGGAAGGGCATGCCTGCCTTCCACTGGAAAATATCCTCTGATTTATTCACAGATAGAGTAGAAGTACTTTGAACATGTCTAAGTCCTAGAAAGACCTTGTCAGTTCTGTAATTTATCAGTGTCCTCAGAACAGTGATGAAGATCATCGTGTGCCCAACTCCTACATTTACATGCAAGAAGCCACCTAAAAGTGACAGATATAACTTTATTACAGTAGGTCATTTGCCTTATGTGATGAACTGAATTCCCTTTTGCTTCCAATTCTCATCTTTTGTCCTTTCTAAACTTCAGTGAACGTAACTGTCTGTTGCTTCCCCGAACATATTTCTCAGATTTCTGTTTAAATTTTCTTCTTTTTTCCCCTATTCTCTTTCTGTTTTAGAGACTAACTGACATAACTGGGTGTTGTGAACTTGCATTTTTACTGTGTTGCTTCTTATAATAATAGCATTGACTAGGATTGGGCAGGCATGGTAAAAAAAAAGACAAAAGAGAGATGCACAGAGGGCCTGGATTCATACTCTCTGGGTACGCTGGAACAAACCACTGAATATCTTTGAGGGTGGTAAATCAGGAACATCTTTTCTGTTGAACCTCAAATTACTGAGTAGATGTCTAAGAAAGGTACTTGGACACCTGTATGTCTGCTACTAGTAATATAACTATCTCTTTAAAAAGAGATGAGCTCATCTGCCCTGTGACATTGGCTCTATTGCTCTAATTTTCTCAGCCTAATATTTTTATTTTTAATGCAAAATGATTTTATTTTGTTTTATTTTCCCCTACTGATAGCTTTGTCTCCAAATTAAGAAGAGATATGCCATCATTTCTTTGTCATTTTTTCTTGTAACTCCTGTCGTATGTAATTGCAATTAATTGCAAGTTAATTGCCCCTCTGAGGACATAGAATAGGCCTTATCAAATACATCGTTAGCTGCTGAGGGCAGTTGCTCAGGAGCCGGTCCAACACGCAGCAGAAAGGCAGATCCTGGTGCACAGGAGATTTCCTGAGACAGGGAAATGTCAAGGCAGAGGTGAGAACTGCCAGGAGCCAGCAACTCTCGTGGGAGACTCCAAGGGGGGAGGGCATAATAACAGGCTCATCCACAAGCTGTGGGATGACACACCAAGGTTAGAGGGACTGGATGCTAGCAAGGCCCCTCAGCCAGTCACACCAGAGAAAGAGAGGTTCCTCTAAGAGGGTGGCACGACCTAATGAGATGCATCCCAGAGTCCTGAGGGAATTGGCTGATGTAGTTGCCAAGCCACTCTCCATGACATTTGAAAAGTCCTGGCAGTCAGGTGAAGTCCCTGGAGACTGGAAAAAGGGAAATATTGCACCCATTTTTAAAAAAGGTAGTGAAGAAGACACTGGGAACTACTGACCCATCAACCTCACCTCTGTGCCTGGGAAGATCATGGAACAGATCCTACTAGAAGCTCTGCTAAGGCACATGGAGGACAGGGAGGTGATTCAACACAGCCAGCATGGCTTCACCAAGGGCAAGTCCTGCCTGACCAACCTAGTGGCCTTCTGTGATGGAGTGACCACACCAGTGGACAAGGGAAGAGCTATGGATGTCATCTACCTGGACTTGTGTAAGACCTTTGATACTGTCCCCCAAAATATCCTTCTCTCTAAACTGGAAAGATATGGATTTGATGGGTGGATGTTGGGATCACTCTGCAAGGGCTCAACCTTAAGGAGAAGGAGCTGTGGCATTGAGAAGCTGGTAAACAGCTGGACATCTGCACGGCTCGGCCTTGAGGAGAAGGAGCTGTGGTAAACAACTAAGAGGAAGTAAAGGAGTGCATGGACACCTGCAGGCAGCGAATCCTGACGTGTGAGAGGCGTATGGACTGTGTGTGGTAACCAACCAGGATGTATTTTGTGGCACGTGAAAGAGCTGTAACTGCATAAAAAGCAGACACTTGTAGCAATAAAGGTCTTTGGCCTGAATCCCCACCAGAGTCCGTGCCCTGTAACTCCACAGGTGGACTATTTGGTGGATGAGGAATTGGTTATATGGTTGCATCCAGAGGGTGGTCAATGGCTCAATGTCTAGATGGAGATAGGTGATGAGTGGTGTCCCTCATGGGTCCATATTGGGACCAGTAGTGTTTAATATCTTCACCAATGACACAGGCAGTGGGATTGAGCACAGCCTCAGCAAGTTTGCAGATGACACCAAGTTAAGTGGTGCAGCTGACACACTTGAGGGCCAGGATGCCATCCAGAGGGACCTGGACAAGCTCAAGGAATGGGCTTGTGTGAACCTCATGAGGTTCAACAAGGCCAAGTGCAGGGTCCTGCACAGGTGTCAGGGCAACCCCTGGTATCAATACAGGCTGGGGGATGAAGGGATGAAGAGCAGCACTGCTGAGAAAGACTTGGGGGTAACTGGTGGATGAAAAGCTGGACATGAGCCAGCAACGTGCGCTCACAGCCCAAATGGCCAACTGTATGCTGGGCTGCATCCAAAGAAGCGTGGCCAGCAGGTCGAGGGAGTTGATTCTGCCCCTCTACTCCGCTCTCGTGAGACCTCACCTGGAGTACTGTGTTCAGTGCTGGAGCCCTCAGCACAAGAAAGACAAGGACCTGTTGGAGCAGATCCAGGGGAGGGCCACCAAAATGATCAGAAGGATGGAACACCTCTTCCCTGAGGAAAGGCTGAGAAAGTCGAGGTTATTCAGCCTGGAGAAGAGAAGACTTCAGGGAAACCTTACTGCAGCCTTCCAGTACTTAAAGGGGGCTTATAAGAAAGATGGGAACAGACGTTTTAGCAGGGCCTGTAGTGATAGGACAAGAGGTAATGGTCTTAATCTAGAAGAGGGTAGATTTAGACGAGCTATAAGGAGGAAATTTTTCACAATGAGGGTGAAACCCTGGCACAGGTTGCCCAGGGAAGTGGTAGGTGCCCCATCCCTGGAAACATTCAAGGTCAGATTGGACAGGGCTCCGAGAAACTTGCCCTAGTTGAAAATGTCCATGCTCATTGCAGGGGGGTTGAACTAGATGACCTTAAAAGGTCCCTTCCAACCCAAAGTTTCTATGATACATGCAAATTTTCAATGTCAGGATTGTATACAATATTTCACATTTTAATTTAGTATGGCAGGGATGAATTTTTCTCCAGAGTGACTTGCAGTTTTTTATTTTTTGTTTGTGTTTAGATAGACATGAACACCATCAGATAAACAAGGAAAAAATGAAATCTCTTCAGTTATGATTTCTGAATATCTTGAACTGAATCCTGTGTATTTGAGATGCTTTATTTTATTTTTAATAGTACATTCAAGGAAAGGATAACACATATTTTTACATGTTCTTGGAGCTTCCAAATTCACAAGAGGGTATATTTCCCCCCTCACTGCTTCTATATATATTAATGCAGATATGAGTTATCCATTAGCATAAACGGTAGAATTTTATGGCAACTACTGAGGCACAGCAAGCTTGAGTGGGTGGTGAGGAAAGAATAAACAGTGACTTTCCAGTGGGAGTTTGAAAAAGTTGATGAGCAGTCTGCCTAGAGACAGACATCTCATCTTTTCTGCTGTATTCAGACTCATAGACTAAACACCTAAAATAATACACATCACCAGAACACTGTTGAAGGTTCCAGTGCTGCTCTTACCTGCTGTAAGGCACATACACATTGATGTTTGTTTTATAGGTAGGAGAATTCTGCAGACTTAAAATGCAAAGCAGTATGCAGTCTGGAAGAGTAACTGCAATGGCCACTGAAGTCAAAGAGAAACAAGAGAGACTACTTTGGTCAGAGAGGTCAACATTTGAGACTTTGGGAGGGCAAACGGAAGCTGAAAATGTAGTGCAGAAATATTTTGAAATGCATGTTTTTACTAACTGTCAGAATAATTATCTTTAATTCTCCCTTACTTTTTTCCACCTTTTTTCTTCCCACTATTTGGAACTTTCTGAAAGTATGAAATGGCTGTGCAGATTTTCCAGGAGTGGCTTCAATAACTTCTTCCTTCAATACATTTCTCTATTTTTTTAATCAGCTCTAATGCATAGCAACTGCTACGGTGGGCAAGTGAATAGCAGTAGGGGACAAAGGAGTGTGAGATACAGTAGAAAAAAAAGGAAAAGGAAAGAAAATTCTAAAAAAGACAAAAAAGAGAATAAATTATATATTCCGAAATCTTACTGATAAGTACACATGGAAAAGTTTTACATCTGATTAAGAGTGGATGAGGGCTCAGTTTTCATAGAAACATGGAAATTCCTGGCTCATGAAGTCTAATCTTCTGCTACTGGAAGAAACTTGCTTGCTTATAAGGTTCCTTGAGCTTCACTGTGTAGTGAATAAGTCATGTGGTGGCTATACCAAGAAAATATCCTTCTGGATCATCATGACTGGACTTATTTATCCACCCAGTACCTGGAGTGGTGAGAGCACTAGTGCATACAACCTTTTCTGCTTCCCATATCCTTCCAATGACACAAATGCTGGCACAGTGGCCAGGAGCTTCTCATGGAGGCAGGATTGGTAAGGAAGGAGATAGGCTTAAACCTAGAAGGTTGTCCATGCTTTGGGCTATTCCTGTGGGTGTACCAAGAGACATAGACAGAGACATAAAGGTGTCCCTTGTACCCAGATATCCCTTGGAGGGGAGCTTTGGAAAACCCTGGAAGAAGTAATATAGTCATAACCTGAGATGTAGATTTTGATCTGAGTAGTTAGCTGTACAGTCAAGAGTCTTCCTAAAACCAACAACTGGCATATAGCTTTTAACATTAGTAACAAGGTTTTATCATCCAGCCCTGAGGCAATATTTTGATAGGAAAACACAAAAGAAAATAATTGTTCTTTTTAATATTAAACAGTATTCTTCACAGCATTTCAATTCATTTAAAGAAAAGAGCAAAAATCAATGTTCTCATTTTTGGACAGGAAAGCCAAGGCACAGAAAAGTGAAATAGCTTGTCCTAGTTTGTGCAGAAAACTGAGTGATCCCTAGTGATCATTAAGAAGAATCCAGCCTGTTCTTGGCTAATGAGGCCAAAATAGAAGATGTTCTGGATGTGGCTGAGACAAGATCAGACACACTTTGTGAAAGTGAAAAGTTTGCTGGATATTATACCATGTTCAATTCAGTGGTGTGGCAGAAAAAGCAAGAAAAGAAATCCCTGCTTTGGGGATATTCGTTGAATTAGGACTGTGCATTGCTTTCAACAATTAATGGTTGGGATATATTAGAAAAAATGCAGTCAATTTACAATCAGCCTAATCTAACAGTTCAACCTTAAGGTTATGCACCAGTCTAGACTGATGTACTGTAAGTTTGTTTAATTAATGTGAAGCTTTTTTATTTATGTTCTCCATATCTGCACTTGGTGGAATTAGTAGAGAATTCTATTAAGCTGTGACTTTACAAATATAATTTGATGGCTCAGCATCTCAGTGTGCCTAGTTTTCACTGTTTGTTCTGCTTTATGATTTGACATGATCAGTCAGATCTGAGATTTATAATTATGCAGTGTAGAATTAGACTTTAAGATTTCAAGTCCCCACAGTAAAAGCTAGTGGGTATGTAATTAAGAACGAGAAAAAAAGATCGGCCTACTTTTTCTGTTTAGTCTAAACTTCTGATTATCTATGTTTATTTCTTTCTATTGATCTATTTATTTGCCTATCCAGTCTGTCACTAATAATCTTAACCTTATTTTGCATTGATTGATCATTTAAACTAATTTCTAGCCTGAGTGCTGGTAATTTAATAATATGAGCCAATTAGGAGTTAAATAGAATCAATAAACTGTGACATCAGTGAGAGAAACATTGAAGTACCACTGCCTCATTATCCCTTTCAGCATTTTATATTAATATTTTTAGAGCTGAAGTCAACCAAAGATACTACTGATACTAGGAAAATAATTCATAACATGTTGTTACAGTTTAGCTATCAAATTTTTCCAGCTTCAGATAATAAAACAAAGAAAAGGCTGTTATTTGTTTAACCTCAGCAATGACTCTTCAACTAATCAACACCCTGTATGGGAAAAGATGTGTTTGACTTCTCACTCCCACTTTCATCATATCGGTGATCCTTGTGTCCCAACTGTTCTGCCTGTGAAATATGTTTATCTGGTTCGTGTGATGAACCGTAATCTTCTGTACTTTCATGGATTTCTCCTGCACCATAAAAAGGGGTATTTTACAGGAGAAAGTTAAACTGCTTTGCTGGTATATCAGCTCAAACCAGTTTGACCACTGACCGCATAGTATTGTGTAAAGAAAGTGCATGCATAAGGTTTGGGGTCATCCTGGGGGCACGCCGAGGAAGATTCGAGAAGACTCTAGCAGGAGAAGAGGGCATGCGCTGAAGAAGACATGCCTGTTCATTAATATGTATTAGAAGACACGCCTATTCATGAATATGTATTAGCGAACAGAATCACGCTGAGGAAGAGTCGAGAAGATTCTAGAAGGAGAAGAGGGCATGCGCCGAAGAAGACACGCCTATTCATGAATATGTATTAACGGACAGGATATAAACCAGGAACAGGAACTGAACCGCGTGCATCTTGGTGGAGCAGAGACTCCCGGTGCACCCAGCGCTGTTTGCTTGCCTCTATTCGCTTAATAAATTGTAAATTTGAATTGGAATCCTGTTTGGGACTAAATCATTTATAACATGCCCTTCATGTCTGTTTCAGTAGTAAAAAAAAAGCCTGGTTATCTTCTTAGCTCACAATCCCACAACTCAAATCAGTGTAATTCATGGAGAAATCACCATTTTGCTGAGAGTTTGAAATGTTTCCCCCAGAGAAAATTTGGAAAAGCAGCATTTCTGATACTGGAAATATCAGAGAAGGTGTTGGTTGGAAAAGAGTAAAATGAATGATTCATGATAACTTCACATAATCGCATAATTCCTCCACTTGACGTATGGTTATAGTCATGGTTTCATCTCATAGGTGCATACAAATATTGAATTCGTTAAGAAACCAAATGGAGCTGATCCTGTAGTCATGTGTCTTCAGCTAGCTCACATGCCTTCATAAGATTTTCCCTTTCAAAGGGCAAGTGTTCACTACTCCATCTTTTGTGGAACACCTCTTGCCAATCCCTGATTCACAGGATCAGTCACAGAATGGTAGAGGTTGGAAGGGACCTCTGAAGATCATCTGGTCCAACACCCCTGCCAAGGCAGCATCACCTAGGGCAGGTTGCACAGGAACACATCCAGTCAGGTTTTGAAGGTCTCCAGAGAAGGACACTCCACAACCTCTCTGGGCAGCCTGTTCCAGTGCTCCGTCACCCTCACAGTAAAGAAGTGTTTCTTCCTGTTGAGGTGGAACTTTCTGTGCTGCAGTTTATGCCCATTGCCCCTCATCCTATCACTGGGCACTGCTGAAAAGAGACTGGCTCCATCCTCCTGACAGCCACCCTTCAGATATTTATAGACATTGATAAGGTCCCCTCTCAGCCTTCTCTTCTCCAGACTAAACAGCCCTACGTCTCTCAGCCTTTCCTCATACGAGAGATGTTCCAGTCCCTTAATCACCCTTGTAGCCCTCCGTTGGACTCTCTCCAAAAGTTCCCTGTCTTTCTTGAACTGGGGAGCCCAGAACTAGTCACAATACTCCAGATGAGACCGCACTAGCACAGAGTAGAGGGGGAGGATAACCTCTCTCAACCTAGTCACACTCTTCTTAATGTACCCCAGGATACCATTGGCCCTCTTGGCCACCAGGGCACATTGCTGTCCCATGGATAACATTGTCTACCAGGACTCCAAAGTCCCTCTCCATGGAGCAGCTTTGCAGCATGATTCCTCCAATGAGACCAAAAGCAAACCAAACACACAGAAAACAGTTTCATATCCTGAAAGAAGCAAGATTGTGAGGTATGTTCGGATATTATAGAATCATAGAATCTTTGGGTTGGAAGGGACCTTTTAACGTTATCTAGTCCAACTCCCCTGCAGTGACCAGGGACATCTTCAACTAGACCAGGTTGCTCAGAGCCCCACCCAACCTGACCTTGAATGTTTCCAGGGATGGGCATGGTATTTGTAAGAATCTCCTGCTAAGCCTGGTATGTATCATTGGGAAAGGAATGGTGGCAGTTGCTTGCAAAGCGATCCTTCCCTCTTTACTGAATACCTTTGTGGAAAATCTATTTTCCTATCTGTTCCCTGTGTATCTAAATGAACAAATAAATATACAGTAATATATGAAATCCTAGCAGAATCTGAAATCTCTTAGGTTTTCTGTTACATTTTTTTATCTCCCTTTTATTCCTAGATTAAAAGTTTCTTTGGTCTGTCCATTGTTTGTGTTAGATGAATTATAACCATGGTTTCCCATAGGTTTGTGTACAATTTCTTGTTCCTGCCTCTGGATGGTGACAGATACATTCTGCTAAGCCAAGAGCTGGACCATATGTAAGTGTTAATAGCATGCATTAGCACTGTTGTAAGCTGCTTATTTACTTCCCTGTAAACCCTATCAGATGTTGCTTTCTTGTTTTGGAGTTTATTTTGCTTCATTTTATTGCCTTCCTGATAAATCAATCCTAGCAACAAAACACAGATTATTATGGTTTTAAGACATAAGCTTCTGTGAAGGTGCTAGATACTGTCTATTGAGCAGCCAATATAATCCTTCCTCTAAAATCTTTGTAATTCTTTGTAATCCTCTTCCTAAATTCTACTTTTCCAGAAGCATGGACAGTGTAGTGGTAATGGCCTGCCCCTCACTAGGTTCTGATTTAGGGTTGTTAGCTCTGTTCTGCAAATATCCCGTCTTTGTGCCAGAATAGATTAGCTATACTGGCTGCTATGTAAATCCAGATGTTTGCCACATGAATAATTCTTAGTCTGCTTGAAAGCCCATGACACAGAAGGGGAAGGATACTACATGCCAAATAACAGCCTACTGGAATTCTGCTTGCTAATTACTTCATTTTGAGGGAAGAGGCTAATGTGCAGCAGCCAGGCCCACAGGTATTTACATACCAGCTCTCACATCAGTATCTGCACAACACAACCATCTCCTGGCTTCAATACTTTTACGTTGGTTCTTTTTTGAGTTTCAGCTGTCTGAATTGTGAATGGGGTGAACAGAATAAGTGAAAGGCACAGCAGCAGCATGTCTGAGCCAAAGCAATACATGCCTTTACACCCCTCAAAAAACCCCAAACCACCAACCCACCCAAGAGCAAGCGATTAAGGCAACATTTTAACAGTTGACTTAATTGTCAAAAAGCAGTCAAAAAGGCAAAGACAGCACTGGACTGTATGAGTATTTTTAAAAATCTGTTGTAAAAACAAGAAAGTAAATTGTATCAAGGGGCAATAAACAGTTCATTGATATTGTTAGTGGAGGAGTGGGAAGACTCTCCACAAAAGTAATATAGGATGACAGGGAGGGTTTAGTCTGTTAATAAAAATCTATATAAGAATCTCACTAAGACTAACACGGTCCATCTGTCCTCCTCCTTTCCTATTCCAATGACAAGGAAGAGAGCTTTTTAAACAAAACAGGAAAGTTCTTCTCCCTCCGTCCCCCATCTGTGCAGTTTATAAATACCCAGCTGCAGAGTATCTGGGAAAATAGCCTAATTTTTTCACAAGTGTTTTCATTCATGTGCCCGAACCACATGTACAGTTGGACTTACTATGACCAAACTAAGAGCTTCTGGCCCTCAGATTTCTGGCATACAGGTTGATATAGAGGTAATTAGACAGTACACAGCAGTGTTTGACCCTCTTTTCTAAAGTTTCTGGATTTATATTTGTACAATATTCACCTATTGTGAAAATTGGTTTTCATGGTTTCCTAAAGGATTGCCACAGAGACCTTTGGAGGAAATACTAATGGTCATCATCATCCTGATTGAATGAACAAGCTCATTGGTGAGAAACGGTGACATCAAGGAGTGATGGTAGTGAAGAGACAAATTTTAATGAGAAAACTTTTCAAATGAACTGCATCTCTAATTCCCTCTCTGCATATTTTTGCCTTCTTAAGCTCTCTTGAATCACGGGATGGTCAGTATTCACCATTTGAGGGAAGAACCCCAGTAAGCTGCAGTTTTCTGAGACTGTTGTATAATCAGCTGAGTTTACATATACAAGCACAAAAAATTTGTTTCACATTTCTTCTCTAATAATCAATCATCTTGCAAAGCATCCCAGATTCAGATTCCAAGCAAGAAAAGAGTTTAGAGAACAGGAAAGGGGGACAGAAACAAAGGTTTTTCTGGAGGGAATACAAATTCTAAAGATGGAAAACTTGGAAAAGTACAGCAAAAAAGTAACAGTAAGCAGATGATAGTTCCCCTTACATAGGAATGAGAAAAAGGAAAGTGGAATCTTTACATATGTTGCAAAGATACACAACTTTTTCCTTTGCTGGTTTTTGGGGGGTTTATTTGGTTTTGGGTTTTGGCGGGTTTTTTTTATTTTTAACATGGAGAAAAAAAACCCCAGTAAATTAAACTAATAAATAACTTAATTTGGGGGAGTTGCTGTTTATTTTTTAATCACAACCTATTCCACAAATTGAAAATCAGTGTAGCTCAAAATAAGCCCTCCACTTGCAGATATATAATCTATACATTTTTACCTTTTGTCTGGCTTTAAAAGCTAGATCAATGAAATAAATTTTCTTTAAGAGCAAATGAGGGTGGTCCATTTCCCTTCATCCTGAATCAGTTATTATTTTAATTTCTTTCTCATGTAAGCTTCTTTTTACATTATTTCTAAAGCTTGCTGTGAGTAGGTTTGCAAAAAATGAAATAAAGTATCTGGAGAGTCCACTAATGGAGTTCATTCATTAATGATAAAAGCATTGGATTAAGACTCTTCTATCAGTGGAGTTTCCTAATAATATTCAAAATTTCTTCCAAACATTTCTTTTTTTGATTATTTTGTCCAGAATTTTTGTTTATATTAAAAAAATATTTTGATTTAATTTCATTTTGTTACTGCTACATAATTCTCTTTTTGTTCTTCATTTTGAATTTTAGTTTTCTCTATGTTAAACTTAAAAGAAAACTACACTTATTTAACTGCCAGCTCTTCAGAGCTTAGAAACTAAACTCCCTTGGAAACTAAAAGTTTATGTAAGGATAATGGATTTCTGTTATTTGACAACTCAGCAATCTAATTTATAAAGTGACAGATACAGTTCTGATTAGATCTAAATTTATGATTGATTAAAATTTCATTTTACAAGAATAGATTAATGATTAAATATCAAATTATCTGTAGATTTTTGTATTTTGATTTATTCATCATTCCACAGATACAGATAATAAAAAGAAAATAATTTCAATAACTTGTTTAAAAATTAAAAGAAAATTACATATTGAAAAACAATCCTGCATTTTGCCTAGGGCATGTTTAAACTGGGTTATAAAATATTACATATTTAATCTCTCAGACAAGAAGATCCTGGTGGTTATACCCAGTTTATTCAAACTCAGTATTTGAAGATGGTATAAAAGCATTTGGAGTACCTATGTCAACCCCTCCACACAGCATGGGCACTATCATTGGCATCAGCTTTGTATAGAAATGCAGCTGTTCTCCATCCCTTGAGTCAGTGCTTTGTGAAGGATCTGTAAGACTTTCCCAGGCTGTACGCGCTGGGCTGCAGTGTGCTGAGAGATATCAGTGGTGCATCTAAGAAATCTATTTTCTCTCCTGCAAAGTCAGAGCACTCCTGTTAGGTGCTGTGAGGAAGAACAAGCTGGGCTGGTTTCATCCTGCAAAGATGATAACATCCTGCTTCATGATAACAGGGAAAGAAGCAATAGGACTGATAAATTAGCAAACTAAGCTGGGAACCTTGGCGGAAAAAAGAGCAAAAATGGTTCTTTCTAATATAGAAGGAAACAAATAGGCAGTTCCTATACCAGCTTTTGGATTTTTTTGTATTTTCAGTGTCCTGTTTGATCCTGTTTGATTTGATCAAGCCATTAGTTCTTTTTAAAGGAATAACTGTGACTGAAGGTGCAGCTTGTGCACAGGTTTGATGGTGTTTTGCATTTTAAAATTTTCCACCACACTGTCACAATTTTAAAGTTTATTAGTCCTCCCAGGGCCCACTTCCTCCAAGATTGAGCAATTGTCAAAAATATTTTTGCAGTGATAATCCTTCTAGATTTATGCTCTCAAAATGCAGTTCACCACCTGGACTGAGGATTATACAAGGATTAAAAAAAATTTTAGATAAAATTATGATGTAATGTAAAAACTGCAATTTCTGATTTGGATATGCTTTCCTTGTTGCTGTTTATTCCTAGCAATTCTCTCTTTCCGCAGTTACAAATGTGTGTGTTATTTTCTTTTGTTTTCTACATTTCAATATGGTACTATTAGTGTTGTAAGTTTTGATTAAAAAGTGAGTAGTTTGTGCAAGGGGAAATTTCTTGGAAAGTATCACTTTAATTCACACAGCTTGCACACTCATGGAGTCCTTTCCAATATGAGTTCTATCTAGTTCTCTCTCAGAAATATTCACAGAAAGCACTCCTTCTAACTTTTAAAATCTGACCCCAGGGTCCATCAGCCTTATTGTCTCACCAACACTATTGCATGGGGATCTTTGTAACCCTGAAAAGCACTGTCATGGTAATGCTCGTTTCTAAATAGTAAGGGGCAGTCATTTTTTTGAAATGAACACCAGAATATGTATTTTTTACATTCTTTCATAAATCAGAGACATGAGGGTGTTTTGCTCAATTTTTCCCAAAAATGTTCCTTTTTAACAGAAATTAGCATTGAAGCATGGGGAAGGAGATAAAACCGGGCTCACTAGAGATAAGCTTAGGGATGGCATGCCGATGCTGGGGGCGAAATCGATAGCCGAACTCAAGTGTATCTATACCAAGGCACGCAGCATGGGCAGCAAGCAGGAAGAGCTGGAAGCCATTGTGCAGTGGGACAGCTATGACTTAGTCATCATCACAGAAACATGGTGGGATGACTCTCATGTCTGGAGTGCTGCAAAGGATGGCTATAAGCTCTTCAGAAGGGATAGGCATGGAAGGAGAGGCGATGGGGTGGCTCCCCTAACAGGGAGTGTTTTGATTGTATAGAACTCAACAGTTGTGATGACCAAGTCGAGTACTTATTGTTAAAGGTGAGGCGAAAGGCCAACAAGGCCGATATCCTGCTGGGTGTCTGTTATAGACCACCCAACCAGGATGAAGAGGCAGATGAAACATTCTGTAAGTGACTGGCAGAAGTCTCGCAATTGCTAGCCTTTGTTCTTGTGGGGGACTTCAACTTACCGGACATCTGCTGGAAGTATAGCACAGCAGAGAGGAAACAGTCTAGGAGGTTCCTGGAGTGTGTGGAAGATAACTTCCTGACACAGCTGGTAAGAGAGCCTACGGGGGGAGGTGCACTGCTTGGCCTGCTGTTTACAAACAGAGAAGGACTGGTGGGAGATGTGATGGTTGGAGGCCGTCTTGGGCTTAGTGACCATGACATGATAGTATTGGTGAAGTAAGGAGAGGGGTCAACAAAACTGCTATGATGGACTTCTGAAGGGCAGACTTCAGCGTGTTCAGGTCACTGGTTGTGACAGTCCCTTGGGAGACAGTCCTGAAGGACAGTCTTCAAGAAGGAAATCTTAAAGGTGCAGGAGCAGGCTGTCCCTATGTGCCCCAAGACGAGCTAGCAGGGAAGATGACCGGCCTGGCTGAACAGGGAGATTTTGCTGGGACTCAGGGAAAAGAGGAGAGTTTATCACCTTTGGAAGAAGGGGAAAGAAACTCAAGAAGAGTACAAGGATCTTGTTAGGCCAAGCAGAGACAAAATTAGGAAGGCAAAAGCCCAACTAGAGCTCAGTTGGGCCACAGTTGTAAAGGATAACAAAACATGCTTTTACAAATATATTACAACAAAAAGAGAGGCAAGGAGAATCTCCATCCCCTACTGGATATGGTGGGGAACATTGTCTCCAAGGACGAGGACAAGGCTAAGGTACTTAATGCCTTCTTTGCCTCAGTCTTTAATAGCCAGACCAGGTATCCTCAGAGTATTGAGCCCCCTGAGCCAGAAGACAGCGATGGAGAGCAGAATGAACTCTTTATAATCCAGTAGGAAACAGTTAAGGACCTGCTATGTTACCTGGATACCCACAAGTCTATGGGCCCTGATGGGATCCACCCAAGAGTACTGAAGGAGCTGGCAGAAGAGCTTGCCAAGCCACTTTCCATCATTTATCAGCAATCCTGGTTAACAAGGGAGGTCCCAGACAACTGGAGGCTTGCCAATGTGACGGCCATCTACAAGAAAGGCCAGAAGGAGGATCCTGGGAACTACAGGCCTGTTAGCCTGACCTCAGTACCGGGGAAGATTATGGAGAGGTTCATCTTGAGGGCACTCACAGGGCATGCGTAGGGTAACCAAGGGATCAGGCCCAGCCAGCACAGGTTCATGAAAAGCAGGTCCTGCTTGACCAACCTGGTCTCCTTCTATGACTGGGTGACTCGCCTAGTAGATGAGGGAATTGCTGTGGATGTTGTCTACCTGGACTTCAGTGAAGCCTTTGACACCCTCTCCCACATCATTCTCCTGGAGGAAATGGCACCTTGTGTCTTAGATGTACTCCTCACTGGGTAAAGAACTGGCTGGATGGCCAAGTTGAGCAAGTTGTGGTGAACAGAGTTAAATCCAGTTGGTGGACAGTCACAAGTGGTGTTCCCCAGGGCTCAGTTTTGGGGCTGGTCTTGTTCAATATCTTTATCGATGGTCTGGATGAGGGAATCGAGTACTCCCTCAGTAAGTTTGCAGATGACACCAAGTTGGGCGGGAGTGTTGATCTGCTGGAGGGTAGGAGGGCTCTGCAGAGGGATCTGGACAGGCTGGATCAATGGGCTGAGGTCAACTGTATGAGGCCAAGTGCCAGGTCCTGCACTTTGGTCACAACAACCCCATGGAATGCTAGAGGCTTGGGGAGGAGTGGCTGGAGAGCTGCCCGGTGGAAAGGGACCTGGGAGTGCTGGTTGACAGCCAGCTGAATATTAGCCGCCAGTGTGCCCAGGTGGCCAAGAGGGCCAACAGCATCCTGGTCTGTATCAGAGACAATGTGGCCAGCAGGACTAGGGAAGTGATTGTACCCTTGTACTCGGCACCTGTGAGGCTGCACCTTGAACACTGTGGGCCCCTCACTACACGAAGGATGTTGAGGTGATTAGAGATTAGATTAGAGAGGATGAGGGTGGCATTGGGATTGCTTTCTCTGCATGCTTCTGCTGTTTGGAGCCTAGAGAGAGTCAGTTTTGAGATAGAGTGGGAAGGAAAATAAAAATGCAACTAACTATAAAAAAAAAAAATCATGGATTCACTTTATGGTTATCGTCAGCATTTTCCTGAGCTCTGATTCTGAAAAGATTTTTGTTTGGATTTAGATTTATACTGAACTTTGCTGCTCCAGGTTGCTGTCCTGATTTCAGTGGCTGGGGTACCTCTAAATAACCTCAGGTATATGTTTTTCTGGGATAGAAGCTGTGTTTGTCTAGCTGGATATTTGTCTCCAGAGGTTTTAGATGAGAGCATAGAATACCTTGGGTAGTGTAACAAGTTCTGCAGAATATTCATACTTCACTTATATTGCATATGAAATTTAATTTTCTAGGGCTGATACTGGAGAAGCTAGTGGCTGCAGGCAGAGGTAATTTTATACCTCTTATATGAACAAAGAAGACCTAGATAGGTAAATATTGTGTTCTCAGGCAGGACAAGTTATATTCTAGGGTCAGCTGGAAAACACAGTTTCTGTTCCATGTGAGTTGTTATGCCCCCAATTTACAATAAAATTGGAGTTCCATCCTAATGCTTATCATTAATGAAATCTATCATACCTTGTTTACTAACTCCTTGTCATTTTGTGGAGGGGTAGCAGTGATTGAGCTGCTATTAATTTTTCTGCTATAATGCATTTATTTTAGAGAAGGCCACTCAATGAAATGCACATAACAGTTCAAGCAAAAGTTGGGAAGATTTGTGAGGAACTGAGTTCCAAAGATAATTTCACACTGCAGCTTTACTTCTGCTTCCATAAGCCTTCTTTTGGCATGGTTGTACTTTCCTTGTTGTAACACCATATCATTCTGCACAGGGGCTGAAAAGAGTCCAGGGTCTGGGAAAACGATGGAGCCCACAAAGATTAGGACCAAGACCTTGAGCTCAGTTGAAGATCTATGGGAAGTAAGCATTAACACTCAATTTCTGCTTCCTGTACTTTCAGGTTAGAGTGTCATTCTTCAGTTCCTATGGATTTGTTCCATTTGCAGCATCTAGTCTTTACCTGCATGCAGCCACGCATAGGTTCTATTCTTGTATCAAAACTTTACTTAGCTTCCCCATCTACTTACAAAGTATGAAATTAGGCAGTATTTCTCTAGAGCTAAAGTAGGTCAGCCAGGTTTGTTCCATGACAGTTGGTGCACTGTAATGGTTGGGTGAATGCAGGGTGATGCAAGATGTTTTTCTGTATCACTTCTGGTCTCAGGTCCTAGTATTACTCTGCTTTTGTACAGTACGGATCCTGTAACTGTGAGACTTCCATTAATATTTGCACTAATGCAGCAGAAAATAAAGCCCTTTCTTTTCTTTGCAACAGTATTTCTTGAACTGCTATGAGCATGACCCATTTATGGGCTCCAGACTCTTCTTATAACTCTTCTTTCCTCTCCCTCTTTCCTGCTCTGAAAACTCCTGCAGTTTGAACATTTGAACCTTTTATTCCTGGCAACAACACAGCTCATCTAGGGTAGAGGGATAAGAACGAGTTAAAATTACTGAGATCAGTTGCAGGAGGACAGATCTGTGTCCAGCAAGTCTAAGATAGTGTGATTTTTGTGACTCATTTATAACCTCTAAATGTCTGTAAGCCACAGTTTGAGAAACATTGTCTAGGAACTTGTCTCTGGTCATTTACTCCAGAAACTAAGGTAAATTATACTTGATTAAATCCACGATAAATAAGCTCAGACTTGGGCCCTAGTCTGAAAAATCTCTATTCAACACATTTTTAAACTAAAATGCTAGTAAATGTCACTAAAGTGTTAGACTGAAATGTCACCTGTTCTTTCATTACCATCACCATTTTGTATCAGGTTGTGTTGACTTTCATATCTCAGCAACAACGCTGATGCCATTCTCATTTGTCTCCGAGGCAAGAGAAAAAAAGAGATAGAAGCAAGACAGATAAAAGCATATTCCCTGCATAGAACAGGGTAAAGAGCCAACCAGAAAATAGACATTTTAAAAATTAATATTTACATTTGATTGGAAAAGGCTGTTCTTTATTGTATGGGCATGTATTTATCCTGATCTGCAAGAAAGTAGAAAAGAGTGACTGGTGGTAGAAAGATGATCTAATGTGTCAGAGAATTTACATATAATTTGCATTTTTTCTTATATCTTGTTTATTTTTCTTGATTCTGTCTTGCAACCTGCAGTTAATTTCATTTCATCTTTCTGTATTCTGTCTGATGAGACAGAATTTGAGTTACTTAATCATTTTCAGGTTATCTACTGCTTTAGCACATCGGTGACATTTCATGTAAGAAACTTGGGTATAGCGATACATAAAACAATTGCAGATGGTTTGGAGAGATAAAGGAAAACACAAGATCTAGTTCTTATTTCAGCAGTAGTTTATTTCTTGTAGCAAAGTGAATTACTTAACATTAAATTGTATGTATTCATTTTTTCTAAGATTAAATAAGTGCTATTTGGAATTAAAATTAATATATCAAAGTACATATTCTAATATGTATATATGCCCATTTTGTGTACATACATGCACCTATGTACAAAAGAGTCGAAATGTGTGCTCTTTTATCAAGCAAGTTGAAGAAACATACACCCAGAAACACTTCCTTGGGGAAGCATAAATCAGAAACTAAGAGATAAAATTTCTTTTAACTTTATGTCTTGGCAGTTTGTCCAGCTTACTTTTGAAAGATGAAGAGCTGGACAAATTACAGTGTCTTTGAGGTAAGAACTGCAATTCATCCTAAGAAGTCACAGGTGACTTCTATGCTCCCTTCAGTCCATATCCACCTGTAGTTTCTTTCCTTATACTGGTATTGTAAACTCTACTGGGGCATGAAGTAAGTTTTGTTCTGTTCTTTGAAGTATATTTCCCACAGTGAATTTCTAATTTGTGACTAGGACAGTTGTCATAGTTGTTGTGATATTATACTGCACACAGCAAGATATTTTGCTGTGATACAAGGCAAAGACATTCTTTTCCTCATTTACCCAACACTACCCAGTCATCAGTAGTCTACTCCCCAAATCTATGGAAGCACAGACATTTCAGAAGTAGCCTTCCCTGCTCAAGTGAAGATCAGAAGACAGATAAAGACAGATGGACAGTAGCAATACTCCTGAGGCAGAGACGAAAAGGTACACCCAGCTGAATGAAGAGATCTCAAAACTTAAGGTAATGACTTAGAAGACATCCTTCCTCAAGCTACCCATATGCAAAAGTATAAGTAAAGGAAGTTCCCAGTGGATTTTATAATTTGCAGGGTATCAGAACTCCTCCAAACCCAGGAGAAAGCAATTGAATTTCTATGATAGGATTAAATAAAAAAATATTAAAATAAAGAACAGACATGACCAGCTCATCAAAGTATTTATTCTGAAAGAAGTCTACAGGCCCACATGGGCATTAAATATCAAAAGACTTATTAATAAATTATTTTCCTTTGATATTTTAGGCTAATTGGTTACATATTTTTCAGGCTGCGAAGTCCACCATTATGCTCCATGGGACTCATGTTCTGAGACTGCTTAAAAAAAGTAAAAGACAACATCTTCATGTGATCAAACACACCATGAGCAATCACTCTAAGATAGCAGCTCCCTTGCATTTAATTTCCTAAAAATATTACAAAGGTGCAGTCTAAGTTTGATTGCTATTAAAAAAAGGGAGGGAAATGTCCTTCCTCTATTAATTTTTAGGCAGCTGAAACAGTTTTCAGCCTTATTCATCAGTGAGCCTGAAACCAGGGAGCCTGATGCAATCCAAACTGTGCAATTGGAAATATGTTATTTAAAAGACACAAATCAGTAGATGATGGCAATAAGGATAGAAAGCACTGATGGGGACAGCCTTAGTTCACCCTTGGGAATAATTGAGCAATAAAAACATAGTGAAGATGATAGAGAAAATGGATTGATTTTGAATTTAACAGTGGATGCCACAGAGTAGCAAAGAGCCATTAAGATGATTAAGGAATGGGAACATCCATCATAGAAGCAGAGTCTGAGAGAGGTGGGACTGTTCAGCCAGGAGAAGAGGAGGCTCATGGGGATCTTATCCATGTGTATAAATATCTGATGGAGGGAGAAAAGAAGATGGAGCCAGACTCTTTTCAGTGTTGCCCGGTGAGGTGTCAAGAGGCAATGGGCACAAACTGAAACACAGGAAATTCCATTTAAAAATAAGAAAACTTTCTCACTGTGAGGATGCTCACACACTGGAACAGGATGCCCAGAGAGGCTGTGGAATATCCATTCTCATGAAGACATTCAAAATCCAACTGGACATATCCCTGGGCAGTCTGTTCTAGCTGCTCCTGCTCTGAGCAGGACTTGGACTGGATGGTCTCCAGAAGTGCCTTCTCATATCAGGCTTTCCTGTGATTCTCTGAGCTAATTAATTTGCTTAAAACCAATTAGTTTTGCAGCATTGTTTGGTCAATGATATAAGCTGGTCAATTTTCCTACAGCTACATTTGCATGAGTTGCCTCATAAGCAGGGAAATGACTCATAAAACCTTATAGCTACCACACAAGTTTTTTCTGATCCATCTTTTAGGAACATCACTGTGGCAAAACTATCAGAAGATTGACAAAAGTAAGGTTGGTGTTGTTTACTTTCAGATAATGCTTCCTGGAAGTTGTAGCTAAGCCTGTTTCTGACTGCTTTTTATTTTAGGCCAATTTCAAATTCAATTGTTTTCTAATAAAAATTAATTAATTTAAAAAAATAGTTTTTAGAAAACTGAAGTTTTCTTTGAGAATATTTCTGACAGATCATTTTTAGCCTGCCCTCAGTATGTTTTTCTGCTTTCTGCACTGTACTTACCTATTTTCTCTCATCTTACAGGCTAAAGTCTGAATCTAATTTTCTTTGGTGCATGTTCATCCAATGTCTAGCATGAAGTGCCTAGTACCCTTACCTGCTTTCAGAGAGCAAATTAATAATGGTAGCAGTGATAAAGCTGATGTTTAAAAGGTAAATTTTCCAAAACATCAACATTTATTTGCCAGAGTTTTTGTAAATAAGTAGTTTTACCTGCAACATCTGCTGTCTTGTTGTATATCCTTCTGTGTTTAATGAAGGTTCTACTGAATATAAACCTAAGTAATGATTTCTAAAGTCTTAATAAGACAAACTATAAAATTTTATTTATGGAGGACCTTAGAAATAGGAGCAATTTATAGGGGAGAGGAAACAGCTTCTATTCTTCCTGCACTTCCCAGGCTGGGAGGAGGGACTGGCCTTTTCAGAAACTTTCCTTTGCTATTTTCTTTGCTAGCCAGCCCTCCATGTACTTCCCTGGTTTTCCTGCAACATTTCTCCTTCTCCTTGTGTATTATGTGAATATAACCTGCCATCACGGCAATGGGATGACACCCCTACTCTCTTAGAAAAATCATATGAACTGGCTGACAACAAAAATGCGGTAGAGCCAACAACTTTTCATCATGCAAGGGCAAGTGTGTGTCATTAGTTGTTGCTCACAGACATACAGAACAACAGGAAAGTGGGAGATTGTGAAGCAGCGAATGTGAGCTTGGATTACTGTAATATTACAGTATGATCAGTACATGAGCACTACCACCATGTATAATCTTGAGTAAAAAGTATAACTCATCTTTATGGCTACCTGAGGAGATGGGTCAGTAGGAAAAGGAAAATAAAATGGAAGAGGTAAGAAAAGTACAGTTAAAATATAGTTAATACATGAAGTCGATTGTATAAAAGGGATGGAAACACAAAAATACATTTAATAATCACAGTGCTTAAGTTTTTCTTAATAAACTGATCTTATTTTAAAAGTACGTTTTTTCTGGATTCAGCATTGTCTTTCTTTGCTTCCAGGGAGAAACATCCATTCAGAAACACCAGTGGACATGCTAAAACATATACTAAAAACTAACAGCTTGACATTTATATAGCTTATTTGACTTCTACAGATGTCCATGAAATCACAGCAACCTGGGGTGAAATTTCACCTTATTGATGACCTCTCTTTAAGTCCTTTTCTAACTTGACTGGCCAATTAATTTTTGTTAGGTTCCCTGGAGGAGGATGAATTTTGCTCATATTGATTAAAAATCAGCAAGGCTATGAAATTTCCATGTGTAATTTGCCAATGCAAGGCAAACATTACAGTGAAATTATCTTCAGGATTTTCAATCCTGTTAGCAGAATGTAATAATGATACCTCATCAGCTGTACTCTATTATATATCTATGAAAGCAGCAACATTCTTATCAATTTGATAGAGTACTAAATTATACCACCTACTATCTGAGACATCCTGGGTATGACAGAAAATTAAATACTATATTTGTATGTGAATCAATACTTATCACTGTCATTGTCATTAAGTGATAACTAATGTAAATTAGAAAACTGAGCACTTGAGGTTAGGATGTGTGCTATCCGTTCTGTCTCTGAAATGTACAGCACACTTAAATCAGACTTAAAATTCCCTTACGAGACAGCAGAGAAGAGCTTTGTTAAGATGAACTGTCCGTTTCCAATAGGCTTTCTGCAGCTAGCATCCATGACTGAATATCGATATCATCCAAGCGTGCTTTCAGTTGTATTATCCAGTTAGGTACCAGAGTGAGCTCTGCAGAGTACCATGAATCATTTCTGATGGAATGAGCTCCAGGAACATGAAGAGCTGTGTGTTTGTGAGTAGGGGAACAAATGAAGAAGCAGGAGCCTATATACTTTCTACTACTTTCATAGTGGTAGTGGAGTCCATGGGCACCTGTTGTTTATATTTGTTTTAATGATTTTCTTTATGGTGGAAAAATACTGTACTTGGAGATTTTAAAATGCCAAGAAAGAAGCAAACTGAGCAACTAAAGAGCAGAATTAGTATTCGGGCACTACTATTTCATCCTCTACATGATCTATGCTTGGCTGACATCTACAGGATTTACATAGTGCAGGTTCCAATCTTTGGTAAAAAATGAAAATACATGGATTTGTGTCCTGGCACAAGCTCATATGTTCTCCCTTTGGTCCATTGTCCTCTACCAAGAGTATGATGGACATGAATCTTAATGACCCACAGGATCAATGCTGCTAAGTGATTATGAAGCTTTTTGGATGGAATGTGATGTTTGCACTTCTAAGTAACGACCTTGATACAAAGACTAGGTTAGCAAAAACTATGAAAAGTGCTTGAATGTAGTAGGTATGAGGACCTGATTTTGGTTTTACTTGCAGAATAATGACTAACTTATGGTGCTTGGAGCACATATGGCTCACAAATAGATGGATTGTGGCTCTGAAACGTAGCCTATGAATTTTCTAGGAGTTCACTCATCCTTCAGGTATGTGATACATAACCAGTGGTTTTTAGCTGTATCAAGCATGCAGTCTGCAGCATCAACATGATTGTTGGACATCTTTGCATTAGCTAAGTACTTTGGCCCTGTAATTTTTGTGATGTAGTCTCCCATGTAGTAGCCATGTAGCCTGAGTCCAAAGAAACCGTAAAATGTCATACTCCCTAAAAATTATATGCAATACACAATTCTCTGGCTGGTAACAGTTTTTACATCTGTCTGTGATAGTTTCCAATGGATTGGAATTTGTAGGTGATAGGACCAGCTTACACATACGTTTGTCTTGAATGTCCTTGAAATGGGAGAAGAGTTTTGTTCAGTCATACAGAAGCTTTAAGACCAAAGACCTAAACTACTTGTAAATTATTTATCCAATGAAAATATAGTTTAGATTTGATTGCTAATATCTCTGTAGAAAATAAAGAGGCTAATCTTTGGAATCAGAGCAGAAAACAGAGGTTAGCTGGACCTGATTATTATGTTCCTTGCTTTTAATAATTTTTGTTTTCCAGTAAAACAAATCTGTTAGAAAAGGATTGGACAGGTCACCCCATGGCTTGCCTGGAGTGGCTTACAATAATGCAATGGTTTACATGAAGATGATCTTTTCTTCAGGAGTTAGTCTGCCAGTGGGACTCAGTGTGATAGATATGTGCACTGGTAAGAATGGCTCAGTAGAAAGCCTTTGACTGTATTACCACACTTATTCATCACATGATGAATACATTTTTATTAGGAAAAAGCGTTATAGATTATGCCTAGTACTAACTGTTTATCATGAAGGTGTGTTTTGTGCTGTGTTTCAATGCAGGCATAGATATGTCCCTGATGATTTCAGAGACACTGGATACTGCTCCTTATTTTTATGAAAAGTAACCTGGTTTTTTTCTGCTTGCTTTTTACTGAGAAATCTGGGCTGAAGAATCTTGATAATTCTATCTTACAGAGCTATTCAAAATATGTTCATTTTACACACAGATATTTTTACTAGCTCCTCATCTACCTTTCTTGTAAAAAGGTAAATTTTTTAAATCACTGATTTGGAAGTTCAGGGAATTTGATTTAAAGTGTTTCTTTAATTTATGGTTGCTTCCTCCCTGATTACCCCAAAGTATAACCTTGTAAAAGACCATCAGTTTCATAGCAATTACTTTTATACAACTGCCAGTTTAATGATGAGAATAACATTTTACTGATTTGGGCAAGATGTTAAAACCTTGTTACAGGTGTAACAGCATTTCAGACAGAAAAAAGTGGAAGGGCTCTATTTATATTTATATACTTAACCATGACCTCAGATCAAGAAAGCACCTCTACAGGACAGAATATACAGATGTGTTCAACATTAACCATGTTCTTGGAATCATACTAACACCCTTCCAGCAGAAGAGGTTAATTGCTTCAATTTTCAGAAGTTGCAGGGAGTGGAAGTTTCTGCACTTCATAATTTTTTTTTATTCAAGCTAGTGTTGGCACTGTGAGTTCAAATATTTGGCTTTCATTTTTAACACCAAAGAATGACCATTATGCCTAAAAAAACCTGAAACAGCTCTTTGACATCTGTGCACCCAAGTATGGTGGCATGGATTTTATATTGCCTATTGTACCAGATTAAGTAACCTCATCAGCAGTCTAGGACAATTATATATTGTTAAATTTTTCATCCAAAAAAGTGCAAAGTAAATTTGTATTTGATAATGACTATACCTGGAAGATGCTGTGGAAGGTGGCTTAATTCAATTTATCATGATAGCAGCTAAGCTATAATCAAATGTGAGGGAAATTGAATTTGCCAATTTTGGTTTCGTGCAGCTTAATTATAATTGATTTAGTGCTAATGCTGTGTACCTCATGCAGAAGGCTGACTGGGTAAAAGATTTCTTAAAATTCACTGAAGGTCTTTTTCTTCTCCAGTTTTATATTGCATACAGTATGCTTTTAAGTGCAGATACTTTGATTATTATAGCTGTACCATGAGTATATTCCAAGTACCACAAGAAATGTTGTCTTGTATCTACAGATCTCCCTTACTCCCTCTCTTTATCAGATCTGACTGTCAAAACTGTCCAAGTAATTGGGACAATTAAGGTGCCCCTAAGATATAATTATCCTTTATAATTTCTTTATATGTTTAAGAAAAATTATGATTGGCTCACAAAAACATGTTCCCTATGGTACAATGAGAAAGAGGATACTGGAAATGAACAAATCTGCTTTAATCTCTTGCACTTAAACAGTCCCTAAATTAGTTTAAGCCCAAACTCTTCCTTCTGTGCCAGTAACTTACACTACAAAGCAACACTTCAAGTATGTGTAGACAAATAAATAAGGATCATCTCTGTACAAAGTATTCTTTGGTGTATTAGGATCCTGGTAATGACTCCCAGTTGCTAGCATGAAGAAGATAAATGTGACAGAAATTTTCCCATGACCCACTGACTCATTATTCATATAGCTAAGCACATAGACAGTCCTCTGAGTGCCTCTCCAGCCTCACAGCTCCTCTATGGCTGAGCAGCCTTATTCCAACTTTCATAGAGGAAGAACTGATTTAGACAAACAGAATGTCTTATCCTCATTATTTGGGCAGTTTATTGGGGAGGGGCTGGATGCTTACCCCCACCATATAACTGCTAGACCAGTACCACTCACAAGGCCATGGAAGCAGGACTGTGCCTACCATAAAATCACCAGCATTTACAATAATTCACAGAACTGGTCCTTGACTGCAAGTATCTGGGGCTCCTCAGACATGTCATTGTCCAGCCCAGAAATTTTATTTTAACTCCCTCTGCATCTTTAGCTGATTATAAAATATAAAAATGAAATTAAAATTTTTACTTCATTTTATGAAGAAAATTTAGATTAATAACATGCAGCATTGTTATTACTTTGATTGAATGAAGAGCTGGTTGTAAAATGTTTTTAAACACCAGTGTACTAACACAGCAATCTCTTATCTCCAGACTTCACAATACAAATAGAATACTAGGGAGTGAATATTTCCTTCAGAAAATTGAAGTGCATCATTTACTTTATTTTCCAAATAATGCATACATTTAAAGGGATAAATATGACACAGTAGCACAGGAATAGGTGTATTCATGGGAAAAATGTTTATACCTCATCTATTCCCCAAAGCAAGAACATACTGTTTCTCACCTCCACACCTCAACTGTATGTTTCTGCAAATCCACAGAATTTACATCATATAATTTATACAATTACATTCCTGAAGAAAAAGGAGCAGTGATTGCTTTAAATTAATCTCCTTTCAGCCCAGAGACAGTTCTTACACTTTCTTTGCAATGGTTATCAAATCATTGAATTCACTGACATGAAAAAAATTATTTTTTAAAACACTAACCCTACAGAAAAATTCAGTCTTTAAAGTCAAAATATGTTACTATCCTCTCGTAGGGGATATGTTGGAAAGAATCGGTGAAACAGAAAACAGAATTTGGGAAGATTGTTAACTGCAGTCTCTACCTAGATCTAATTTGCCTTCAATATACTCTAAATACTGTATCTGTGCAGATTAAAGATTTCAGGAAAAATTTACTGTTGCTTAGCACCTTGCATATTCATGTACATTCAGCAAAGTGTATGAATATACAGTTTACACTCTCCCAGTTGAATGAGATGGTATTTTACATTTGCTTTGCATTCTCCTTGGCTGAATGATGACAGGTATCAGAAGGCAGTTTAAAATCCAGCACTTCAGCACATATGTTATCTTCTAATGAGCAAGCTGAGCAAATAGCAGCTACTTTTTTCATCCTATCCTCACCTGAAAAATGTGCATGCCTAGATCTGTTGAGTGAGGTTGAAGACCAACTTAATGTACCAGCAGAAAAGACAAAAGCAGTCTCTTGATAGCAAAAGAATACAATGTGTTTTGGGTGCTGAAGAAGAGTTATGTCCAGATTCAGCCATCCTGAATTATACCCAAGTCTCTGTTCCTCATGCCTCTTGGATACATAGGTCTAGAATCATGTGGTTGAAACCATGAGGCCCGAATTGGCTGATCTGAGCCTTTGCCATATCTATCAGCCACGTCCATCTTGGACAGGAAGGTCCAAGAGTTCACCCCCATTTTCTATGGCAACTTTGACCTTGAATCTCCTTGTTACCACCTACATGCATCTACTCACTTCCAGAAAGCCTCAGGGATTTTTGAAGTTTGGTTCTGGAAGAAAGAAAAGAATATGTTTCTCCTTTGTATTTTCATTTTCTCTGTGCACTTTCCTGGTTGCTTCCCATTCACTTGCTGCCCCTGGATTGAACTGGCTGCAAATATAAAAAGGAAAATACATGCAACTGACCGTATTGGCTGGCATGGGCAAGAATGCGAAAAAGGCTTGCTTGTGTAGTCAGCAAGGCTCAGATTCTTCAAACTTTGTTTGTCATTGTCCCTACATTAAATATGTGTCATACAATTCATAGATGATTTCACTATTTGTTTAACCCAGATTAAACACTAAAATATCAAAGGAGGATCTGAGATATGTTTACTTCCTCTGGAGAAGTCATTCCCTTAGTTCCCATTTGTTCAATGTATTTACCTTGCTCTGAGCCTGTCCCATCCCTCCTATCACTCTGTCACTGTCAACTCCCCTTGGGCAAATTTCACCCATTGTGCTTGTAATACAATGACATTTAAAATGTAAAAAATACGTTAAGCTGCATTAGAGGACTGTGCTCATAAAATATTAACTTTCCAGTTGCCTGTGGGAAAGGAAATACCTCAGAGCAATTTCTTGGGTATCACAGCAAAATAGCAGGAAAAAAGCCAGAATGATATTTCCCCTGAGAAATGCTCCAAATTGCTGAAAGAAATGTCCCCCAATGGCCAACCAAGGATTCCTATAGCCTCATGAAAAAAATTAAACCGAGGTATGTGTCCTGTTCACCTGAAATTCTGTTTTTGTTTATTTTGCATCATCTTACTGAAGTTTTGTGAGGAATATTATTCAGAAGGGTTTCTAAAGACTTTCACACTAACTGGCTTTTGTCAAAGATGATGTCAATCAGGACAAGATGTGCTAATGTGTTGGTAGAGCAGGGATTTTGAGATGTTTATAGTTCCATTTTTAAGATACATATATAAAGAATTTTACATTGGTATGGACCGGTTTTGTTCTATTCCTGTCTTCATTCCCTTTGCAGAGGCTAAAGGTGAGCTGAAATAGAAATTATGGTCAGTTCTCTTGGTTTAAAAGAAATAAATGTCAGCTTGCAGAGTCCTCAGAGCTCATGGAGGTACAGATAGAGAAAAGGCAAAGGCAAGAACTGGTGCTAGTTCTCATGGAAAGTCTTCTCAGCAAGACTCATGGAAAACCACAGCATCCCTTCTTCCATTTATCATTTCTCAGTTCTTTTGCTCCCCACTTACAATTACAAAGAAAAGTAGAACCTATTATAAAAAAAGTTATTCCTTTCTTACATTTTCATACAATCTACTTTTTTCAGCCTTTATGAGAGCTAGGAGTAAGGAGAGTAAGGAGCCTCTATAAGAGCAAAAGTAAGGAGAAAATACATGAGATTAATATAAGATTTTTTTAATTTTGTGAGATGTAATCCATGTAACATGTGGGTTTCTGGGTGTAGGTACAATTATTTTATTTCCTACTTTAAGGTGGGTTTTAATTCTGAAAAGTTAATTACCTACCGAATCAAATGTATAGTACAGGAAACTAGTAAACATAAAATATCAAATGCATACCAATGGGGTTTTTTTCCTTTACAGATTTGGCCATTGTGGGAAACCTGGGCTAGTGTTTAAGATATTTATATGAATATTGATCTTCGTTATTACTGGGAACCACAATTAATTTTATTGTTCACATTGAGTATTATATATATCATGAATTTCTACACTGATGATTAATAACAGCAGAGTCTCAAGTATGCATAAACCCCCCTGCATCAGTTGTGCAATTCTACCCTTGAAAAAGTGTCTAGTTGAAAATAGACTAGTGCCTCAGCTCTTTTATTAAGGCCTGAATTGCCTATGCAATTAGAGATAATCTAAGCTTGTAAAACTTTTAAGTGTTTGGTTGTACATACTTTGAGTCTTATGAACTTCAATAACTAGCACAGTGCAAAGCAAATATAACCATTTTTGCAGAACTGAGGAACAAATACAACGTCCAACAGACGCATAAAAATAAAAGTAGTACTAGTTCAGCAGAAACTGCTAGAAACCATCTTAAATATAGTGCCATTTGGTCTTAACTTAGCCTTTTTGAGTTGAAGATCATTGCAAACTGGCTTAAGTCTAGACTTTTCAAGCTTTTGCATTTGATAGTCCTTGTAACATGGGCTAGGACAGTCCAGTCCATTCCTCTGGGATATGTAAAAGGTAGCAGGCTGTATGTTCACTCAGCTGCATGAGTTGATTTGAAAAACAATAACAGAAGTGCCTGTGAGGCAGAAGTATCTTTCAGGTGTTGGGAGCTCTTCAGCAGATTACTGGGAAGCATGAGATGCCATCATACTCACTGAAAAGGCCTGCACAACCTTTAAAAGTCCTATATGAATCCTGACTTTCTTGGAAGGTTACTTTATATATTAACAAAGTCTCTTGTCTCTTCCCCCCTACTCGTTCAATAAGAGAACAAACCACTGAAAAGCCTGTAGGTGATAAAAGTATTCTTTGAAATCATCTCAGACAGAATGCAGCCACAAGGTAAAATTCTTCCAAGAGCAAAAATTGGCCATGCACGATTACTTTCTGACACACAAAATAGCTAGCTCGGAGTTTATATCACCATGAAATAAATGGGAACTAACAAAAAGTCTCTTTTTCTTTCTCTGTCCTTATTACTTTAGAATATATTTTGGCAATGTTTTCTGAGTCATTTTGGACTCAACTCAACCCCACTCTCATTCTGTATAATGATTTATAGTAATGCAAAGAGGTTATCTAATGCTGCATTTTGGATTTCATAGCTTTTTATTCCCACTTTGGTAGGCATGTACAGGACAAGTGAAGGGGGTGGAAGGTAAGTCTCAATGGTGACCAAGAGGAGCTCCTCTGCAATAACATGGAAGGACTGTTGTATTGTAGCATGGCTTACCCTCACTGCTAGAACTTTGGTCCATTGATGGACCAGATAAACTTGACACAAACTCTAAACATGTCTTTACTCATCATTATTAGTAAGAGTAGACTGCCTTCTGATTTACTATGGGCAACATTCTGCTAACGTCAACCATATTGAATAATACTTTCCTCTCACATAAAGTCAGTGAAGCTCATTGCAGAGTGTTATCTGATATGATCCAGGATTTCTGAATTATCTCCTTTTCAGGAAGCCATTTCTAAGGGCAGAGTGCTTGTCCTGTTGCTTACCAGAATATACACAGTCTTTGGAAACAATGGCAGCTAATGACAGCCTGTAGTTGCTATTGCTTTTCCTTTCAGTCCTGGTGCCGCGATTCATAGTATTGTTGCGTGAATAAGAGCATGTTAAAAAAAAGAAAAATATCAATAAAGGCATTGATCTTTATGCATCTTACTCAGGTCATCAGTACAGATTTACTAAGTGGTTTAGTGAGAGTTAGTCCCTCCTTCCTGTTATCAGCCGGCAGTTCAGCTTTCCTGCCTACATCACATCCCATCCCCATGGCCCTATTGCTCTTCCTGTCTCCATACCATCTGCATCTGCCCTCCCCGGACAGTCTATCACTGCTCTCCACAGTCAGTCCTTCTGAAGTTAATTACCCAACTCCTGAAAGAATATTCTACTGAAAATTAAAAAAAAAGGTACAAAGTTAAAAAAATAAAAACTGTATGACTCAGTGGTCAAAGGGAATGGAGATAAATTCTGATCTGTAAATGTTTAACAACCAGAGCATTAATCAAATTATGTAATGTCATCATCCTTCTGTAAGATTGACCACAGAGCAATAAGCAACAAATGCTACAACTTCCACGTGTAAAAATGAAGGAATAAGACTGAAATCCAAATTCTGATTACTTTTACCCGTTTGATCAGAGATTAGTAGTCCTACACTTCACTAAAATCTCTGAAAATGTCAGATGAACTCTAAAAGGGAAGCAGAGCACTTCAGAGATGAAACAGTTATCAATCCTGCCCTTCTATGCATTCAGTATTTGAAAATAGTATCTTCACTCCCCCCCCCCAATAAGGTAACAGGTAAACATTCAAATAATAATTATTACAGCCACTTGATATTCATTTTGGATTGTGTTGTTGTAATCCATTTGGCTGAACAAAGAGGTGTTTATGGGAGAGAAATTGCCTTTCCTTCAGGCTGTAACTGAGCCCATTGGACATGTATGGGCTCAGAAAGGGGGCAGGTCAAAGAAGCAAAGAGTTGGATAATTCCTTCTCCCATCAGAGGGACTAAGCTATTTAACAAACAGGTGTGAAGTTACTCCCTCCTTACGCAAGCAAGGAGCAGGGAAAAAATACTGACTGTGTCACAATTTGTGTCCTGGTCTGATTATAACAACTATTTCACCGTGCACACGGGATCAAAGCAGTTGGGTGTCTGCCAGCAGCTAGCTTAATTGCATAGGCAGGGGAAATGCTGAAATGCATCACATCCACTTTTCCTTCTCACTGTGAGATGAACTGTAATCTTGAGAGTAAGACTGGCTACGAGGTATTGGTTCAAAGTCAAGTTATAAAACTCAGAAACATATTCCATTCCCAGCATGATACTTAATGGAATATCCCAGTGGTGAGTGGTTATTTGAGAGCTGGTATATAAAAAAGCATAGATATAAGTGATACTTATGTGCTGCAAACTCCAAGAAAAATGACAAATGCACTGTAGTTCCTGTTCTGATGATTAACTATGAGTGGAATGCACAGGTCAATTTGATTATTTTTTGCTTGTTGAAAATACTCATGACATGGTGGGGGGGGCGGGGAGGGTGTTCCATATTTCCTTCTTTGTGTTTTCATTTAAAGGTGAAGATACCACAAAATGAGAAGTCATCTGAGGAAGTAAGTTCCTTGGGTCAGACCCCATCACTGGTGTGTTTGTATAGAACATGGCAGGGCTCCTGGGTCTGGGACCTTGATTTGTTTTCAGTCTCCTGTATCTGGATGCTAAGACATGGGTAACAGCCCTTCCAGAGGCCAAGTTACCAGTTCCAGACCTCTTTATCATACCTAGACAGACTCATCTAATAGATTACAACAAAACAGAATTGAAATCAAAGACTTGCATTAATTTACTAGAAAGAAAATCTCCATGAAAATATTTTGCACTCTTGTGATATAGCCACATGTTCTGAATGCAGTGTTCTGTACCAAAAGTAGAGAACTTTCTTCATGCCTGAGCATGAGCCAGCTCTGTGCCCATGTGGCCAAGGCGGCCAACAGTATACTGGCCTGTATCAGGAATAGTGTGGCCAGCAGGAGTAGGGAAGTGATCGTGCCCCTGTACTCAGCACTGGTGAGGCCGCACCTTGAGTACTGTGTTCAGTTTTGGGCCCTTCACTACAAGAAGGACATTGAGTTGCTGGCATGTGTCCAGAGAAGGGCAATGAAGCTGGTGAGGGATCTGGAGCACGAGTCTTATGAGGAGTGTCTGAGGGAACTGGAGTTGTTTAGTCTGGAGAAGAGGAGGCTGAGGGGAGACCTTATTGCTCTCTACAACTACCTGAAAGGGGGTTGTGACAAGGTGTGTGTTGGTCTCTTCTCCCAAGTACCTAGCAATGGGATGAGACGAAATGGCCTCAAGTTGCACCAGGGGACATTTAGACTGAATATTAGGAAAAAATTCTGTACTGAGAGAGTGGTCAAACATTGGAACAGGCTGCCCAGGGAGGTGGTGGAGTCACCATCACTGGAGGTGTTCAAAAACTGTGTAGACATGGCACTTCAGGACATGGTTTAGTGGGTATGGTGGTGTTGGGTTGGTGGTTGGACTTGATGATCTTAGAGGTCTTTTCCAACCTTAATGATTCTGTGATTCTATGATTCTATGAAGAATCATATCCAGACTGTGAAAGAAAAATACCAGCAAAGCTTACTAGATTTCGATGTTTTGTAACATCGATGTTTTGTAACATCGATGTTTTGCCCAGGTGGCCAAGAAGGCCAACAGCGTCCTGGCCTGTATCAGGAATAGTGTGGCCAGCAGGAGTAGGGAAGTGATTGTGCCCCTGTACTCGGCACTGGTGAGGCTGCACCTTGAATACTGTGTTCAGTTTTGGGCCCCTCACTACAAGAAGGATGTTGATGTGCTGGACCGTGTCCAGAGAAGGGCAATGAAGCTGGTGAGGGGTCTGGAGCACATGTCTTATGAGGAGCGGCTGAGGGAACTGGGGTTGTTTAGTCTGGAGAAGAGGAGGCTGAGGGGAGACCTTATTGCTCTCTACAACTACCTGAAAGGGGGTTGTGGCGATGAGGGTGTTGGTCTCTTCTCCCAAGTAACTAGTGATAGGACAAGAGGAAATGGCCTCAAGTTGCGCCAGGGGAGGTTTAGATTGGATATTAGGAAAAATTTCTTCACTGAGAGGGTGGTCAGGCATTGGAACAGGCTGCCCAGGGAGGTGGTGGAGTCGCCATCCCTGGAAGTGTTCAAAAAATGTGTGGATGTGGCACTTCAGGACATGGTTTAGGGGACATGGTGGTTCTGGATTAATGGTTGGACTTGATGATCTTAAAGGTCCTTTCCAACCTAGTGATTCTGTGATTCTGTGATTCTGTGTAATGTGTTCCACTGTCGCGGTTTAACCCCAGCTGGCAACCAAGCACCACACAGCCACTTGCTCACTCCCCCACAGTGGGATGGGGGAGAGAATCAGGAGACTAAAAGTGAGAAAACTCATGGTTTGAGACAAAGACAGTTTAATAGGTAAAACAAAAGCCACATAACACAAGCAGAGCAAAACAGGGAATTCATTCACTACTTCCCATCAGCAGGCAGGCATTCAGCCATCTCCAGGAAAACAGGGCTTCATCAGCGTAATGGTTTCTTGGGAAGACAGATGCCATAACTCTCTGAACGTCACCCCACCCCTTCCTTCTTCTTCGTCCCAGCTTTATATACCAAACATGATGTCATATGGTATGGAATATCCCTTTGGCCAGCCTGGGTCAGCTGTCCCGGCTGTGTCCCCTCCCAACATCCCGTGCACCCCCAGCCTTCTTGTTGGCAGGCCAGCATGAAAAGCTGGATAGTCCTTGACTGCTTAGCAACAACCCAAAACATCAGCATGTTACCAATTTTTTCATCCCAAATCCAAAACATAGTCTTATACTAGCTTCTGTGAAGAAAATTAACTCTATCCTAGCTGAAACCAGGACATCCACATTATAAAATTAGAGTGCCTGTGCATTAATTTTGGTAAGTAAAGTGGCTATGGGATAAAGACAATATCCTTTTATTGTAAACCTGATTTTTCACTTCTTTCTTGGAAGATCACCATAGCAGATCAAATAATACATGATCTAGTAAAAAACATTTATTTTCCCTTTCTCCCCCCCACCCCTCCTCTTCATCACTAGGAGTAAAAGTTTCATGAGAAGAATATATATTCAATTGTATTCTTCTGTATTTTCCTGTATTTTGCTTCACCTTTGGGTAAAGATGGATTTTCCCCCCACCCCAGGATGAAGCCAGTCACTTCATGGTCATTACTTCTATTATCTTCTTGCCTGGAGAGCTTAGATCTATTCAACTGTGAAATAGCTTGTCCCTGTATTATGCAACCTTGATAATTTTCTGTTTGGCATTACTCACAGATTCATGTGGAAGCATCACCTCTAGGAAAAGAAGATAGGAAGTTGAATATGCCACCAGAACTTTAAAATGGGAAGGAGGACAGAAAAAAAAAAGGTGGTTCATGTATTTTCAGAAAGTGTAAAATAAGAAAAGCAAAAAAAAAAAAATCTTTGAAAACTGATAAAATGTCTTTGAATAGAGTGTGGGATATTTTTGAAGAGCAAATCACAGCCGTTTGTAGAATTTTCCATTATGCAACTGAGCATTTCCTGCCAGCAGAGAATTTTTTTCCACTGTCTAGACTCAGTAAGTATGTCTAGTTTGTATATACACTTATACACATGCTCATAAATTATAGATACGTCAGAAGTGATGCCACAGTTAAAGATGGTTCATTGAAATGTACAATGAAAGCAGTACTGAAAGCGCTTCTCTTCACACTTCAGTGACTGAATTTGGTATCCAACTTTGACAATCTAACTCTTTAAAAGAAAATTTAATTTTGGCTTTATTTTTGGCAGATAACTTACTGGCTTGCAGAGAAAATCTCCTCCTTCTCTTGCTTGTTCTGTGTTTACAGGTTGGATTAAAAGTTTCAAAAAGTTTGGGTTTAATTTTCATTTAAGACATTTGTAGGAGATACATTTTCCCTTCCACAGCCAAAGGCAACCATAGGATACCACAAAAACTTCAATATTTTGTGCTTCAGCATTTCTTCTGTGTATTGTACTGTTTTGGGAAGGGCTATGTGAATGTGTTTGTATGGATGACAGGCTGCTCACATGGAAGAGTGAGGCAGCAGATGTTTTTGTACAGCCTGAGCAATACCTGGGTTTTACCTTGACAACAGATTAAAGAAGTAGGCTTTTGAGGTAACATGGCAGCTAAACAAGGCTGGAGCTGTAAACATAAAAACCAGCTTCACATGTTTCCCTGTATGCTCAAGAAGGTGGGGTTTTTCATATTTTTATAAATAAACAGAAATTTAAAACCCATTCACAACAAATTGGTGTAGTGGGCAGGATGGCAAGTGGTATCAGTGATTTCTTACAGAAGTACAGATTAAGTCTGAGTCCCAAATTCACAGAAGGGGCTCGCAACCACTGCCAAGAGTGGGGCGCTATTGAAGAATGATTAAAATTTGCAAGAGGAAATATTAAAGATGGTAAAGGAAAATGAATTATTTGTAGGATGCTAGGCACCTGCCTAGAAGCCGCCTGTCAGGATAGGAAAAACCATAATAGAGAGAGGCATGATCTAAGAGAGCAAATAGAGGGCAGGAAGGCCGCTGAGTTATTACTGTCCCTGCAAATTTAACAGCTACAGAAACAATTACAGGAAAACAAGGAGAAAAAAACAAAAGTTGGAAGAAAATATTAAGATGATGTTCATGCAGGATCCACCCCACCCCTAACTCCATGCAAATTAGGAAACAGTGTCCCCTGAGGATTGGGATGGTGATAGTTGGGATGATCCTGATGACCAAGATGAGGGAAATGTTAACATCTTGCCCCTTTCAGAATCCTCTGATTATAAGACTAGACACATCATTAAAGCAGAATACTCTGAAGGACCTTGAGGAGGTGGTCAGTGATCTACTATGCAAAGCACCCCATGGGATGCTTTACAATTGGCAAACTTACAAGAGAAATACAACAGAAATCCAGGTAAAACTGAAATTGAATATCTGTGGCATGTCTGCCTTAGTGGTGGTGACCAAATAATTTTCAATGGAGATGAAACAAACAGTTACTGGTTTAAATCTAGGACCCGACTGGTAGATGAGGCCCATTCTATCATCAGCAGGGTAGCCTACTAGGCTGGGGGAACAAATGCTTCAGATCAAGGTTAACCTTCTATGATTCCGTTCCCTAAGTGAGCTCTCCACTGCCATCACTAAAGCTGCCTGCATACAAGCTCTGCACAAAGGTGGAGAATCCGGTGATACCCCAACATCCACTGCTGTAGATTATACTATGATAAAGCCACTAATTAGGGACGCCCCGGCAGTTCTCAAACCCTATTTAATTTCAAAATGGGATGAGATTGAAAGACACACAGAGCACAATGAGGAATTAGGCATTGACAATGCCCACAGACAACTCCCTACATGGGCATAATTAATGCATGGTATTGTAAACCATGGCCATCAAATGGGGTGGGATGATCTGTCAACTGAGAAATCAGACCCAAGACCCCCAGTGGACGACCACTGGGTGTGACCCATAACACAAACACCCCCACAAGGATTGGGAGGCAGACAAGTGGAACATAAAAACAAAGACCTGCAAGTAAAGTCTCAAGGAAGAAATAATGAGTTATGGAGAAAAGCATTAGTTGTTCCAAAGGTGGCAATACAGGGACAACTGACAAGTATAATAATAAGCTTACTACAAGCATTCCAGAAATTGAGTGGAAATGGGGAAACTAAGCAGCCCCTTAAATGTCCCACCACCAACACAGATTCCACAGGGAGGCCAAAACCCTTTTAAATCTGTTAGGGGGGAATCGCCAACCTTGAAGTCAAAAATTAATAGTGCCAGGACAGCAATTGGGGCTGCCCGTCCAGTGAGTGGAAGCCCACCAATGGCTAATTGAAGGAGGGCCTTACATTTTAATCCCAGTTGGCCCTCAATGACAACTGATAAAATTTCTAATAGATATGGGAGCAGAAATTTCAAAACTAACACAACAGGATGCCAAGAAGCTGGGCATGTGACCCGGATGGCAGAGAGTTAAAGTTACTGGAGCTAACGGAGCAAGTGTTATATGCCAAACCCTGAAAGTTAATTTATGGCTGCCACGCAAGAAGCGCATGTCATCTACTCACTTTGCGATTAAAAAGCACAGTGAAAATATTTTGAGTTTCTATGTCTTGACCAAATGAAACTGGCATCTGCCACATGGCAGTGCGTGGTCCTTCGGTTCAAAGTATTGACCGCAACCCCAATAGAAATCAGAAGGCCATAGAACATGTACTCCATGCAGCCCCTGCACACCCCAACTCAAAAATTACCAATGTCCCACAGTGTCCAATTTCTGCTGGCACAAAACGGAATTTCTGATGTAATAGCAGACTTGGAAAAATGGCACATTATTTCCAGAATCCACTCCCTGTACAATTCACATGTCTGGCCAGTCCGAAAGCCAGATGGGAGATGGCATCTGACAATTGATTATCAGCACCTAAGTACCAACACAGCTCCATTAACTGCAGCAGTACCCAATATTGCAACTTTAACAGCCACGCTACAAGCAACCGCACATCCATGGGTGGCAGTGCTGGATGTTAGAGATATGTTCTTTACGGTTCCCTTGCAGGAGGAGGATAAACAGAAATTTACTTTTACTTGGGAAAGTATACAATATACCTTTAACAGACTCCCACAGGGATATAAACATTCACATACAATTGCTCATGCTGCACTTGCTGAACATTTACAGACAGTCTCACTTCCTCATGATGTGAAACTGTAACCAATATACAAATGATGATATTCTAATTGTAGGGACCTCCCCTGAAAAAGCGGCAGCAGCAGTGTGGCAAACACTGTGTAAAGCAGAGGTTGTAGTTCCACCTGAAAAATATCAGGGACCAAGTAGAGAAGTAAGATTTTTAGGTACCTAGTGGATTGAAGGTAGTCCAGCAATTCCACCAGACACCCTAAATAAAATGGAACAATTGCAGATGCCCAAATCTAGGAAAGAATTGCAACAGCTTATGGGTACTTTAGGATACTGGAGGAAATATTTACCTGGATTTTCTCATTGCTCTCCTACTGTACTCACTTTCACGAATGGGAAAACCATGGAAATAGAACCCAGACCATGAAGAGGCGGTCAAAACCCTAATATAGGCATTAAAGACATATCAGTTGCTGGGGCCAGTGGAGCCCCATGAACCTATTACAGCAGAGTGGGGTTTTGCAGAACATGGTGCTTATTGCGATCTACTCCAAACTGGGACAAACAGGTCAAAAAGGCATTTAACGTTTAGCTTGACTGCATTGAAAGAGACAGAGCAGAGATATTCCAAGTGGGAAAAGGGACTTTTTTCTGAGCAGTTAAACAAGTTGAGAGACTAAGGAGTCACCCATCTGGAAAAGCTCTGATAAGACTTGTATTGTTTTCCTTTTCCAGGAACCGTATTGGGAATGATACCAGCACACCTCCACAGAAGATTGGTTAACCATCGGAGGATTGCATCACCAGCATAAACAAAATTTGGTTCACACATCAACAAACCTGACCCGCAGTGTGGAGACCCTCACTTCTTTTATTTATGCTAATCAATGCGGTAACTATCGTACATTCTGCACCATACATGTTTCTCAGTTTTGGGTGCCATCTACTGAAACAGCAATTCAAAGGAAGGTGAAGAGGGCATCTTCGCCCACTGAGATTCGAAAGGTAATTTGGGATAATGCAACTCAATTCAAAAGGGATTTCCAAACTTGGTGGCATCTAGTTAATTTCACTTATGACCCCATGACAGTAAAGACACAGCTTTTGTTTTAACCATACACAATGCTTTGGTATACACCATATACCTAATCATTGTGCTGGGATTAAATCACCCTGGAACCCTCTGGCAATCCACCAGGTACCTAAAAATTCTACTTCTCTGCTTGGTCCCTGATATTTTTCAGATGGAAGTCTATCCATTAGAACATAAGAGTATGGGCCCAACAAAATGGGAAAAAAAGATGAACTATTGTTTTTGATGAATGTGTTGTACAGGAACAGCAAGGATTTATTTGTGAAAGTAATACCATTAAGGCCCAAGACATTTGTCTTGACACTCAGCAAAATGTCTGTCATTTTGAAATACATCCTGATGAAGCCCCTGAAACTGTATTTGTATATGTTGGAAAAGGATGTGCTTGTATGAGAATCCTTTGTGATACTATATTTATAGACAACACCACTGTAGAGACATATTATTGCTTAAATATCTGTTTTTGTATTTTTACCAAAATTATGGGATGCGACTTGGGAACCTCCCATCATGATGCAGAGACGATACAATGCATCCTAGAAAGACTGAGGGAAAGATGGAGAACATGACTGGTGGATGGTCACCAACAGCAACTGGACTTTTGAATTTGATGCTGCATGCAATTGTAGTTCTGTTAGTTTTGACCTTATTATGTTTATTGCTTATAGTCATTCTGTATATCAAAGTTTGACAAAAGGTGAAATAAATTATGCCAACCCAATGTGTAAAACATATACAATCAACTGATTCTGTATGTGAAATGGTAATTGTGACACTTGTGATAATTGTGATATTATTTGATAAGTTTGATAACGGGGCCAAGAACTTCTCTAGTTCCAATCTATACTCTGAAAACCCACAAAGGAGCAGAGTGACACAGTGAGCATCAACGTATATGAGCTTGGAACACCAATCATGCAATTAACACATCAATAGCGGGTGGCTTTTCCATGACTCATGAAGGATCAAAGAAAGTTGTGGATACAAGAAGTCTCATGCATACCTTTTCCATTGCACATAATTTGACTGCAAGCCAACCACTTTATTCCATAAATATGACAGTCTACGTGAGCATTCTTTGAGCTCTCCTTGTTAAGCAGCCTGGCTGCATGGTGGTGATCTCCCCTTGTGCTGGGACACCTCTCAAGGTTGCTCCTTGATGCAGAGAGATGTTTCACCAACAGCAGATCTTGGTAAGTGACCGATATTGTGCATAACCTTGTATTATGGTAACTTTGATTTTGTCTTGGTAACTTCGACTCTGCCTTGGTAGGTTTGACTCCTTGCAGTACAGTAATAGAGTGAACCTTGCCATCAAACTTTGTTAAGTCCCACTTTTATAACATCATATTTCAATAAAACCATTCTTGCTAATACCTTTGACAGTGGTTCTTTAAGTGATCTAAATCACCCATTCATGACAGGGACCATTGGAATCTTATTTCATCAATTTAGGGCTGTCAAGACCTTAGTTCAACAAACTGCTTGCTGCAAGAAGCTCATCTGCCAAAGCATTTGCCTTTCTTGGATCACCCGAGCTGTTCTGTTGAGAGCATGTGCTTAAATATCTTGCTGAATCATGGCCAATGGGCCATAGTGCGGGGTTTTAAACAGTATTTATGGTGTTAACTTCCACTGCTTAATCACCAAGGTAATTAAGTGTTTTAGGAGCAGATTAGGTTTGCCCTGGAAAAGAATAAACCACAAATGCATATGCTAAATAGTAGTAGTGATATCATACTTGATTAGGTGTTAGTTTGGTGAATACTAAAGTCAGAGTGAAAAGAAGCAGTTTTCTCCTGGGAGAGGACTTCCACCTCACATGACAAATAAATATTTCTACATCAAACCTCCCCATCATCAGGGAGAAGGCTGCAACCCATCACTTCAATACAAACATCCTCCTCTTAATTTTATTTTAGTCCTAAAGTCCTGAGGGACAAAATAAATGGTGTGGTGGTAATGGTGCAAGTATTGTGATATCTCCCCTCATAAAAATAACTGTGGTAAGAAACTGAATGTCCTTGAAGAGAATTCTGCCAGCTGAAGGAAATGGTCAAATTAGGTAGTGAGGTACTTCAACATGGAAAATGGACTTTGTGCCTTCTGCAAAGTTATAATAAGTCACAATCCTACTCTTAATGCTTTGGTAGTCTAATTAATGTAAATACACAAGTCTGGATAATTGCTTTGGTGTCATCTTAATTAGAACTTCAATCTTTTAATTGGCAGAGAGATTAATTAAGATATAGTCTTAACCATCCACTAAACCCCATCCCTTATATTTTATGAAGACTTATTCCATCTCTACTCAAGTGCAGGCCAAGAACACTAATCCTACCTCACTTTTCCACTTTGCCAGCCATAATGTTACAAAGAAAAAAATTCCTTGCACAAATATACTAAATCACATGGAAACCTTGGCATCTGGCACCCTGCATTTCCCATGTATGGATGAGCTATGAAAGAAATGGCTGTCACCACTGTAACTTCTTCCCTGGAAGTCCAGAGGAAAAGAAAGGGCAGAGCAGAAGGAGCACCGCCCCCAAGCTGAAAGGACCAAAACAGAGGCCAGTCTTCTCAGAGGAGCACTGGACCTGTCCAAGCCTTGTCAGCTGCTTGGCAGCCTGAAGAAGAGGAGCTGCAGGCCTGTAGCCATAGTAGGATGCTTGGAAATTCCTGGGACAGGGAAGGATGAGGAAAGACCTTAAAAAATGATTAGTGTGAGAGTTTTTAATGCACAACTTACTTTCATCCAGAATGCATGAATTCTCATGAATTTCACAATCTCAGCACTGTAACTAGGTTAAGTACATCTGCACCGAGTTTTCAGGGGAATTTGAGAACTGGAGAATATTTGGAACATGCCAGGTGTAAAAATGTCTGCAGATATTTACAGCCAACCCTTGGTGATGCTGTTCAGTTTCCGCTGACAACTCATCAGATGGGGATCCAATACACCTCTTAGGATAAACTAAAGCCAGGCTGCTTTTGAGTATGCCCAGCTTTTGTCCATCTGGGAAGAGGCATGCCTCTGCAAAAATTGAGACCTCTTTATGAAAACTGAAATCTTAACTACCAAACTATGGCAAATCACTTCCTGCTGTACTACCATTCATGCAAAGAGCACTCAGGATAGTCTGGTGTCAGAGTGATTAAATTTAGTTAAAGTGCTTGTGGAGTAAAGAGACTAGTTAGCAGATTTATTGCCAAATCAGATACTTCTTGACTAAACACTTGAACAAAAAGTCAACATTTCCTCCTTCAAATAGGGATTCTGTCTTGTCCATTCATTGTTAGATGAAAAGTGTGCCTGGGGGTGCTGAGTTTACTTTAACAAATTATGTCTGTTGAAATGCCATTTACACAGGAGGTGGACCTGGAGCTGTGATGCCACCAGAACTCCATTGCCTTAGAGAAAGCTAGGAAAGCAGATGAGTTGAGATTACTGCTAGAAGTTACAGTTTCTTTCAGTGTTTTCCTCAGAGGAGAATGTATAAATAGCTATCCCATGGACTGGTACTATGTGCTGGGAGGGAAGCAGTGATACAGATATGTTCCCCCTGTATCTCTTTCACCAAAGAGAACCCATTTCTACTACAGATGCATATAAAAATTCAGGTAAGTCAGAAAGTAGGATTGAGGGTATTTTTGTATAACACATTCAGACTTCTGTATAGCAGCTCAGAAACTGCAAGGGTAAATAGTCTTTGCTTCTAACAAAACTGCTGATAGCCCTGCCATGAACAGAAACATCTCTTTCTAGTGTATCCTTCAAATATAGATTTAGAAACAAAATCATACTACACCACCAGATAAAACTATGGAAAATATACTGCTTCAACCTGTGAAGACAGGCACACTGTATTAATAACATTGTATAGCACAGAAATCCTGTACAAAAAACCTCCCCTATATTAATAAAAATATATTTGCCTTCAAAATTATTTTGGTGATCCAGTGAAGCCTCGAGTAGCCATGTTCCTTCATTACTGTACCAAAGTCAGATCAGAATGTGTAGAACCTTTATTAGTTTTTCACTAAAAACACAACAAAACATACATTATCTCACACTCTGCTAATCAAAAGAAATAAGGGGATTCAATGTGAGGGATATGACCCAGCTGGCTTTTTCTTTTTTTTTTTTTTTCATAATGAAATGCTGCTGAATGTTTAGCTCTTAACAAATAAAAATAACTGTGGTAAGAAACTGAATGTCCTTGAAGAGAATTCTGCCAGCTGAAGGAAATGGTCAGTCTGCAAAACATGCATGCATGTAATAGTCAAAAAGTCTGGATCTCCTCAAGTCCACAATTCAGGGACTTACATTCAACAGGTTGGCAAACAGTGTCCCAGAGCAGTTCCTGTAATAAATATTGCAACAGATTTTAGTTAAAACTGGAAAGCATAACCACCATCAGTGATGAAAGGTGCTAGAATAACCTGTCAGCATATTTCCTGCCAAAAATAAAGCCACAGGAGAGTGACTCTAGACCACTAATCACAGAGGCAGAGTATATTGTTATTGTGGAAGCAATGTCCTTGTGTACATATATGTGCATGACAGAGGGAGCCCACACCTCTACTTTTCTGTAGTGCAGACTTGAGAGAACCTGGAGTGAGAGGAAAAGCATGGGAGATGACTTTTCAGCCTGGCAGACCAGCATACAGAAGCAAAAACTGTGAGCAAAGATGCTGCTGTTTCTTGTTCCAGTCCTCCAGGATTCAAGAAAACAGGTCTGTGCTCTCTGAAAAAAAAATCATAGGTCTGCTTCAAAGAGCCACTGGCCTTCATCATATATTTCTTCTAAGCAGAACACCCTGCAAAATCCTGAATGTGTGGCTGAATGCTCAGGTAAAAGGAGCAATTGTTGCTTCCAAGTTGTCTTGTCACCTAAGTGACATTACTGAGACCACAGTCACTGAAGGATCCTGGCATCAGAGGACCTCCTACAGGTCCTGTGAAGAAATCAGAGGAGTTGTCCAATGAGGCGTATGATCATATTTCCCTTTCTGAAATGAAGACCTCCTTCCTGACTTCCTGTCCCAGCATTGTTATAACACATTCATTTGCCCTCAGGTGAAAGAAGGTGCCTTCACTGGAACATTTCCACCCAGGGACATTAAATACAAGTGGATTGGGGTTGTGAGTGAAAGCCATGCATTAGAAACCTCATCTACAACCTTCCCTCTCCTCTGGGCATAAATATCCCTTCTCTGACAGGGTCCTTAAAGCACTAAATCCTATGGGGCTGTGTCACAAAGTCACAGTGATGAGCTTACAGCCAAGTGTGTGACACACATAGGGCTGATCCAGTGCGGGGCTGTGGAATTGCTCTGCTGCAACCCAGCTGTCCTGAAGTGATATAACACATAATAAAACCAAGACGGCTAGTGAAGAAAAGTTACTCTTAGGAAATATATACAGGGCTTTTTTTGGAACTTATTTACTTACTTACCAATGGAAAATATGTCAAAACTAGAAGAGAAATAAGTAGCAATTTCAAAAATTACCATTCTTCTGATTAAAGACGGTTATTGAAAATTCTGTGATTCTGTGAGCACCTTGTAAGCATACATAGCTGAGCTCTAGACATCCTGTTTAGATTGTCTGCTTAAGCAGAAGTTGCAATGAATCAACCACTGAAGTCTGTTCATACACACCTCTCTTTTTTTTCAGTTTTTGTTTAAGCATATAATGGTATTTTAAAGTAGAAATTCAGATTGTCCTTCTACCAGGACTGCTTTTCTTCATTTTGGTCAAAAATGAAGCAAATTGAAAGCTAATTATTTCCTGCTTCAAGCACAATAGAGCGTTTATTGGAATGTTCCCTATAATCCTATCAGAAGTGTTATAGGAACTCAGTAATAAATGAGCTTCCAGTTAATTAAATGCAGGTCTCCATATAAACAGATCACTCCAGAAACCATCTGTTTCTTTTTTTCCTCCTCCTGCACCAATACCAGTTATTACAAAGCAGGAAGAAGGTATTCACTGGAGTTTAATAAAAAAACATCATTACTGCAGAATGTTTCACTCATGGTGAAATACATCCTTCGTGAGTTAATGTTAAAATGTTAAAAATGAAATAGAAATATTATTAGTTACACTGTTAATGTAATTTACTGGGGTACAGTTTTTGCATTTGCAATTTTTTCAGCATGCTAAAATTGGTAATGTGAAATTTGGACTTCTGTCATTTTTAACAGTTTTATTAATAGCATTTCTCTCTAATTGCTTTTAAATTACATCTTAGAGAATTAACATTAATTCTTGACCAAGACAATGTGAAATACAACAACGGTTATTTGTGTGTCAGAAGGGAAAAGAGGATGATTTTTTTTTTTGCAAATATTAGTAGTGGGATGAAAGGGCTAATTTCAAATCGTCTAGGTATTTCAAGCCAGTTTACTACAGGTGTTTTGGTGACAGGAGAGTTGCTCTGAAAAAAAAATCAAAGTGGACACTTTTCTGCTTTACTTGGCTAAATACTCCATGCATTGGCAAGGCACAAAAATCAGGCTGCAGGACACTCTAAAGAAAACTGGCCTAAGTGCATTCATTCTGTTACAGTGCTAAGGAGCTGCTAAGGAGTAAGCTTAAAGCATATCAACTGCTCCATGAAGATGCCTCTATGGTGTGCTCTCTGGAATGTATGCTGTGGAGAAGGCGTGAAAGAGAAGTGAGCTCTTTGGATTTACTCTGGGACACTGGCTGCAGAGTAGCAAGTGTGCTACGTGGTGATATCTCAGCTACCCTGTATACTAGGAAAGGCACTTTCCTAATATTATTTTAATAATATTTCTGTGTGGGTGCTAATAGGTAAGAAGAGTAGACTTTGGCAGACATTCTTGAATCATCTGTGCTTCAGGTCTCGATTTCTAGGAAACTGGTGGTTTATGTATCTATATGCACTGTAGAAGCTTGGTAGTAAGAAATGAATTCACGATGAAAGAGGCTCAAGCACCTTAGGAATGATGAAAGGAAAGAAAAATATGTTCCTTTGCTACCTAAGAACATGTTTGGCACATGTCCTGGTTTCAGCTGGGCTAGATGTAATTTTCTTCACAGAAGCTAGTGTGAGGCTACGTTTTGGATTTGGGATGAAAAAATGTTGATAACATGCTGATGTTGCTAAGCAAACAAGTGTTTGCTTAACACACAATGTTGATGTAGCAACGTGCAGTTGTTGCTAAGCAGGCAAGGACTATCTGACTTTTCATGCTGGCCTGTCAGGAAGAAAGCTGGCGGTGCACAGGAAGCTGGAAGGGGACACAGCCAGGACAGCTGACCCAGGCTGGCCAAAGGGATACTCCATATCATATGACATCATGCTCGACATATAAAGCTGGGATGAAGAAGAAAGAAGGGGTGGAGGGGATGTTCAGAGTGATGACATCTGTCTTCCCAAGAAACCATTACGTGTGATGGAGCCCTGCTTTCCTGGAGATGGCTGAACACCTGCCTGCTCATGGGAAGTGGTGAATGAATTCCTTGTTTTGCTTTGCTTGTGTGCGCGGCTTTTGCTTTACCTATTAAATTGTCTTTATCTCAAACCATGAGTTTCCTCACTTTTACCCTTCCAATTCTCTCCCCTGTCCCACCGCGGGAGAGTGAGTGAGCGGCTGTGTGGGGCTTAGTTGTTGGCTGGGGTTAAACCGCAACAGTACAGAACAATCAAAGACAAAAGGAAGGACAGAGGTAAGGCAGGGGCGGGGAGGAACGGCAAGAGTGTTATACCTGAGCTACAAGATTCAGGATACTGCTGATGCTGATTGGTGCAACACCCCCAGTTTCAGGCCACACTGAGCCTTAACAGGAGCTTGGGTCATGATTTTGGATTCATAAGGTAGACAAACATTCAAGTGCTTGTTGAAAGAGATCATGCTGGAAATAAGGAAAAAAATTTATGTGTGAGAAAAGTTTCCAGGGACTTACAAACAAGGCAGAGCAAAAAAGGCATTCCTACCACTCAAATAAAAATTGTGTCTCCTCAACAGATTGACACTAGTGAAAGAGCTGATCCCTGAAGTCCCATCAGTGCACAGCCAGATAGCAAAGCTGCCTTTCAGAATAAAACCCATTGCAAGTGCATCAAGGAAGCAACACTGAACAACCAGGAAAACAAAAATCCGTTCCTTTTGTCTTGGTGCTACAAGCCTTCCTGAGCCAGTGAAGTGCTGACAGAATTGCAGCCTCTGATCTTCGAGCTAGGAAAAGGGAGAACAGCTAAACCCCATGGTCTGATGCACCAGCATCCACGTTTTATCCTCACAGTTATCTTGGTGTGTGTGTGACTTTTAAGCTGAAGTTCCTGCATGGAAAGTTATTGTTAAAACATTTTCATCCTGGACCTGTGTTGGTGCCTGCTTTGACATGGAAAGCTACAAAGGCTGAGCAGGTCTGCTTAAAAACTTCAGTCTGTCTACCTTTACCTCCATTTGTAGCAAACCCACTCTGAGTTTCAGTCTCAGCAGCTGGTAGAATTTTGTTCTTTCCAAAAAGTGTCAGTTTCTCCACCTGAAACAGCGTGCACAGCCTTGCTTTGAAGCTTATCCCTAGCAAGAAACCACTCTTATTGAAATCTCTCACTAGGGCACTGACTTTCCTTATCAAATGTTCTTTATGAGTGTTCTTTATGATTTTCTTCCCCTGTAATTCATACTGGAGAACATAATTCAGGACAGAAATTAATAACAGCAGCCTCTGAAGATAGTGTGGTCAAACTGATCCATATTTTTGTTAATGGCCCTTGCATCTGACTTATCATTGTGCCTGATTACCTCCCCATTATTTATGTGTGTAGTCTCTGCTGCTTGAACGGCTGGGAAATCTCCTATCTGTTTAGAGCGGCAAAGTTGGAAGAACAAATCTCTTGGTCAAATTCACAGAGAACAAGACTCAGTAGCAAAACTAAGAACTGGATTTAAAATTTAATGCAGGCTTTTAAGTATATATTCCATCTACATTTTGGTACAAGTGACAGTTGTTGACTGCCTAATTTTTTACTAATGTTGGAGTAACCTGGCAAAAATTACTAGATTGCTTTCTGAGATGAAAACTGAGTCGTTTGTGGGCATGTTCATATTCTTATTACATTTGCTTTCCACGATCGTGACAGGTAAAAATAGGAAGGCATAAATATTTATGCATAGTGAGGCACAGCCAGAGCATTACACAGGCATTTGTATCTACGTGAGTTTAGGGCATATTCATCCCATAAAAGGCTGACGCTTGTGAGCCCCAAGAGGAGATTTAGCCTCAGCGGTTCTTCAGGTCCCCATTATCCAGGTGTTTCTTCAATTCAAAAACTACAGTTTGCAGGAATGATTATACTGTTGCTACAGAAGTTATTAGCCATACACAGATATTAGTTGTACACATAAAGTACAGAGCCCTTTATCAAAAGCTATTAGTGGGCAACTAAGTTTTGGGGAGTTTGTTGGATTTTTAATTTTTTCTTTTTTAGTAAAGGGGCAATTGAAATGGCTGCTGCTTTTAGAGGTTATGGCTCAGTTCTGTTGTGGTCATATAAGCCAGGCCATAATGTAGAATGACATTTGGGTTAGGGAAAGAGCTGGTACTGCAGTAATTGTTCATCCATATAGATTTTCATTGAATAAGTTCCATTTTAGTGTCTAGATAAATTTGCCACAACTATTTCAATGTTCTGTCCAGAAGATTGCAAATGCTGATGATATTTAATAAGGCATTTTAAAGACAAAAGGCACCCATGGTAGGGAGAAGTGATGGGTTAAGAGAATGACACCAGAGTGACACCAGTTAGTTAAAGGTTATGAAATAAGAGCTACTTGGTAATGGACATGTGCAGAATAACAAGGATACTTATTAGCTTCTGAATCACTGGGTTCATAGATTATACAGTTAGATTATAAGGTCTGATCTAAGACATAGATCAGAGGATTTTCCTGAATTTATTTTTGTTTGCACTACAGCAAGTCTTCTAAGAAAAAATTCCCAACTTTATTCTTACATTGTTATGAAACCCTTAAGAAATTCAGGAAAGGCTGCCAATAATATGAAATGTGAAAGATATCTCTTTATCTTTGTCTCTTTCTCCCCCCTCCCTCCCACCTTCGATATATGGAGAAGACACCATGTCAGAGAGAGTCTGCAGTTCTCTCACAAGTATCAAAGTGGAGCTACCTCATCTGAGAATTTGTGTGCTAGTTGTAAGCAAGATTCAGCTTGGAAAGAAACATCCTCTGTAATATCATCAAATGATAAAAGCTGTGGGCTCTATATTAATAGCCTTTGAATCTCCTGTTTTTAATCCTTTTGAGGGAAAGGCTTCATATATTTGTGAACCCAGGGGCATATCCTTTTGAACTGCAAAGACTGTAGAAGACTTTCACGCTGGATGAGTTTTCTGTGACTTTAACTCACTACCATGAATGTGTGGGGAGACCATGCCTGGGACTAGAGATAAAACTGGTAGAAAGGGACCAGCTAGACACTAACTGTGTAGGGCTTAAAACCTCCAGAGTGGGCAGTAGAAAGAAGTATCTTACAAAGGACCATAATTTTTTAATCACTTTCACTAAGTCCCCTGTGCATCCTTACAGCCAAAAAAGCAAGTTATTAACCTTTTCAAAAACCTATCAGAGGTAGCAGGAAGAGATACTATTAGTTAGTAGACTGAATGGTTACAGTAGTAAAAAACAGATACACGTCTCAAAGTTGCTCTTCAGGTCTTAATGAATGTTAATAATTTTGGTGACTTGGCAGAGTTGAGTTCTGAAGGTCAGTATACAAACTACTAGGTGATCTTTCTGTTCTAATTCATTTGGATATTTTGTAGATCTGATGTAGGACTGATGCTAAAAGTAGCTGAAATATTTAAAAACAAACGGCATACATTTTAAAGGCATGCAACAACCAGCTCTTTCCTAGGTCCACCCAGTTGTGTTAGCTCTAGCGCTGCCTTCTTTGCTTCTAAACCATTTCAATGACACTGTGAAGACCAACAGAAAGGTTGTACTGCAATAAAGCTACATTAATCAAACTTGTGTTTCATTACTAGAAACTATCGCTGGGAATGACTAGAAATAACTATAACATTGCATTTAATTTTGTGGTGTGAAATTCATTGTATGTAATTGAAAAACCTGTGTGTTTATTACATATATTAAAGCACAGATTACTGAGAAAGCAGATGCAAATGCTACTTCATTACTTTCTTAGCATTCGTCAACAGTGAGTGCAAGGAACTGGAAGTAAAAGCATGGGTGTCCTTCTCATCAAAAGAGTGAAACCTCCAAAACACTGGCATCAAAGCAGTCCCTGCTTGGTGGTTGTCCAATGTCAATAATTCAGCCCTTTGAATGAAAAATACAGAGTAAATGGGATTGAAAATAACTGGGCCCTGAAAGTACATGACAAGCAAAGGCGAAAGAGTCCATGACCCAGATGAACATATACGTGCATGACAATGCGGCCCATAGTATTTTTCTACGGGTCTGCAGTTGTCACAGTTTTATATATTTCAATGATTGGCATAAAAGGACAAAAAGCCTAAGGTTTGTGATCATAAGTTTTAAAATGTTTCAGACCCAAAACATTTTTATTTGAAGGGGCACACTGCTGCAACAATTTCATTTTTGTCATACTTCACCCAGTGTTGTTTGGACATCATCAAATCATTTTATATTCTCAAAATATTTTTCAGAGATGCAGCTTGAAACTGCAAGATGATGTTCAGATTTTTTTTTTCCTTTCGCATGTGGCAATTATGATGAATCAGAGTTTATTCTGTGTTCTGTGGATCATCATAGTAACCTGTACTCTCTGTATTTAATAGGAAACAGGTATTTACTTGACAGGGATGGAGTTCTGGGAAGCATTGGTTTATGAAGGTTGGCAAAATATTTTAATGGGACTGTTTGCTCCTCAGGTTGTTATGTACCAGTAATTTGATCTTCATCTGTCATGCAGACTTCACAAGAAGAAATTGATTGTAGTCAAAATGTATTCATTAGGATATGCTGTAAAAGACAATAAAAATGTTTCTATACATATACTAGGAATAAAAGAAGGGATAAGGAGAATCTCCATCTTTTATTGGATGTGGGGGGAAGCATAGTGACAAAGGATGAGAAAAAGGCTGAGGTACTTAATGGCTTCTTTGCCTAGGTCTTTAGTAGTAAGACCAGTTTTTCTCCAGGTACCCAGCCCCCTGAGCTGGAAGACAGGCATGGGGAGCAGAATGAAGCCTTGGTAAACCCAAGGAAAATGGTTAGCAACCTGCTACGCTACTTAGACACACACAAGTCTATGGGGTGCAATGGGATCCACCCAAGGGTACTGAGGGAGCTGGCAGAAATTCTCACCAAGCCACTTTCAATCATTTATCAGCAGTTCTGGTTAACAGGGGAGGTCCCAGTCAACTGGAGGTTAGCAAATGTGACACCCATCTACAAGAAGGGCCAGAAGGAGGATCCAGGGTACTACAGGCCTGTCAGCCTGACCTTGGTGTTGGGGAAGCTTATGGAGCAGATCATCTTCAGTGCCATTGCATGGTATGTACAGGACAACCAGCTGATCAGGCCCAGTCAGCACAGGTTTATGAAAGGCAGGCCCTGCTTGACCAACCTGGTCTCCTATGACAAGTTGACCTGCTAAATGGGTGAGGGAAAGGCTGTGGATGTAGTTTACCCAGACTTTAGCAAGGCCTTTGACACCGTTTCCCACCGCATACTCCTGGAGATACTGTCTGCTCATGGCTTGGATGGGCATACTCTTTGCTGGGTAAAAAGCTGGCTGGATGGCCAGACCCAAAGAGTTTCTGTGAATGGAGGTAAATGGAGTTGGTGGCCAGTCACAAATGGTGTTATCCAGGGCTCAGTATTCAGGCCAGTTCTGTTTAATATCTTTATCAATGATCTGGACAAGGGGATTGAGTGCACCCTCAGTAAGTTTGCAGATGACACCAAGTTGGGTGGGAGTGTTGATCTGCTTGAAAGTAGGAAGGCTCTGCAGAGGGATCTGGACACGTTGGATCGATGGGCCAAGGTCAATTGTGTGATGTTTAATAAGGCCAAGTGCTGGGTCCTGCACTTTGGTCACAACAATCCCATGCAGCACTACAGGCTTGGGGAGGAGTGGCTGGAGAGCTGCCTGGCAGAGAAGAATCTGGAGGTGCTGGTCAACAGCCAGCTGAACATGAGCCAGCAGGGTGCCCAGGTGGCCAGGAAGGCCAGTAACATCTTGGTTTGTACCAGAAATAGTGTGGCCAGCAGGACTAAGGAGTGATTGGCACTGGTGAGGCCGCACCTTGAATACTGTGTTCAGTTTTGGGCCCCTCACTACAAGAAGGACGTTGAGTTGCTGGAGTGTGTCCAAAGAAGGGCAACGAAGCTGGTGAGGGGTCTAGAGCACAAGTCCTGTGAAGAGCAGCTGAGGGAACTGGGGTTGTTTAGTGTGGAGAAGAGGAGGCTGAGGGAAGACCTTATCACTCTCTACAACTACCTGAAAGGAGGTTGTGGTGAAGTGTGTGTTGGTCTCTTCTCCCAAGTAACTAGCAACAGAATGGGAGGAAATGGCCTCAAGTTGCACCAGGGGAGGTTTAGATTGGATATTAGGAAAAATTTCTTCACCAAAAGTGTTGTCAAGCATTGGAACAGGCTGCCCAGGGAAGTGGTGGAGTCACCTTCCCTGGAGGTATTTAAAAGATGTGTAGACATGGTGCTTAGGGCCATGGTTTAGTGGTGGACTTGTCAGTGCTAGGTTAACAGTTGGACTTGATGATCTTAAAGATCTTTTGCACTCTAAATAATTCTATGATTCTATGATTACAGCTATTTTGTACTCTTATCAATTGTTACATAAAGCTAGACAGTCCCTACTAAGTCCAGATTATTTATGTATATGAAAAGCATAGTAAAGGTAACTTGCTAAGTTGTTTTGTATTCTCAAGAACCAAAGGGATTCCTAAACTGCAAAGAAGAGATAGCAATTGCTTATTGTTATTTAATGAAATAAATGCTGTTTAGTATCAAACCTCTTAAAGTCTATTTTTTTCAAGACCAAACTGTGAGATTGCCCATCAGGTTTTAATAGTTCCTTTGGTGGTGCAAACTGATTTATTTTATTTTATGAAATCACTTACTTTCAGTGTGTTAATTGATCTTTCTGACTGGTTACTCTTAAGAGGGATCAATCCATTGATCTGCCTCATAAAAGTGGCCCCACAAAACACAGATACAGCACAGGGACAATAGCTGTTATCCAGTGTGGGGCAGAGGAAACTGTGGGAAGCTGAAGAGCTCTTTGTGCCCAGCCACTTGCTCTGTAGGGCTCAGACACCAAATCTGCCATATTATTGAACTTTTACTTAAGCAAATTTTAGTCTTAGAGGTAAGCTGTAGGGAAACCAGGGTGATTGCCCATGCAGTTTTTCTTTATGAAGAGAGTTTCTGCATTTTCAGTACCTTGGTGGAAACATCCCATGGTATGACATACTCAGAAATGCTTATAAAGCAATCCATCAGGAAAAGATGTGGTCATTTCATTTCTGACTTCCTCTACCTGTAATGAATGCTTCATTATTGAACTTCATTATTATATATCTATAAACCACTTTCTTTTTCTACCTTTACACCTTACCTAAACCATAACAACAAGCATACAATACTGAGATAGCCTCCAGTCCCTCAAGCATTCGTGTATTCTACCTATCTTTTGTTAAACATTCTATCATACTGCAGTGAACTGTATTTTACAATGCATACAAATTTAAAGCTTGAATTTCACCAGTTCTATAGGGAATGTTTTACCCAGAAGGGTAATTTATTTCTTCTAACTCAGGAATAATTTTGGTGTTAACTCTGAGACATTAAAATGTACCCAAAAATAATGGAAAACACATCTATTAATTCAGAACTTCTATTTCATTGGAAACACAGGTCTAGTATTTAATATACTTATTTTATACACCTAAATATACATTATCTCCTGTAGAAGCAGATGCAATCAATACCAAGATTCAAACAATAAGTGTATATTGATTTCACAAAAACAACACTTTCACACTTATGTTATCAAATAGTATGTTTTCTAACCTCTATTCTTAGGAATGTAATTTGGAGGATGTGCACATATATGTGTAAAACGCTATTATTATCACTTCAGCTGTGTGTGTGTTGACACTACAGGCTACCAGTTTTGCTGAAGTAATAATTTGGTCATATTAAGGGATAGAAAATCAGATTGTCAAAGCACTATTCAGAAGGAATTGCTGAGTAAGTGCATTGTGTTTTTACTTTCCTGCTAAGACATTAAGCATCATACTTGGATATTATCTATAAATACCACACACAGAGTACTTATGAGATAGATAAGGGAAGACTGGTAGCAGAATCAAAAATCAGAGGCATTAGGAGTTAGGAAATTTTACCTTGTGATAGATTAATTTTTCTAGCATAATGAGCTCACTGTGAATGCAGTGGTTTTGCTCTACTAAACAGTTAATAAAAATATTAGTCATGCTTTATCATTCTAAAACCTGCAGAAGACACGGACCTGGGGATGGTGTGCTTGATGGTTTAACTTTGGAGATTAGGTTCAGATTTTTGAGTGGCTTTATAGCAAGCTAATACTGCATCATCTCCACTCTAAATGTTCAAAGTCTCACTTTCAAATTTATTTAAGGCAAGTCGATACAGGCAGGTGCACAAAGAGACAGGCTTTCACTAGGCACACTCTGAAATGGCCAACACAAAGTAGTTCTGAACAGAAACTATATAACTATGCCTAAGCTATCAAGCCCGACTGAGCCTTCCTAATACTCAGGATCAGCCCAAATGCTTTAGTCAAGTGCAGGATCACAAGATTCTAAGAGCACAGACAGGTAAAATTTATATTTGCCCTTGCAACTTTATCTGCAAAATGGGTATACAAACATCTACCTTTCACAAAGGTGCAGTATTTTTAAATAATGTAATATTGGATATATTAGATACAATAAGGTGGTCTTGGATGAGAAACTGCATCAATGCAAAGCATTAGACCTCTAATTTTAAGCCCACAGTTTATGCTTTCACATTCTGATTATCACTGTATGCTTGTATCTTTTTTCCAGAAAATAAAATAATTATTTCTGAGGCTATTGTGAACAGCTTGTAGAGAACTTATATATATGTTGTGCATAATTTATGCATTGAAGAATTTGCATAGAGATTTAATTTCCTTCATAAATGTCATTAGTAGAGAGCACAGGCAAGAGATATCACATACAATCTACCTTTTGTTAATTTACATACAGCCACAGTACACAGGTCAAACATACCAAAGAGAAGACTTTCTCTCAAGAGAAGAAATACAACTGTAGAATGTATTTGCTTGCACAAATGCATGGAAGATTTCAAATAAAGCAAGAAGAGAATATTGATTTTGATATAGCTACCCTCAAAAATACAGGCTTTACAGAGTAAATACTGTCTTGATTTAGGTTCTTACCCAATCCGAAAGTCTCAGATTCTGCTCTGTCCACTTATTATTGATTTGTCTGGCATTCTGGGTTGTTTTTTTTTTCAGGAATGCATTTCTGCTCTCAAATTTTAGCTAGCTCTCCAAAAGAATGTCTAATACAGTCACAAAGAGCAATTATGTTCCTTACAACTGAGCTATTGACTATTGTAATAAAAAGGAAAGACAGAAGTCATGTGAGCTTAGCTTCTGACAGGATCTTACAGTGCTCCTTCATTCAAAATCACTTGTGTAATCAACAAGCAATGAGTTGCAAAATATCAGCAGCCCTTAATTTTCTATGAGGTATGATAAAAACTTAATAAAGCTGTGTTATTTTTAAGGAATAAAAGACTTTATAACTATCACCAAGACATCAGTTCTTTGTTATTTTACTGTAATACCTCTCTTTTTTCTTGGTTTTAACATGGGAGTTGCTCGCTCAAAATCTGAGCTCTGCTCACGTTCTAAGGCCCAGGTTTAAGTGATTTCATTGTAGCTGGGATCCTCTCTTGAATTATATTGCCCCACTCCAAAGCCTATAAGTCAACTAACGGAAAGATTACATGGCTTTGGATTGGGTATCTACTTGAAGAATCCTTTTTCTGGACACAGAAAAGTGGACACTCTGGTTTCCATTGTGGCATGTGCTTAGAAATAGAAACATATTTTTGCACACACAGCGGCTGAAGGAATGACGATGGCAGCCAGAGGGGATGTGACATTGGGACTCTGCAAGCTTATAATTTCTGTAAAACTGTGTTAATATTTTGTGAGAGGTGGCACATGATAATCGGATTTAACTTGGCCAGAATTACTATGCACTTAATACTTACTTGTGTGGTTTCGTTAGCATTGCCTGTTCTTGCAGGCTGTAGGGCCACAGTGGAGAAGGACTGGCTCAGGGCAGACAATTCTGCCACAAGCAGGCCCAAGGACAAGGCAGAGCAGCTCCTCCTCTCACCCTGGGAGCACAAGCAGGGCTCTCTAAAGCGTCTTTGTGAAGATACTTTATGTTGCAGTCGTTAACCGCTGATAAAAAGAAATGGATTCTTTTATTGTTCTTTCTACCCCAAATTTTGGTGGGATTTCAGGCCAGGGCAGAGGAATGACTCTGGGTGAAGTCTAAGTCCATGATTCTGAACCACTAATTTGAGCTGAATAGTTTTTGAAAAGACCACAAGTTTAAATCTTTCCTATTTCTCCCCATCTTCTCATCCCTAGGAGTCCATTCTGCTTCCTCTCTAAGTTCCAATCTTCTATTTTCTACAGCAGAAAGAAATAGAATCTTGGCTTTTCAGAAATGAACAAGGTAGAAAAGACAGATATACGATACATGTCAGTGTCACCAGGTACCATAATATTTCTTTTTCTTAACTCTTTTTTCCTGGGAAACGAGAAAAGAAGAATCACCGTTTTCATTGAACAATAAAGTTAATTTTTAGTTCTCAAAGTTTCACAGAAAAGCATTAAAACTTGATTCTTGCAATGTCACCACAAATATCACTTGGACTTCCTGAATTTTCCTTGCTTCTGCGCTTGCTCTCTGAGGATGCAACAATTCACTTATACAAGCAATTTGCAGAATACAGTGACCTGTTTATCTAATATGCCACAGACCTCTTTTTCTCCTAAGAAGCCTTGATGATGCAGAAGAGCAAACATCTATATTTTTATACAACCAAAATGTTCACAAGTTATTTTTTCAATTGCTGCATTTGATTAACAAGCTACTAGTTAAAAGGTTTCTTTGAAACAATTCAGAAGTTGAAATGGAAAACTGTGTGTCTTTTTCAGCATCTTTATGTGTCATTTATTGTCAAACTCTCAGTCAGCAAGATGAGGTGGCTGATAATTATTCGAGGTTGCCAATTAACCTACTTAGCAGGTCACATAGGTAACTGGCATAGATTGTGCCAAATCTCATTATTGGGATAATAATTTAATCAGCCAGGGCATTGACTGAAGGCCAGAGAATCTGGAGGATAAATTAAAAAGGAAAATAACATCAGTACCTAGATAGTCATTATATTTAAATACATGAAAACAGTCTGTCATACAAAGTTATAAAGCTTGCTACTCACTAGTAGAAACCTGGTGGGGTTTTGCAGTGGGGGTTGGTGGAGTTCAAGGTGGGGGTTTTTCAATCATAATATCCAGCATAAGTATAAAAAAAGTTATATGTCGCCTTGCTTTTATGAACAAAAGACCATTTTACATATGAAGTAGTCATGAGCATGTGTGTTATTCCTTAGCATTTAGACAGACATGCAATGCATTTGTCTTTAATGCAGTGTTACATACCAGAAGTTCCCAGACACATATGCTTTGTGATATACGTGGAACAATCTTTCCTTTCCCATATATCCCAGCCTTTTTCAGTTCTTCATGCCTGGCTTTAGAGCAAAGATAAAGGAATGTCAAGTAATAAGGCCAAGTAATGGATAAAATAATATTGTTGGACCTTTCAAGATAGATAGGAGAGAAGAAAAATTACAGTAAGTGCAATTGTCAAAGTCAGAGTCAGTGAAAAAGCTGTGCTTTCTCTGTACAGTAATGCTCTTCATTTACAAGGTGACTGAGTAAATAGGAGGTAGGGAGAGCAGAGTATGTCTGGAAAAAGAAAAACATTTTCTGGGCATATAGAGAAAGAAATATTAGGAGGAACAATAACATCTTTAAAAATAGGTGTGAGTATGAAATACATATTTATATTTGCTTTAAAAAGAGGCACAAACATTAACAGAAATTATCAGAGTTTTAATATTAAAAATATAGACTGGAGAAAAAATACTACTACTACTGACAGGACCTAGTTGGTCCTGAATGTGTGAAGTGTGAGGACTCTGTGAGCACAGACAAAAGTACATGCAAGACTCAGGAAAAGACCAGAATATGGTGAACATGCCCTTGTCTTCATAGTCTATATAAATGGTTGACTGTCTACAAAAACAAGAGGTCTATAAAAGAAGCCATCACTCCTCTGAGTAGTGGATCATTCAGTTTAAACATATCTCATAGATCTTATGGCCAAGAATTACAGCATACTGAGCACTGCTCCAGGACTTTCAATTTATTGACTCATTAGGAAAAAAAGTGACTACCATATCAGCTCGTGGTAGGCCTGTAAAATAAAACCAGCCGGCATGTAAAAACAGCCATCATGCCAGGAATGAATGCTGATCTCTTAACCAGCTTTTTTTAATAACTATGAGCAAGAATACATGCTTAAGTCACTAGAAGTGACCTAGACCACTCATATTGTCAAATGTATTATTTTGAATCATAAATTGTCCTGCTACTGAAACAGTATGTGTTATAGCAGAAAAGCTGAGCATATCTATTCCAATTCTGGAATTATAGAAACAACATGAAGCTCTTAAGTGTCTACTTTAACTGTGCCCACAGAATATAAATGCTATAGAATTCAATAACTTCCAGGATTAAAAAAAATCTAAAGCAGGTTAGCACTATTCATGAATGCTGCACACTAGTTCAGGAGTGTCAGATAACAGAAACTGCTTGCAGAGGAAAAAACACTTTCACCTAATTAGTAGAAAACTTAACATTGATGAGTTAAACTTTCTCATTAAAACTTCCCCTGATAAAAAAAGCAACAAGCTTAAAGATAATAGCTTTTTCTTAATATAAAGCAAGAGCTCAAAGGAACTGGATAAATTCAGTGTAAGGGCCTTTCAAGGAGGTGTCAGCTCATGTAAATGAGGTTACTCTTTGCTAGAATTTTGGAGGCTAGACTCCAGCTGCCAGCAGTTACTAATTTCTGTGGACAGAAGGCCCACAGCTCCCAGTCTGCTTTTCAGGTTCTTGTGAACATTTCCAGTGTTTTCAGCTCACTGGTCATTTTTATATTATGTACTAAAGTTATATATGGCTAATCACATTACACAGGCTACAATCACGGTAAAGAGTGACAGTAGATTAAGAAACTCCATTAGAATACTGAATGCTTCACTATCTGGTTATCTAGCTAAATCTGATTTTATATATGCTTTAATAAGGCAAAAGCATTATCAACTCACTTCCATGATGGTCTAGACAGCCATCATTTCAGAGATTAGCTTAAGGCAATAATATAGCCTAGGCAGCACGATTCCTATACTGCGTTTCATGTCTGGATGGAGATAAGTCCAAGAGTGAGCAACAATATGGATCTACAGACATATACTCTGCTGTAGCTGTGAGGTACTGTTGCAGAGACTGAACATGTGCTAATTGCATCTGCATCAAAGATAGATTGCTCTGCATGAGAGCTGCTCTGAGTTATCTCTGGGAAAAGGATCAGTTAGAAACTTTTTGCTCCCCTTTCATTTATTACGTTTTCCATTTTTTTTAAAATATGTTTTCCATTGTTCCCTCATTTATAATTCACAATCTGTAATTGTCATGAACTGCAACCCTGTTATATTGTTGCCATAGCATCATTTTACAACTCTTCACTTTAAAAAAGTGCTTGCCAATGACACCTTTATTTCTTCAGTTGACAACAATCACCTGTGTATTTGTTAACTACAAATTTAATGAGAAGAAGTACTAGCTGCTATTAAAGTACCATAATACAATGTGATAGTGTTTTGGACAGATTCAGACCAGTGAAAATTTTATTCACACACTCCCCTCCACTAATGGCCAGGCTTGAATATTCCTGTTCAGTTGTAATCTTTTTCATTCCTCTCCTTACTCAGACTAACAGTGACTTAGCTCCTATTTCCCTATACAGGTGATGCTAATTGCTAGCATGCTTGCAGAAAATTGAATCATATACCCCCCAGGACAGTTTGGGGCGGGGAATGACTTCTCCCTCTGGTGAAAAGTATGACTCCTCACAGCTGCTAATTTCCACTGAAAGGAAAAAAAGCATGCAGGTTTTAATCAGAAGAGGGGGAGATGAGGGAAGAAGGCAGGCTCTGAGCCTCCCCAGACTCTCCTCCACAAGGAAGGAACTACAATACTTTCAAGGGTCTACCCCCAACCCCAAAACAGAGCTAAACATGCTGCAGTGTGGCCCCTTTGCCCTGCTCCGCCTCCCAGCTCTCACCCTCACTACCTCCTCAAAGAGTGCTGTCTCATGTGGGATGTTAGTTACAACTTTTTGGGAGCCTTATCAGAGCATCCACCTAAATGCCAGGGCTGGGAGAGCAAAGGGTAGACTGCATTTTTTTCCCCATCATGATTGCCTGTTTTTCTGGGCAGAACTGGTTTTAAATCACTGCAAGTTGCGAAGAGCCCAGACCACTCTATCTCACTCCTTAGGCAAGCATTTTATCACTAGGTTGTATTTTTTACAAATAGATACTATATATTATACTCAACACAGAGCACAGTAATCCCACTTCAAGCCCTGGTGAGAAAAGCAGTGTTGGAAACTTGGTATAGGACACAAATTAGTCGCATATAACTTCCCATGCAGAAGGTTTCACTGGCTGCCTGCATCTGCGCTGGGCAATTCTGGCTCAGGAAATGACAAGTCTTTTGGTTTAGGAGTGCAGAATATGGATGATTTTTGTTTTCCTCTGTGGCTTTCCCACTGCTCACAGAAGAAGGGCTTTCTCTTTCAGTAAATGCACAGCTGAACTAATAGATTGTCAGGGATTCATTGCAAAAGGACAGTTTACTGTTCAAGATAATTCTAAAGATTCGCAATTGTAAGAGTCTGCAACAAAATGTGAAACATTTTAAACGTAATGCAGTGATTAACCATGGGCTTTTCCATAATAGTAATCATTTTGCAAATGGATAAATAGAATAAAAGCAACACTGAAGCAAATAAATGACTTCTGACACAAAAAATGGCTTGCATTTCTTATTACTTTGCTTAACTGCCCCTTCCTTCCCCCACCAAACAGAAGCTTTATTGACAAAATTTGGTCTGGTAATTTAGTCTGTAGACTTAAAGAATGTGCAGCTCTGGGAAAAACTGAATTATGGATTCTATTTGTGAGATGAGGAATGGCATGTAATAACTTAATGAACTGGAAGTTTATTAGCTGTATAATAGAGAAGTAATGGAATGTGGTGTCTATCAATCTTTTTCTAACTTGAAAATGTTCAGTTTCGTGTCTCATCCATTATGCATTTATTATTTTATTAACACAAATATGTACTAGAATCTCAACAAGCCACAAAAATATATCTCAGCTTCTAATTTAATATGTATTTTATTAGTCAGTTTTGGAGGCTCTATTCTAAGCCCAAGTCATTAGAATTTCTACTCAGACATTTGGACAGCAAAAAATTCACTTGAACACATGAGCTACCAACTTACATCATCTAAAGTTAGAGCCCTCTGTTCCCTGTAGAGACTGTATTCATCAAAATTGTAGAGTGAAATAAATGCACACACAATCATGATGACAGCCTCACTTCAATAGCTATTTATTGCTCTGTAGACACATAAATACAAAAGGACAGTAAGATAAGAATTTTAACAAGAAACATATAGAGAAAGCAATCTAACATAAAATGTAAGAATCAAATCCTTGGCTATTAAACAAGTTTTAGCCACTGTGTAAAGTATAGGGATTTACCTCAGTTACACTTTCACATGGACCTACTTATTTTGCACAATTCAATGATTTGCCTCAAAATATTTTGAATCGTGATATGCAGAATAATGACAATAATAAAGTAGTCTAAAATCTGCATGCTTTGAGGATGCTTCTCCCAGTCTTAACTGATATTATTAAAACCACAACATAACAAATAGAATTTAGCCCTAAATAAATACATAAAACATATGTGCAAGTAACAAAAAATGACAGAGAGTAGGAAATTCAAAGTTCAAGTCAATGCATATGAATATATAACTAGAACAAAGCAGTTAGGTCCTACTCTATCAGCCCAAATATTGCATGTGCTGCATAGATCCTTGGGTAATTTTAATTTTAACCCTGCAATGGATTGATCTGTTTGTTTTGATTTTCTATTCCAGAGATAAAAATAAGCAAGGAAGGAAAACCTGCATTAATTTATGCCTCTAGTAGGCTCCTGTGGGTGGGCCTTTTTTGTTTTATTGTTTTTTTTCATGTGGCCAGTCTAACAGCAGATGTCTTATATATATTTAGCTGTTTAGAAGACCAGTCATAGCCATTCCACTTAATAAGGTAGTAGCATACTATTGACATATTAGACCAGTTCAATATATTTGTTTTCTTTATCAATTTACATTTTATCTCAGACGTCAAATACAATGGGATTTTGAACCATTTGTGCTGAGCACAATCAAAGGGCCAGTAATCCAATTACTTGATTTTCTTGCTGAAAAGAACAGAAAAGGGGGAAAGACAGCTTTCCCTCGCTCCAGTGAGTGAGCTGCAGGCCTGCATTAGACTTTAAGCTTCCTGTGTAAAACATACCCCAAGGGCAGCAGAAGGCCACTTAAATACAGTTTGTAGGGCACAAGTGGAACGTGGTTGTGGCACACTGGTTTTCTATCCAGGAATAAATTCCAACCATTAGCATCAAATGCTCATCCTGAAACTCTCATCCTGAAAATAAATGCAATCTACCAAATGAATAGACAATAATAAATTAAAGCAGCATAAGTAAATAAAAAAAAAAAACCCGCAGTAATTTATACCATGGATATCTGTTCTGGATTGCTTTTCCAGGCTGCACACCTCAGTTTATCTTTCAGCCTGTTTTTTTCACGATTGTATTTTTGCACATGCAAAATGGCCCTCGATGCACAGATTGAGTTTATTCATGGTCTACTCTATGTGTTAATAAAAATATAGCTTTAAATAGTCTTAGCTTTCCCCATGCAAATAATTTTGTTTACCCCTGCTAGTCAGCAGAATCTGTCCTATTTGGTAAACAGGTTGAGTCTACATGAATTGTATCCAAACAAGAATTCAGACAACAACAATTAAGCATGCAGAAATATAGCTTTAGATACCTCAGGTAGAATTGCATATTCTGATTTAGGCAGTCATGGATAATTTCAGCAGGATTCAGAATTTGGATAGCTGTGAAGTTAAAATGAATCAGTCGTTTGAAAGTGCTCACAGGAAAAGCAGATTGCATTCTGGGACAGATTTTAAAAGGGGAATTTTCAGTCAGCAGAATTTAATTACCTAACTGGAATTTTGCCATGATGCCCTGGTAAAACGTTCATTTTTTGTGAAGAAGCAAAAAAAAAAAAACTCAGGGAAACTGTTATGCTCTATCTGAACCATACCTATTACAGCAATTAATTCAACCTTATGCTGGGATGGGACAGTATTAAGAAGGAGAGCACAGGGAAACATCTCACCTACTGAATATTACTCTCATTTCCTGAAGCAAGTTGACGCTTCCCAGGAACTTCTTTCCCAAAACTTCCTTGGGGTATGAAATAATTGGCTATTATTAACCAGTGTGTTCTTGACCCAAAGAATGGAGCAGAAAACAATGGAAGACTTGTCTGGATTACAAGGAGAGATAAAAGAGAAATTAGAGCTGATACATATTGACTGAGCACACAGCTCTCTTGATTCTGCTAGTTGAGACTCAGAGCATCTTACCCACATTTGTACTAGGGCAAAAGACCTGAGGAAAAGAGCAGGCAGAAAATGGGGGAAGTGAAAACAGAATGGTACAACTTTCTCCCTTTTCAGGTTTTTTTTTCCCTGCCTGTTTGCCATGTGTGGGTCTGTGAAAAAGATAGGCTGCCAGGTCTACAGCATCATATTGCCAGCATAGTGGACAGCCTGTCTCGCCTCAAGGCAAAAAAGAAGTTATGAAAAAGGTATCGAAACACTAAGAAAAAAGAAAGCAAAATCTAACTTATCACCAATCCTGTACACAGACTTCTGAAAAAGTGATAATTTCCTTTTTTTCCCTTGTAAATGCAATCACCTGCAACCTACGAAAACATCTGCAGGTCTCTTGAGGGCTGCCCTGGAGCTCTGAGCACTGTCAGCCAGCATGCCAGGTGAAGCTGCTGTGGTGCAGGCTCCAAATTCCATGCGAGGAATGGCCAAGGATGCTGGCAAGCGTGGAGGCAGTTCCCGTGCCCTGGAATGATGAAAACAAGTTGTTAGTATGCACCACACAGCGCCAAAGACTGAACCCACTGCTAATGAGTGCTAATGCAGAGGGCTCAGATCATGGTTTTGCTAAGTTCTGTGCACTTGGTACACCTATGAAACACAACACCAAAACACAGCGGGGCTCACAGCCGTCCGACTGTAGCACGTTGTAACCAAGGTGCCGGGGCAGGTGTCTCTGAGCCATCGGTGAGATATCTGCCCCTCAATGCCAAGTGGTTTGTTAGGACTGGAAACTGCTGTGCAAGTAAAGAAGTCTTTATGGGGCTGGTAGGCCCCTGTTGCAACTACTCTGCCACTGGAGCAGGAGTCTCTGGGCAGGGTGCAACGCCTTAGTGCTGGTTCATAGTCATTCATAATGGTTCCTAGTAAGTGCCTGTGTGTGCAGCATGCAGCAAGGGGACAAACAGGAGGCATTAAAGGTCCTGGGCTGAGCTGGGATCCCACTGGGATCGCAGCAATATGGCGCACTAGCTCTGGCGGGTGGGATGGTCAGCTGCAATGGGGGCCTGCCATGGATGGATCCAGCTCTTCAGGAAGGACAGGCCAGGACAGCAAGGAGGGAGAGCTGCCCTTGATGTGAGAGAGCAACTGGGGTGCATGGAGTTGAGCCTTGGGACAGATGACGAGCCAGCTGACAGCTTACCGATCAGGATTAGAGGGCATCCCACAGTGGATGACATTGTGGTGGGTGTCTGCTACAGGCCACCTGATCAGGAAGAAGTAGATGAGGCAAACAACTGGAAGAAGCCTCATGCTAACAGGCCATCAGGGGTCAGAGCACTGAAGTTATACCGAGTACTGCTAATGAAGTAGCAGAATGTACACAAATCACAAAATGCTCTTGGTAGATCCTAGCTTGTCTCTGTATACCTTAAAAGATGGCTCTCATCCTCTGCATAAGCATTCTGCTGACTTTCAGAGGATGATGTGTGCTACCTGTATAGCATAGACCTCCTCAGCAGTCTCCAAGAGGGTTTCTTTGTCGTCTTACATTCTGCCAGGATGTTCTGCAGCAGCAAGCAACAGTTTCTGGCCTATCCAGCCTTATCCTGCTGATCACAGTTTGATGCCCTGAACGTGTAACGCATGCAAACAGGATGCACTGGCTGCAAATTCTGTGAAAGCATTTCTTTTCATATGGGCAAAAAGGAGGTTGTACATGTAGGAGGTGTGTGAGCATACACCTGCTTTAAAGAAAGCTCCCTCATGTTTCCAAGTTAGATTGCACTCTATTTCAAAAGCCTTCACCTGCCATACATCCCAAAGTTTCTGAATAGAAAGGAAGGGGTTGGAAAAACTTTGCTGACTACTGTAAAAGGAAAAATTAATGTAACATACATGTTTCAGGAGGTTACATGATTCACAAGTTCTCACCCTTATTGAGTGAAGGAGGCCTTCAGGAAAGAGATAAATGGTACTTAGCTGTAAGACAATAAATTTTCACTGGTGATGAAAGACAAGGATGAAGCTTAATGGGGAAGAGTAATATCCCCAATACTGTGCTTCCCCATTCCTACCTCTCTGGCAGGAATTTCTCTGATTTTGTTAAAGCCAGAGACCTCTATATCATAGAAGATGAAAGCCAGTTTTGCCTCAGTATAGGAACAGTCTTTACATGCTCTTATGGTGTTGTGCTAATTCCCTCAGGATCTCTGGGGAATTCTCTGACAGCAATCAGAAAGTCCTGTGGTATGTTCTAGAGATGTGGGACCATTTCTAGAGATTTTGAGGGAGGAATTTTAATATATTTGGAATAGCTAGCAAGGATGCAATTTAGATGCAGGAGTCTTCCCTCCTCTGCTCTTTACAGCCTATAACTTCAAACAGAAATTAAGACCCTTAATTTTTTTTAAACTGTATGGCAAACTTTTCAGATTCCGTGAGTGTCTCAGGATCTTGCCTTGCTACAGTCTTACATGCACCTACATAATATTAATGCTTTGCTTATTCCATATTTCAGTAACTTAATTACACAATGAATTGTCTCATGCTGTAAATTTATCATCATTGAGATAACTTTTGATCTTGGGCATTAACTCTGATCATTGCTAAGGCAGAGAGAGTCTGTCCAATTAGCAGATGGCAGCCTCAGAAGCTCAGGACACAAACACCTCTGTTGCTCTGCCTTCCAGGAGCTTTGACCTCAACAAACACACTTGATGAGCCTGGCCATGGTATTTTGCCTGCCTGCCTCAGCTCATCTGCTTGGATGGCATTTTGCCTGTTAGCAAGGTAATATAGTACTTTCAGGAGATGCCAGAAAAGGATGGGTTTAGAACCATAACTTGCTAAGCTCTGTTAAAATAGCTTTTTTCTGACACTAAGGAATTACATACAGCATCCTGACTTTCTCTGTATTAAAGTGACTCATTATCAGACACTCCCTTGTATGGAATCCAAATAACTTGTTTTCCAAGATCAGCAAAACCAAGCATATATTTCAAAGGAGATTGTTTTTGTGCTCTTTGGAGGCTATTCTCATATTGATGACATCAAGGAATCTCTCTTTCACTCAATAGTTACACTTGGGGCAATGACCACCTTATTTTTTTTTTGTGTTTTCCCATGTCTAGAGCAAGGGGCATCTGAGCCATAGTCAAGGTTCCTGAGGACTGCACTGATATCAACTGTAGTACTGCAATAAATGTCAAATAAGGCCAGCCTTTGTTTTGTTGGCAGTTTCAAAGCCACAGAGTGAATCCATGCCTTGGCTTCCATTAAAAGCCACTAATTAATTGTGAACACCCCTACCTCACTGCTTTGTACCTCTGGTTAATCTGTTTGTGTCAACTGATGCCTGTTTGCTTTGACATGGCAGAAGCCCAAAGCTATGCAAACACGAATGCCAAGATTTGAGACTGTGCTGTAAGTTGGTTGAAATCAATAGCTTCCAGATGTTCCTGAATGCCTGAGGATATGTCAAATGAGGTTCTCTTGAAGAACTCTGAGATGACATCAAGTGTGAAATACCTAAGTGTGAAGGAAACACTGCAGCAGAACCACTCATTTACGCTGTTTGCAAGCTCTTTGTAGCTACTTGGCATTTGACTCTAAGGATCCAAAGCAAAGCTGATCACAACACAGCGTAGGGAACTAAAGGCTTACATGCTCAGAAAAGCTTTTCAGTCTGCCTCTTTGGCACACCAAATCTGTGCTTGCAAAACATTGGCTAGAATGGAAAAGTGAAAATCCCAGCTATAGTAGTGGTCAAGATAATTTCTGAAGGTAAGCCTGACTGACTGTATGACTGCATTCAGCATCTCAAGCAGGTCATCAGCTCTGAAACCTATGGGTGATCATGTAAATAGAGCACTAGAACATCAAGAAAAATGCAGGGACCTGTATTCTTACATTAGCTTCTGCTTGTTTGCCTTTGGCCAGTTGGGAATCACCACATTGTGGCTTCAAGCCCCCTTAACAAGAGAGAACATGGGGTTTTGTCATGGCAGAAGACTGGGTCACACTGCCACTAGGGCCAGAGGAGTAGAACAAAAGAAGCATTGGTTTTCAACAGCTCAATATGTACAAAAGAGAGAACAATCCTGTGACTACCCTTCTGCCATAAGCTGCAGAGATCGTCAACCTATTCCAAGAAACAAAGCGAAGTGCAGCATGAACTAGCTCATGAACATGATGGAGATATCAGCTCACCTCAGAATCACACCAGGACAACTAGTTTCAGACCTGTTTTACACTGACATGGCTTCCAGTTCCAGCATTTGATTATTTTTTATAACCCTGGGATCTTCAAACTGGGCTCTTAAAATGGACTGCACCCCATTTTTCTTTTGCATTCCCACAGCAGTCCTTCCTCTGTGCCTTTTCCAGTTTGACTACTTTTTTTTTTGGTAACATTTTTGATCAAAAGTCTATCTTGTCAGTCTCTGTTCAGTCCTGCTCTTGCCATGCATTTTACATTCAGTACACCAAATCAAAACCTAGAGCTGAGATGAGAAGAAAGAAATCATAGGAACAGAAAAAAGAGGATCAGGAAGACAATCCTGCAATCCATTGAGAACATTGCTCTTTCATGACTGAAGTGTGTTGTATAGCAACAGTAAAGAAGCCACAGAAAACTGCTTTAATCTAACATGGAGCAAGAAACTTCATTAGAATGAGAAGAGCCGTATGATTGCTGAAATTACAGCGCCTTTCTTGAACTTGCTCAAGCCACCACATGCCTGGATTATTGCTAAGAGTTTAGAGAACTGAATACAAAGTACTCAGTTCTTTTGTACATCCCCTTTGGAAAGGGATGTGGGAGAAAGGGCTGGAAATTAATATAACACAAGGAAACCTGGAATGGGGAGGAGGACTACAAATGCAACTTTCCCCATCTGCAAAATCAATTCAACTAAAATTGAATAAAAGAACAAGATGATGTCTCCCTCCTACATTACATTCCATTTTTCATGTATACTGACATAAGAAGGGTAAGCATAAAAAACAGCTCTATTTTCAGCCATGCAAAGATGAAAGAAGTTTGGGGATATATGCAAAAGAAGTTATGACTGACTCCAGCCAACAGTTTTCTACTGCCTCAAACCTTGTATGGTCTCCTGCAAGAGGACTGACTGTACGGGCAGTGTGAGGGTTTTGAGAGCCCTCTGGGGACACAGAAGTAATTTTTCTACCAGCACATGGGCAGGTCGCTTAACTATTGCTCCTATAATGATACAAGAAGGATGTTTTCATGCAGCCAAAGGCAACCTTGCAAACAGAGATGAAAAGATTATTTACCTTTCTGAATCAACAGGTCCACAGCAGGTATGTAATGGGAGCCTAAAAATAACTTTGTTGCTGAAACTGCCACCCACACCAAAGAGTTTTTGAATGGTCATGCCTTAAATGATTCCTTCCTTTATCTTCCAAACACTATGTAGCCAACTGAAAATCAAATTCTCATTTAGTGCCTAAGCAGTGAATAATGTTAGTGTTCAGTTAAAGATAAACAAAGATTAACTGCCTGGTTCATATTAATATACAGGAAGACCTGACACATAAATTTTAACACAATATACCAGCACTGTATTCATTTTAGTTTAAAGTAAGAATGAGTAGAATCTGTCTATCAAAAAGGTTTTTAGTAAACTCAAAAGTACATGGTATTTCTCCTATAAAGGGAAAAGTGTATATGAATACACCAATAGAGCTTAAGATAATTAAAAAGGCTCTTAAAAAGTAGGAAAAAAGATAGGGAAAACAACTTCAGTTAATTTTCCTTTTCAGGATCTAATTAACCTTAAAAACTGTGAGTCTCCAGCCTTTCCCATGCATTTCAATGCTATGGAGAATGTCCCTTGCTACAAACTACAGATCTGATTTAATGGAGTTTTGATTGAGGATAAAGACAGAAGAGTCAGTCTGTGGTACCCTCTCTTCACACTGAAAAGTGTCCAATTCTGAAGCCAAATGCACTCAGCTCAGTCATCCCAATTAAAGTGTCAGCTGCTATTCAGCATACGCAAAGATAGCACAAAGAACCCAAAAGAATAAGCCATTAGAGTATATTTACAAAGGCAGCACAGATATTCATGTTGGCTAGGGACAGCAAAGGAAAACACATGTTATTTAAACAAACACATGTATATACATATATGTATATATTTACACATACAGAGCTCACACACACATATAGCATGTAATAAAATTACATAAAAAGGAGAAAAACCCTTCACTCTACGCCATTCCCTTGAATCTTTTGTCTGTATGAAAATAAGCAGAACTACAGCTGAAGCTGCAGTATTTGGCTGTTGAAACAGTAACTTCTTGCTGGAAGTAAAAAATGTTAAAAAGAAATAAATTTTCAAAGACCATTTTTTGCATGGGTGTCTATAACAACTCACCTAATATGCACAGCACACAGAAACCCTGATCTTATGCTGATGTCAGCCTGGAGTACTCTCTTGTGCCTCTAAAGGAATTCCTGTGCTGAGATCATGATCCAGCCCAATGCTGACCGGGGCATACCCTGGTTTAGCCCCAGCCGGCAACTAAGCGACTGAGCACCACACAGCTGCTCACTCACTCCCAGTGGGACAGGGGAGAGAATTGGGATAAAACTCATGGGTTGAGATAAAAACAGTTTAATAGGACAGCAAGAGAGAAGGAAACAACAATGATAACGACAATAATAATAGTGACAAAGGAATGTACCAAAACAAGTGATGCCCAATACAGCAATTGCTCGCCACCCAGTGATCGACAGCCCATCTCCGAGCAGCAAGTCCCGCCCCCCGGCTAACTCCAGTTTATGTACTGGGCATGACATTATGTGGTAGGGAATATCTCTTTGTCCAGCCTGGGTCAGCTGTCCTGGCTGTGTCCCCTCCCAGCTTCCTGTGCACCCCCAGCCTCCTTGCTAGCAGGCCAGCATGAGAAGGTGGACTGTCCTTGACTACTTAGCAAAAACTCAAAACATCAGCACGTTATCAACATTTTCTCATCCCAAATCCAAAACATATCCTCACACTAGCTTCTGCGAAGAAAACCAGCTCTATCCTGGCTGAAACCAGGACAAAGGCTCATTTCAGGGGATGGAGGGAGAGAGTGGCAACACTATATTTCGGCTATATTAAATGACACCGTCAAGAAGACAGACATACAAGTTGTCAGTCTTTCACCTCCACGTTCAGTTAAAAAAATCGTGGAATTCTCAGTACATGACTGTAAACTACCTGGCCAGTGCTATCATTCTGCTTGTGCATACAGCATCCTGCACAATTGTAATTCTAGACCTAAATCTTAAAATTACACAAGTGTTTAAGGTATGGAACAAAAATTATGACCACTTTCTCACAGGTATACTTGCACTCTACAGAAGAAAGAAACAGATAAGCAAAACAATAGGTAAGAATACAGCAATGAGGGCTTGGTCCATGACTCGTATTATTAGATGTTCCTGCAGTACAAAACACTAATAATACTGAATACAAAAATAATAACAAACAGGGTAAAAAATAACAACTAAAAATGCTTTTTGGAGGAGAAATTTGTAGGTGCCTTTTTTCATCTGAACTTTTTTCATCTGCCTTTGAGGACAATTCTGCTACAGATACGGTGTAAGTTGTGATTTGCAAAATAAGACCTGTAGGCTGTTGATATTAAAGTGTTCTGTCAGAAGAACAGATATTTGTATGAGGTAAAAAAAAAATTATCAAAAGTAAACAAGCAGTTGTCATAAGGAAAGAGAGGCTTCAGAGAGCCTCAACAGCTCTAAAAAAGAAAGTATTGCAACGCTTATAGTTGAGATTATTATTATCAGGGCCACTGACCAGTTCATAGCCAAACAGCTACAAAGGAATTCTCTCATCCCTATGTAATTCCAAGTGCATCAGTATCATCAGCTAGAAATAATAAAGCTAAACACTTCTATTTGTAAAAGCAACAACAAGATTTCTAGTTAGAAAGCTCAACTGCTAAACAGCATAGTGGTTGCAAAGCAAAAATACTCTGGAGCAAATATGTGATCAAATACCTGTTTTTGCCCAGTTTTCAAGATTCAAAGCCAAAGTTGATTATTAAAGCTGACTAAGCTGTCCTCTTCTCCTACCAGCTTCACTTGCTGCTCAGTCTTGCAGTGGACATTAAAATCTCCCGCAGAGATTACTCTACAGGAAAAAGACACTACTAGATGGTAAAGAAAGATGCCACATAAAGGATGGGCAGTTACTCATAAATTATATGCTTTGTAATGGAAAGAAATGCCACAAGTGTTATGGGTTACATGCACACGCTTTAGATCAAGGCCAAATGCTCACTCCCTCTTGCCAAAGCTGTTCCAGTCTACATGGAATCTAATGGACTAGAAAGACACCACACAAGAAACAAGATCCCCCACGCATGGCAGTTAGGACACATAATTATTCACTGACTATTCAACAGATTCAGGTGTTCCCCGGCATCCCCTGAAATTTAGGCTTGAAGGGAGATGACTAAATATCTTCAGCATCCTGGACCACAATGACTACAATATAAAGTAGAAATATTGTTGTAACTTCTTCCCTTCCTGTTGTCCTTTCAGTCATCCCTGCTTTGCCTTGAAATGAGTCTATCAAGACAGAGATGGCTCTGAGGATGCCCAGGAAACCAACTTCAAGCCCAGGCAAACTATAATGTTAAAAATTGAGATAGCAAGAGATTTTAAGCCGCATCAGAATTTGATCACTGTCAATAGGGGAGGAGATTCTGAGCATGCCTATTTTCTACCTGAGCACCTAAATCTCACCATAAAACGTCATATTAAATACCTGAGATTTGTGTGTGTTTGTGTGTAACTCCCCAGAGTAGAAGTCAACTGAAATCCTGGACCCATGAAGTCAAAGGAAGATTTGCGAGCAGCTGAAGTCTAGGTCAGGATTTATGTATGTTTGTATCATGCTTTGTGCAATAACAACTCAGGGAGCTACTTCAGATGCCGAATAAATTTTAAGATTTCCCTGGAGTTTGGAATTCTTTATTCTAAGTGATTCTCCCTAACATATGAATGCAACCACCATTCTCATAAGTTCTAATTGCCTCATCAATTTCTTTTCATGCCACTTTGAGTTATATGTCATGCTTCAAAGTCATTATTTGTAACTCACCAGCCTCCACAAAGGGACATATGTTAGGATATTTTTCAGGTAAATGATTGCTGCTCAGATACAGCAAAGTTTCTGGCTAAAGTGATGTGGGAAAGACTGCAGGAAAGTACAGAATATTTTTCTTTTGTTGAAAAAAGAAGTCCTTATTTCTCAGACACTTAACTTTTCTACCCTTGGAAAACCAGAACAGAAACTATTTCTTCCTAAAAGCTACATCACTGTTCTTTTTTTTTTTGTTCTGACTTATTATACCTACTTTTCAGAGATAAACGGCTTGCTTTTTTCAGTGTGATTTCTTCTTTCCTATCCACTCAAGGCAGCTTCTTGGCCTGCACTGTGTTGAGTGACTAGCCATAAACTAGCTTCACACCAGAAACCACCAACTCAGTCCCACAATCTCTTTTGCACCTATGTAACTTTACACAGTGAAGTACTCACATTGAGCCTATGCAGAAACAATACCTGCAAATAATGGTGTCTTATCTGAAATGAAAACATTTTCAAACGATATGGCTATCCCAATCCATTAGTACTTGATATTGCAGGAGCCTGCAAACAACAAGGCAGATGCTTAAAAACACATCCCCCTCCCTGCTCCAGATAGGCAGTTGGGTGAGCAGCCAAAACACAAATTTTCAGTTTTGAGCCAAACTCTGATGTGGATTTTTCTGATAGATAAAAGTGGATGAGCCCAGGCTGCAACCGTTCTTCTGGATGGGGCAATTCTTAGTCACTTACTTCCACTGAAGAAGTGGGAGACAAAAACCTCTAATGGCCCCTGTCTTTCATCAAACCTGGTTCAAAATATTTGTGAAGGGAGGGGACCTTGACTGAAAGCCAGACATATACACACATTGTGCACATACATAAAGCACAATCACATTTCTGCTAGAAACAGTGAAAAACACAAAATCCAAAGACTGGCAAAATTTTTCTTCAGTCAGCAACTGTTCACAACCATCTCATGGAATGAACTTAATGGAAGGAGTTTTTGGGAACACATGGCATCTGAAAAAATACTGGTTTTTTTCTACTCATCTTACTTTTTTGTGGAGCAAAACACGATACGTGTGACCTCTGTGCATAATTACAACTCAATGACATGGCTCTCATTCTGAATGTGGAAATGCTCATTGTGAACTGCTAAAAAATAATCCTCAGGCTGTGATTATTCATAGACATTATTTGGTGAGTAATTTCAATTAAATAAATTCAAGGAATCAAGAAATGGAGGCTAAACTAATAGAATGCATTATTTATGATGAATATTTCATTTGGAGGAACTTACACACACACGCCATTACAGAAATCCAGCTCAAGGCATAGGGCACTGGCGTCCCACTTAAGCCCTGTTTTGAGGTCTTAAATTGGGACCTTTCATGATGACTCACTCTGGGCTGGCCGCCTGCCCAGGACTGAGTTTCACCCATTGCTCCTGCTCCTCGCATATTGGTAGATATGTCATTAGCACAGCGGGATTTGGATTCTTTCAACTTTACTGACATAAAAATAATGATACGGACAGATTTCATTATGTTTCCTTTACTACTAATGAATAAAGGGAAGAAACCTCATACATCAACTCACCAAACTTTCAACAGTGAATGTTTATCATACCCATACATCAACTGCATTATGCAAATATAAGCCCCATTACTAAGGCATGTCCATTCAGTAAAGCAAGAAGACCTGATAATTTCAACAAGACTCTCTGAATGGCTAAAAACACTTTTGTGCACTTGTGCTGCATGATGGGACATTTCTAGGTAAAAGCATTCACAATACATAACACGTAGGTTATGACTCTGAGGAAATGTGAAAAATTGCATTTATAAATGGTAGTGGAAAATATTACTGTAGACATTCACTCATTTGAAATGAAGGGAATGATAAACCCATTGTTGTTTTAAGCATAGAAAAAAGCTTTTTTTTTTTTTTGTTCTTGATGCTCAGCAATGTCATGACAGAATATCTATTATCAGGAAGAATCATCTCGCTGTTCCTATCACAGAAAAAGATGCATTGACATGATGAAACAAAACACTTCCAAAAATATTTAACCCACTCAATAAAAACTAAGTACATGCTTTCAAGTTGAACATTTGTTCAAATATCTGGTCCAAATTGCACTGAAATCAGTAGGAGTCCTTCCACTGACACCAAAGGGCTTTGGATCAGACATACTACTTTGCTGAACAGGATGAACACATCCATAAATATCAGCTGTCTTGCAGTACTTTGCTGGGTCCTGTGCTAAAAAGTAAAAGGTGTTTGTGTTTTGGGCAGGAGAGATTTGTTTTTCTATGCAAGAAAGAAAAAATTGGGCTAAAGCTAAAATAAAGTGCAGTCTTAATTACATAGTGGTGAGTCTGTCAGTATCCCCAGCGCATTTGCTACCTGGGATGCTTTCTGACAGACAGCTTCTATATCACATTTCCTGCTGAAACCAACATTACTGGTATTATAAATCACAAAATTAGCTTCTTATTTGTAAGAAAGTCAGGATTCCACATTAATGACACTAAAAATCAGAAATTGTTAGTTTTACTGCTGTGTTTTGCCACATCAGCAAATCATGCTGTGCTGTTACAAAACAAATTAACCCAGATATACTGAAACAAATCATGACGAAGCCTCTTTGCAAAAAATTATCTTGAAATTAGGTAATGGTTCTCAAAAATGTGTATCCTTGTCCAGGACTTGAATCCTTGCAGGAAGTAGGAATTGAAGGAAGAATTATACAGCGTGTTGATTTTAAGTTGTAGTTCATGAAATTATTTTATTTATACAGTATGTAGTCATGAAGTGTCAGTAAACAATATACCAAAGTAGCCCATGGCTCTCCAGATGCTTTAGCGGTTGGGGAAATCAAGCTTAAAAATGCATCTGGGAACCAAGGAAATTCATTACAGGTAATAGGAAAGGCCATTACTAACTGCCAGAAAACAGCAGCTCAGTAGACATCACACACTGAGAGGTCACTGTCACTCAGGAGTGCCCCTCTGCCCACAGACTGGCACATTCCCTGACTCCCCTTCCACAGAGACTTTGTCACAAACAACTCTTTTCTCTGCCTCTCTTGGGCATGCATCACACCAGTCTGCTGTCGCTGGGCAGCATGGGTGAGCCGGGATGGACGCCAGGGTCATGGAGGGCAGAGCCTGTCAGTTCTTTCCTCCCTGTCTTTCATGCTCACCCTTGCCCGTCCTTTGCCCAAAGAATACAAGTGAAAGTCAGAACCTCCTCTTTCATCCTCTCCTTTACAGAATACTTCCCAGTGCTGCTGGATGAGATAAAACCTTGGATTACAAGTTACAATTAATTTGCATACTGCTCACTGCTAAATCTGGAAACCGTTTATTTCCTTAATAATTACTTTTAAGTGAGGCACAAAAATATCCTACTTACAGTACAGGAAAGATTCCAAAAATGTATGTACTCACAGAGGGAGAATGTCTCCAGCAACAAATAGACAAGCATACACACAGAGGGCATACAGAGAAATATCCCCTTGGAAAGCAAGAATATAGGGTACTTATTGAATAGTAATGATGATTATCACAGAACCCTAAAAGCTGACACGGAGTAGGCATCTCATATTATGCAGTTCAGGATTACAGGAACACATGAGATCACTAAATACCTGAATTTACAAATTCCCATTGTTTCACCACATCTGTCATCATGTTTTGTTCACAAAAATCAATATTGGCATCTATTTACACTGCATGAGTAAATCCCTCCTTACCCACCACCAGCACCCAGGCTACCTTGATAGTTTATAATGATCAGCAAAACTTAAATCCTGACCTCCATCCAAATTGCAGAGATTTTTGCTTAGTTTCTTGCTGCATTCTTTTCTTTACCCCATGGGACTTGGAAGATATGTTTGTTCCTTCTTCATTTATATACAGAAAACCAGAAACAGACAAGATGATAGGTAAAGATGTGTAAGTAGTGTTTAGCATCCATCTGCAGATACAATGTGGAGAAAGAAAATTATCTCCGTATTTCCAGACTTATTCTGCTCCTTGATATTTACTCGCACAGAAGGACAGCAGCATGATGTGCACTAGGCAGGAAGGGTAATGATCTGTGCCAAATTTTATGTGCTTATGCTTTATGCCATGGTCTGGCTTTTTTTTTTTTCCTGACAGCAGACAGACAAAGTGGTGGCTTTAGGACCATGCAGGAGCCAAGAGTTGATCTGGTGTATGTACCAGCATAGGACTAACACAGACTATTTGAAGTTGGTTAAGGCTAGTATCAGTTCATACTTGCTCTGCAGCAGTCTGGGAGTGTCCCCATGGGAAACAGGTATGGGATAATTAAGGGCTCTTAAGCCAGCAGACAAGGATATTACAAGGATAAAAATTTCAAACTGAAGGTAGCCAGATGCAGAATTGTAAAGAAAGCACATTTTTTTACCTGTGGGAGACGACAGCTACAAGAACCATTTACCAAACATTACAGCAGATTTTCATCATATGCAACTGCTAAAATATAGCTGGATATGTTATTGATTTTTCAGTTTTTTGTTTTTCTTTTTCCTAGGAAGAATGATCTAGTTTAAACAGGAATTAATTCCAGTTTAGCTGATGGCCTGGGTTATGCAAGATCCAAAAGCCACAATGGTAGCATTAAGCCTTATATGCTATGAATCTGCAAGTTTATGAATCTGTACTCAGTCTTCATAACTTTGCTCCAAAAAGGAGGATGAGGGAATACAGCAAAGTATTTGGGGAACAAAGAAACCTTCACAATGCTTACAAATCAGGCGTAACACTGAATTTTCCCAAACCCTCACAGGCTGCTGTATCAACGTACCTCCTGGCCTTCCATTCCTGGAGGCTCTCAGATAGTCACAGCCTGAAAATGTTCCTGCATTCAACATGCAAAATAAAAAGGCGGTAAAACAGGTGGGGGAAAAAAAGCTATTCTTTTATACTCTTTGTTTTTAATTTAAGGGATTATAAAACACCTCAGCATGCTGAGAAATCATGAATTTGTTCCTAAATAAAAAACTGTAGCTATTTTTTTTTAAATCCTTGTTCCTCCTCCTACAACAGTGGTTATTATATGCATGCATTTGCAGTGTAATAGAATCAGTATCATCTTTGTGTTCTATTACTGTTGCAATCCCTTAACATGCTGTTCCTTCCATCCCACATGAATCCGTTAATTACTGCTGAGGCATGCCATGAGTACACTTTCCCTTCCCAGGCAGCAATCAGCAGTTACCACAAACATATTTCCTATGTACCAGTAAATATAGGCAAGTGGAACAGTATCTGTTGCCCCATGAGCCAATTCCAGGACATGTTCCTTGCTCACCAGAAAGCTGCACGTCACTGAAACTCACGGACATGAAACAAATGTGTGCTGTGAGATGAAAGAAAAATGCATGGGACTTACTTCTGCCTTCAGCTTTCGCTGTGTGTTGGAGCGAGCCCTGTGAGTGCTGGCAACACTGTGCAGGGCTGCTCAGGTGAGACACATTGAAGGTAGGTTACAGGAATGTGTGTGTGCTTCTATGTGTGTGTCAGTGTGCGTGTGAATATGCTCCCTTCAGGAAAAAAAAAACCAAACAAAAAATCAACCTGGATCTACTTTTACCTTCTCTTTTTAGGCTCATTCTCCTAGACTGTGTTAGAAAGATCTGAAAATAAGATTTGCTAGGTTCTGTAACTAGTCCAGTTTTGCTCCCCAAACAGCATATTCTAATGTTTAAAGCAGAAATCAAGCAATAAATCTTGGTGTATTAGTATTGTAAAGCCCCAGATCTGCTACATACATCTTTCCTGATCTTAGCAACTTTTGCTCCTGAATTCAGCTGAGTGAAGAGAGAAATGGAGCAGCCCTGAGTGCATTTCAGAATCCCAATCCTGTTGAAATTCACGCAGCACCACACCAAAAGCATGCTCCAGTGCGGGCTGCTCCTGCTTTTTCCATAACTTCTCCAAATTTTAGGTAGGGAAGTTGCAGTTGCTCCAATCCCAAATGCAAACTCCCAGCATCGTTCCTGCCCAGAAGCACTGCAAAGGCATCTGTGCTGGCCACTGTGGTACGCTACCTTTTCCAATCTCAAGTCCCCCATAAGAATAGACAATACATTTTTGCTGCTGCTTAAAATGTGGGCTCTGATAGTTGATGGCTAAAGAATAACACAAGATGACAGCACCACTTTTGCCAAGTCCATCACTCTTTTGGCAGCAAACCTCTACATTCTAAAGACCAAGTGAAGTCTGCATAGTTCCCGATAAAAATCTGGTAATAATGAACATTGCCATATTAGCACTTTAAAAATTCATTTTGAAGTGTCTTTTTTTTTCCCCAGTGTGAACCCAAAGTTTTACCTTCCAGACAGAGATCAAGAGCAGCCATCCTTTCCCATCAAACAGATCTGTGCCTAGTTCATGGTGCTTAAGCGAAGTCACAATAACCCACATCCACCATTTTGTTCTTTCTAAATACAGCCAAACGCTATACCGTAACATTGCAATTTGCCAGTGGAACTAGTCTAACCAGTGTGAATGATCACGTTAGGCGTGGTCTTAACTGTTCAGCACTCGGGTGAGCTTTCCTGAGCCTATAGGGATTCAGGCACACGACTGCCGTTACCTGCCAGCCCAGTTTGGTGGATGGTGTTGAACTTCCCTGAACGTACAGAAAACGCCAACGCGCTGGACAGAGCTCGGCACGACAATTTGGGGAAGGGAGCTGCTGCATCCGCAATGGGGGATAGATGCTGATGCCAGATCCGGGTTTTGCAGCACCCCTGCTCCGAGAGACAGATTGTGCGTGTGCGGTGCGTGTGTTGCGTGTGTGTGGTGCGTGCGCGCTTGCCGGCTGGCTTCTGCCGAAGAAGCTGCTTGACTTGCTCTCGATTTTAAGGGAACGGATTTAGGGACTCGGGGCCAAAAATCCTCCGGACCCAGGTAAATCCGCTTGTTACCTTACTCCCCGGCTCCGAGTCCCCGCGCTGTCCTGGGCGCGGTGCGGCTGCAGGTGCTGTCAGAGCGCTCCCGCGGTCAGCAGCCGAGCCGGGAGCGGAGCCGGCTTGTGATAGCCACCGGGGGTGGGGGCGACGGAGGGGGCGCCTGGGAAAAACGTGTCCCCCCCGCCCCCGGCGTGACGTCAGCGCGGCTCCGTGCGGGGCAGCCGGCAAAAGCCCCGCGCCGCGCCGCGCCTCGCGCAGAGCCGCCCGCGCTCACGCAGCGGCGCCGCCGCCGCTCCTCGCCCCCGCGCCCGGCCCAACTTCCCGCCGAGCCGCGGCCGGGACGGAACGGGACGGGACGGCGGCGCTTTGCTGGGTTCCTCCTGAGGCGTGAGGCGGGCGATGCCTCTCGCCGCCGGGCGCCTGGCTCCCGGGGCGCGGCGGCGCTCGGCGGCGGCCCCTGCAGCCCCTTTGGGCGCCCCGAGAGCAGGTACGAGCCGCGGAGCGCGACGAGCGCGATTCGGAGGCGCCCTGCTGCGGGGAGAGGGGCAGGGAGGGTTTGCGACCATTTATTCTCTCCCCCCCCGCCCAGTTTAAAATGCTGACAGAGAACGGGAACCGCGGCTGGAGCGGACGGAGCCGCTCTGCTGGCGGCCGCCAAGGTGGAGGCGGCTGCTGCGGCGGGCGGCGGGGTCGGGCGGGGAGGGCAGCGCTGGTGGGGCCCGGTTTTCGGAGCGCTCCCCGACGGGGCTTCCCCCACAGCAGCTCCGCTGGCGCTTTCCGAGAGGAAAAGGAGGGGTGGAGGAGTGGAGATTTCAGAGGAGTTTTGAAGTTGCTGCCTTGCCGCCCTCCTCCCCTTCAACCTTGCAACCTGCTTTGCCCTCCCCTCACAGCCTGTGCTTCTGGACGTTTTCACTGGGGATTTCTTCTTTCTCTCCTTACCTGTCTCAAAAGGTTTGACTGTAGGTACCAAAGTGGGGATCGACGGCGCATAAAGATGCTGAAGGGTGTTTGGTTGCTCAGTTTCTTAACAGTGGCTGGGATCTCACAGACAGAGAGTCGCAAACCTGCCAAAGACATTTGCAGCAAGAGCCGCTGCCCTTGTGAGGAGAAGGAGAACGTGCTGAACATTAATTGTGAAAACAAAGGATTTACAACCATCAGCCTCCTCCTGCCGCCACCATCCAAGATCTACCAGCTGTTTCTCAATGGGAACGCGCTGACCCGTCTGTTCCCCAATGAGTTTGTCAACTACTCCAATGCCGTGACCCTCCACTTGGGCAACAACGACATGCAGGAGATCCGCACAGGGGCCTTCAGTGGCCTCCGCACCCTCAAGAGGCTGCACCTCAATAACAACAAGCTGGAAGTGCTAAAGGAGGACACATTCCTGGGCTTGGAGAGTCTGGAGTACCTGCAGGCTGATTACAATTACATCAGTGCCATTGAGGCGGGGGCCTTCAGCAAGCTAAACAAGCTCAAGGTGCTGATTCTCAATGATAACCTCCTGCTGTCCCTGCCCAGCAATGTCTTCCGCTTCGTGCTCCTCACTCACCTGGACCTGCGGGGGAATCGGCTGAAGATGATGCCTTTTGCTGGTGTGCTGGAGCACATTGGAGGCATCATGGAAATCCAGCTGGAGGAAAACCCTTGGAACTGCACCTGTGACTTGCTACCACTCAAGGCCTGGCTAGACACCATCACCGTGTTTGTGGGTGAGATAGTCTGCGAAACCCCCTTCAGGCTTCATGGGAAAGATGTGACCCAGCTCACCAGGCAAGATCTCTGCCCTAGGAAGAGCTCCAGTGATTCAACCCAGAGGGAAAAACACCCTGTTCTCTCAGACCCACATATCCCAAGGCTATCACCCACGGCCAACTCTGCCATCAATCCTACCAGAGCCCCAAAAGCCAGCCGGCCACCCAAAACCAGGAACCGCCCCACACCCCGTGTCACTGTGTCAAAAGACAGACAAATATTTGGACCGATCATGGTTTACCAGACAAAGTCTCCTGTGCCCATCACCTGCCCAGCTGGCTGCATCTGTACTTCACAGAGTTCAGACAACGGCTTAAATGTTAACTGCCAAGAGAAAAAGATAAGTAACATCTCTGATCTCCACCCCAGGCCAATCAGTCCAAAGAAACTTTATCTTACCAGTAACTATCTGCAAGTCATTTATAAAACTGATCTCGCAGAGTACAGGTCTCTGGATTTGTTACATCTAGGAAATAACAGAATTGCAGTGATACACGAAGGTGCCTTTACAAACCTCACAAGTTTACGTAGACTTTATCTTAATGGCAACTACCTTGAGATTCTGTACCCATCTATGTTCAATGGGCTGCACAGCCTGCAATATCTTTACCTAGAGTACAATGTCATTAAGGAGATCCTGCCATGCACCTTTGATGCTCTGAGTAATCTTCATCTGTTATTTCTCAATAACAACCTGCTCAGATACTTGCCCGACAACATCTTTGGTGGCACTTCCCTCACCAGACTCAACCTTAGAAACAACCATTTCTCACACCTGCCTGTGAGAGGAGTCTTGGACCAGCTCTCAGCTCTAATTCAGATAGACCTCCAGGAGAACCCTTGGGACTGTACATGTGACATCCTGGGGCTGAGGAACTGGATAGAGCAAGTCACTGAACACAATGACCAGCAGTCAAATACCCCTGTAGTTATCAATGAAGTCATATGCGAGTCTCCCACCAAGCACTCTGGAGAGCATCTGAAATTCCTGAGCAAAGAAGCCATCTGCCCAGAGGACCCCAACTTGTCAGATTCTTCTGTCCTCTCCATGAACCAGAACACAGATACACCCCATTTCCTTGGTGTCTCACCAAGCTCCTACCCAGAAATACACACTGAAGTTCCGCTGTCTGTCTTAATTTTAGGCTTGCTGGTTGTGTTTATTTTGTCAGTCTGTTTTGGGGCAGGCCTGTTTGTCTTTGTCCTTAAGCGCCGGAAGGGGGTGCAAAGCATGCCCAGCAGTGCAAACAACTTAGATATAAGTTCATTTCAGCTCCAGTACGGGTCTTATAACACTGAGACCCATGATAAAACTGAAGGACATGTTTATAACTACATACCACCTCCTGTTGGACAGATGTGCCAAAACCCAATCTACATGCAAAAGGAAGGGGATCCAGTTGCCTATTACAGGAATCTCAATGAGTTTAGCTATAGCAATCTTGACCACAAAAAGGAAGACCCCACCAGTCTTGCATTTACGATCAGTGCAGCTGAATTCCTGGAAAAGCAATCCTTGCCAAGGGAACCAGAGCTTCTGTATCAAAATATTGCAGAAAGGGTCAAGGAACTCCCCACTGGAGGATTAGTTCATTATAACTTTTGCACCTTACCCAAAAGGCAGTTTGCCCCTTCATATGAATCAAGACGCCAAAACCAGGACAGGATAAATAAAACTGTTTTATATGGAACTCCCAGGAAATATTTTGCAGAACAGTCTAAACCCGAGCATCCTTTACTCCAAGGAAAGTTACAAACAGAACCAGACTACCTCGAAGTTCTGGAAAAACAAACTGCAATTAGTCAGCTGTGAGGAGGGAGGTGGGAGACAAACAAAAATTTTTAAATGAGCTCAGCATCACATTTGATTGAGTCTGCACTCAGTGCTGGTGTCATCTGTCGCATTCCCAACATTCCCACTTTTTAAATTACAGAGGGAGTGAGAGAGAAATGGAACCCTTGCAGCATAGTAGGAATATGGTGTTGCTTTTGCAACGTTCCCTTTAAGTTATTTCTATATCTCTCATATCTCTCTCCTTTTGACCCTTCTGTAGGAACTGTCACTGCAAATGTATGTTTCTGTAATAGATCTTGCATAATTCTTTTTGATTTGGAAGGAAATGAGGAAGGGGCCTTTGGGTTTTCTGTTGTTTTTTTCTTTTCATTTCAAAGTGGAAACTTAATGTATTATGTAGAAGATCTCCAAAGATCTTTTTTCCTGGACTATGACTTTCTTTTGTAAATAATAATATACAGTATTGCTGTTTCAGTTACGAAGTATAGCCACTGGGCGTCACTTTTTTGTGTTAAAGTGCCTTTGCACTTTAAGCACATTATTACTTAATTGTTGCTCTTAACTTTGATAAATTGAAACTATTTTAATGTGTTGTATTTTTTGAGATTAAAAAAAATTGTGAAATAGATCTATATGTCAGCTGCATTAAATCAGAAGATTTGATTTATAGGAAAGCTGCCCTTCTTTAAATTAATCTAGTTCTAGGACCTTACAGACTCAAATGTAAATTATTTGGGTATTTTTTCCCTCTAGGTTTGTTTAAATTGATTCACTGAAATCAACTGAGGGGATTTAGCAATGGACTAGTTTATCAGATGCCTCAGCTGGGAGTAACAGCTAATTAATAAAAGACATTTAACACAATATCATAGTGAACTGAACAATTAATGTCCTTCTTCATACATTACATTGCAGCACTAACACAGTAATGTTCAGTGGTTTAAGATTATTTTCATACTTAAGAGAACATTACTCATAATATTTTATGCATTAAATTAGGTATTTTTATACATTTTATGGCAGAGTTTATATCTGTAACTTTTTGGACTGAAATTAACATGTCCTTTTCCTGCCAGATACATATTTTTTTTATAAGCAGGGACACCAGCAGGGGTCATCCCACACCTCATTAAATTTATTAACATACAGGCAAATGAACCAATGCCAAAGGTAAAATTTGAACCTGGGTCTCTGGAGTCCTTCAAATCAAGGTAGCAGACATCATTATGTGCATCACGCTAACTTTCAGTAGTCTATGTCAAGTTTTCAGTCTCTAAAGCAAAAGTAATATTGCAGTAATTTTAATCTTCTAGAGAAAATTACTATTAAGTTCATTATCTTACATTTTATAAAATGTTTTAAGTTAACTGAGTTCCATTCTCAATATTGGTTTTCTTAAGCCTGTCAGTGAACAAAACGCAGTAAGTCTTCTCCTTTCCCATTAACTCAGGCCTGTTTTACTTCAAGCTTTATGTATGCTTCCACCTTCAATTTCTCTTTCCTTGCTAGAGAATATTGAAACGATTTTTATTAACAAGTATACAGTCAAACTTTATTAAGCCTTATTAGCTTCTAAATAATTTTTAGATGCAAACATTATTGTGCGATTTAAACAAACAGCCCTTATTTACAACAAAAACAGTTTTGTTTTGTCTATTGTAAATCCTTATGCAACTGGGATGGTGATCTGCATATAAAGTAGGCCAGGCTTTTCAATTCCTTATTAAAGCAATTGATGGAGTCTGAAAGCAGCACACTGTTTCCTTTTCATAAATAGGTTAGTGCACATAATAATCCTTTATTATCATGCAGAGATTGAAGTGGCCTCTGCTGACTGATTTTTAGAGCTTTACTATAGTTAATAACACAGTATCTACAACTTTGAGAAATTTTCAGCAATAGCATTTGAGCTATAAATAAGTACAATCAATGTTGTTCTAATCAGGACTTTGCCAAAAGGAAGTTGCTTTATATTTAAGAGCTAAAGAGGCTTTGCATGTATATTGCCAGATATCGGAGTCATTCAGTAAACTGTCTTCTGATCATTTATGTGACATCTGAGTACATGAATATGCTAACGTCAATTTTTTATGTTTAGAGTCCATAGCATCTATGACTGTTCATTAGATCAGGTTTAAAATTGAAGTGCTACAATGAACTACTGAAGAATCAGTCTTTAAAATGGTCTCACTTCAAGAAAGAGGCAAAATGGTATCACATTAGTGGAACTAGGAACATTTGACTGGAATAGCATCCATCTGTGAGGTGTTGCCTGAAAGCTTCCAGTAGTGATTGTCTTATGGCTCCTTTCCCTGGGTAATTAAAATAATTTATAACTGAAACCCTAAGAAAAGTATAAGTATTATTTTAAAGTAAAGTTATTAACTCTTTCCAGGTGTGATTTTAGTATTGCCTGCAAAACAATTACTGTGTTATGTCTGGCACACTAGCAGCTAGGATATTAATATTTATTGTTCTTTAGTGAACCAGAATCAATTACAGGTTTTTTTCTCAGAAAAATGCTAATTTTTCCTACAAAAATGTTTTCAGTTTTCTAGTGTTTGCAAACAGGAGAAATAGGGAATTGATTCTTTTAGTAACCTTATCTTGTTTATTTTTACTGTTTCAGTCTCAGACTGTCTTAACATGTTTGCTTTGGTAGCACAGCCATATTTTACAGAGGTTGCTGTTGCTTTAAGTTTCCTTAGCTTTCCTACTGGAATATATTTAGTGACTAGATTTTATTTTGCATCACCAGTACCAACTTAAAAATCATTACTGCTGTAGATCTTTTAGGTTTGTTTTTATACCCTTCCTCTGACATCTATTAAGCAATTCTTTTCATAGTGTGTCTATGTGAGAGGAAAGGAGATTTTTTTCATTTATGCTTAAAGAGATTTGTTTAACAGGGAAAGTGTGTCGGCAGCTGCTGTGTAGAGTCTACATTTCTTTAGCTTTGCAGCCCTGGAAGCTGCTGCTTGCCTGAGTAATGGCTTGATAATGAGTCTGAAAAAAATTTCCTTCATAGTTTGAAAAGTTGAACTGTGAAAATTATGTAACCAGGTTATAGCAAAGTATTTTTTTCCTCAGGAAAATGGGATGCAAATAGTTTTCTTTCTTCGTAAGTTTTCTTCTGTGCAAATGGACATAATGACCTTTACAGAAGCAGTAACATGCAGACTGAAGCACTGTTAAAGCTATGCAGTTATCTCCAGTGAAAATGAGGGGCAGTACACTTCCAACAGATGAATACATTTTTGAAGAGATCTTTCTGTGTAAGCATGAAGTAAAGTTTAGCAATGATCTTAGAAACTGGATTTCAATAAGTAACTTCAATGGCAAAATGGAGAGATGCTCACCTTACACTACTGTGCCCAGATCGCCCATACGGTTCCTAGGCAGACATTTATCTCCTGGGATGATGCTGTGGCTTTGCTAGCAACAGAACACACCCAGAGGATGACAGGTTAATTGCCTTCCCCTTTTCTCCCCACAAAACAAATGCTGCTTTTTGCAAAAGGGTCTATACTTCCTATCTGGATTCTCAAGTCTGCTGCAGAACCACTCCAAATGCCTGTTGGTAGTCCTCCTTTCTGCAGGCTCTTTCTTCCATCAGATTTCATCTTTTTGGGTTCCAGCATTTGCTCAGTTCCTACCTCACCTCCATTATCTGTTTCCCAAGCCTTCACCATGTAATGCCCCAACCTTTCTCCTCATATCTGTCCCCCCGGGCTCTCCTGTTTTTTCCCTAGCTAGCTCTGGAGGACCTATTTCAGCCTTGAAGGGAACTGATGTCCCTGCTCCACTGAGAGCTCAGCCCTTACCTTTCCCATGACATTGCTGAGTAGTCCCGTGTGAAATGAGACAGCTGATCCCAGTGGTATTCCTGGGGGCCATGCTGGAGGAAGATCTGCATAGCTGTTCCCTCTTCCACTTGTTGAGCAGAGGAGAGAAGCGTAAGATCAAATAACATTTCAGCTTCCACACAGAATTTCCCATGTGCCAACCCTGGCTCTTGCAAGCAGCATTTCTGAGTAAGAACAAATGGATGAGCTATCTGAAACTACTGGCATCACATCACACTTTGCTGTAATTTCAGTGAGTCGTCTTCAGCATGGGTTAATCTTGCCAAAATTAGCTACTAAAATTTCAGAGTCAAACTGGTTGTGTAGGGTCTCTAGAGTAAATAGCACAAATCAGGCCATTCAGAGGTGATGTATTCCCTCTCAAAATATATGGCACGAATTGTGCTACAGATATGCCTGCTTTTTTCCAGTAACTGTAGAGGATAGATGATGAGCACAGATTACATAGCTAATTCCCACATAGCTGCAGTCAGTCCAGGCTGACCATTTTCTAGCACACCCACGTGCAACATACATGCTCTGCTGAGTATCTGCCAGTCTCTGCCCCAAGACACTGCCATTATGTCCATAAGACTAATGTTCCCCATGGATTTTATAGCCTGCTTCAGTCAAAGGCACTGGCTTTTTATAACACCTTCTTGTGCTGATAGAGAACTACACAGTAGAGTTTAGTTTGGTTTTCTTTTTCTTCCCGCCAACACTTGAGTTTGTAAAATAAAAATAAAACTTTTTAAAGTTATAAGCTGTAATTAGTAGTGTCAAAATAAGGATACCAACAAGTTAAATAGCCTAAATAAAAGTCTTAAAGAATACTGATCTTGTATAGGAATACAAATGGCCATAATTTTAAACTGCTCATGAGTGAAATGAGATACTGGAAATGTTAATGAAACTTCTTAGGCTCTTACAGGCTAATCACTGATACAGTTTGTGATTTTTCATATTACTGTTTTTGCGGACAGTAATGTCATTTAACAGAGAAAGAAGAAAAAAAAAAAAAACCTATTTCCTGAAGTCCCTCCCCCAACTGTACAACTCCAAACCAACAGATAAATTAACGTATGCAGATGATGTGACATTTCTTGTATTTTTCCATTCACTTCTTCAAAGTGTTCTGTAGGAGAAGTACAAAAGTTACTCTTTTGTAAGAGGGTCATTAAGTCTGTTTGGATTATTGATCTCATAGTTTTTCTGGGCACACAGGCAATCATTTTGACTAAGGTTTTTAATCCTAGCTAATGAGGAGGTGGAAATGAGAAGTTTTTTGTTGTTTTTGTTATTGGAGAGTTGGTTGGATTTTTTGAACCAGTAGATTGACATGTTTATGAATACAGATGAATAGATCATTTTGAATGAAAGAAATGTTGGAGCTGCAATTGGAGATGCAGTCATTCTAAAGACTGAATAGACTCAGAGTATGAATGAAGTTTGAAACACAAGACATCATAAACCTAGTTTTCTTCCTGAGATCATAAACACAGAGGACCTCCAACTGAGTACAGCAGCAGCTTTTGTTACATGCTGTTAAACATTTGGAGGGATGAAATTAGAGGCCAGATGCACCTGCAGTATCTTTAAGGATGCTCAGGTAGCTGATGTGTTCAGAATCTGGATCTCATCTCTGATTGATACCCTATTTGTGCATGCGTCTGTATTACTACTGGTAATGCACTATGCTTGAAAAAGTAATCAAAGTGAAGCTTGGAAGGGTAGAGCTAGTTGCAGTATTTACAGACCTTTTTTATCTCTGTTTTTAAAAATACAATGAATTAACCATTTCTGTAATTAACACCAGTCTTTCAACTTCTAATGTCCTTTGTAAAAATTAATTTCAGCAAACTGTCCAGATCAGTGTATGTGGCTAGTTACAAAACAAGAGCAACACAAAATGTTGCTGACCTTAAAAAGGAAGGTGGCACTACCATTTAGAAATTGAGATAATGTAAATACTTATTTGCAGTATAACAGAAATTACACCAATATTACGAAGTGTCTGCAATATGATGTCAGGATTCTTTATGGTGGCATAACAAGTATGGATTTGCATCTTAGCAACACAAATTCTTGTATTTTCTTTTCTCAGAAAAGAGAACTGTGCATGCATTGCTCCCCAGAGCCAGAAGTGTTAGGCACCAATTATCTTCTGAGTAGGAGGCAGCACAGCGATTTTAAGAATGCTGTCTACATTGGAAAAGGCACAGCTAATATATATAGACCTGTTGCAGTTATCTCCTCTTGAGATAAGACCTATTTCCATACAAAAGCCTGGAAGAAAATCCCCTTGAGACCACTGATAAGATGACAGAGTCTATTTTAAGAAATCTTGATTTTTGTTCTGAGCACCTCGCATTTGAGAGGCAAAAGAATTGGAGTTGAGGCAGTTTTTTCCCATGCTATAAACTTCTTTCCTTCTCTGCAGGGATTTGTTACTGACTTGGTACATGCCAAGCTGGGCAGCTAAAATGAACAGAAAATTTTGAGAAAACTGTGAAAATGTAATGACTCATAAATTCTCTTCTAAACACAAAAGGACAAGCAACATAATACCGAAAGAAAGCTGTCACAGAGGCTTCAAAGTACAGTCAAATCTGAGCGATTCAGGTGTAGACATCGAGTACCTTTGTTAGCTTTTACACCCGAGTGGCTCCAGTGGAGTGCCGTGGGATTGGCACCAGTGACAAGAATTCCACCAAATACAGGCAGTCACTGAACTCACCAAAGTGTGAGCAGCAGAGGAGACAGAAAAATGGTTATATTCTCTTACAATGGCTTAAAATGCCATTTGGGAGTATTCCAGACTGAACGCTCATTCACATAAATCTGAAGTCAGCATATTCCAAGTTTATACCTGAGTCACTAAGTATCAGTTTTTCAGTAATGTGTGAGTATTCCATGATGTGACCTTTTGGTCACAATATTCAGCTTACATGCTTACATACAATAGAAAAAAGAGAAGGGGTTAGATATTGGGAAAAGCCTTTCAAATTTTCTGGGCTTTTTTTTCTGACCGTTTCAGAGGGGTTTATTATGATTATTAGTGAATCAAAAGCATATCTAAGAACACTGTTGTGTGGGGGAAAAAAAAAAGGGGGGGGGGGGGAAGGTAGTTTATAATTGTCTTGACTGTCAAGATGTTAAAAGCATACTACCAGAAAGCTAAGGACTTCAGCGCTCATAATTCAGAGAGCTTACACAAATGCCTATTTTTTGTGGAATTCCTGAAGGGAAATGGTACAGAGACTGCTTTCCTAATGGCTAACGGGACTGGACAGGCAATTCTGTTAGGCAGTTGAGAAATCCCAGCCTTAAAGTTATACCAGATTTACTGCAATTCAGACATAAGCATGGCTCATGTGAAAAGGCAATGATGGTGGGGAAGATGCTTATTGCTACAGTTCACACTTAGTGATGCAGTTTTTATCTTGTGTTTTCTGAGACCTTATTTACCATCCCATAGCTAACATGTAACTAGCAACTTACCACAACTGAGTGGATAATTCGTATTTATTAATGCGGCCTTCTTTTCTGTAATGCAACATTTACAAATTTGTTTGCTGGTGGCTTGTTTTCCATGGCTTCTCATTGTTCTCCAAATAATGTTTAGTAATAATTCCTAGCTGTAGAGTCCTAATGGATGATTCATAGTGAATGCCTAAAATTGAACTACCAAGGACTTTGTTTATACTATTGTATTGCATTTATTTGTTTTTTTGTTTGTTTGCTCTAGATAGGGAGGCAGTGGGCCTAGTTTAAGAGCTCATTTGCTGGGAATTGAGAAATTAGTGTTCTCTTTTTAGTTCTGCCAGTGACCTTCCACAAGGCATACCTGTGTCCCCATGCTTTAATTTCTGCATCATTAAATGAGGAGGATGATACTTTCTGCCATAGTCTTGTGAGATTTACTGGTGAGAAATGTTAAGTGTAATTGTTTCTCAAAGCCAGTGCTTATGGCTTTATAGCTTCATCCAAATATAGCAATAGTCTACTGCCTCTTTCCCTGGCATATGTTATTCTGATGTAAGAATGTGGTGTGTACATTTCAGATTTAGTTCAGTTTTCTGTTTTTACAGTTAAAAACAGACCGTGAAGATTACCTTGTACAGGGAAAAAATACTATCTCCTTATGACATACATGGAATAAAATGAGGGGAAAAAAAGGTACAGTTTGTTTTTAAACTGTTGAAAATGCACAGTATCCCATCTCCTAAATGTTCCCTCTCTGGCTGGGTTATATCACCTTGTCTGTTTCTGCCCTATAGAATCCTTTCAACCATAATTCTTAGCATACCAATTATTTTTTAGTCACATTTTTTTTTTGGTTTGGCTATTGCAGACAAGTTTTATGCTAGTAAGTGAGCCAAAAGAGGCTCTCAGTGGCAGACAGCTGCTGTAATAAGGTGAGTAGAGAAAGAAATTCATGCAGCTTTCCTTTTCTATCTCTTCTTTGTAGTCTGTAATCTCTCCTTTTTTCTATGGTAATAATTCTCTTGCCCATTGAATACTGAGTGTGGGCATATTTTTCCATATTACAGCCCAGCTACATACTGTAAAATCCAACTATTTGTGTTGGAAAGCCCACCATTTTCCACAGACAGCCCTCTAGAATGTATATGGACAAGTCATGCCTAGCAATCTGAGGATGCTTCCATGCAACATAGAGCTCATTTGTAAATGTAGGACTACATGCTACAAGAAACTGTGGCAGCCTATCCATTCAATGCAACGGAACCACAATTTTACTTCTACTTTTAAATTGGATTTTGATTAACTGACTAAAATTCATTCACTGTCTAGGCATGTTATTCTGGTTTAGGTTTAGATTTTGTGCCCATCTAAATTTTGACACTGCTATGACTGATGCTCTCACTTTCCTTACTAATTCATAAAATGAGATACATGAGCAGTTCTTGATTTCTAGACTGTAAATGACATGGGGTTTTTTGGCTGGATGTGATAAGTGCTCTGATCCTGTGCACAATTTTATACTTCTAGATAATTGGCTGTTGCTTAGAGGCTATTTACATAGAACATAAGATACATAGTACACCACAAAATATTTCTAGCAGCGCAGTGTAAACCATCTGTCCTGGACCAGCAGAAGTACATCAAAAGCAGTAGTTCAAATAGTCCTTCAAAAGACTTGTTTTCTTTAAGTTCTGGAAAAATCTAGATGAAGGAATGTAAACATTCAATTATCCTTTTAATGTGTTCATCTTAAAGATTTTAAGTGTTAAATTTTCTACCCTGAGAATAACAGAGGTTATTATTTAAGTAAGGTTATTCAGATCATCAGGTGCTGTAAATAGTGTTTAGCTCCATAAACATCCTTGTAATGGCTTATAGTAGCTCAGGATGCAGTCACTTCTTTTTTGTACACCTCATAACCCAAGCAATCAACATATACCAATAATGGATCAGCATTATAAATAATGCAGTAATGTTGTTCACTTTAATTTCACTGCTTTAGAACCAATAAAATTTGCTGCTGTTTTGGAATTATTAGTCACATTTAAAAAAGAGATCTTTGAAAGTTCACCACCTAGTTCATTTTGGGATGCAAATGCATAATTTGTGCCATAAAACTCTTTGGTTGATACATTTATACATTTGGTGCTTCACAAAACCTTTTAATTCTTAAGTCTTACAGCTAATAATACAACGTAGTGAGGCAGAAAGGCATATTTTTGTGTTCTTCATTTGTGATTCCTTACTTGTTCTGAAAGTTCAAAGCTAGTTAACAACTCTTGCATTCTGCCACCCTCAGAATTTGGATGTGTGTCTGTAATCAATGGCAAATGCACTGTAACAGTAAATGTACTTTCAAAGAAAACTCGTTGTAGAGTCTTGGGACATGCACAAAGTCACATTTAGAAAGTAATACTTTCCCAAGGATGGCCACAGCTGTTTCTTCTTGGCAAGCAATTGTCTTCATCTAAAATATATAACCTTATTATTATGCAAATATTTATGCCACATTAGAACCAGGCTTGCTCTTTTCACAATAGATAAGTTTCCTGTATTATTAGAGATAATGACAAGCCGTTTTCTGAAAATGTTCTGTTACTGTTTCTTTTTTCCTCTGCTGTTTATTAGTGAAGAACTTGTAATTGTTTGGTCTTATTCAGACTTTCCAGAGGAAGAATTGAAGTCATATTTCCCACACATTGGGATTCTGATCACTGAAATTCATTTCTTTCTGTTCTTGCTATTGCCTCTAAATAAAGGAATGTACCAGGGAAAAAGACTCAGCTCAGTCTGGAATGATACAAGTGCAAGTCAGGAATAATTGAAAATAGTTTTGATCACCATTTGAAATCCAAGATTAAGCAGTTTAGCTAACACTCAAAGAAATTAACTGGAACCTTTTGATTTATTGCATAATAGGTAGAAAGCTTCTTTTCTTCTTCTTCAGGCTCTTACCCTGCCAATGGATATTTGTTCTGTAAGTAGCACTGACATGAAAAGTCTGAAGTTGTCCACTTTTCTCCCTTTGACCAACATTCCCTTGGTAAACAGAGTACCATGAGGAGAGCGGTGTTAATCCTCTAAGTTTAGTTTTGTGAAAAAGCCACATTGAAAGCTGTGAAAGCTTTGACAAAAATTAAAAAAACTTTACAAGCCTTGCCAGCATCTTTCCAGAACACTTGCCATTATATGAGATTCCAATTTAATAATACCTGTAACAGTTTCTTCCAAAATAATAAAATAAGAATGTCAAAATAACAGGGGCTATTCCCTTAGATGGAGTAACTCAATTTAGCAACATGGATTGCAATGTTGATTGCAATGCTAGTTCTCTGATCTGTTGAATTTTGCTTGTTAATTGAATTAATTATATTGATAAATTGTATTTTTCTGCCTCTGGGCTAAGCAGTCAGGCTGAGTAAGGACCAGGCTGCTTTTGCAAAGGGGAAGTAAGGGACAGAAGTGGAATTGCAACAGAGACTAAAAGCACAGTCCCAAAGAGAAGGTCAAGGCCACCAAGAAGGAGAGCACTGCCCTCCTAGGAGGCACCCCCTCACTCACATGTAGAGACAGGGTCCTCCAGCACGGCATGCCATCCAACATTCCACAGTCAGGCTTTGGTGGACTTTGGCATAACCAAACCGGACAGTGGGTACTTGACTTTTTTGCTTCCCAAGAACTGCTTGCAGGGCATACACATTCAACCAGTTGCACTGGCTTGATATCTACCCATCCAAAGCTGTCTACATTCTCTTAAACTTGGCTAATTTGGTAAGAAATCCAATGGGCTGGCAGAAATCCCAGGCCTAAAGGAATTCAGTCTGGGGTGCTGTGTGTTTCAGCGGACTGGCACAGTGTGAACAGCACACACAACTCTCCTCAAGAGAGTCCTAGGAGTCTGCCCAACCCTCATAATCTCTGCACTGAATAAGCTGTTACTATTAATAAGGAAAAGATAAAATAAGTGAGATGTCTCAACAAGGGCACAGAGGAAGATAAATATTAAAATGGTTATATAAGAGGAAGTACTTGGTGTTGGAGGTCAAACAGGAATCCAATAGTAGAGCTCCCAAGGTACAAACCAGCATCCAAGAGTAGAGTCCCTTGAATGGTATGTGTTGCTGCTATCTGTGATAACAGATGCTGCTGCCGCCAGAAGAGCACAGATCAGAGGTCTCCCACAGTTTCCAAAGGGTTGGTTTTTTTCATCATTACTTGTGCTGAGTTGGAGTTCTTCCAAATTTACCCACTGAAATCAGTCACACTGTGCATAGGGAACATATAAACATGGGAGGCTAAATCTGGCACTGCCTTCTTTTTAAGAGACCTGAGTAGCCAGACAAATAAGACTCCCACTTCACAGCTTTGCCCCTGAATTTGAAGATACTGGGAGGAGTCATGGGATCGAGTTCTACTGGATGAACAGACATTTTCTGAATGCAGTCCCCAACCCCTGTGGAGGAAAACATTGCAAACACCTTATTAGCTAAGTATTGTTTTCCGCGAGATGGCAAACATTGGGGACAACAGCTTTAAATAATTTAGCTCTCCTCCTCCTCCAACACATGGAACTGTATTCCAGTTGGTTTTGTCTCCTCTCTGATGAACAAGATCATGTTCAGAAATCAACCTGTTTTAAAATGGGGGAGGGGGAGGGGTGCATAGAAAAGATGAGGAATGCTACAGAACTAGCCTTGCATTTCTAGGCTGAGATAAATTTTCATCTGTCGCAAATATATGAACAGGACCATCCTGAACAGGAGACTAAGGGAGATGGGACTCCCTGATGACCTCAAAAGTGAAAGAACAGATGAGCCCTATCTTCTTTATTAACTGACTCTGGCTCCAAGTGCTTTCTGATAGCACAGATGACAGAAAGAACACCGGACTCTCTTTGCCCTTGGAATAAAGTGGGTCACATAACACCATCAATTTTTAAGCAAAGCTGCTCCCTTGGAATCAGTGCTTGACTTATTCTTAAAAATTGTGCACTGATCTACCCTTTTAATGTAGAGCAATTATGATCTCTATACCAAACAGGGCAGTACTGTACTCTCTAGCCCAGTGCAGCAAGAGATTTAGACTCCAGAGATAATAGCCAAGGGTCTTTTGACAGCTGAACTGTAAGCATTATTGTCTCCACAGATGGTTCTCTATAATAAATGTTGCTTTTTTTGCTGTTTGATTTTGTCATTCATGTGGGATTCATGTCATTTAACAGTAGCTACCGAAGCATGAGGTGTCTTGTCTAGTTTAATCATCAGTGTTATTTTTATAGTTAACAGAAGAAATCAGCCCTGCCACAAGTTGATTCATCTCACCCACTTCAGCAAATTGTCATTGTCTGCATACTATTTCTGCCTTTATGAGTTAGTTAGACTAATCCTCTCCCCAAGTTAAGGGCTGAAAGTCTTGTTGAACAGGAAACCTCTAAAGCAGTTTTTATTTTCAAGTCACATCCATACAGATCTTCCAGCTTCTTGTAGAAACAAATGAATTGTCCATGCTTTAAAGGCAAGGTGACATTCTTGCGAAAGAGAAAAAAAGAATCAACGGAAAGAAGAAAGAAATGTTCTCTTACATAAAATCATTTTTATGAGAAGAGCATACAGTTAGTGGTATGCAGCCCCCTACAACTCTTTCCTTCATGCCCACAGCCACAAATTCTCACTGCTCCCTGAGCCTTAAATCTCCTCCACCCACCTTCCTTCTTGAAGATACTCAGCTCATATGATGCACAAATTTTCTGTGCCTATGCCCAGATTCCTCCTGTCAAAACAAGCTTTTTAGCAACACTTAGCTAATCCTGAAATCCTACATAGATATGGCTCCTCATCTCCCTCTTTACCTACTTAGAGACAATGGGGCTTTTTCAGACATGTGACTTGAGATTTGTAGTCTCTTTAAAACACAGGTCCCCTAACCACAAATGAGGTTTTGTAGCAGATAAATGCCTCCAGTGGCACCACATCACAGCAGCAGGAAAATTACATCCTTTCCAGCTATATTTGGATATATTTACAGAAAGAAAGATCCAGCAGTCTTATGAGTAGAAAAGATACTCATGCATCTCGTGTATTCATCTAGATTTCAGAGAAGTACAGGAGAGAGAGAAAAGAAAGGAAAGATGCCAGGAGTTACTACCATGAGGGGACTGGGAATGGTTCTGTACTGAATAGTGAGCAAGCAACAGATTCCACCAAGTGCTGCAAATCTTCATGTTGATCACTCTGAGGCAGTGCCAGCCATATACAGTTGCTGTGAGTATCTAGCAAAGTATTTAAAATTATTCTGCTTAGCCAACCATGGCTTTATGATCTGCTGTCTATCGTAATATTTGCTGCTTATAGTGACCTCACTTTACTATTACTCACTGAGACCAAATACTCCATCTTTTTTACATGTCCTTTTGTAAATGAAAATGCTTGGGAGAAAAAGTTACCATTTTCAAAGGCTTACTGGTGTCTAAGTGTTGAGCCAAACCATAAAGTGCCTCTTGAACAGCTGGTCATAAAAGAAAGACAAAGTATTTTAAAGCAGCTAATGTCATTCATTTCTCAAACTCTGAGCAGTTCTAGAAGATGCCTAAATGCCCACTTCACTCTAGCAGTGCAAACATGAACTATTGTTACTCAGACAAGTCATGTGAGTTTATAAAATTTGGTGATATAGCTCTTTTTTCAGTGGCTGGTATTTTGTCAGCAATCACATTTGTCCAGATAAACAGTGCCTTAGGCAATTAAAGAACACTCAGTTTGGGAAGGACACACAATCCTCATGATCTCCTGAGGCCTCTGCCCCAGCTCCCAGTGTGAAACACAAGTCTGACTAGATGCTGCAGCCTTTCCAAGACGGTCACATAGGGAAAAAGGTGCCCCTGCAGCCCTTTTGCAGAAGTCAAGCAAAGATAAATGATCAAGTAGCTGAAGATGTCTAGACCCTGCCTCCCCAAATAGGCTTGCCTCCATCCACCTCTTGTGAGCCATATGACAAAATGTGTAATACAATGCCTAAAACAAAGGCTTTCCTGACTGGGTTTTTTAACATCTTACTCACAGATTCAACACCATTAATCTTTCTTTGGAAAGCCGTGGATATTACTTGCTATAGCAAGTAAATAGTAATTCTTTTTTATTACTTTGTCTCTGTAATAATAAAGATGCATATTTTACTCTTCTGTTTTGTACTAAGGAGACAGAAAGACAGTGCAGGCTGTTCTCTTACGCTTTAGGTGAGCCCCTCTTCGTCTCCCAGTTTATACATATCTGCACTTCTCTCCTTTATAAAATAAATAAAACAGCAATAGCTACCTCTCTTACTTATTTACATTGGCTCCACTAAAAGAATACAGTCAGATATCAACTGGTCAAATAGGGCAATTCATCTATGCAATAATTACATAGCTGTGGGTTTATCCAGAAGAACTACAAGGAAGATAAGGATTTCCTCATGGGAAATTGAAACACAAGTAGAATGTAAATTTGGCAAATGCACAAAAATACATGTCATTCATTTCATTTTATGGCAAGAATCTCAAACTGAGAAATCAAGTAACTTAAAACAGTTCTTTAAAAGCCATACAGCTGAGTCAGATTAATTACAGAATTACTCCCTTCTTTGGAAAAAGGGCATGTGTATTTTTTTCACAAATCATTAGATTGCATCAGCTAGTATTTAGAGTTCTGAGAGTCCCAGGTAGACAGAGCTATTGAAGTGTAAAATATGTATTGTTATTGTTGCTTGTTGTTATTTGATACCCTTCACTTTCCACTCTAAAGGCATGCTAAGGATAAAAGAAAATAACAGCCTGTAGGGACAACTCTTCTAAAAATATCAGCCCGTTACCTACTTTTTTCTTCTTTCTTATTGAGAAAGGATGAAATACACCCCTCAAAGATACTATAAGCCAATATAATTGCTTTTGATGCAATCCTGTATCACTGAAGTCCATGTAAATTCAGTAGGAGCAGGATTAAAGACTTTACTGGAACAGCAGTGGTGTATTATAGGAAGCTTTCATATAATTGAAAATCCTCCCAACAACAAAGTGATTTATAAGGAGTCACTGAGTTTGTGGCTGAAAAGAGAATTCTAAAGCATGCAGCATACGCCAAGCCACTAGTTTCTGGTTCTGCATCTTTGCCATGGAAGAAGACTGCTTAGCACTGCCGTATTTCTCAGCCTGGGAATAATTCTGCCTTACCTTTCCTTCTTGCTATGAACAGCTTCACAGTGAGATCACATCACACCTGCAAAAACTTTCAGTCTTAATGAGTGTCCTAGATATGACACCTTAGAGCAGCATACCTTCCTCTGCTGCTCAGCAAATCTGTCCTGTAGAAAGATTTTGCTGTTCAGTTCAGGAATCTAGAGGCGTTAAGTTTACAACTGCTTTTTAAGAAGCTCCTTAAATCTTAGAGCCAGATCAAGTGAATACACAAAAGTTTCAGGAGATACATGGACATTTCCTACTTTACCAAAGTAAAAATGTACTTACGAGCCTGATGTAACAGCAATGTTATAAGTGGAAATTTTGCCATTGGACACAGAAGGACGGACATCAGCCCTACCACACATAGCTTCCAGAGATTTCTGTGGGACTTTAACACACATATTACACAGACTGGAATGACAGCCTTCGGTGTCTGTCCTTCTGCCTTCTCTCAGGCAGAGGAATCACTCTTTCTCTCTTCTGTTAGGGACTTGGGGTAGAACAAAAGCTTTACCTATATAAAACAAGTGAATCTGTCTTTAATAACTGGTTGCTATCAAATGCTTACATCCATTGATTATCCCATAAGATGATCAACATAAAAGCCACCATATCTTTTATTGCAAAGGAAATTGCTCAAATGACATATAGCTGCTTCTGTATTAGTAGAGACTGTACTGCACAAGGAAGTTTGAATAATTTCCCTTTGACATGGAAGCCATAACAACCCATTTTATGCCATGGCCAGTCAAAGCATCTGCATTTTGGTGGCTATGGCACCAACTTAATATCTTGTATCTGTACTTGTGGGAAATATATAAAGCCTTTTTGGCACTGACTGACCTTATTGTGGCAAAATAGATGTATGAAGTTTGCCATTCAGCAAGCCCATTCAGTTATTTCCCATTAATTCAGTCTTCTTTTAAAGCCTTTACTCTTCTTCAAGATTTCCATTATACTAGGAGGTTTAAAAAGCACTGCGGAGCCAATACAACAAAACTTGTATTAAAAAAAAAAGAGAAGAAAACCAGTGTCAACATGCCTCTGAGATAATTATCTCTGATCTCAATGCAATTATTTTACTTTTTAATAGTACTCACAGAATGAAACTGTCTGAACACTGAGAAACAGTTAATTCTGCTTTTTGTAGTTTTTCTAGTCAGGGTAAAACTACCTAATACACAAATACACACATTTCAAGCAAATATGACAGAATGAGGGCTTTATGGTTATGACACTCTATGTATATTTGGAACTGTGGGTAAATTTAGTAGGACTGCTGCAGTTGCTTGAAATACATATGGTCAATGCCATCCTCTGAATAAGAGAAGAAAGAACAGGAATCACTTGTTGGTTAAAGATAAAATCAGGAGTCAGAGACCCTCTGGAAACAGGATGTTACAATTCAGAATCCCAATCAGCTGCAGTGAAAACCCAGACTTCACACTGCCTTGCTTTTACACCGTCGGTGCCGCGTACCTGTCTAGTACTCATACAAAACAGTGCTTTATACAGCTGCATGACTGGACCCTCACTTTAACACACTCTGTGAAATTCTTACATGTGATGTGTAAGTGAAACAATGCCAGCCTCCTGCCTCCTTGAAGCAATATGAAAGTCTCTGCTCATCTATACTCTGACGGCCTTATCCAGCTTTCCTGAGCACTTGTACAATGATTTGAATGGACTTTGGACCTGGCTGCTGTCTCTGAACCACTTTGCTCAAAAGAAATATTGGAAATGCAGAGCCACGTCACTGTGCCTGAGAAAAGACCATCTAATGTCACATCTCATGCCTAGCACAGGACTAAACAGGATGGTGCATGTGTCAGGATTGGGAATTGATGTAAGAGCTGCAATCCTGTGTCCTATGATGGGTTACAGAGGATAGCTTATGCTGATCTGACTCTTTTATATCTGTTTCCCAATAGGATAAGTTTGAACCTAATTAGTTCTTTTAATTAAGAACCTAATTATTATGATCATAGAATCTTTGGGTTGAAAGGGACCTTTTAAGGTCATCTAGTCCAAACCCCCTGCAATGAGCAGGGACATCTTCAACTAGGTCAGGTTGCTCAAAGCCCCATACAACCTGACCTTTGAATGTTCCCAGGGATGGGGCATATACCACCTCCCTGGGCAACCTGTCAGTGTTGCACCACCTTCATTGTGAAAAATTTCTTCCTTATATCTAGTCTAAACCTACCCTCTTCTAGTTGAAAACTGTTACGTCTTATCCTATCACTACAGACCCTGCTAAAATGTCTGTCCCCACCTTTCTTATAAGCCCCCTTTAAGTACTTGAAGGCTAGAGTAAGGTCTCCCCAGAGCCTTCTCTTCTCCAGACTGAGCAACCCCAACTCTCCCAGCCTTTCTTCATAGGAGGGAGGTTCCATCCCTCTGATCATTTTGGTTGCACTCCTCTGGACCTCCTCCAACAGGTCCATGTCTTTCCTGTGCTGAGGGCTCCAGAGCTGGACGCAGTACTCCAAGTGGGGTCTCCTGGAGTAGAGGGGCAGAATCACCTCCCTCGACCTGCTGGCCACACTTCTTTGGATGCAGCCCAGCATATGGTTGGCCTGGACTGCAAGTGCCCATTGCTGGCTCATGTCCAGCTTTTCATCCACCAGTACACCCAAGTTGTTCTTGGCAGGGCTGCTCTCGATCCCTTCATCCCCCAGTTTGTACTGATACCAGGGATTGCCGCGACCCCCGTGCAGGACCTTGCACTTGGCCTTGTTGAACCTCATGAGGTTCACATGGGCCCATTGCTCGACCTTCTGCAGGTCCCTCTGGATGGCATCCCAGCCCTCAAGTATGTCAATGGCACTACTCAGCTTGGTGTCATCTGCAAACTTGCTGAGGGTGCACTCGATCCCACTGTCTCTGTCATTGATGAAGATACTAAGCAGTACTGGTCCCAGTACACACCCTTGAGGGACACCACACGTCACCAGTCTCCATCTGGATTGAGTCATTGACCACTACCCTCTGGATGTGACCATCCAACCAATTCCTCATCCACCAAATAGCCCACCCATCAAATCCATATCTCTCCAATGCAGAATGTTGTGGGGGACCATGTCAAAGGTCTTACAGAAGTCCAGATAGATGACTTCCATAGCTCTTCCCTTGTCCACTGATGTGGTCACTCCATCACAGAAAGCCACTAGGTTGGTCAGGCAGGACTTGCACTTGGTGAAGCCATGCTGGCTGTCTAGAATCACTTCCCTGTCCTCCATGTGCCTTAGCACAGCTTCTAGGAGGATCTGTTCCATGATCTTCGCAGGCACAGAGGTGAGGCTGACAGGTCGGTAGTTCCCAGGTCCTCCTTGCTACCTTTTTTAAAAATGGGTGTAATATTTCCCTTTTTCCAGTCTCCAGGGACTTCACCTGACTGCCAGGACTTTTCAAATGTCATGGAGAGTGGCTTGGCAACTACATCAGCCAATTCCCTCAGGACTCTGGGATGCATCTCATCACTTCCCATAGACTTGTGCATGTTCAGGTTCCTCAGGTGGTCTCAAACCTGACCTTCTCTTACAGTGAGAGGGACTTTGCTCCTCCAGTCCCCATCTTGCAGTCCATCCACTTGAGAGGTGTAGGAAGAGACATTGCCAGTGAAGACTAAGGCAAAGGAGTCATTGAGTACCTCAGCCTTCTTTCTTGTCTATTCTTACCAGTTTGACAGTCTTGCTCATCAAGGGGGGGTGTGCTTTCTTTGACCTTTCTATGTCTGGCATATTGGACCTTCATTTCCCCTCAGAAGGGAGTCACCTACAACTATAACCCATCTTTTCTTCCTCATGGGGGTGGTTGTGATACACGGAGTATGCCTTTCTGACCTTGGGAGCCCCTCCGGTGTATCTAGATCATCATCCACTTCATCCATGGTCTGTCCCTCCACATCCAGAGCCTCATAACTGTTGTACAGAGGCACCTGGGGAAGCAAGGTGGGCAAGGAGGGGGTTCTCCTGCTGCCCCAAGCATGGACTTGCCTCCATTCACTCTTTCCTTTAAGATACTGTAGACTGAGTACAACCGTATGATTGGGTTAATGTCTAGATAATGGTGACACTGTTCAATTTAGGTCTGATCACTTTGTATACATTACTAATCACCAACCTCCAGAGGAGGAATTGATAATAGGCACTTCAAGGATACATCTTGTTACAAGGAAGATAACAAGGATAGGAGAATGCCACTGGCATGAAGTCAGCAAAATCCACAGTAACTGGGGTAAAGGTAAAAGTAACAGGGGGAGATCATGACCACCGACTCAATTGACGGTCAGTTGCCTCCCCACACCTGCCAAAAGCATGCATGCTGATTTACATGGCAAGCAAAGTTAATTTAAATATAGCAAAGCCATGGCAAGTGATATGGTAATCACTAACCAGTGAATGTAAATTTGGGTGGGTTTTTCATTGTTTTTGCTAATCATGTAACAGGATAAATACATTCTAATTCCTTTGTGTGGTGTGCTAACTTTGTGGAATTACCCCCAGCACCCATCTTTGGTGCAAACATGAAATAAATATCTTGTCTCTTGTGTGTAACCTATTGCACACAGGTTACCAAACCCCACTTGTGGGACCACAATATTGCCTTTGGCCTGGTGGGGGGAGGATACAGGACCCCCTTGATCTTGGATTTTTTTCTGGTGGCTGTTGCTTCTTCTGTCTCAGGGAGGGCAGAGCATGGTTCCTCGGGTCCATCCCCTTCTCCAGCTCCCTGGTGCTCCTTAACCTTTGTATGTCCTCTCATAGTTCTGCCACCAGACTGAGCAGATCATCCACCTGGTCACACCTCACGCAAGCTGTTCTCACTACTGCCATCGGTTACCAGTGAGAGGCTCTGGCTCTCTCTGCAGCCTGAGGCCTGGATGGCTGCATGTTTCCATGGGAGCTCTGTCTAGGTTGCCGCATTCATTCTGGAGAGTGCAGATGACATGGCTTTCCGGTGGGTGGCTACCATAGCTAAGCTCTTTCTGAGAGGGTGATGACCACAAACTGAACTCACTTCTTGAGCTGGTGGGGGCCACTACACCCTCCCTTGTGAAAACTGCCACACCACACTCTCTTTGCCTGCTCTGGTTGCCCAGGCCGCGTTTTTATAGGCATGGGGATAGGCCGCCATTGCTCTGGCAATGCCCAGGCCTTGTCATCATCTCCCACGAGAGCTGCCGCTCCGCTGTGGGTTGGGTTGGCTCCAGAGCAGCTCCCCTCAGCAACTAAGGATATATTTGATAAGGCCTATTCTATGTCCTTAAAGGGGCAACAGTTATTTAATTAATCTGTCCAGACAACAGGTTGGCAGGTATATTCAGGGCCATCAGAATGGCAGCAGTGTGGGATTGTCTTAGTCCAAAGATGTAGAGAAAGCAAAATAATCCAGGGAATATGACTGGGGTGAGCCTTCCTTTCCTAGGGCCCTCAAGGTTTTTCTAAGACCAAAAGTTTGTCTGCTTTTTCCATATAAGTTAAGAATGTAAAGAAGATACTATTTTTTCTTACAAAGCTTGAATCTTTATAGGTACAGAGAAGAAGACTATAACTTCTCATTAATATAACAGGATTACAATGAAGCAAGCTAACTGTAAGTTTCCTATAAATGACTTTGATTACACTTATCACATCAAAAACTGTTTACAGAGAAATATGTTTTGTGAAACAAATGTACAGCACTTCCAGAATAAAAGGAGAATCAGGCTTACAGGTTGTTTTTAAAGCATATTTTAAGAAGCAAGCAGACCCGATCAAATGTCAAGAACCAATTTGTGTGAGATTTGCCACTGGTAGGCTCTAAAAGTCACTGAGAGTTTAGTTTCTATTTCACAAGTCCTGATTTTATCAGTTAGCTTTATACTGGTATATTATCTTGACAATGAACTTTCCATAGACAGAGGGAAGAAAAAAATAAGGGAGAAAAAAGTGAAGAGAAACCTAAAAGAAAGACAAAAGAACTAAAAAGGAGCTAGAGATGGGATATAAGAGCTGTAAAGAATACAGAATTGCTAGGATTAGGAAAGAGGAGGGGGAGGAGATATGCCAAAAGATGGGAGGGAAAACAAATGTTCCTGATTAACAGGAAAAGAAAATGAGAATTTACTAACAGAGAGAAGGCAAAGCACCGAGTATTTCATTGTCTCTATCTGGGGGAGTAAGACAAACACCAATAATTATTTTGCTCTCAGAGCTAAGTAGTGATTATTTCCATTCCGTTTGTTTTACAATATACTTTAATCATTCATGGAGGTTGTGATCTTTCTGCTTCTGCATCACCCTGTGGAAAATACTGTTACTAATGTAGTAGGGTCTACTCTCTGCTCAGTTGTATTTACTTTCTTTATGAAATTTAAAAATTGTCACAAGGTCAAAGGGAAATGCTATGTTCAAGCTAGCTTGGATCAGATCATTAATGCTAAAATTATTAGTGTCGCTATGGAGCTACACTAATTTACACCAGCTGGGAATTTGGACTGTGTCCATTCAAGTACAGCCTAAAGCAGATACCTAATAAAACTATTAAAATTAAAAGTGACATCATTTCATTGAAGTTAGCATATTGTACTATACTGAGGCCAATGGAGTGCAGTTATATTAACCAGGTCCTATATTCTCTCAGTACTTTTTTTTTACACCAAATTTAAAAATTGTTTGTATCTTTCATTTAAGAGCACACAGCAAATTTCCTGTAGTTTAATAATATTTTTCTTCAGTTTCTTTTTTATTTTTATAGCATCTTGCTTTGATTTATGAGACGCCTTTTAATGCCCCTTGCTCAGACCCTAGTTCCATCAAAGAGCTCATGTCTAAATACCACCCCATATATAAATGGTTTAATTTTCACCTAGCATAGGCAAAGAGCACGAATATAGGAACACTACACTAACTTGATCCTATGGTTCACTTAGCCTTATAAACCTACATCTTTGTCTAATAGTGGCCAGCACAACAATTTTAAAATTTGTGATATAATCCATCCTCCCCATTAAATATTTCCTTAATGTGATAATCATGGAAATGAAACACCCAGTTTATTACCTCATTCAAAAATAATTTTGAACATTCGTCTTATTGTTATTCTTGTTATTAATTGACTAGACTCCTTATGCATGGCATTAAATTTTTGGTCTGAATAATTGAGGGATTTTTGCAAATAAAGGTGTGGGTTTTGTTCAGAGTTATCAAAATTACCCATTCCCCTCAGCAGGGAACGTTTCCCAGTCAGGTCTAATTATAATGTGTTATTCCCCATCCTATTCCTTATGCTTCTTAGTGTCTTTTTGGACTTCTGGCCATAGCTAAAGTCTTCATTAAACTGTCTGTAACAACATCCAAATCTCTTTCCTGAACTGAATAATTAATTCCAAATCCTTTCCACTTTCATAGATGTTTTAATACTTTGCATATATTGATGGTGAATCTCATTTGCTGTCATGATCCTGCTGAAGCTCATCCATCAGCATGCAGTACTGAATAAGACCGTGGGGCTGCTAAATCTGGAAGCACTTCACCACATAATTGATGTTTGAAACAGAAAACCCAGTATGAACATCTTTCCATTCCCATACACAATAAATCAGTATTCCTTAGTGATGACTAACCAATATGTCTGTATCTTCTGCAAATTTTGCTGCCTTCCTATTCATCATCTTTTTCAGGAATTACTAAATATATTAATCAATGTTGCACCTAATACGGAAAGTTAAAGTATATTTTTTATATTTTATTTGTCAGGAAGAAACTCTTAATTTCCTGTCTTTGCATATGGAGACCCAAGCTCAATGTTTACATTTCTTTTCTTCCTAGAAGCCTGTTCACTTGACTTGTATCTGTAAGAGATTCTGGCACTTTGGCATATGCCAAGGAAAAAAAGGGAGACTCAGCTCATCCACATTTCACACTGTACACATTTCTAGGCCCTGCCATCATTGCAAAAGATAATCAAGTAGTTGTTCCTGACCTTTAGAGATTCCAAGATCCCTTGTCCAACAAGGAGACGACATACACCATGCAAATGAGGAGTGGGAATCTCAGCCAGGCTGTATGTATCAAACATTAGAACAGTAATAAAAAGTTATTGTAAACTGAGTTTAAAATCTGGTGAGAGGTCTGAGCACCTTCACAATATTCCAAAACTCTAGCATCTCAGTAAACATGCATATGGAAACTATGAGACTTCCTACAGCTTCTGTGTGCAACTCCCACAGATGAGATGGCATTTGGAACAGAAAGAACAATGTTATAGTAAAATAATAATAATATTTCCCTTACCATACTTGGCAATCAAGGAAATCAAATGGATTTGATTTACAGAGATATCAACAATTTGTAACATTTGAGGAAGATTTATTATCTGGTTTCCATGAAAAAGTAAAGAATGCATCTGTAAATACATTTAAGGAAATGTTTAATCCAGGTGTCTACAGCGCATAATAATGTTTCTCTGTGAATGATTCATAGACTTCCGTATTAACTGTGTATATTAGTATTATAGGACTAAGTAAAAATGCAGGGAAACCATTCACAAATAATGCATGATTGCCTGCTATTCACAGCTTGTTGAGTTCATGAGATATTAATAATTAGCAGAGTTCTGGGAACAGTAAAAAACGTCCATTTTTTAATACTAAGCCATACTTTCCATTGACCAAATGCCAAGAGCTAGACTGTGCCCCAGTCTTTTCACCAGAAGCCTCCTCACATCTTGCAGTTCAGACCCATGCTTGAGAAGTAGCCATGTGGGACTCAACAGGCCACTCACAAAGGTACTGTGCAGAGTTATTGATAGGGGAACAACTAGGCCTTGCTAGAATGACAGGTAATTTACAGCTGAACATGAACTTTTTAGAAATTTTTAAAAATGACCCTTCACAATGTAGTTTAAAATGCCCTTATTCTTCCCTGACCTCTGTGTAGTTGTAACTCCATTTCATACAGCCTGAGGAAAATGCACAGTGGTGGTGTTTGCAGACAAAAGAATCCATATATAGGCTATAATCTTCTTTAATTTGTACTAAGAGGATAATTCAAATAAGCTTTATATAAGTTCACAAAGCAGACATGGCACATTTGTAAAGTGAAATGTCTTTGTTAATGAACTAAAATCTATAAAGACTGCTAGTAACCCCACTTGTGTATACCTGGTTTTGCTCAGGTTCAGGTGTAAGATTCGCTTCAGTTTGCAAAATTCAGAGTGATGGATAGGAACAGTGCAAACTCAAACCACCTGCAAGTAAATTAAGCCATCCTTTAGAGGCAAGTGACCACTCACAGAGTATTCTTTTTCTTATTTGCACTGAATTGCTTGCCACTATCCATTATAAAGAATCAATTTTTTTTTTAAGGCTGAAAATTTTAAAATGCTCTGCCTACCTTGCAGAAACACCTGGCTACATACTGACTTTTATGGAAAAGATTTGTAAATCTAGGGAGGGAATGAGTGAATGAAATAGCGATTTTTGCCCTAGATTCTGAACACCCAGTGGGTGTGCTTCACATTTAAAAAGCTTTCCTTCTGCCAGTAATGCTGAGTCCTCACACATGTTACACAGCCTCTGTTTTGCTATGAACAATGCTAATTGCAAATGTGAAGATTGGTAGGTGGGAAAAAGATATTTGTTTTGGTTTAGGAGCCAGCAAACTACATTTATTTTGCATATTTAAACTAAACTGCACTAAATCACTAAAAGAGAAAAAGTGTGGTGCAAATGAGGTATATGACCAAAGATCAGATTTACTGCTAAGCCACAGAAAATAGAGTTGGTTAACATTCAACTCTAGCTATCACATAAAAAAAAACTGAAAGAAAGGTGTATCCCACTAAATGTTGCCATGCTTCTCTGGTGTTTGGACAGGCAGCTGATAGAACTCTTTTATAAAGAGTAAACCACCATTAACTGTCACCGTATATTAACACGTATTTCCATCTGTTTACAGCCAATTAATAACTGCATTATTCAGTTATTTTCCCTTTATGCTAGCTGGTGTGTTAAAAAAAAAGAGAGTTAAAAAGAAGCACTTAAGCTGACACTAGTTCAGCAAGCCTCAACAACACTCACTGCTAGTTGACATTACCTGTCCTACCATTTCAAATTTGGGGCACTCAGAAAGGGTATACCTGTCCCTCCTGGATAGCACAATTACAGACTGAATCCTCTTATTAAACAGAATTGAAGGGATTCATAGAGGAGAAAAACATTGGTAAGCATGAAGAGTATGGATCTCTACAGTATCTGCTTAAAAGTAATAAGTGATGCTTATCAGTTGAATATATGAAATGGCCTTTTCTATCAGAAGAAAGATCACCATTTCCTTGCATACTTTCCCTCAAATGTCCAAGAACAGATGTCTAAAGGAGTATATGAACAAGTCAACAGTGTTGTGATACTTGCTCAGCATATTTTCTCAGCCTCCAAAAATTTGTATATCAGAGCTTTCCTAAGCCACAAATACAGAAAGATTGTTGACTTCCAGAACTACGTCTGATAAAGAATACAAGGCAAACCCCCCCATAATTTAACAGAGGGTCATTAATGTAAATGTAACGGCATTGGAGTATGTTACTGAGTCGATTGTAGAAGACATAACCCTATGTCAGTTTTCAGAGCTTCCAATTTCACACCATCTATAAAGAACATTTCTGTTTTCATTATTATCTCTAGAAACAAGGATCACCTCCTCTCAGTTGCTGTCAGCTGGACTTAGTGTTGTCTAAACATTTGTACCAATGAATTGTAACAGCTTTTCTTGCCTGTGCTTACACAGGGATGCTTTTCCAGGGAAGGCTTCATATACATTTGTTTTCAAACTGAAAGGTTTAAATTGCCTCTCTACACTGTTGTAGAATATCAATCAGGTGAAGAATTCAAGTCTTGGTATGATTCTACTTACAAATGAAATTTGAAAAAACATTACAGGGTATTTGGATTGTCAATTCAAACAGACAGATTGTTGTTATTTGCATATAATCCCATTTCAGATTTTTTTTCATACAGAGAAGTAATTTAACCAAAACAGGGAGAAAAAGACAAAAAACCTCCTTCTCCATGCTGTTGACCAGAACTAATTTCTTCACTCTTTCTACTCAAGTTTGGACTTTGGTACAAACATTTCAAGCACTACAAGCTACTTATCAGGTGCTATTGTGCTGAAACCAGCTATAATACCCAGATCCTCTGGTCTCTACTTCCTTCTTTTCAAGGTCTGTGTGGAGTCATCTGTTTTATGCATAAAGTGTATCATATTGCTTCTTATTTGGAGAAGTTCCCTTCTATTCCACGTTCCTACAGGCCTACATTTTATCAACATTATAACATTACTGTTATAATATATACTGTATATAATAATATACTGTAATATATAATGTATATAATAATATACTGTAATTGCTGAAAAAATTATGTTACTTGAAAAAAAGAAGTTCCACTGCAATGCACAAAGTGTGTTTGCTGCTGTGAGCAGATTTGATAGGCAGAGCATAGGGAATGGTTAAAAGTGAAGACTTACTTAAACAGTGAGCAAGAGCCATAACTGAGTCATAACTAGTTTGTGCTATTTTCATTTAAATATTATTAATTTATAAAGTATCACCCACAATGAGACATATAATTTGAATGGGAAGGAAGTGGATTATTAATATAATATCAAAATCTTGAAAATAAAGCATAGTCTTTGTTCTACACTTAGAAAAACAATTTCAGAACAGCATTTCCATGAGGCATATACCAAAAGGAACCGGTCATTTTATTTTTGGCTTAGATTTGCTTTTAAAGCTCAGTATTTTCATCATAATAGACCTTTCTTTGATGCTTTTTGTGATGAACTTTTCCCCCCCTTTTTTTTAAAAAATACCTGTGTTAGTTTTTGTAATGGCTTAGCTCTCTTTTCTTGTGCTGTTTTGTTCTTTTAATTTGCTTGGAAACACAGCCTTTTGTGCTAGATCCTGAATGAGTGGTGTCATTGCAGATGCAAGTTAATTCTTGGTAGGTTTCCAGCTAGTTGAGTTTTAAATATGATGTACTTTGTCCAATATAGTATGATATAGCAACATGTTTATAGGGCATTTCCAACCTGTTGCAACAGAGTCTCTGAAGTCTAGGAGTATGTACTCTAGACTCAAGAATAGTTTTGATTTTGCAGCCTGGAGATTTGTGCTTACTACAGAATGAGGCAGAGGTTTATTTTTTCCTCTTGGATCATTCTGGTGTCTATGCATTCAGGAATAAGAACAACATTTGGAAGCTTCTAACTCTTCCCACTGATTTTTATGGAATCCAGAGGTCAAATGTTTACTATCATTTCTTAAGCTCTTGTCTTCACCCAGCTTTTTAAATAAACAAACCAGCAGAGAACTAACTTCTCTGGAAGCAACAGTAAAGGAACTTCAAAATGCACTACAGTGATAGACTGTGAGGGGAAAGGTGTTTCCTGGATTCTTTTTGTATTGTTTCTGGTTACAATCTCTAGATGTTTTGTCATATTACATCTCTCCTTCAAAGTCTTCTGCTGGCCTCCTCCAAAGGATCACTATACCCTAGTCCTCATGGATTTCTACTGGTTATTCACTAAATAGCTGTTAGACTCTTCCCGAGTGCTTAAAACAGAAGTCTTACCAGAAGATAAAAATTTCACATGACTATGGATACACTGCAGAGGATAGTCAGATAACGAACAGATAGAGAGTATAGATTTGAGGAAGAGGTGTTCCTAATTACACCAGAGATCCCATGTAAGCATTCCCAGAAGGTATTAAGGAAGACATTTATCCCAGACAGCAGACAGTCATACTACCATACCTGGTTAGGTTTCACTTAGATTTTCCTGAATGTAGAATAGATTTCCCTATGAACATGTATTTGCAGCTGAGTGTAAAACCAGGTCTTCCTGCTTACACCAGTGATGTTCTGGGAATAAAGGGGTTTTGCTGCCAGACACTCTACAGATGACATTCCTCACAATAAAAGGCATTATCCAGTAGCAAGTTCTTTTTCTTCATGAGGATTTAACAACAGCTGCTTAATAATCAATCTGAATTTTTAAAGCATGATGATGCATTCCATTCTTCTTCTAGCCCCACTTACCATTCAGACATGAGGACAGACGGAAATTTTTTAATTACTCTATTAAAATAATACACTCTTAGAAATAAGTGCTACCTTGAAAGTTCTAGGGCTGGCATGTGGGCTAAACAAAGATTCAGTGAGATTGTCCCTTTCCAGAGGGCGACTGATCATGCTTAATGACAGAAGCTCAGCAAGGGAAAATTTGGACATAAAGAGAAGAGGAACAGTTCCAGCTAGCAAGGACCCTTCAGCATAAGCAGAGATGAGGAGATGGCTGAGAAGAAATGAAATTAGATACACAGCCAGATCTTCCAGGTAATGAAGAAAAAGAAGTTTTTCTTGCAGACTCTCATGAATTTTCCTGAGACACTAGAAAAACTCTTGGATTATTGGGGTGCTAACTCCAAGGACAAAGGATAGACAGATGCAATATGAAGCTGTGGATGACTGAGGGTCCTGTAACTGGGAGAAAGGGTGGAATGCACTGAAAGCCATTTCTAGAATATTAAAGGCATAAAACATGTGGATTCTAAAGTCTGAGGTATTTTCCAAAAGCTGAGAGAATATAATCTATCACATTTTGTAGCTTTCTGGATTTGGCAACTTCACTGTGACCCTAGACATTACAGTAGACACTTCTAAAAATACTGTCTATTGTGTATATTTAATACTGACATTAAAAATATTTCCTGGCAGCAGGCAGTTTTAGAGGGAAGTTATTCTGACTTCTCTTAAATGAAGTGTGATTTACTAGTATTTAAATAACATTTTCTTTCCAGCAAGAGACATAACTTAGTCACACCAGTAAAATGACTTTTCTGTTTCCTGACTAGCACAACTTTGATGGAAATGAACGTACAGCACTTAACTAGTCCCTTGGTAAAAGAAAGAATGCTAGATTTCAAAAAGCTTGGTGGTGGGAACTGTTCTTGCTGAAAAGTGTCAGTCTCCAGCTACAGAGGCAGGAAAACTCAGGCTGAGTTTTTTTCTACTGCCACCCATGCTGTGGTTCTGTCTACATGACACATTCCACTGGGAAGAAAAACCAAAAATAGCAAACAAAATAGGCTAATGTTCTGTATACCTGATTTTTCTTTTTAAAGCCACATTTCTCTTCAGGAAAATGGTCAGATCATTTCAACAGTACAGTGGCCTGGCTGGAAAAAAAAGGAAAAAACCCCCATAATTCTGCAAATCTCTTGCAGTTATTTGTAGGGGATTGGCCAGCACAGTGTGCTAACAATTGCCAATGTGCATAAAAATTAATATGCAGATAGTTGTGACTTAGAACAAATAAACAAAAAGGGCTGAAACCCTCTGGGTTTCAAATCACTGAGCCAATATGGGTCATGTGAGAGCAGGCTAAAATGACCTGAGAATTACTCCCAGATAAAGAAGAAATTTTTGTTAAAGAGAATTGTGCTTCTCACAAAATTCATGCCACTTGCTTCTCCTGACAAGATGTGTGTTATAAAATAAAAGTGAAGGTCTTTGTGGACAGTTGCTTACTCTGAAAAAAATATGTTAATGAAAGTATAAAGCCATCATCCTTTTTTTGATGACATCAGATGGAAGTAAGGAATAAAGTGTGACTTTCCCTTTGCAATGATTATTGTGCACTTTTAGTTATCTGTTTTGAATACAATGATAGGTAAATATTAAATATCCTATTAATACCTAGTAAATCATTCATGTTATTTTATAACCAGTAATTCAACATTTAAATTTGATCTTCATCCAGCTAATACCGAATATGATCCATTTGTACTAAACAAAATCTGAAGGACTGGAGCATATTCAGAATCTTCCGGCAAGGTCACACTGGCTGAATAATATATTTGATTTACACTATAATGAAAAATTAGTGTGTCTCTGGCATCTCAGTGACATAGGTGAATAAAATGCAGGTTTTAAACAACTGTTCTCTGCTCTCCTGTGCACTCAAGTCCTTGAGAGAATTGGAATACACATAAGTAGGAAGCAAAATATATACTAACTGTGGTGTCATACAGTCACTTAAATCCTTATCAGCATCTGAGGAATGGAAGGCAGCAAATGCAACCCTAGCCTTTGGGAGGGACTCCACAGGGTATATAAGAAACTATAGATAAGTAATTGTGACTTTCAGGCAAATAGCTAAAAATCAGAATGAAAACTAGAACTGGCAGATACTAGGATAACCATAAGGGAAGAAGTCATGCAGTTTCTGTAGATGGAAGGTGTGTCCTTCAAGACTTTTACAGTTCTTTGAAGGAGTCAACAAGCATATAGATAGGTGTAGTGTGGTCAATACATTGTCCTTTGATTTTTGAAAGAGCCTTTGACAGAGTTCTTTGAAGAAGGAAAGCTTTCATAGAATAAAAAAGAACAGTTCTCTTGCAGATCAGTAGCATATTAACAATGAAGAAACAAGGATAAAAAGAAATAGCTGATATTCACAATGGATGATGGTTGCCACAGAGGTCCAGTGGGGTCTGTTTTGTAAACACATGCTATTCATCATATTTATGAATGAATTGGAAAGGAGAGTGAACAGTGAGATAAAACATTTCCAGGTGATACAAATTATTCAGGATAAAATGGTAGATGAAATGCAATGTTGATTATTGCAATCAATAATAATAACCCCAGCATTTACAATATGGGATTCAATTTTTTTTACCAGGAGAAAAAATACTTGAATCATTCAAGTCATTTCAGATAGTTCTCTGAAAAAAACTGTTATAGATCCAGAAAAGCAAGTAATGTTAAATACTAGAGAAAAAACTGAGAACAAATAAGAAAACACAGTACATCCCTGGTGTTCCCTCTATTTTGAATGTTGAATGAAATTCTGATAACACCAATGTAAAGAGGAACATAGCAGAACACAACAGAACTAGAAAAGATACAGAAAAAGCATTAGGAAGATGATCAGAAGTATGGAACAGCCTTCATTTTGAGAGACTAAATAATCTATGACTTCAGGTAAGAAGAGTTTATATATGACAGGCCACAATAAAATCTTGAAAGACGGGGATTTGCTAGTTTGTATAATACAAGAAGTAGTGCGTACCCATATAAATGATCAGGCAGCAGATTTAAAATTAATTTAAAATTTCAGAGTGCCACACAGTATTGGGGAAGCCACAAGTACAGCTGTCTCTGAGCAGTATTGAAGGACAGATTGAACTCAGAGGTTTGTAATCATCTGGTTTGTCTCCTTCTGCTCCTGAACTCTCTAAATTTATGACTGCTGGAAGGAGAGCAACATTCTGCATATGTCCACTGTTACTTTCATCCCTGTATATCCACTGCTGACCAATATTTGCTATAGACCACTGAACTATTAGATACTGTAGTTCTGAAAGATCTTTAAAAAAAAGACTCATATTAATATTGCAAAATCAAGCACTTGAAGGTTATGAAACAGCAGCATTCAAGATGCCCTCATAACCGTATTTCTGCCCTCTTGTACTCTGTACTACTTTTTCGAAATGCCTCTGGCCTCATTCAGGCTTGGGGTGGTTCACATTCCCCAGATGAAGTAACTAGTGAATATTACATTATATCGCCAGCATTCTGCAAGCAGCCAATACCATTAATTTTCTACATGCCATCAAACACGAGCCCTGAATGCAGAATTGTTCTTTTCCCAATAGGCATGGGGACCTGATTGCCCCTCAGTTTCTCTCCTGTCTCTTGAGTGAAGTCAGAAAATATTATTAGGGGAGACAGGAGACGAAGGGATGTCACTATTGATTCAGATTCCCAGCTATCACAAACATTTTTTCATATCATCATTTTCATTAGTTTCTGAAGCTCTGTTTTTAAATGTCGTTATGTTTTTCTCTACAACCTTCCTGGAAGTTTATTCCAGAATCTGATTGCTCCTATAGTGCAGAACTTCTTTTCTAATTTATTAATGGCTAGTTTATTCACCCAATGTGTGTTTAATTGGCTATCTCTCTGCCAGGATGTTTCACAACACCCTTCATGTCTTCTCCCTTTACCTTTGTAGATATTCCTAAATTGCAGTTTTTCTCCCTTCTCCTCCCAGGCCTCTTTTTATAAGGCTCAACAAGCTAGGCTTGTCTAGTGTCTTCCCTTAAGATAGGTACTTTGTTTCTTTAAGCATACTAGTTATCATCCTCTGAACCTGTTCTGAGTTGTTCTTCCTCGAAGTCATATGAACAGAGCTGTACACAGTGTGGTGTTACATAAGTCATTAATGTTTCTTTATTCCTTAGGATGGAATTTTATATTTTTTTATTGACACACAACTTCTTCAGCTTAACTAACGATTTTCTATGGGGGAGCCATGCCAGGTTAACTTTGGTTCCTTTTCCTTATTATAACAAAATCTAAATATTACTTGTGCTGTAAGTAAAAACAAGAGAATTGCGAGCATTCCAAAAGTATTTCATAATGCCATTGACAGAAAAGCCGAATAATTTATGGCATTTCTCTTCTAAACCCCAAAAACTTTTAATATAAAAAATAAAAAATGAAAGATTTTTGTACTATCTTCTCAGTTTTCTTATGCACAAGGAGTTAATTGACGTATATGGTTCCTAAATGACTTTGACATTTCATTAAGGAGAAATATAAATCTCAGAAGAGTGAGTAAAAGAATCTCTTTTAGGGTACTGGGAGTTATCTTGACCTCCAATCACAGCCATAGTATGGTTCGGAAGGACACTACTAAACTACACTAATTAAAAGAGAAAAATTTATGCTCCTTGTGAGAATGTTCCAGCTTTTTTTTCCTTACTTACCTACTGATATTTGTGTCTGTTTTAGATCAGAAACATAGCAATAATTATAATGCAGAAGCTTAAGGTTGGGTAAAATATAGGCTGATGAAGTCTTTTAGGCTTGTAGTGGAATGAAAGTTGGTCTTAAATTACTTCGCTTGCTACTATAGTTTAATAATATCTGCACATAGAGTATGGTGCTATTTTGCATGGTTATATGTACAGGAAGCATTTATAAGATGACAAATTTGGGATTCCATCATAATAACTTAATGAGGATAGGAATTTTGACTTGATAGTTGTGCTGGTTTCTGCTGGGATAGAGTTATTTTCTTCATAGAAGCTAGTATGAGACTATGTTTTGGATTTGGGGTGAGAAAATGTTGATAAGGTACTGATGCTTTGAATTGTTGCTAAGCAGTCAAGGACTTGTCCAGCTTTTCATGCTGGCCTGTCAGGAAGAAGGCTGGGGCTGCACAGGAATCTGGGAGGGGACACAGCCAGGACAGCTGACCCAGGCTGGCCAAAGAGATGTTCCATACCACAGGACATCACGCTCAGTATGTAAAGCTGGGACAAAAGAAGGAGGGGCTGGAGGTGTTGAAGGTATGCAAGGAATTAAGCTGGGGGTATGGTTTAACCTCTGTGAGCAGTTAACAAGGCCCACCCTTGAGGGAAGGAACAAGGTAATCACAAAAGAAACACAACTACTGAACCTTGAGTGAACTGTCCTAATTAACATGTAATTAACATAAAACTGGCATAATAGAAACCTGCCCCTGGGTGGGGAAAGCCCCCTCCTCACAAAAGCCCCTTCCTCACTGAGCATGCCTAAGAAAAAAGAAGGACTCTGTGACTTTAAGTGGAGATGGGGCTTGCGAGAACAAATGGGACCAAGGGTAATGGGGCCAACTTTAAAAAAATACTGAAAACTGTTACTCAAAGTATATAAATATTTTCTGTCTGTTAACTGAGGTGTGCTAGCTTTGTGGACATACCATCTAGCACCCAGCTCTGCGCAGATTTGGAATAAAAGCAAGTATCTCAGCTCTGTGTGTTTTTTGGCTCTCTGCACACCGGGTGGAAGAACCCATATTTGGGACAACAGAGAGATGTTCAGAGTGATGGCATCTGTCTTCCCAAGAAAACATTACGCATGATGGAGCCCTGCTTTCCTGGAGATGGCTGAACCCCTGCTTGCCAGTGGGGAGTAGTGAATGAATTCCTTGTTTTGCTTTGCTTGCGTGCGCGGCTTTTGCTTTACCTATTAAACTGTCTTTATCTCAAACCATGAGTTTTCTCACTTTTAGTCTTCTGATTCTCTCTCCTGTCCCACCATGGGGGAGTGAGCAAGTGGCTGTGTGGTGTTTGGTTGCTGGCTGGGGTTAAACCACAATAGTGAAACAGAAATGGGAAAGGGTTGTAAAGGAACAATCATCACTGCCAGTTATTTTAAACTTTCTGGTATTTTAAAATCCTTGACCTTAGTTGTGTATAATTTTAGTAATCTTGATGACAAGTTCCAGGAACAGCTCTCCATTCTGGTATTGGATAGAGCGTACTCAAAATTAACTGCATAGCCAATGTCACAGTGAGATTGTGAATGGTAGCACAAAGGGTGCCTAAAAACCTGTTTATGTTCTAAATCTGGAAGTATCTACTTAGTGGGATTACTAAGCATAGGCATGTTAGTTATTTAATCACTATTACAATGGCATTTAGGCTAACATAATTAGGGTTGCATTTACAAAGCTCTCGCAATTTTTAAGAAGCTAGGTATCTTTGCAGATTTATTTTGTTACCATTTTTGCAGCTCCCCATGAGAGCCGAGTTGAGCATCTTGAAATGGCTCTAAATATAGATGCATACAAAACCTACTCACAAAATTCTAATCAATTATGTTTTATGCATACAGACATATTGCCTGTTTATGAAAACAAAGAGAAACAATTATTAGTACAGTAACACATGGCTGTTCTATCAGCAAATCTGCTTTTACTATACCTAGTCTTAAACTTACAGGGCTTAGGGTAAAACAATTTAATTTATTGGTTTTGATGGTTTGATATTAACTAAAATATTCTACAGTACTTTGATGTTTTATGTAACATCACCAGTTACAGGCCTGAAAATTAAAAGAAGATCAAAGTAATTAGCAAGGTAATTAGGTGGTGTTTAACACCAGGGATTCAGTATCCACAATACAACATACAGCTCTGGACACAGAAAAGTTATTAAGTTTTTTATATAAATTTATAAAGGGTAGTAAAATGAATGTACTTACTGGAAAAGATTAATTCTGCAATCATGGAAGTGGGTCTTTTTACTTCCAAAAAAAGTTAAGTTTTGATCTAGGTGGCCTCACATTTGTGCTATATCAAATCTCAGACCTTAAAACAAAGTGTAGTTGAACTAGTTGAGTTTCATTTGCCTTTGTTACAACATTAGGGTAAGGTTCAATTTCTCCAGTGATTCTGTGCAACTCTGTGAACTGTGTCCTTGTTGACTAGAAAGGTTTTATTAACCTATCAGTAAACACTGTATGATTTTTCAAGTTTGCAGTGAATTGGAAACTAGGAGAGTTTTCTGAACACTTCATTGTAGTCAAATTAAGGACTCGTATTTTGGCTGTAGGCGCTCATTTACAAATGAGCAATTCATCATGTGAAATAAATAGGAAATATCTCCATGTTTATGTCATACTGTTGTGATGTAAAGTGCTTCTCCTTAACATGACTGCTGTAGACTGAGTACCAGCAAGACTGACAAAGGTGAGAAAACAGGAGCTGAATTCAACTTTCCACATTGTTATGTTTAGAATGGGGAGACTGTGAAAAGCATCTAAATGTGTTTAAACCATCCAAAGCAGAGGAGAGGCTTATCACAGGACAATGAATGCTAAGGAGGCATAAGATTTCTTTAAGATGGTACCAAACAATTGCTATTCTCAAAAGACACAGCAATAAATGAGGAAGAAAGCCTAACCTGAGTCTATTGTGCTACGCAGATGGCTCTTGGGAGAAGAAGCAAGTCTCTGATCATTTGAGAGTAAGCAAAGTCAAATATACTAATACAGCTATAATCCCATATTGGCAGGTCAAGGTAACCTAGCATGTCTTCTCCTTGTAACATCAATATTCTGTTAGAGTATTGAAGATATTACTCTAAGGCATCTTGTAGCTTGAGCAGATTGTGTTGTTGGTTTTCAGCTGAGACAAACTATTTCTAAATTTATGAAGTCCAATGGAGAAGACAAACCTTCAGGGACTTGCAGAAGTTTCTGGTTGGATTTAGTTTTCTTATATTGAGGCTGCTAATATTTATAAAAAGGATAAAGAGTATCTCAAAAGAGACTGCTTGAGAATTCAAAGAGAATTACTACTAAAAACATAAAAAAGACGAGGAAAGAAGCTGTGTGTCTTGTTTCAAAAGTATACAGGATGATTTAAAAAATAAGACAAATTAATTCTACCAAATTCCTGGCGTGTAGCCCTGCAATAGACATGAATTTAAAAATATTTAGAATTACTCAGGGTTCTTTTTAACAAAATCAAAGTATTGATTGAATTCAGAGACAAAATGTATCTTTGACTTTGTTAGGTGTTCATCCATCATGTTCTGCATATGCTATGTATTCTGTGATAGAAACGGAATATTCTTTACAATCCTAATACGTAGTCTCTTACCATATACACACAAACTAAATTTTACAATAAGAGGTTTTCTTGAACAAAAGATTTCAAAAAAACAGTCACATATCCTAAAATCTAGTTCTTTACAACAAAATTAGTAAATCTGTTCCCCTCATTTTTTGTGAGCTGGGGCACAAACCTGTGCCTTGGTACTATCTAGATTCTGTCTGCCTAAGACTTGGCAATAAAGTATACTCTTTTATGTGACTGAGGATGGTCCTCTTTCCCTTATGCTGCACTATGCAATAACCTTCCAGTTGTTAATTTTATTCTATATTTGCCAAAATAAATTATGTACCTGATGGCAGCTCAGTAATGCATTCCTATAAAAGCTAATATAAAGTCAATAGAAAACAAAAGAATGTTTATTTCAGCAGGCCCTGTCTCAGACCAGCTCTGATTTTGTTTTTTTTAATAGAAAAAAAGAAATAAGATGCTGCCTAGGTACTTATTTCATAACAGTGAATGTATATACAGGATATATTTTTAAAGTTTGGAAGCATATAATTGTTTTCATTAATGCAGATTATGGGTATGGATCACTAGAAGCATTATACTTTGGGTGGTGGCAGCCAATAGTTTAATTCATCCAAAATATTGGAATGGCCACTCTTCCCCTCTACTACTAGTCACATCAAAGATCAGTAGTTAACACCAGGGCAATCTGACACAAACCTGGAGCTATATCCCTTTTCCTTCACATGATGAATTGTTCATTTGCAAATGAACACCTTGAGCCAAAATACTAATGCAGAGTTTGCCTGCATCCTACTGTTTGGAAGAATTATTATAATGACAATACCTATTGATACTGGTAAGTGCCTGATGTGATTTGTCATTGAATAATTTAATTTGTTAGTAGTTAATATTCACAGACTTCAGCCTTACAAATTAAATCACATTTCAAGATGCTAAAATTCTATTAGCCTTTGTGTTTGTTAATATAGGCTGTTACTCAGAAAACCATATATATTTCAAGTCAGAGCAAATTTCTGGGAAAGGGGAAGAGATTTTGATGAATAGAAGCAAAGCCAAGCCTGTTATTTTACTGTTCAATAACAGTCATTTCACACGAGGAAATTATGTTTTAAGATTGGGAATGTCTCAATGGCTACCATTTTGTACCTGTTTTTTCTGCTGCAATGGGAAAGACTTGCAATGTCAACACTGTGGCTTCAGATACAAGTGTGGCACGTGGGTGGGTGCACAGTTGCAGCTCCATAGGACTTACATAGCAGAGAAATGGGATACCTGAAACACTGCTGAAACAGATACCTGAAACAAATACTATTGCTCTCCTTTGGTGACCACCCACCCCTACAGGGTGCTGAAATAATGATGTGCAGCTGACAAAGGCTGCCACCTTGAGAGTGATGGCTAGGAAGGAATGAAATAAGCAAAATATTAATTCCCTTTCTGTAGACCATAGTCCATGTTATAAAGCAAGAAAGATATTCAACATACCCACAAAAAAGCTGACTGGAGTGAAACGTTGCAAGGAACAAAAATTCTTTCAGCACTCAGAATGTTAATCTTTTGGTTTGTTATCCTTGAATATTAAGACAGAATTATCTAAATTAAGGACCTGACCTGAAAATCTTTTTCTCATCACTGTAATTACACTAGTATATGTGAGAAGGATGCATTATACCTGCCTGCAAAAAATTGCTAATACTTGTAATGCACCTTCAATATCTCAGTCAAATATTGTAGCTCCCAAAGAGTTTTGTTTGTTTGTTTTGCCTTTGGTAATCTCCCTCATGACAGAGCTGATGCTGATTTTGTCACAGCTAATAAGGCTGTATTTTTGCCTCTTTTGCAGGAATGAATGCTTGATTTGGTTTTAACGGTTTCCAAGTCTAGATGAGCAATAAGTGTGTTTTGAAAAATGACACCCAAACACACAATGCATGGGCTTTAAATTTGGTTAGAAGGCACTGTACACATGATTATAACATATCATAACTTTGAAAGTCATGCTTTCACAGTCTGCTAAGTGGAATCTCTTCAAAGCTATTGCAAAAAATATTATCTAAGAGTGTGCAGGGAAGAACACCTGATGATTATGCTCTGTATCACAGGTAAACCAGTTCATTTATCACAATATCTCCACAGATAATTTAATAAAAAGGCTAGATAAGTATTTTTAATAATTTTAGACCTTCAAAGCAAAAGACCAGGGAATTCTGGGAGCTCTGTTTTATCATGAATTTTACAAGCAAGAGACAGCATCCTACAAGTTATAAATTGACATTCCCAAAGGATTGGGAAAAAAACTTCTTGCAGTATATACTTAAAACAGGTCATGGATGCCAATTACAATATTATACCCGTCTTTCCTGTGCTGCAAGGGATTTCTAACGGTCTGAAGATAAAAATCTCCTTCAGAAGCTAACACCTGAGTGTTTTATTAGCATTTTATCTCAAATGGTAATGCTCACTCCATTTCACTTCTTGCATTTTCATTTGAATTTTGGTAGTTCAGGTTTCTCTTTTTTCCCCCTGATATTTTGATTATAAGGATAGATTTCTTATCAGAGAGCCTGACAGGAGAAATTAAAAAAAAAATTCTAATTATAGACAGCCAACACAATTTGTATTTGTTAGTTGACCTGGAGCTTAACAAGGTATTTTATTCTATGTAGTCAAGCTATTAAACAATTTTTTTTTTATTAAAAAATGTTGAAATTAACCAGAACACATAGATGACAGAAATAAGGATAAAAATCCTTCTCCTTCAGTGAAAATGCATGCTTTCCTAATAAGTTAATCTATTTAGTGATGCTTCTAGGGGAAGAGTTTTCTATGAAACACTTCAGCAAATCACTCCTTGTTCCATTCATTCGAGACTTTCATGTGTCATTATTGCTTAGGTTTTAAAGATCTTACAAATACCGTTGTCCTTCCTCCTTTCTGTTTAATAGTATAATGAACTTTTCAAACCATTGCTCCTTTTGTATTTTTTCATTATATATCTTTCTAGTAAAAAAAAAGAACTAGTGCTTGTCAGGTAAGAGAGAAGTCTACTGAGAACTGTAGCTTAGAATTTTCTGCTCTCCATTTCTGAGTTGCTGATGTATCACTGAAAAAAATTGTCTTTACACTTTCTCCGTCAGTAGTTTTCCTGGAAGCAAGAATTTCACATTCAGAGGATGTACCAAGGAAACCTTCCTCAAAGTACCTCCAAATGCACTCTAAGTGTTTTTGTGATTGCTTCACTGAGGCTTTTCTTTATTAGTGTGTTTATAGGTTTAGATACCAAAGATGGTTTTCTAAAACACAATATCAAAAGGTAGGTGTGATAAAATTTCAACAGTTAAAAGAAAAAAGAACCTTCTTAGATCTGGGATGAGGACCTAAATATATCTTCTTCATGACCCAGGAAAGTCAATAACAGCTTTCATTTCACTACCTTAATCTTTAAAGGCCCAGCCATAGACCTGATCCAACAGCCTTTAGAAACCTGTATCATCAAACTTCCATTAACCTCAGTGCCAGTAATGAGCTTCAGCACAGAACACTACAGAAAATTGGGGTTTCCAAGGACCTGCATTTGACAGAATTGGGAAAAAGTAATCACACACCATATGAAAACTCCAAGGGTGGGAAAGCAGAGTTTAGAGTCAGCAATCTACATTTCTTAACATCTCCTGGACTATATAACCTGATCACAGCCATCAGGAATGGTTAGCCCTCAACACTCCTGAATAGTTTTTTTTTTAAATAAGCAGCAGTTTTCTGGTGTGCTTTATCTAGTCACAAGGCATAAAATCTATGAAAGAAAAGTGTTTTTATAAAAGAAACAAGTAGCAGTACCTTCTAAAAACTCAGATCTTGAGGCTGATTTTCTAGCAAAATGAGATTTATGCAATTATATTATTTTGTGTCTGTGCTTCTGTCAGCGGTAACTTCCAACAATGTGGCTAATTTCCAGAAAATTGACAAAAAGAGGAAAGTTCTCAAAGATATTAAGTTCCTTCAAATTTGAATGACTAGTGGCTGTGCAGGGGAATCAACAGCTCTGCCATTTAGTTAGTTACTACTATTTCCAGCAAGCTTGTCTTTCTTCCTTTTCCATTGGGCCACAAAGTTTGAACATATTCAAATACAGATTTGCAGCCAGATAACAAGGGCACAGCCCCTTTTTGAAGGCAGGAAGACCTGTTTGGCAGTAGCCTGTAGTTTCACCAGTTCTGTGTGGAATCAGAAGTCTACACATTCCTTCATATTAGTTGGAAAGAACAACGTTAATTACTGATCCTCTTCTCAGATACTATCTTCCTTAATGGGCATATGAAAAAACAAACATGTCTTCTACCCCCATTGTTATATTACAGCTTTTTCAATATTAGTACAGTAATTATGAAGAAGAGACATTGTGTAAAGCTGCTGTCCAGTGACCACCATTAACCAGAAGGAAAAAGCTCACCAGCTAGGTAATGGCTTAACACCACCAAATCCAAATATAAACAACAGTGAGTGCTTCCCACATTTCCTGTTTGTTTTAATGAATTGAGTTCAGTTTCTGGAGAGATTAAAAAAAAACTCGTAGCAATGTAAAAAATCTGAACTTTAATTTTCTTCTGATCCCACCCAAGGAGAAACACCTTTCCCTGTAAGAATCCTCAGATTCTGTTGTATTTTCAATTACAGTATTTTATGAATCAGCCTTAATAGATTGTCTGCTTAGCAGCAACATGAAGAATGATTCAAACCAGCTGTCTGAACATCTAGAAAACTATATTTAGACTATTTCTTCACAAATAATATTACAATATATGCAATAATTGTGCTTAGAGAAAGCTTCAATTGTCCTCTAACTACAAAAACATTAGATTTATGATCCTAGAAATCTTACAGGTGCGGACAACACTTTGGGAAGGTTATGTACATATATGCTTTATGTATTCCTTTATTTATTTTTATAACTGAAAGAAATTTATTATATCTCTGAGAATAAAAATGCAAATAGTCAACACATATGGTGGTCACACAGTCATTTAGTATTGGTTTTAAGTCTAAGTCTCTGACTTCTAACAGAGTTTCTTTCTTGTACAGGAAACATATTCCTAATGTTTGTATTCATAATTCATAATTGTATATACAGACATTTCTATGAATACAAATACATATTCTATTTCTATACCATGTAAATAATTGCGTTCCCTAATTGTAGATATTCCTAATATTCCAGCCCCCAGAGGTACAACATTTGGGTGTCTCCAGATCTTACTACCCTTAACTCTCTAGTTTTAAGGTTGATTCAAAGCTGAAAAGACCCCACTTCATTTTTCTGGAGCTTGTATCAGCTTCTGCTCTGTGGGAAACTGAGATGATTCTGCTTCCATAACAGGCTGAGACTACCTTATGTCAGCAAGCAGAGCTAAACAGTATATCAACAGTTCCAACATAAAATGCCCAAAAGCTGAGTGTGTGAATGGGGAATTCTCTTAAAGAAGCTACGCATTTTACACATGGAGAAAGATCTTTAATAAACATATGGTGCAGAGGGCACTGTAATCAGTTAATATTAGAAGACAATTCACAACGGTGCCCTAAGCTAGCCTGACACTCAAACCAGAGATGACCATGTCCTATTACAATGAGAGACCCATTACAAAGTGGAAAGGCAGGATCTAAGCACATAACAAAGCACTATGAGTGCTCCCCCTTGTAGTGTCACTACCTCTCCTCTATGGCAACAGAATCCCAGCAAAAGTCTACACAGGCATGGTTGTTTATGAAGAAATTGATTCCTAATGAAGACAGCAACTGGGTGAATACTGAAGCTTCTCAGGAGACTCCATCACCTGCATAAGACGTCTGGCAAACTACAACTTTGATTCTTCAGCACCAAGGAATAGAAATGCTCTTGGATCTTACACCAGGAGAAGAGTATTGCATCCTCAGATGTAGGCAGAAAGGGTGAGGGAAAGATATAAGGAACTGTATCAAAAACCATCCCTTGGAGATTCAAATAATGCATTTACATTAAAAGATGTTGATAAAAGATATTCTTCTCCCTTTCTCCCATACTCCATGTTTTCACATAACAAGAAAGTGTTTTTGCCCAGGATCACCTACACAAGGATCTTCCACAGTCTAAATGCTGAAATACTTGCTCTTTGTGATACTCATATTTGTAAAATATTGTTTTCCATTAACTCCTGATGTAATAGAAACATTGCACTCCAGTTCTACAGAGCATGCTTAGTAATCTTTCTAGATGGCATAGGCATCTTTTTGTATTACCAAAGATGTTTTGCAGTCAGTTTCATGGATGACTTTTCTTCCATTCAGTTTACTGAATTAGTTACAAGATTTGGGTTGTATTTCTTGATCAAAATCTCATACATTCTGGATGCAGCATATGAGGCATCTAGATAAGGGGTTTCCATCTGCAAGTGTCAAGGGTGCAAATATTCTCATGACTACAAAGTCATCCATTTAAATGTGCAGGCAGCTCTTTTTAACATGCTTAGACTTAACTACAACTGCCACAACTAAAAGTTAGCACTGCAATGCCCTTTGCAAGACAGAATTTACCTCCCCATGTATGAGCAATGTTGGTGAAAGAATGCAACATAGGTGATGATGAGCAACAAGGAAAGGAAGCTTTGGTATCATAAAACAGAACAGATTTAATCCCGATTCCTAAGGGTATGAGATCATAAATGTCCCTTTACATTAGAAGAATGTGGAAGAGAATAAGCCCCTCCAGCTGGGAAAAGAAAAGATTAAAAATATATATAGTAAGAGAATCCTATGGTAGATGGACACTTCAGCTGGTGCTGATAATGTGAGAACCATACTGAAGACAAAGGATAAGTGGATGAATAGATTCTGGTTTAGGAGAGACTGCAAGAGGGAGAACTGGCCCTGTGATGGCAGCAGAACTTGATATCAATGGAGGCATTTCATACTCACATGCTATAAAATACAAATAGATAGCTCAACTGTAAAAAGATAGAGAAAAAACCACACAACACACACACCTTGCTAATGGTAAATAATTTCCAGTACACAGTTTTTAATAATGCTGAATTTACTGATACACACAATCTTGCCTACGTGTAAAAATTGTTCTTTTTAGCTGCAATGCAATGGTTAGAACAGTGTAACTCCCCCCAGTGTCAGCATTTTGCTGATAATAGCATACAGGAGTTTATAGGTGTGTAGATTATACCTTTACTAAAAGGTGAATAAAATACCCCGGCACCTTGATGGCAAAATAACTGCAACCACTCAAGGGACAGTACTAACATGGCTACAGCGGTAAAGAAGAAAACAAATCACAACTCTCCTCAAAGAATAAAGCTGGTAGACAGGTCCTAAGGCTCTCAAGCGCACTAAACATAATTGTTTACAGAACACAGAAAGCTCATATAGCTGAGTTGTGCAAGAACGGAAGGATTTGTAAACTACACATGGGATATGTGTGTTTGGAGAGATTTGTTCCGAGGGAGACTGCTGCCGCAGAAAGAAGCATTCATTCATTTAAGGATGCAGACTGAAAGACCGTTGACTGAATCCCTGAGTCTAGATAATAACCATCCAGTTGGTTATGTCAACTGCCAGGTGAATTATGTGAACAGTAGGTGTAAGTCTGAATAACTTCAGATAATATGGGCACAGGCACAGACAAAAGGCAGAGCAAAATCTAGCAGCTCCAAAAACTTTTCAAGTAACCCTTCTTGTAGGTAAAGGGTGTTTACCCATGTACATCACTGTGAACACAAGAAGTTCAGTGTATTGTATATACACACGGGTCAGTGGACTCCTTTAAATACTTACATTTGCCTATGAGGCTGATAAGCAGCTTTTGAGAAACAAGATACACAAATGGTTTTAACTTCCTGCAGTCTATAGGGTTCTATGGAGACAGTACACATCTCTCTGACCTCAGTAATAAATAACATTAAATACTCCCAATAAGGAATGCTCACAGTACTTAGTTTGAATATGGCTATGAGACACCATTCTTTGCTTAGGCATGTTGGGCTAGAAACATGTGTCATGAATGACAGCAGAAATTACATCCCATTAAACACATATCAGAGATTAACTTAGCTGAAGAACACTCTACAGTTGGCTAGTAGGCCTTAAACTATTACAATTGAGAAAGCTGGGAGATAACATTGTACAACACACAATTACAAAAGGGGAAGATTAGAACCAGTGAATTCAAGGGACATATGATATAGATCTTATTGTCCCAATATATTATCCTTTATTGTCTCATATGTGACTATTTTGTTGTGTAAGATGCACTGTACAGAAGAATGAAGGGAACAACTAGGTTAGGGACTGGACTGGACTGGATGATGCAGAAATCATGCAAGTGGATTTTGGAGAATTTTGGTTCAAAATGTTGAAAATCCTGTATGATCCTCACAGAAAGTGGCAGAGAATACTAAGCTTTACAAAAAGCTCCTTGGTACTTCTGTTTTGCATAATAAGATATTGTTTGGGGGGTTTATTTATTTTTATTTTAATTTTTTTGTTAAGGAATGCACATGTCTAATAAAAAAAATTCTGGCATATGTGTTATTTTTATTCATTCTCATTACCTGGAAATATCACTGAGAGTTATTTCACAGTAATTTCTAAAATCATTGAAGTAATTAGCTTGGACTTTGCAGAACCTTACAGCCAGCTCTTCTTTTCTCCACATTTTTAAAAGGTGGCAACCACAATGCTGTATGACTAAACATCATATTACAGATTTGTGACATTGTTTTTTTAAAAAATTATTGGCTGCTTGGATTAATGAAGCAAACCAGCCAGCCTCTAAAGTAGTTTGTCATCAATTTTCTACCTGTGTAGAAAGTTGTCTGAACAGTAAATCTGACTAAAACCATTAATTACCTGAAGACTTCTCTTTAGCTACTTGGAGCTAACCAGTAGTATAAAATCAGAGAATCCTCACCTCTGCTATTATCCCTCCCCCTCACTTCAAGACTGGGGATGAATTAAAGTTGGGCAAAGTGTTGTTGCACTCTGATATCTCATAATATATACATGAGTCCTAGCAAACAATAGTCAGACAGTCATAAATTAGATCAGTGTATAGGTTGCCCTAAATTACTGTACGTTTAAAGAAGTTTAATGATGAGAGAATGACAGAAAATTCTTTGGGAGAACCCCCATTCCTGAGCTGAAAAGACCTTGGCACAAGAGAGAATCTTGCTCTTTTTCAGTGCTTCTACACTATTTTTAGGAGTCGTCATTCTTCCATGCTGAGAGATCATTTTCTAAGTCCTCTGTGTTGCCATAGCAAAAGCCAGATTTTTCCCCCCAATGCCTGACAAAGAGTCTGTGCAATATTACAGAGAAAAAAGTATAAACAACGGTTTTAAAATTACTCCAGATATTTTCCTGTATTACTGATTTCACTTTCTGAGCTACATTAAAGTACAATTTAGTCCTATCAATGGTGTAAAAATATGTCTGAATTCTTTCAGTTGTCCTCAGACCTGGGGATTCTGAAAAGGGCTAATCTCACCTCATGAGTTTGGAAGTTTCATGAGCTGTAAGAGAACGGCTGGTGCAGAGGAGGACACACTTTCTCAGGCAGACATTTTAATGAATGGATTCTATTCACTTATAGCTGTGGTTAACAGAAAATCAGGACAGCTAGCAATCACAGAGAGAGAAAGACTACTACTCTAAAGCAATCAGAAAAGAAATCACAACTTTCTCTACTTGTAAGAGTCTAAGTATTGGAAAGTCATACTTGGAACTGCCTAACACAAATATAGGGCCTTACACTTTAAATTTTCCCCAAAAAACTTCAGAGTCTAAAAAAAAGTGCACACTTGCAAGTATTAGGATCAGTTTTTGACTAAACTTCAGATCACTGTGTCCTGCATGCACATTGGGCTGAACATTAGAATTTCACTCCATACTATTAATGTGCAATATAATAAGGCCTCAGTCACTGAGCTCAGTATGTAATTGAACATTCAGCAGCATCGGATGTTAGTAACACAAAGGGAGACCGAACGCTGTACCAGACACATAAACACTACAGCTTTTAGTATATACCAATTTGCATTCTAAATAGGCACTTGAATTTTCTTCTGTGACAGTCTCACAATTGATAAGACAAATATTTTGCAGTAAGCCACTAGAATGTAGGGGCATAAATCAAAGTGTCATTTTAGAAACTGAGAAATCCTTTAAACAACTAAAAAAAGAAATATTGTTGTTTGAAATAATCCATTGCTTCCAAAGTTATAAAGTCTTGATCAAGCTCTAGCTCTGTGTACACTACAACTTGGCCAACCGTTTTCCGCAACCAATCTTTCATTCTTATATTTTTCAAACATGAGTGTCCATATGGCATAACTAGAAAGGAGAATTTCTTGATACCCTAAATCCTACTAATTTATGACTATGTATGGAACAAAACAATTGAAGTAAATATAAATAAAAGTGGAAAAAATGGTTATTTAACTATCCTGCTTGTGTCCACAAATGTAGCTCAGAAAATAATACAAAAAAATCCCATGTACCAAAATGAACGCCTGTAAAAACAAGAAAGAATTTGGTTTATACCAGTCTGTGGGTGAAATGAAGGTAGCCATAAAATAGTAACCTGACTACAGCCATCATTTCTTTTACCTATTGTTGCCAGTCCACATAAGGGCTAGCCAATATTTCAGAACTTGCATACAACAAATTTTGCTGACAAAACATTCCATTAGGGAAAGAGCTGGCTTTTGTGAGGAGATAGTAGTTCTTCGTTCCTAACCCCTGGGCATGTGGGGACACAAAGCATGCAGTATCTTTTAAAGAGATTTAAGGAAAATTGTTTCTCTTTCTCATGCATTGGGGAGATTAGGAGGTATGGCATCTTGTAAGTGACTAACTGCTGCCTTTGGCTGTACAACTCTACAGCCCCTATTTAGAAACTCTGTCCCTCAACATTCAGTTTCATCAGACAGTAAATAAGGTCTTTGAATAAATAATTTAGTCTTGTTTGCATTCCCTCTTGTGGTTTCTCTTATTGTAAAGTTTTCTACAAGTTTTCACAGAATCACAGAATGGTTGAGGTTGGAAAGGATCTTTGGAGGTTAGAGGTCACCAACCCCCCTGCTCAAGCAGGGTCACCTAGAGCATGTTGCACAGGACTATGTCCACACAGTTTTTGCATGCCTCCAAGGAGGGAGACTCCACAATCTCTCAGGGCAACCTGTGCCAGTGCTCTGTCACCTTCACAGTAAAAAGTGTTTCCTTATTCCCTCCCTTACAGAGGGAACCTCCTGTGTTTCAGTTTGTGCCCACTGCCTCTTGTCTTCTCACTGGATACTACTGAAAAGAGCCTGGCTCTGTCTTCTTTACACTCTCCCTTCTGATATTTGTCCACATTCATGATTTCCCCATCTGAGCCTTCTCTTCTCTGGGCTAAACAGTCCCATCTCTCTCAGCCTTTATTCATAGGAGAGATGCTCCAATCTCTTCATCATCTTGGCAGCTCCTCCGCAGACTCTCTCCAGTAGCTCCCTATCTCTCTTGCATTGGAGAGTCCCCAACTGTACACAGTACTCCAGTACTCAGGAAAGAGCGGTCTTTTAAAATTTAAAACTTGAATTCTGTCTAAATTTTAACTGCTTAGTAAGTGTGCATTTTAGGAAGCTTATAATTTGTAAGCTATTAGTTGTATGTCAATTAATCGCAATAATTTTCTGATGTAATTGATTATTTAATCTCTTTTAAGAGTTACTGCATGATTTAAGCAGGCAATACAAGATATTCTTACCACTTAGAGAGTTTAGAAATTTGAATAGACTACCCAAGGCTTTCATTAGTAGCTGAGTTTGTGGTTGGCAATGACACAGACTCATTGTTGGCAGAAAAGAAATGTACATTGTCATTTTTCCAAAACTACTGTGGATTTTCAGTTGGTGAGATTTTTGTTTGGTTTGTTGGTTTTTTTTCCCTTAAGTTTCCCAATATAAATAAAACAATTGAAGGCCAAGTTTTTCTGATGATGACAACCCATGCAAATTGCATTTCTTACAAAGTTATTGTTTAGAAAGAATGAGCCTAGTCCTGCTCTCCTGCCCAGTACATACTGAATTGGCATTACTCACTGACATCAGTTACTCACTAAGGAAACTGTATTCCCACAGTGGTTTAAGAGTTACAGGTGGACTGGAAAAGAAGCTCAAAAAACCCCCCCAAAACTGAAAAAACGGTAGATGAACTTGGACAGCTTAAGTTTACATCATGTGACCTTCACTTATTTGGCATATTTGGGATGTGACTGAGACAGCATCCTAGTAATTTATGAGTTGGTTTAGAATGAAAAATGAATTGTCTGGGACCTGATCTTTCTAAGCACTAAAAATAAACAGGCCCACTTTTCAAGCTATACTAAACATTGTCTCTGAATGGAAAGCTGTGTTTATCTGAGAGTTGAAATCCAAGATGGAAATGGACTAAAATAGTGTGCTGATTGTTTTCCTTACAGTGCACACAACAAACAATGTCTGCTTATTTTTCTGTGTTTATTTTGCACTCATTAGTAGGTATTGCACAGAAAAATGACAGGGCACCGGATTTTGCTTGAGAGGCATTGGTCACCCATAGGCTGCGGTAGGTCTGTCAGAAAGAACTAAATGATGCAGCTCCTCCCCAGGGTATGTTTTTTTAGGCAACAAGAGCTGATTGCACTCGGCACCAGGGTTGTCTCTGTATACAGAGCTGCACTGACCATGCTGCTCCTCCTCCTGCCCTTAGTCGCTTCCCCATGCCTCTTGCCAGCTGGTAGTATCATCTGAGTGGTCCTTCTTATTTCCAACCACTGAATGTCTGTCATTTCATCACAGCCCGTCTCTAGGGAGGAATTTGGGAAAAGACTCACTAAACTTTTTCCATAATATCTGTGCAGAGAGGAACAGAAGCCATAGGGTTTCCTTCATGAGAGAGAGGTATGAAAATAAAATTTGTGGAAACTAAATTCCACGTGTAGAACAGTTCAGGATATTGGAGAGCACCTTGCAAAATCAAGCCTGTCTTTGTTACTCCATTGTACATGAGCCAGAAATACAAACTTGGACTCCTCCAAATATCACTGAATTCAAGAAGTGGACTTCCCAAATCAGACCTTTTTTATGTCACATTGAGACAAGGTGAGCCAATTTTCTGTCTCTGAATCACTTAATCTTCCACTAGTATTCCAAAGCATGAGCAGAGCAATACTCTTAATTAACAATTGTGTCAGAGCCTATAAAAGGCTTTCTGCCTGGGAAGCTGATAACTGAGCAGAAATGAGCCAAACACATGCTGTAAAGGGCCCATTGTTCTTATGCTGAACAAATACAAAAAAAGCTGGAAAACTTTTGAAATAAAACCAAGAAAATTAAGTTGTAAAAGCCTAATGATAGTTGATAGAAGTTTGGCACATTCAGATCTGACTTCTGATTTATCCATGCATAAAAGCCACATTTAACTTCTAAAGAGACCCAAACTGTAACTTTATCTCTGCGTTAGTGAAAGTCATAGATCTAACACTCAGCTTTATCTATTAATCCATGCTTCCAGAAAAGAACCCCTATCCCAGTCTTTGACCTTAAGTTAAGGCATGGCTGTTTTTTTCAGATATTAGGTAATTCAGATTTTGTCCCCTAGTCACACAGAACATGAATCAGATACTCACCAACTTGACTAAGAGGAGCAGCACTCCTCTCTTACAATTAAAATTAAAACCCTTCTTCACTTAGAGGAATGAAATAAAATATTAATGAAATCTATCTGTCTGCCTGTATCATGGGGCTAGAAAATGAAAGAAATTTAGACAAGTGACTGTTTCATTTCATCTCTTTTCATATCATTAACTACTATTTTCCCCATGATGACTGGTCATAGAGACTTTGCTACCTCTGAATGCCAAGGGCCTGACACTTAGTGTGATTTGTCCTGTATCCAGAACTCCAGGAAGAGAGAATAGCATCTTTATCTCTATTATTATTTATATCCCTCCAGACTGCAGGAAGCCACTGAAATTAACAGAGTTTAAAAAAAATGAAAGGAAAAATGAACTCATCAGGCAATATTGGAGCCCATTAATGCTCTGCTGTGGAAAACATTCAGGCTCAGTCACAACTTGCCTGTCCACAGCCTAACAGAAGGTAGTAAACAATAACCATAGAAACCAGGTGGGCCAGTACTGTGAGAAGTTACTGTATTCCTGTCCTAATCTAAGTGATCATCTTCTCCTAAACCATCCCTAACAACTATTTAATTAATATATTCTTTAGAACTATCCATTCCACAGTCCATTTATTCCAGTACTTAACTATTCCTACAGTTAGAAAGTTCTAAGTATGTAATCTGAAATTTCCCTGTTATATTTCATTCCCATGACCTATTTATGGTCTAACATTGTCTCTACCAGTACTTATTTTTCACCACTAATAAGGAAGCCTAAAGATAAGTAGGACCATAGTTATGCTCCTTATTCAACTACTTAAATCAGGAATGATTAATCCAGGTGACAATGCTTACAATAGCTCGTCGATATATAAATGGATGACTATCTGCAATGCATAAATTCAGGTAGCCCTTTTAAAAGACCAGTCACCTTTGACTCTGTGCACCAAAGGAAAGAGCCTTTTTCAGAGAGTGATTCAGAGAAGCCCTAGCTCTGAATCACGCTCTGGTGAAACCCTTCTCTGTTGACTATACAGAATTAGGTAAGCAAAGTAAGCCCTACAGCTACCTTTCTGTATTCTTGTGTTTTTCTGGGAACTGAAGTTAAGCTGACTGATGTAAAATTTCCCAGACCTATTACTCTTTTAAAAAAAAAAAAAAAATCCTGTGTTTAGTCTCTTTTACGTATTGGAATTTAGCTGGCTTTTCCATTACAAAGTATCTGCAATTGCTTCAGACAGTCACCCAAGGAACACAAAGCTGTCTTACAACAAGTCTAGCTCAGCTGGAGTCACATAAATTCACTGAGCACCCTTATCTCTTTGCCCTGAAGAGAGTCGCATTTGTCATCTGATATTTAATACTTTGAATATTTATAGAAACAGGAGGGACTCAGTGCAGGAGATCTCAAAATCACACAGAATCATTAAGGTTGGAAAAGACCTTCAAGATCATCAAGTCCAACTGTCAACCCAACACCACCATGCCCACTAAACCCTGTCCCAAAGTGCCACGTCCACACATTTTTTGAACACTTCCAGTGATGGTGACTCCACCACCTCCCTGGGCAACCTGTTCCAATGCTTGACCACCCTCTCAGTAATGAAATTTTTCCTAATATCGTGTCTAAACCTCCTCTGGCGCAACTTGAGGCCATTTCCTCTCGTCCTATCACTAGTTACTTGGGAGAAAAGACCAACACCCACCTCACCACAACCCCCATTCAGGAAGTTGTAGAGAGTGATAAGGTCTTCCCTCAGCCTCCTCTTCTCCAGACTAAACAACCCCAGCTCCCTCAGCTGCTCCTCATAAGACTTGTGCTCCAGACCCCTCACCAGCTTTGTTACCCTTCTCTGGACAAGCTCGAGCACCTCAACGTCCTTCTTGTAGAGAAGGGCCCAAAACTGAACACAGTATTTGAAGTGTGGCCTCACCAGTGCCAAGTATAGGGGCACAATCACTTCCCTACTCCTGCTGGCAACACTATTTCTGACACAGGCCAGGATGCTGTTGGCCGCCTTGGCCACCTGGGCACACTGCTGGCTCATGTTCAGCCGGCTGTCAACCAGCACCCCCAGGTCCCTTTCCGCCGGGCAGCTCTCCAGCCACTCTTCCCCAAGCCTCTAGCGTTGCATGGGGTTGTTGTGACCAAAGTGCAGGACCCTGCACTTCTCCTTATTGAACCTCATACAGTTGACCTCAGCCCATCGATCCAGCCTGCCTAGATCCCTCTGCAGAGCCCTCCTGCCCTTGAGCAGATCAACACTCCCACCCAACTTGGTGTCGTCTGCAACAAACTTACTGAGGGAACACTCGATCCCCTAATCCAGGTCCTCGATAAAGTTATTGAACAAGACCGGCCCCAGAACCGAGCCCTGGGGAACACCATTTGTGACCGGTTGCCAGCTGAATTTAACGCCACTCACCACCATTCTCTGGGCTTGGCTGACCAGCCAGTTCTTTACCCAGCGAAGAGTACACCTGTCTAAGCCATGAGCCGCCAGTTTCTCCACGAGAATGCTGTGGGAGATGCTGTCAAAGGCTTTACTAAAGTCCAGGTAAACAACGTCCACAGACTTTCACTCATCCACTAGGTGGGTAACCTGGTCATAGAAGGAAATCAGGTTGGTCTCCAAAAGTGAAAGTCTTTTCCATGAGTCCCAGCAAAATCTCCCTGTTCAGCCAGGCTGGTCGCCTTCCCCCACCAGCTCCTCTTACAGCACATGGGGACCGCCTGCTCCTGCGCCTTTAAGATTTCCTTCTTGAAGAATGTCCAGCCTTCCTTGACCCTTTTGCCCTTCAGGACAGTCTCCCAAGGCACTCCCTCAACCAGTGACCTGAACAGGCTGAAGTCTACCTTCCAGAAGTCCATGGTAGCAGTTTTGCTGACCCCTCTCTTTAATTCACTAAGAATTGAGAATTCTGTCATGTCATGGTTGCTAAGCCCATGGTGGACTCTGACCATCACATCTCCCACCAGTCCTTCTGTGTTTGTAAACAACAGGTCAAGCAAGGCACCTCCCCTGGTAGACTCACTTACCAGCTGTGTCAGGAAGTTATCTTTCACACACTCCAGGAACCTCCTAGACTGTTTCCTCTCTGCTGTGTTATACTTCCAGCAGATGTCCAGTAGATTGAAGTCCTCTACAAGAGCAAGGACTAGCGATTGTGAGACTTCTGCCAGTCTATTACTTCTTCCACTTTCCAATGAGTGTCTTTAAATGAAAATTGAAACACAATTTCAAATCGAGCAGCAGTTGCTCAAATCACACTATTCCATTCACAGGTGCTCTTCATACTCCAGTCACACAGAAACATAGGTTGTTCCAATAAGCTGTATCACATGCCAAAGCTATATAGTAGTAGGCACAGTAGCATTTTTTTCTTATGCTTTTTGGAAATCTAAATAATAATACTTAGTGCTACCAAGAAAGTCAATGAAGAAAACACCAAACTGGTTCACCATTACCTCCTTATTAAAGTGAACTCACTGTCCTACTCCTTGGGGTCCCTCACTCCAAACTGAGGTACATTTGACTGCAAGAGTGCTTATGATTCAGAGTAGGAGAATTTCTGAATACACAATTTGTCCTATATAGTAATCACAGAATCACAGAATCACAGAATGGTAGGGGTTGGAAGGAATCTCTGAAGATCATCTGGTCCAACCCCCCTGCCAAAGCAGGATCGCCTAGGGCACGTTGCACAGGAACACATCCAGTCAGGTTTTGAAGGTCTCCAGAGAAGGACACTCCACAACCTCTCTGGGCAGCCTGTTCCAGTGCTCCGTCACCCTCACAGTAAAGAAGTTTTCCCTCATGCTGCAGTTAGTGCCCATTGCCCCTCATCCTATCACTGGGCACTGCTGAAAAGAGACTGGCTCCATCCTCCTGACCACTACCTTTCAGATGTTTATAGACGTTGATAAGGTTCCCTCTCCGCCTTCCCTTCTCCAGACTAAACAGCCCTAAGTCTCTCAGCCTTTCCTCATACGAGAGATGTTCCAGCCCCTTAATCATCCTCGTAGCCCTCCGTTTGACTCTCTCCAAAAGCTCCCTGTCTTTCTTGAACTGGGGAGCCCAAAACTGGACACAATGCTCCAGATGAGGCCTCACCAGAGCAGAGTAATTAAGTTTTACAAAATATTTCTGTACTCTCATGATCATTTCACTTTTATGTAAAGCCCAGAAGATCACAGTTACTCAATTTACTTAAAAAATAATCTCAATTAAATTTGGAGAGCATAGTCTAGAGCTTTTCAAAGAGAATAATAATTCTTCTATTCACTTAAATACTTTAATGAACAGTGATGTTTGGAATAAAACTAGATGTAGATTTATTGCCAGAAGTATGACAAGTCACAATGCTTACAACTACTGTTACTGGTTGTCTCCAAATTTAGGATGATGTTATTTTCACATGCAAGTATTTTCCTGTAACTCAGTTCACATCTGCAAATGGTAATGACATTTCTTCATTTCTTATAATTTGTATGTCTACTTTGTCTCCTAGAAACACCACTTATTTTTTACATACACAGTCTCCTAATATGCACATAGTTAACCCACCCACATATGCTATCTAACCTTAATCTAAAGGCAATGACTGTCTCTTTTACCCTATTTTAGTTAACTCTTTGGAAACAGCTGAGGTTAGGTCCAATGTCCTTGGTTCCACGCTTGCAATTTCATCCAGGCTGGCTTCTGAAAAAGTTTATGTATGTCATATGCAGAGAGTCGTTCCCAAATTTTCTGGAGAGTGGCACATGCATGCATCTCGGACCTTCAAGGGTATGAGTTATAGCACATAGACAGAGACCTTAGCTCCACTATACAAGCTGTAGAAATTTTTAGTCTTTCCACAACATCAGCCAAAAGGAAAGCTATCTCACAGATCATGCCTAATATGGCAGAGTCATGATTTAGTTGGTCCTACTACAGTGAAAGATAATTATACAAATAGGATTTATTTCAAACTTCAGAAACACTACATCAGCAATTTATGCTCCCCTCACTTTGAATGAGAACTACAACAATGTAGGTATATGATAGCAAACTTGATGATTGTATGCAAACAACTACAGCAGAAAATTTACAGAACCATACAGATATAAAATATATGAAAAAATTAGAAGAGTTTGAGTATTAAGTTAAGGCATAAAATGCAATCATGGATATAATGAAAATGTTTATCTTTTTTAATACTATTATCATTAACTGACAGCACAGACACTTGAGAGTTTCCTGTAATTTAGTTTCCATAAGAGATTAATTTTCTGTATTCTGCATAGCTGATTCAGCAAATAGAAATATCTGCAGGGTTCTTGGCCAGTTAAAGATATTGCAGGCTGTAAATGAGCTGATGGAAGGACTACCTTGAATGAGAGATGAGATATTCTCTATTTCACAGCCTCAAGTCCAAACCACAGACTCCCTTATTTTTCTTCCACTCTCTCACCATTACATTTGCATTAGATCAGCTCTGGTGATGTCTGTTGTGATAAGACTAGCCCTGACAGTCCCCTGGGACTCTTGCTGCTTATAAGGCTGAGTCATCATATCTAGGGACAAAGAGATGAAGATTGTGGTCACCTGTTCTATGGTACCTAAGCACTGCGGCTTCGCCCAACTCAAATGTCCTTGCAATCACTGCAGCAGTGAGAAATATGAGGAAAGCAAAAACGTACATCTCAGAAAATGAAATTCTACAATGAACCTAGATGTCATTCTTGCCAAATCTACAACAAGGAGGATTTTGGTGGATATTGCCTTTTTGATTTTTTTTTTAAAGGCAAAAATGTTCTTTAACAAGTTCAATGTCACAGTTTCTTGTGTATGCACACAAAATAGGATCAGAGGTGTGTATGCAAGGGACAAGATGGAGCATATTAGGAATGAAGGACTCACTCTCACAGCCCCAGCTCCAGACTCAGTCTTAAGTTGGACATACATTCCTCTCATAAATTTTCCTTCATCCAATTTTAAGCTGCATCAAGGACCTGCATGTCAGCATAAACCATTGCTAGGGTTTGAATTCATAAATATCAAAAGTTACTGAATCTGCAGACTTCAGGGAAGTAGGTTACATTCTATTTATACTCATGGCCAGGTTCTAACCTCTACTTTAATAGTTTCAAATTACAGTATGTCTTTTGGCACAAGTAATTTCTCTGTTTACATGAGTTTATGTGAGGTCAGACAGCATATGAGAGAGGAAGAATGATTAGATTAGTGTAAATTTATACTACAATTTCAAGATATTGAAGGAGAATGTGAAAACTCCCAAATTAAAACTGTTTCAGAGTTTATTTATTTATGATGCTTGTGACAAGAGGAATCAAAAACTGGCTGTAAGACAAAATTTCCCTGCATAAAATCTAATATTGTCTCAGATCAACACATCATTTAATTGTCACCTTATGATATTTTAACCCATATTTAAATTACCATTGGAGAGAATTTCTAAGCTTCCAGGAATAAGTCAGTCAGCCATCCTTTAGTTATAAGAAACCCTGTATATGTACTGTTCATTTAAACACATATATAAAGCATATAAATTTTCAAGGGTAAGGCGCTATATATATATATATATATATATATATATACACACCATATACTCATGGTATATGAGTAAGTCATTTTAGATGAAGCTAATTAGCTTATCAAGTCTGAAACATTTTCCTAAAATCTTTTCGTTACAACAAAGAGTTTGCAAACTCACAACATACAAGATCATATGTCAACACACTAGACAGATGTGTATCTAACAAATAATTGAGAAAACAACATTCTTAACTTATTGGAATTTCACATTCTATATTTTTATGATTTTTAAAAATTAATCTATATGAGGGCATCAATGAAACTCTGACAGAACATGCATTTTCAATTTCCCAACAGCAATCTTTAAATAACTGTATTACAAATTTCTTCAGCAAATAGTCACTTTAATAAAATTCAATGCAGGATCTTGTTGGATTAGTGGATTATCTGAGTCCAGATTTCAGTGCTACACATCGTTTGCTCAGAAGGGTCTAAAGGCAGAGCTGTTGCAGGAAACAAAAATACCAGCCAGTTCTCAAGAGAGAGATACCAGCTTTAGCATAGTCTGTGTTGGGATGAAGATATCTCGAGACAAGAAGACCACAGTTAAATAGGCTTTTCTTTCCCCGATTGTTGCTTCCTGAAATATAAAACTTAGAAAATCTCTTAGAAAAGAGAAACAAATGGAGCGCTTGCACAGGACCCAGCTGAATTGCAAGTATGTAGTTGTTTGTATTTGTTACTGTGTGGGAGCTAGTTCCAGGAGAGGATTAGTATTCACAGTGAAATCTCTGCAGCCATTGACTTTCCACTGTTATGATATAGGAATTATTTCCTTTATTGATAAAAATGGTAATAGCCCCTAAAGAATAGGATAGTTGTAACCGGTACTGCCAAAAGGTGATGAAATTAAGTCCCTACTGCTTCCTGATAAACACTGCATGACAGTTTACAGCTGTGCAGTAACATTCACAATATGTCCCAGCAGCTGCACTGCTGGTTCATGTGTCAAAAATGTCCTAGATGCTGAAAAAGAAATTAAACCAATTACCAATCTTTTAAGATAATGCCTACTTTGTAACACTTTGTCCTGCAGTGACACCCAGCTGTGTGTGTAATGCAGGATATTCATTGTTCACAAACGTAGGAACATATAAATGAACATATGAATAAATAAACATATGAATTCATATGTTTCAGAGCTGTTTTTTCTAACAGTTTTTTTTCTGCCCCATGAAGCCTGGCAATAGATATTCTCTTCAGTAGAGACATAATGCAGTTACTCTGATGTAATTCTAGCTGTATCTATGTTTGAAAAAGACTAGAGAAATACATAAGACTGTTATCAGGTTCTTAGCTCAATTTTCTATCCTCTGAAGAAAAAAAGGTGTAAGACATCAATCCCAAGAAATTTCACTAAACACAAATGGATGTTTCAAGCAATTCAGAAAACATTTGCTACTAAGTAGAAAAAACTAATTCTCTATCATAAAAAGATTCAGGTAATTGTTCTGACCTACACTGCCAGTTTCCGAAGTTTGACTTCACTGCTATTTTGAAAAATGAGAAGCTGATTTCTTAATTGTGAACTATGAGAACAAACACCAACCTCCCACTGTACAAGAGAAAACTACAATTACACTACAATTTCTTCTTAGTAAAATTAATAAACTGAAATATAGTATACATTATTCTTACTTGAACATTCAAGTTCAAATTCTAATTAATGGATAGGCTTAACAACTAAAACCTAGTATTTTACACTATGTACATTAACTTCTAATTTTAGGTTGTTTTCTCATAGATATTAACATGAACTTCTGCTGAGCCAAATTTTAGTTATTATAACCAGGGTTCTCTTGACAGAAATCTTGCGCATCGGTTCTGCTTCACTTTTACACATCTTGACAAGACATTAATATTCGCAAGTTAAACACATGCCCCACTCTGCCTTCCGCATAGTGCTGTGGTGCTCAGAAGTGGCTGGAATGTGGTTACCACATCCTCACTATTCATAGCGCATCTCAAGGCAAGTCCTGGATGGGTAAATGTTCCCAAGATGTGTCCTTAAGTGATTATATGTTTGATATCGCATAAAAGAGCGGAATATTTTCACTTCCCATAAACAATTAGTTTAATGGTACCTTCCGCTTCACCACTCCACAAGGAGGAATTTTAATGAGGCCTTCAAATTTAAAATAAAGATGTACTAGATCTCCAGCTAATTACAGTAGCCGATTAGTCCAATTAGTTATCTATTAGAATAAATGATACTCTACTTAAATGCAATGACCCATTAAAAAAAAAAAAGAAATCTTGCAATTGATGATGAAAATCATAAAATGAGAATGACTGAAATGTTGACCTACATGCAACATTTTTTTAACTGTCCTCCTTTTAACCATTTTCTTTACTGCCCCTGTATTAGACAACTCACCAACTATCAAAACAAATGCACTTTTTATAGGCTTTGAACTGTTTACTGTATTTGTCTAATCAAAGCAGCTTTGTCTATGCCATTTTAAAAGAAATGCCTTTGAAATAATATCAGAACTAACTCCAAGGAGTAATACATGCAGAATTGATGAAATCCATCTTCTTTTTTTTTAGTATAATTACCTTAATATGTGTACAGAGACAGATCACATTAATTTGGATGCACTTAATTTTTTCTGTTTACTATACAAATTACTTCTTATGTACATTGTATTATGTAAAAAAAAATTTCCTTTCCAGTTAAAAGTATCCATCCTAAAATGATGAATGGTACACTAGGTAACTTTAACTGCATTAATCAGTAGAAATAGAGAAAAAAATTATATAGCTATTTTCCTTTACTTTAAACTGAAAGTGCAATTTTCTAAACTGAACAATCTAAATGTAATCACATTTTATGACAGACAAAACATGCTCAAATTCATTTTGAAAACATCACCTGCTTTAAAAGAAAAAAATTATCATAGTACTTTATTTAGCTGAGTTCACAACCTGATCTTTAATATTCATAATTTACACCATAAATATGCATGGCATGTTGGTCAAAGCTCCTGTAAGAATGATCTGGTGTGTTGTGGTGAAAGAGGATGTACTAAAGTGAATCCTTATTTCTCCACAAGAGAGTGTAAAAAAGATGACTGCAGTGTAACAATGCAGTGTAACAATGCAGCTCAGCTGCTCATGGGGTTAAGCCAAGCTATGACTCCCACTGAAAATCCTGGCCCAGCACAGTCCTCATGCTTTAAACAACTGGAAAAACAAAACTCTTATTTCTAACCAAAGGTGTAATGCACTGATATCAAAACCACATCTCCATTTCTGAAAAACAGATTTAGCTTTCTTCTGGATGTTCAGTGTTAGACCAAGGAGACTTTGAAAGAGAGTATAGAATGTTTGAATTGAATACTAAGAGTACAAGAGGTTTTTATTTTCTTTTTTTTCCCAGTGTCTTCTGAAAACGTACTAAAATGGAAAATAATGTCATCAAAGTTGATTCTATCAGGATAACCACCTTAGTAAATATTAGAAGATGAGAAGCTAACAATGATGCAACTTCTTACTAACTCAAGTCTCAGATTTTACACATTATCAATGTAAGGCTGTTACTATCACTTACTTGTAAGATATCTAGTCTAACAGGTATTTAATTTTCAGTAAAAGTTCCTGCAAATTACTATTAATAACAACACATTTTTTCCCTAATGAATCTCCCCAAAACTTGCTCAAAATGCATCATGGACTTGAATATTCAAATATGATGAGATAGGTGTTCCCAAACACATAAAATATTAACTCCTTAATTTAAAAGGAAATTCCTGGATTATTTCTTGAGGAAAACAAGGATTTTCAATGTTATTAACAATTTGTACATCTTGCATGAAAGTAAGATTCTTTCTGCATATTCTTTACTATGTTGCAATGAAAGACTCAAGGCAAAATTTTCAGTAAAAAAAGATTTAATCAGATTATTAATTTTAAATGCTAATTTTTTTTCCCTTTGAGTGATGATTAATAGACATATACCACCTTATAACACCCTGTATAATTACAGTTTAGGGAAACAATGATAGGTAAACAGGTGAAGGTTCAGGTAGAATTCTTTTCCTCCCTCCTCATCCTTTGAATGCAGAGTGCAGATAATAATAATGATAATTCAGGTAATAATTTTCAAAACTAAAGCTGTCCAAAGAATTACAACATCCTTACACAATATTTTCTACATTATCTTTCTTACACCTGTGATAAGATGAAAGACAGAGAGACAGAAAAACAAAATGCCTTAATTTATTAGTTTATAAAAAGTAGAATCCAGAAATGCAAAAGCAATTCTTCATTACTCCCTTAGTAGTGCTTTGGACCCAATACAAGCTGCAATTACTGAAGACCCACTTCCTAAATAAGGACAACTTTTCAATTCAAAATTGATTCCAGTGTCTTTGGAGGTGTGAAAAAACCACACACAAAGACACACACACATATTAACCACAGTAACTCTCAATTCTAAGGGGAGAATTTTATGAAAAAGAAGCAACTTTCTGAAAGCAAACAAAAAGCGGCAGCTAAAAGGGTAAAAAGGCTTATCCATAATAGGAAGACTATTAAAAGACACTCTTATTTGAAGCTCACAATAAGTGTATAAAAATTTTCAAGACTATATTAAAGGAAGGAGAAAAAAGATGTTGCTTTTAAACTGCAGAAAAAAAGAAGCTATTAGAAGTAAAAAGCTTTTTGCACAAAGCTGTAGTTATCGTTTAATTAAAAAAAGAAGGGACATAATGCTAATGAGCTACATTTAAAACAATAAAAGAGGATTCTGAGACTTAGTATGCTGTTTACATACAAAAATTAACACATACACCCCCAAAAAAGCCCCACTTTCTGAAACATTTGAAAAGGAACCCACCAAAGAAACTTTAGGGTCCATAAATCCTTGACCTGTAAACAGAGTGCTGATGCCACAAAAGAAAAAGGTACAATTTGGGAGCCTTCTGTCAAGCAGAACATTTTCTTGGACAGATTGTTTACAGGCACCTTACCTTGATTCAACCCATTTCCATGTCTTCCTGCCAGCTCACTGGTATCACCAAAATGCAATACGTACCTAGTACAATGTATTAAAAAGCACCAAGAACTTAAAGATTATGACTTTATAATCTCATTTAGGATGCCTTAAATCTTCCATGCAGAAGGGTAGGACACCAGTGGATCTACTAGATACCTTCCTTTGTTAAGCATTTTCAAACCCTAATAACAGTTTTGACATAGCTCTTGAGGAAATAATACTTCAGAAAATCAGCTCATAAGCTAGAGGCCATTCTCCATTTGCTGTGTCATTAGCATGCTCTTCAGCAATGTTGGACTGTCATACCTTAACCAACTGATGTATCCCAGCACATCTGGCCCTCCATCAGCTGGCTTGCATACTTAAAGGTGAAAACATGTCAATAAACAGCACAGAAGTAGCTTTCAGGTTGCCAGACCGTATCAACTTAATTGCCTCTTCTTGAACATTTCCTGTCCTCATCATTTATTTATGTACATTTTGGTGTACTAAAAATGTGAAATTTTCAAAAGAAAATCAGAATATTTGTAGTGTCTGTTTTGGTCTTGCTTTATTTCAGCTAAATTGTGGATCTGCCTACTCAAATGGACACATTTAGAAAATATAAATAAAGCAAATGCTTACAAATATGCCCTACTTTTACAGTCATCTTTCTTTATGCATTTTTATTAGCTAATAACAAGCAGAGCTTCCATGCAGCTTATGAGCTAAAAGACACTGGGTTTTTTTGAAAAGCAAACACAGCCATCTAACAAGCAAGTACATTTTCAAACAGAATTGTGTATAGCATGATGGTCTCCATTGAGAAATATTTGAAGAAAGATGCAGTTCTCATGGATCTATGATTACATGGCAATGAAATCTAATTTATTACATTATTCACCAGAGAGAAGTTCTGGTACTTTTGGCAGGTTTCTCAGCATGCAAGCAAACAAATGACCACCTGCATTGCCCAGCACAGAATTTGCTGTTCTTTGTTTTTGCCATAAATGTCTACACTTTATAGCTGCTCTGGGCCAGTGATTCAAACAAAACAAGAAAAAAAGCAGAAGTCAGTGGAACAAGGGAAGGAAGAGTCATAACTAGAAGAGCAAAATATTTCTGATTAATGAAGGCTTCTGGTAGGACAGAGCTTACAGGAGTAATTATACAGCATCAACTATAGTTCCAAAAATAATAGCAATGTACTATCACTCTGTGGAGATACACTCCAAAGATTTACTTTTAGTACCATGAAGACATAGTCAGAACACATGGAAGATAGAAAGATCTCAATATACATTACTGACATCAGCATCTTGTCTTTAATAGTCTTGTTTTTAGTAGATGGCAGAGACATAGCAAATCTAAGTTGTTTTACCAAAGTATAGGTAAGTTATTGACTAAATCCAGAAACACTAAGTAAGCATTCAGGAAAACACAGTAAGTCAGCTTACTGTAGCTCAGAGATCCAAGTGTGAGGCAGATGATTTCAAGTATGGAGGGATTTAAGGGATGGAAATGGTACTGTGGTAATGAATCAGATCACAGAGGGCATTTAGTGTGAAGCTGGGTATAAGAACATGGGAGAAAAGTCTACAGGAAACTAAATTTACTTAGCTCTTCTGCTTGTGGAACAGTATGTTACACATTACATTATATTCTTTCACTTTCCTTGTGAATGTGTATTTTTCATGGAGTATCCTTTCACATGAACCTAAAGATTCTATGATTCTATGAACAAATCTGAGGGTATACCTACAAAGTCCATCATCACTTGAAAGGTCAGACCTGCTTAGCAGTATGTATGTACCCTACTGACTAGCATCTGAAGGAGGCCTATTAACTTCCTAACGGCTTAGCTGCGGGTACCTTTTACTAGCAACACGAGAGAAAGAATTAAAGAATATGAGTTTCCTGAAGAAAACTCTTACCTCAGTCCAGCTGGGATCTACTCAGATCACTTAGCTCAGTACAGCTTTTGTAAGAATGTGAAATATGCATCTTTTCTTAGTCACGTGCACAAACAATGTAAAGTCTACTTATGAAAAACATTTGATTCTAATAGCCTTTTCTGGCTAAGATGAAGATGCCATCTCTTCTATTAATTTTGACAAGTTCAGCTGAATTGTTTTCAATATTCTGTCACTAACACTGTAGATTTTAAACAGGTACATCTGTTGGAAGTGGCATTAGCACATTAGTTAAAGTTTAGTTGTTCAAGCAGCATGATGTATTGAAAAGAAGTATATCCATCCTAATGTCATTAAAGAAGAAAGACACCTTTTCTTCTAAACAATGTATGAGTACACCAGGACTCATCTAACATTTTAATTGGCAGGATTTTGATGCTGAAAGTGTAACTTGAAATTCCTCCTGTAAATCTTAATTGCATCATCTTTATTACAATCTTATTTCTGCCTCTTTTTGTCATTAAATTTCAATGTATTTTGTGTGAACCACTTCCTTGTTTATGCCTTCAGTTTGTGCTTCACTGATTCTTGTGACTTCTTTGCTTGTTGCAAAAGGTTCATAGGGAACAGGATATAATTAAATAAATAAAAATAACAAATTCTCCAGAACAAGTGCAAACGAAATTTGCAATAAATACATCACACATGATTTGAAGTCATTAAAAAACACAGTTCAGCACAAAATGTGATAATGCCTTTAGATGTGTTAAATTACCATTTAATTTTAATTTAACAAGGCTGTTATTGTATAGAATTGAATAGCATTCAACTGTGAAAGAAGCACATCTGGGAGCTTGATGAAGATACATTTACTATAATTCAAACACAATTCATTTATTGTCAACATCCCTTACTTTTTTTTTGACAGTTAAGTCTGGCTGCCCTTAGTATTTCCAATATCAGGTCAGTAAAAACACATTTGTGCATTGGATAATTTGAGGCTTGCATAGTGGCTAGTTATATGTATACACCATTTATGCTTCACTTAAAAGACCACAGAGTGTTGATGTTCAGAACCGGGCATATCTCAGAGAACATAATGCAGCAGCCTCTTAGGAGTCTGAACACAAAACTTGTTCCATCTGGCTGGTCAGTAGAAAATATTTTGTAAATTTCAAACACTTTTTCTTTTAAATAAACACTGAAAATGCTGAAGTTTTTGCAAGACCAAGATGTTTTTCAAAGAAATTGCTTTTGATGGTATTGCCTTTGTACTAAAAAACTGTTCCCCAAATATACCCCAAATACCAAGGATTAATTTCTCTCTTAAGTACTTGAACTTTAATTTAAAATGCTGTGATTTTGCTTTAAAGGTTACTTCTTGATTTATTTATTTTTTTAATACCTGTCTTCTTTTATATTCACGACATATTTAGGAACTACTGCACAATATACATGAGAGGAAAAATTTTTATGAGAAAGAGGAAACATCTTTACAAAAAGTTTGGTGATAGAGTCAATACCAAGAAGCAACTACTCTTAAATCTTCTTTTGAAAGAGAACAGCTTTTTTTTTGTGCTGTTATGCCACATTATAACATTAATGGACCATATTTTGAAGGAATTTAAAAATTGGGGAATAGATTGAGGTAGGAAACATGGAACAAATTTCAAATAGTAGAATTTCCCATTAAATTCCTATTCCCTTGAAATGCAAAATTCAAGTTTCAACTTACTATGGCATTTACTGCTTTATTTCTCTGTTTATCAAGCTAGCAAGGAATTTAAGATTGAGACTTTCTGTGCAGTGGTCATATGTTCTCCAAAGCTTGTCCCTGTGCTGCCTACACTACAAGCATCAGACAGGAAACCCAGGAGCAGACAGGATCATTTATTGGCCTTTGATAGATTGAGACCCAATAATTACTGAGAGAAAAACCTACTGCCAATCATTAAGCTCATATAAATGCAACTGCATTAAATGACGATAAAAGACATTCCTCTAATTAAGCCTCATTAAGTACCTTTTTAGCAATCAGATTGTATTGAATTAACTGAAAATAGCTGACCTATAAAATCGAATTCAGACCTAGCTAAAATCTGTTTCGCCGTGGGCTCTCTTTCTTTTTTGTCATGTCACAAGTTATCTATTGGTAAAAGCAGAACTTGCCTTAAATAGTGCAGTCATCAGGATTTGCAGAGTGTGACACTTAAATATTTCACCCATTTGAGACACATTAATTATTATCCAAACTTCTGTGGTCAAATTTTACTGCATTTACATTACATAAATAAACACAACTACTGAGGTACTCTCAAAACACTGCATCTTACAGGTGGCTGAAACACACTGGGCCATACTCTTTCCCAACCTTGGACTGATGTAGCATAGCTGATCTCATCCACCTCCTCCCAGATTCTGTCATTCCCCTCCAATAAATCAACAATTCTGGAGGGAAGGGGCAAACTCAAAACTGTCAAATTCTGTCTAGCCATCAGTTTCACTGTGCCACAGGGAATTTGCAGCCAGATTATGACCACTCTATGTCATCTAATTCATGCAAATGACCATATTAGAAAAACTGACTGAATATAATGAGACAATTAAGGACTTTGTTAAATCTGATTAAGGGCATGGGAAAATCCTCATGCATAGGGAGACTGCAAAAAATACTTGTTTACCTGAAGGCAGACCTGAAAGGGGAGAAACTTGAATAAAGAATGAAAATGCCAACAGATCTGGAGCAGCAGGATCAGGAATGTTTTCCATCATTCACACAGAAGCATGAGGATCATGAGGTGGAACTCAAAAGTGGCACACATAAAACAGACTCATAGGAAGATATAACTAAACAGGAACTAATGAGTACACATAGTCCTACAGCAATTTTGCCAGATTTGCTTATTTCTTTGTTCAGTGTTATTTTTTAAGGAGGAAAAAAAGTACCATTTTTAATTTGAAGAGGCTGTGTATAGCTGTTTTCTTCAATTTTGCACCTTTCCCTGAATTGTATCAGTTAAATATATTTATTGTGCATCTCCCCCACCTTTCTATTCTGCAGTCTAGGAAATCAGCATTTTTTTTCCTAAGTAAAGTATTGTATAGGAACTCTTTCTTTGTGATCCTTATCCTGGAAAAGAAATTTTGACACTATTTACCCACTCTAGCTAGATATTATGACAAAAAGGATCATATAAATGAGTCCCTCTGTTTTTGAAATATTTTTCGTCCTTATATGCTTCTAAGATTGAGTTACATGCCTGTGAAGAGGAATATTCCTATTATTCCCAATTTACAAGTGGGGAGCTGAAGTATGTGGATGGACAGAAGTCCAGATAAAAAAATATTTAAATCCCACAGGAGAGACTCATTTGATATGAAACTTCACTCAGTGACAGAAATGCTTGTTACTGGATACTAATCCAATCACTAGCTTTGCCTTCTCTTCAGCTTCTTATTACTAGCAGCTAGGAGCAGATTGGTCCAGAACTACAATACAAGCATCTTCTGTGGATCATACTACTTTAAGAGGTTGCCACAGTAAAGACAGATGGATTTCTGGTGATGGGTGAATGTCCCTCTTCCCCATGGCAGGAATACCCAGACAGAAAGAAAAGAACCCTAAATAACTTCAAATTAATGAAACAGAAACAACCAAATCAGAAGAAATAATCTATTTACAATCTAGAGTGGTAGCTACAGAAGTAACAGAAAGCAATAAAATAAACTACTTGCTTTTCAGAGCACTATCCTTAGCAATTAAAAACATCTCTATGAAAGAACACAACCTCAGGAAATGCCTAGCAATTTCTATCAACCAATCAATACAGCTATTCTTAACGTTTATACTTTAAGTGGCTTCCATAAACCTCTTTACCAGCTTGTAACTCCAGAGTTCTGCTACATTCCACCAATTAAATGTAGTGGCACTAATATAGACTTATGTCAGTTTTTTCATTTGTGACAGTAAATTTTTCTGTTTCTGCAAATCCAGTCTAATGATTGAGAATTTGACGCCTTCTACTGCACAAAGGCTTTGAATTTATCCAACTTCCTCATAAATTCTCCTTTGTAAATGTTGCCAGCTGGAATTGCCATCTCATGGCCATTTTACCATTAGTTCCATACTATTATTTGAGAAGAATTTAATGGCAGCTCTGTCATTGACTTCAGTGGTATTAGAATAAAGCTACTCACAAGGTAAGTAAAAGGAGAATTAATGCACATTTGGTGTCATGAAAAGTCCCATCTTGATGAGAGAAATTGGCATAGCTTTTTACATAAATGCTTTCTTTACTTGGATAATAATCTTCCAGAGGATATTAGTATTTTATTACATTTTTAAAAACAACTTTTGCTGAGATTCATTCCAGCTGACGCTTACTGTTTGGTACTGCTTAGTACTACCATAAAATAGTACCAACATTTTTTGTTTTATTTATTGTCTTGGATTTCTCTACTTTTTTTTTTCTTTAAAATTAACTTCTGTCACGTGAATAAGGAGGAGGAAGACTGCAAAGATGTCTATGCGTAATACTCTTGGTCTCAGCTGGATCTTCAGTGCTAATGCATTTGTACATCACATTTATTGCAGTATTATTCAAGGCAGTGGGTGCTAAATGCTGTTCAGTTACATAAGACAGGGAAGTTTTGGCTCCAAACTACTTGTACCTCATGCCTCTTGTGTAAACTGCCAATAAAAAAAAATAACCAAAGTTTTACCTCCAAAAAAAGTGAACTGCAGAGCAGGAATGCACATAACCTCCTGTTAGGCACTTAAAGCGTTCCATTCAGGAGAATCCAAGGCTCCCTTTAGTCCTTTTATATTGTTTCAGAAATCTGTTCTGTTTGCTTATCATGTAGCCTGGAAGGACTAACCATAGCCCAGGACCGTATTGTGCTAAGTCCCGTGCAAATGACTGAGTCTCTCATTTCAACAACTTGTACTGAAGAAATAAGGGAAAATGGACTGCTATAAAAAAACTGTATTCTACGGAAACAGTGTAACTGTATTGGTGACAATGGAAGAAAGTTGTTGCATCACATCAGTGGCTTAACTGGTGTCAGATAATACAGGGAAGACATTAAAGTCAAGTTTTTAAATTAATTCTGCTATCTGTGACATGGGGCTTTTGGACGGTGACTTCCAAAGGGGTCATCTCAGTTTTCCTTATTGAAGACACAGAAGTTAAGAATTTGTACCCTCAGAAAGGGATTGTTAAAAGGATGTTGAATATGCAGGCAGATGTCCAAGTGTAAATGGGTTTCTATTATGCAGTTTTCTGAATATTCCAGCAATCATTGTTAGCATATCACTGTCTGCAATCAGAGCTGTGCAAACAGAAGAATGCTGTTCTTATGTATCTTCCTTTAAAAGCAGAGAACAAGCTTGATCTACCCCCAAAAGATCTTGATTTTAAATTGCTAACATGTATCTGGTTGTCTGATTTTGTTTTCTGAAGAGTTATAGTTCATTTAGATTTTGTAACTGCTTTTTCAGCCTCTTGTATACAATGAATATTTAAAGAAAAAATAAAGCTACTAAAGATGTGCTTGATTCATTAAAATTGGGTTTATAGCAATTTCAGTTATTAACATGCCTTGAGGGAAAACTCTTTTTTAAATGGTTTGTTGAAACCCAGAAATTCTTACAGATTCTTTTCACCAGTGATATATTCTACAATATTCACCAGATTTTCGAAGATCTAACTATAGAAAGGATTTAATGCATTTCAAGCACGTAAGAAAAGACAATTGCTCCTAATTAAATATTGCATACTTTGCTATCTTTAAATACAACGACAAAAAAAGATGCCCTGTTTTTTCCTCATGAGGTACATTAGACACCAGGGTAAAAAGAACTGCCTCTTTTTTACAGTGTATAAGATCACTATGTTACGCAAAGACTAGACAGACACAGCCATAGACAAAGAGAAAAAATTGTTCAGTGTTTGAAATATCAACTTAGATTTCCACAATCTCTATTACAGATTTAACAAGATTTGATGGAATTGACCTTTGTATAACAGTCATTGGAAGCACTTATAAAAGAATACTTTCCTAACTGCATTTTCTTTCTATTTATATCCACCTACCGAGTGTGGAAACTGGAAATAGCTCATTTAATTCCACTGCAAATTCTTAAAGTCAAGTTGCACAGGGTTTGTCAGGGCACAAAATCTGGTGCACTCAGTCAACAGGAAGAGTTATGTAGCACAAAGCACGTGCGGCAGCCTAATTGGGAAATTCAGATTGTTCTTTTGTATCTAAAAAACCACACAGGATATGTTGTGATGACTCTATGATTTGCTGCCTTTGCCAGTCCTGATATTTGTGTTACACTGGGAACCTACAGCTGCAGAACTTGACATACCTTCTCTAACAACAGTAGATTCTGAGTGTGTTATTGCACCATCAATCCTTAGGCTCATATACTACTGCAGCAGAAGGTACGCAGAAACCCAGGGTGTTTTGTGTGGTGAAAGAGTAAATAAAATTATGTGACACTAAAATGCTGACATCAGTGGAAATGCTAATGAAAAGCTATTAGTTTTAATGGTGCAAAAAAATTGTTACCAGAATTCATTACATATCTCTAGAGAAAAAAATACCCACAACTTTTAGTGTAGTGCCTATGTAGTGACCTCTACAGAGAAAAAAAAAGAGGTAGAATGACTCTAGATGCATAGGAAGAATGCATAAAACTACATATAAATGTGGATAGCACATTTCTTTCACTGATCCTCAGTCTCATATTCCCCAGAGGCAGCATGATGATACACAGAAGAAGGGAACATCACTAGCCATGATCAGCAGCCTCTTAAAACTTTGCCTCCCAGAGCACATGTTCTCACTATTTTATCCTAAGAAAATTTTCTTCTTATTATTGAAAATTTATCAAAAATGGGACAATGAAATCTTTTAAAAATCTCTTCTGCTGGATCCTAGTTACTTTGATGTTCACTGTATTGTTTTTAGTTCTTTCTCAGTACTGAAGCATTTCCTAAAGTTTGCAAGTTGGAGCAGGATTTTCATTTGGTATGGGGCCAACATATAACAAGAAACAGTCCTTTTTACAGATCTGGTTGTGTGCCTATAATGCAATAATTTATGAGCTCTGCATCTATCCAGTTCTAACACCTGCAGGGTAGTTCTGGCTCATATGAACAGCATCTCTACTACTGAAGGACAGGTGCCCTGGCACCAGCTACTTTTGGTATATTATCTATACCAGTTTAGTACAATATTTGCGGTAAAGGTGCCACTTGGCCCACAGACGCAACAAAACATGTGCCATTTGGTAATCTAAATAAGTCAGAAAAAAAGAAAAGACAAGGGCACTGACTTTCCTCAGGTCACCCAACACGTCTGTGCTGGTTTGGCTGAGATAATTTTCTACATAGTAGCTAGTTTGGGGCTATGTTAGGTTTCTGCTGAAAACAGCATTGATAATAAAGGGATGTTTTTGTTATTGCTGAGCAGTGCTTACACAGAGTCAAGGCCTTCTCTGCTCCTCATCCCACCCCACCAGTGAGTAGGCTGAGGGTATACAAGCTGGGAGGGGACACAGCTGGGATAGCTGACCCCAACTGACCAAAGAGATATTCCAGACCATATGACATTATGCTCAGTATATAAAGCTGGGGAAAGAAGAAGGAAGAGTGGAGGGGGGTGGTGTTTGTCTTCCCAGCTCACCACTATGCATTACGGAGCCCTGCTTTCCTGGAGATGGCTGAACACCTGCCTACCAATGGGAAGCGGTGAATGAGTTCTTTGTTTTGCTTTGCATGTACATGTGGCTTTTGCTTTACGTATTAAACTGTCTTTATCTCAATCCATGAGTTTTCTCAGTTTTACTCTTCTGATTCTCTCCCCCATCCCACTGGGGGGAGTGAGCGAGTGGCTGTGTGGTGCTTAGTTGCTGGCTGGGGTTAAACCATGACAACATCCCAGTCAGAGGCAGGAGCAGGATCAACATCTCCTAAATACCTTCTGAAGTCTTTCAGTGTTTGCAGGATGAGTAACTCATATAATTCCTGACAGAGAGACCAGCTATGTAATGCCTCTCTCAAGTCCTGCAGGTGATCTAAGGAAAGAAGATTGAGCAATACACAGGCTGCTCACTCATTCCACAGCAAACTAGTAAAAGCAATTAAACTCTGCCCAAAATTACCTGGAAAATGGTAAAAATGGAGTATTGCCCTCTTCCTCCCATCAGTGAAAAATAAAAGTAAAACTAGGGTTCCTGACACACTAGGAGATACTGTTGAATTTAAATGCATGTTCATGTTCATCTTCTTTCAATAGCAACTTGGAGACACCTTGAACATTCTTCACTGAGCCACTGAACAGAAAGCAAATACACCAGCAACATTAAAAAAAAAAGGGAAACAAAATCATAAAATTCCAGCTCTGACAGAAGAAAATATAATCTAAAAATACTTCAGGTGCTTTCCAAGGAATAACAGTTCAGTTACTTGACATCCTAATAATAATCTCTTTCCTTATCTACTTGTGTAGTTTTAACAGCAAAGTCAAGTTGTATGTCCTTCACTCTGTTATCCTCTAAAAAGAGATTTTAATCACTCTTTATTCCATGATGGGTACACTACACACATAGGCACAAGGAGATTTGTAAAATCAAATCTGTCTTTTAATAAATAGAGTAGTGCAAACAAAAATAGAGAAATTAGAGGGAAACACAAGGAATATGAACAACTGAGGGCAGAATCTCAGACCATGCAGAAAAATCCTCAAGGACTTAGACTCTTCAATGAGCCAATCTGTGGAGTCAATGGCATAAATTGAACTATTCCATCCTTCAACCCCAAGCCCAGCAACAGCTTGTGCATCAACAATAAAAGATTTCCTCATCTGCATCTTCGTGTACTGCCACTGATATCTTCCCTGACAATTTAAAAGAAAATTAGGAAAATGGAAAGGGAAGGACACAAAGAGTACCAACTTTTTACTCAGCAGAGGCAGAAGCAAATGCTACCTCAGAGATCAGCCTGTCAACCTATACCTTTATCTCACCTTCTGCAGGGTGTGTGTGAGCAACACGTATAGCATCCATAAAGTACATTTCAAAGTAGTTTCAATTTTTTTACGGGTTTTGAATCTATTTTTTATTTTCTTCTGTGACTCTCAGCCATGCTCAGTCTCTCCACTGATTTGTATCACAGTGTGGGGGGCAAGTTCTATGTGACTACACAAACAGTCATGCACCAGAATAATAGAATAATTATTCCAAACACTGATTTCAATTGTCTTCTATGACAGAACTTCCGTGTTGCAAGCAGTGAAATTTCACACTTTCCACAGTCCTTTATTTGAATAATTCTGAAAAATTAGCATAGTTTCACTCCCAAATCTGTTGAATGCAAATAATTAGATGGATCATAATAGCTGACCTTCAGACAGACAACAACTGCGATAATCAACACATCTCTTTCACCACTGTGTCAAAAGCCACACAGGTTTAAAGGCTTGACCAAGTGCTAACATAGCACTAAAAAGTAAAAGCTCTGATTTTTACTGGCTTCATTAACACACAAAAAAAGATCTGTTCAAATCAGGATAACAACCCTGAAAAAACAGGTGCTCTAAGTACAAATTAGTTCATACTCAGCCACATCGCTGAGCAATGCAATTTGCAGAAGTGCTGAGCATAGCAGGACCTCTGACTTACCTATAGCTATATAGCTCAGACTTGCTTCATCAGAAAGTGAAATAAAGTATTATAAGAACTTATATAAGGAATTTATCGCCATAAATTTATTTGTTGCTTAACTTTCTTCTTGCACCATCAATCACTCAGATGAGCTTTCTTACTTATTTGGAAGATCTCAAAATCTAATCTCAAAACCCCACTACCTGAGTGGGGTGCTTTTTTTACTTTTTTCTTCAGCTCAACTTTGTTGCCTTAACATTTTCTACTGCAGTACCAGACTTGCCATTTTCTGTACATTACCTCTGGCCAACAGGGAATATCATTAGTTAGAGCAGTCAGTTTTCCCTTTCCCTACAGAAATCAAGTGTGTCATTGCTACAGTGCTCTTGGTCTCTGTAAGCCAATGGAGTATCAGTCTTCATAACCCTTTCAAACCGAGCAAGTTCTGCACATAACACTCAAGCTATGTTAGGAAGGTAGTTTAGCGTTAATTGCAATTTCTCAGTTTTTCAAGCTGAAGAAAATTAATGTAGATATTAAGTAAAGAGGCTATGAGCTTTCACAGAGAGGAAGCCTGATGTTAGTTTGTATGATTCCAGCCTCTGAAGGGACCAGGCATTTCAAGCTGCCCATAACAGGGGATACTGAGGATTTAGCACTGGTAAAAATTAGGTTACATTTTAGGCTGAGATTTTTGAAACTCTTGCTGTAAATGCCTTCTGGGATTTGGGGGCTTCTTTACTTTTAAACAAAATAACTCAGCTTGTTAACACTTAGGAAACTCATCCTACAAATTATTTGCTATTTACAAAATGTATCATGCTTCTTTTTTTAAATAAACTCAGACACGCCCATTTACCCAGCTGAGAACAATAGACATCAATTTGGATGGAACTACTTATTTTACAGTTTTTCATGTTCTATATCTACTTTTTCCTCTAGTAAGCTCTATTCAAATGATCTGCTGGGGTTTTTTGTCATTGCATTTTTAAAGGGCTTACCTTGTCACTCATTAGAACCTTTCCAGCACAGCTGTGCCCAAGGGTTCTAACCTACATAGTATTCCTGCAGTTGCTAGGGCACAGAAATCCAGCACTCATCTCATGAAAGGCAGATCAAACAGTTTGGGCCAAATCTCTAGCTGGTGTAAAATTACAGGACACCATTATTTAAAAGAAATCTCTAAAGTAGAACTCTCTTCCCAAATTGTGCATTACTCACAACTGGGGACAGAAAAAGCAACGTGTTTGGAACTTTTCTACTCCCTAAACCCGGTGTTAAAAGCACAGCATGTGCGCTATGCTAAGTCGCTATCCTAGCCCCTGAGGTGACTTATTGATTTGAGGTTACACCTCACATCATGAACTTGCACATAATCTAAGCTATCTAGCTCACCTACATGATTATTAATGTTCCATTAATATCTGTTCCATAATTAAATTCACCTCAGAAGCAAAGTTGCAGAATTTAAAGCAGCACACAGACCAACCAGGCTTTGAAGTTCAGTCTTTGTCAGTGAAGATTATAACACTTATGCTACTTTTCACTTGTCATGACAGATTTACTGCTTATTTTCTACAACCTTTCCCAGGAGCCAGCATATTCTTGTCATTCTAATGTCACAGTTTAGTTTTCAAGGGTAGCTGTTTAATGTTTTAAGTTTTGCTCGTATGAAGATGGAACAAGTAGCCAAAGTGCATATTTTGACAATCTTCTCACTGGTATCAGTTCTGCAATGAACATTAGGGAGGAAGCACAGATTAGTGGGTAGATTAGAAGCTAAGCAGAATCAAAATTCTGAAATCTGGACTGCTAAATAGCCCTAGGAAACACTCAGGCTCTTCCTATACAAGCTTCTTCAGCTTTTTGGGGTTTTAGATTTAAATGGATATGGTAACATCTTATGTACCTCTGTATAGAGTTTTCAGATCCTAATATTAATTTTTTAGTACCAGGAATTCTTCACATTGTTACTAGAGATTAGAATCATTCACCTTACCAAATCTGAAGGTGTTTAGTGGACTGGTTTGGATGGGAAGACAGCATTATAAGGAGAGAGTATAACCTGAGTACTTCAGTGAAAAATATATTAAACACATGTGAAAATTAGTTGCAGCAGGACTATTGAAAGAGAACTGAACCATCTCTCACAAACGCTACTTAAAAATACTGAAGTAATTATTTATGATTGAGCTTGATGGCAAGCAGATCAAGGAAACATGGCTAAAGGCATCACAATGTCCAGTAACCAGAAGCCTGGATGCAAAATGCCAGCAGCCAGGTTTTGAGCCATGACCCAGTATCCCCAGGAGGTCAGAAATGAAAAAACTCAAGCTGTAAACAAATGAGAGACATTTCTGTGTAAGTGTCAGATACATTAAAGCACTTTCTAGAGTTTTAGAGCTGTTAAGTTCTTCAAATACACATAACCAATGAGATTTTTCTTAAAATTCAAGCTCTAAACACTTAATCATCAGTGAACAGTTACAACTTTTCTACAAGCATGTTAATTGTTCAGAGTGTTACACCAAATTAAATTATCTATATTTAAAGCTCAAGACTTATTAAAATGGCATATGAAACAGCACTATTTTTCTGCTGTTATCAGCTTTCCAAGTGATTGTTTAATTCTACTGGAAATGTAAGGTATCCTATTAATTGGGAATAAAACAAGGCTATGCTGAACTGAGGGGTTATGGCTACATATTTCAGTAGACTGATTGCATTGACTCACACATTGATGTTCAGACACCTAACATTCAGCAAAGGATGAGAAAGCATATAGAAGGCAAACTCCTTTTGCAGAGGCAGTGTTATGGAGCAGAGCGGATTCTGAGCAAGTATTTCATAGGCACAGTTCTTCTGTGCACTTTATCATCACGCTCAATTTTCCATTGTTGCACTTTGCCTTTCATCTGGATGGATATTTTGAAGAGTTTGCTAAGGACTTTGCAAGGCCAGAGAAGAGCATAAGCATGGATCTAATTTAGTTTGTGTGGTTGGTACCAAAATTTTGAGCAAACCTTTCTTTTTGCCTTTCCAGGTTCTGTTTCTTCAAGTCCATTTAGAATAAATAATTGCTACTGTTTACATATGCCATCTGGTATGGAGCTCTGAACTACTGTCTAACTCTTGATTTGCTACAGTAAGCCTTTTTTGGACTGAAAATTCTTCCAATACAAGTTCATAGAAATTTCTACCAGCTCCAAACTTTATGCCACACACAAGAGTCATTCTAGTGCCAGGAATACTTATGCCACTATTTATATCAAATCACAAAAAAATAGAAATGGGCACTTCCAGTGCAGGATACCTGATTTTTTTAAACCTCCTTAATCAAGTAAAGCTTGGTTTCAACTCATCTTAACCTTTAAGTTCACCTAAAATTCAAAACAGTCAGGGGTAACAAATCCTCAAGAACAAAAATAACAAATAAAAATAACTTTACATTAGGAAAAGGGAAATTGCCTCCTCCTAACACAGTTAAAATATTAATGCTTTTTCTCCAGAGATCCCCAACTCACACAGGAACTAACACAAAACTCAGACCTGGCTAATAATCATTCACCATATGGAATTTATGACAATGACTCCAATTAAGCTTTAATGTTCAAATTTCATTGATGGAGAAATGCCAGAGGAGTGGCAAATTCCAATTTTTCTTATTGGTTCTTTCTCCCAAGACATACTTTCCTTTTCTGCTTAGCAGGTTGCCCTGATAGATACCTACTTACTCTTTGATGGCTGAGAAATGTGGGGGAAAAGAAAGTTGGAAAGAGAGAATTATTGCAGGATGCAAACACATGTTGGTCATGAAGGTTGGCAATGACGAGGTTGTGCAAAGAAGTCTAAAAGCAATTAAAAGGGACTCCAGAGCACTGGGGCGACTGGTTGATGGAGCAGGAGCACAGGCAGTGTTTTCATCAATCCCTTCAGTGGCAGGGAGGAACACTGAAGGAACAGGAAAACACACCTGCTTAACACATGGCTCAGAGGCTGGTGCCATCAGTGGAATTTTGGGCTTTTTGACCATGGGGCGGTTTACACAGCACCGGGCCTGCTGGCAGCAGATGGAGTTCAACTGTCTCCAAGGGGGAAAAGGATTCTCACTTACGAGTTGGTGGACCTCATCAAGAGGGCTTTAAATTAGATTTGAAGGGGGAAGGCTGAAACCAGGCTCACTAGAGATGAGCCTAGGGATGGCATGCAGATGTTGGGGGTGAAATTGATAGCCCAGCTCAAGTGCATCTACACCAATGCATGCAGCATGGGCAGCAAACAGGAGGAGATGGAAGGCATTGTGCAGCGGGACAGCTATGACTTACTCGCCATCACAGAAACATGGCGGGATGTTTCTGTGGAAACATCTGGAGTGCTGCAATGGATGGCTATAAGCTCCTCAGAAGGGATAGGCATGGAAGGAGAGGTGGTGTGGTGGCTCTGTATGTTAGGGAGCATTTTCATTGTATAGAACTCAATGATCGTGATGACCAACTCAAGTGCTTATGGATAAGGATGAGGGGGAAAGAAAACAAGGCTGATATCTTGCTTGGTGTCTGTTATAGACCACTCAACCAGGATGAAGAAGCAGATGAAGCATTCTACAAGTGGCTGGCAGAAGTCTCACAGTTGCTAGCCCTTGTTCTTGTAGGGGACTTCAATCTACTGGACATCTGCTGGAAGTATAACACAGCAGAGAGGAAACAGTCTAGGAGTTTCCTGGAGTGTGTGGAAGATAACTTCCTAACACAGCTGGTAAGTGTGCCTAGCAGAGGAGGTGCCTTGCTTGACCTGCTGTTTACAAACAGAGAACTACTGCTGGGAGATGTGGTGGTCAGAGGTCATCTTGGGCTTAGGAACCATGCGGGTGCTCACAGGGCATATGCAGGACAACCAAGGGATCAGACCCAGCCAGCATGGGTTCATGAAAGGCAGGTCCTGCTTGACCAACCTGATCTTCTATGACCAGATGACCCACCTAGTGGATGAGGGAAAGGCTGTGGATGTTGTCAACCTGGACTTTAGTAAAGCTTTTGACACTGTGTCCCACAGCATTCTCCTAGAGAAGCTGGCGGCTCATGGCTTAAACCGGTCTACTCTTTGCTGGGTAAAGAACTGGCTGGACAGCTGAGTTCATAGAATCATGGTGAATGCCGTTAAATCCAGCTGGTGGCCGGTCACAAACAGTGTTCCCAAAGGCTCAGTTCTGGGGCTGGTCTTGTTCAATATCTTTATCGAGGACCTGGATTAGGGGATCGAGTGTTCCCTCAGTAAGTTTGTGGCAGACAACACCAAGTTGGGTGGGAGTGTTGATCTGCTCAAGGGCAGGAGGGCTCTGCAGAGGGATCTAGGCAGGCTGGATCGATGGGCTGAGGTCAACTGTATGAGGTTCAATAAGGCCAAGTGCAGGGTCCTGCACTTTGGTCACAACAACCCCATGCAACGCTAGAGGCTTGGGGAAGAGTGGCTGGAGAGCTGCCCGGCGGAAAGGGACCTGGGGGTGCTGGTTGACAGCCGGCTGAACATGAGCCAGCAGTGTGCCCAGATAGCCAAGAAGGCCAACAGCATCCTGGCCTGTTATCAGAAATAGTGTTGCCAGCAGGAGTAGGGAAGTGATTGTGCCCCTGTACTCGGCACTGGTGAGGCCGCAGCTTGAATGCTGTGTTCAGTTTTGGGCCCCTCCCTACAAGGAGAATGTTTTGTTGCTGAAGCGTGTCCAGAGAAGGGCAATGAAACTGGTGAGGGATCTGGAGAACAAGTCTTACAAGGAGCAGCTGAGGGAGCTGGGGTTGTTTAGTCTGGAGAAGAGGAGGCTGAGGGGAGACATCATCGCTCCCTACAACTTCCTGAAAGGGGGTTGTGGTGAGGTGGGTGTTGGCCTCTTCTCCCAAGTAACTAGCAACAGGATGAGAGGAAATGTCCTCAAGTTGCGCCAGAGGAGGTTTAGACTAGATATTAGGAAAAAATTCTTTGCTGAGAGAGTGGTCAAACATTGGAACAGGCTGCCCAGGGAGGTGGTGGAGTCACCATCCCTGGAGGTGTTCAAAAAACCATGTAGATGTAGCATTTTAGGACGTGGTTTAGTGGGCATTCTGGTGTTGCATTTATGGTTGGACTTGATGATCTTAAAGGTCTTTTGCAACCATAATGATTCTGTGATTCTGTAAATGTGCTTTAGGGTTGGCATGTTCCCTCCCCTACATGAGCTTAAAATACACCTTTTGTATTCCTGTGACCTTCATTTCACTCTACTGTTGTAGAAGATACTCCCCAGTTTCAAAGATTATTTCCATCCAAATTTTCTGACACTGGTTTCTCATCTGTCATCAATGCTTGTGTCCTTTTCCTTTATATTTACAGTATGAAACTTGATCGGCTCAATTTCTATTGCATGAAATATATAAATACACCAGCAAATAAAAAGTAGTCTAAAGTCAACAGAGCAACAGGAAGTAACAATATTTTTCAAATACTATAACAGCAGTGTAACAATATTTTTTAAACTGTATGAAACAAATGAAATGGAGCAGCTCACATAAACAGCATGTTTAGTTTATTTCAGTTAACCTTTTTGAAAACAGACAAATACATTACATAAATGACACTCAGCAGAGGTAGATTGCAGAAACACAACTATTTAGAGACCTTCAATGTTTGCAGATGTATTGGGAAAACTATTGCCAAATTTTGCCATATTTTTGGCCATATAAATACTTCTAAACAGACAGGGAAATACAGCCTTGTGTTAAATATTGATAACTGCTCCTATACAGTGAATCATCCTCCAAAGTGGCATTAGGGTAGATGTATATTAAAAACTGTCATTGCAAAACTTCACTCCTTTATATATGCGACATAAACAATGCTGCATATACTACAGTGTGACAGTTAGAGCATAGAAGGAAGAACCTTTCTTCAGTGGTATGTGTTCTCAGCATGTAAAAACCCTATTAATAAGAAGAACTCAATTTTTTCCGTCACCTTTTGTTCTCTCGATTTATTCTTGTTGTTCCTCCTACTTTTTAAGTCTCCTTAGACATCAGTAGAAAAAATATTACCCATGAAGATCTGAAGTGATCACAGCAATTGCACAGCAATGCCAGCTGCAAGATCTAGGTCTGGATGCCAGGCTGTTCCTCACTTTTCAAATCATTTAACTAGCAAGCAAGCAAGCACACCAAATGTAAGGCACTGCAATGTATTAATCTAGCCACTGCCGTGATTTAATTGGCCCAGAAAATTGCTTGAGGTGTTTGGGACTGCAATTAAACCTGGAAAAAGAGTCTTTGGTGGTAGTGGAATTTTTTTTATTATTTTTTAAGAAATCAAATCCTCAGTTAAAACTCATGGGCCTAATTAGAGATTAATTGAAGTTATTCACTGCTGCTTAGTTGAATTACAGCTCAGTAGACATATTTTAAGTGGCAGGTATAAAATTTAGCCTTTTCTTATTCCCCATTTTGCTTCTGCTTCCAAAAATGAGAACGTCCCAAACCAGAAAATTAATTCAATTCAAATTAGAATAATTGTCCATCTTTTCCTTCAGCCTCACAACTTGTAGATTCTCACTGTAATTTGTCTTAAGGAGATTAAATTCATTTTAAGAAAATAATGACCCTTGCCTGCTATTGTTACCATGCTGTGGCTTGTGATCCTGCTGTTGGATATAACAGTTATATAACTGTTATATATAACAGTTGGATATAACATTGGGAATATCCAGCTACATGTACAGAGCTAAAAATAGGGAGGTTACTGCACCAAAACAACAGGTAAATTAGCTAGTTTGGTCTACAAATCTGGGATAAAATCTTACATGAAAAACACAGATAACAATAATTCATGTAGCAGCTACGGGCAAGACACAGATGTCCATTCCATTTAGACACCCAAATAGCCAACAGATTTTTCAGAATAGCTCAGTGTGTAACAGAGCTCTGCACAAGCCATGGTTAGGAAGCAGAGGGCTTGTCTGCAGGCATCTAATATTTGCTTTGCAAGACACCCATGCGTCATGGAATGTTAGGTGAAACACATTCCTGAGTAAAATTTAATAAAGGAAGAAGGAGGCTGTGACCCCATGGGAAGCCCATGCTGGAGCAGGCTCCTAGCAGGACCTGTGGCCCATGGAGAGAGGAGCCCAAGCTGGAAGCAGGTTTGCTGGCAGGACTTGTGACCCCGTGAGGGACCTGTGCTGGAGCAGTCTGTTCCTAAAGGACTGCACCCCATGGCAGGGACCCAAGCTGGAACAGTTCATGAAGAACTGAGCCTGTGGAAAGGACTCAATGTTGGAGAAGTTCATGGAGGACTGTCTCCCACGGGAGGGACCCCACACTGGAGCAGGGGAGGAGTGTGAGGAGTCCTCCCCCTGACAAGGAAGGAGTGGCAGAAGTATGTGATGACCTGACCCGATTCCCTGTCCCTCTGTGCCACTTGGGAGGAGGAAGTAGAGAAAATTGTGAGTGAAGTTGAGCCCGGGAAGAAGGGAGGTGTGAGGGGGAAATGCTTTAAGATTTGGTTTTATTTCTGATCATCCTACTCTGATTTGATTTGTAGTAAATTAATTTTTCCCCAAGTTGAGTCTGTTTTGCTTGTGAGCGTATGGGTGAGTGATATCTTCCCTTCCTTATCTCAGCCCACGAGCTTTTTGTTATAGTTTCTCTCCAATGTCCTGCTGAGGACGGGAGCAATAGAGCAGCTTGGTGGGCACATGGCATCCAGCCAAGATCAACCCCCCACAAGAAAGCAGCAGGCATGATTTCAGTACTTACATGGTTCATTTTCATTAGATTGGTGTGCCATCATATCTTTATTGTCTGGTTATTTGGGTTTAGCAGGACCAGCAGAATGTTCTTTTGTTGTTTGTGGTGGTTATTTTTGGGAGAGGTAGTTTTATTTTAATATGACTGTTCTCCAATCCTGTTGTCACAGAAACAGTGGACATAACTAGTTGACACAATTTTTAACTCCAAACCTTCAGTGCCACTGGGATTGCAGATTGAATTTAATAAGCCAATTTAACAGCCTACTTGAATCCTAATTGCAAATTTTCCTAATAATATGACATTATCCTTTTCAGTACATTCTGAAAGATTTCAGCAGAATATTTTCCTATAGACTAGAATAGTGGTTTTTCTTTGCTTAAATATATGTTGGGTGCCTTTCTCCCCTTCAATTTCAGATAAGTAAGTATTCAACCTTGTAAATTTAGATCATTTATTGACATTTTAAAAGATTTTTCAGGCTGGAAACATTTAGAGCTATTCTGTGTTTTACAGTGACAAGGCTGGATTTCCAATATTATACAGTAAGGATATATGCCTTTGCGGGTTTTTTTCATAGAATGATAGAATGGTTTGGGTTGGAAGTGACCTTAAAGATCATCTAGTTCCAACTCCCCTGCCATGGGCAGGGACACCTTCCACTAGACCCCAGGTTGCTCAAAGCCCCATCCAGCCTGGCCTTGAACACTTCCAAGGATGGGGCATCCACAGCTTCCCTGGGCAACCTGTTCCAGTGCCTCATCACCCTCATAGCAAAGAATTTCTTCCTTATGTCTAATCTAGATCTACCCACTTTCAGTTAGAACTCTCACCCCTTGTTCTATCACCACAAGTCCTTGTAAAAAGTCCCACTCCAGCTTTCCTGTAAGCACTCTTTAGGGTACTGGAATGCTGCTATAAGGTCTCCCCAGAACCTTCTCTTCTCCAGGCTGAACAACCCCAACTCTCTCAGCCTTTTAAGGAAGAAAAGCCATTCAATCTACCAGATTCCCCACTGACTTTATAGATTCAACTTCTAAGCGGTGGATATATTCTAAATATGAACATATTCACCTCAAAAAAAAACAATTTAGTGCAGTGCGCTCCCTTGAAAAGAACAGAACAGTTTCAAGCCCACTCCATTAATATAATATACTCTGAATTAAGACATCTGTCTTAAAAAGTTTCTGGCACTAGGTGGTAACAGCTCCACAGCATTCCCAAAAATAACCACGACACTGAGATACAGCACTGCGATAATTGATGCAGACGGATCATTCGGTGCTACTGTCATAGTGTTCTTCACAACAACACAAGATTAGAAAGTAACATTCATTACAAGACCTTTTATTTTATGTTCTTATAACTTTTACAGAAACAATTTTTCCATAGTGAAAACCAGAATAAAGTATGCTGAATGCTTTTCCCTATAAAAGTAGTACATGTTGAATAAATTTGCTGTTTTAACTTGGATGCATCACTGGTGTCATTGGGAACAACATTATTCTTTCTGATTCCAATCTAAAAATCCTAGCCTGTATGCTTGGAAGTTAGCCATTTCAACTGCAAAAAATAAATAAGTATCTCAGGCAACTCTAAGAAACAACTTGAAAGAAAATAATTTAAAAGTTAAGCAAAAGGTAATAGATCAGGTTTTCACATGGTGTGCAGCAGGCTGTTGGCAGTGATGGTAAGTTGGTTTACATTAGCTGCAGATCTGATGACTTCACTTTACAGGACTCCAGTGGACATGCAGTGTAACATTTCAGACAAACATTTCAGTGCTGTCAAAGAAAGAGGCTGTTGTAGGTACATGCCATGTAGTCTTTTCTGGAAAAGCACTTTTGTTCCACCACAAATACAGCCCATGAGACTGAGAGCTGGAATACACCAATCACAAGTATTGCAGTAACTCACAACAATGGGGAGTTCCTCATAAAGCTGGACTGTAGATGAATTAAGAATTTAAAGAGGGACTTTCAGTCACAATCCATCTGGAAAATTCAAATAACTGTTCTCATAAATTCACCCAATTCAACAGGTTAATGTCTGTTTACTTTCTGAACTGTAACTATACTATAATTATTTTTATTTTGCATTGAATTTAATTTATGCATACTTAAATAATGCATGTATTCTATGTTCTGTCCTTTGGTGTAGCTGGTACCGGAAAAGAGGAGGTAGCCAGAGTTAAGGGAGACAAGAACAAAGAGAAAAAAATCATCTCCACATTTTCAGTTCTACGAATTTAATTACATCTTTAACATTAGCTTAATTTGTCATATACTGATATTTAGTATTAAGCTGTCAGTAATCCTTAACCTTCATTTTTAAGCCCTTTAACAGTATCATAGATGAAGCAATCAAATTTTTGCATTAACCATTATTTTAGCATGACGCCCATCAAGCGTAGTCATGAGCTAGGCTGCTACAGTAACAGGCACGGTGCAGACAGGGAACAAAACACCCAGTTTCTTTTCCAAGATCTTAACATGTAAGCAAAAAGCAAGGCTGGAGAAGAAATGGTAGAGCACAAGGAGACAGAGGGGGACATTTTCAGTCAGGACCACACAGTACAACACAACTCAGCAGCAGTCTAATTTGTCAAGAGACAAAGGAAATTTTAAGGAGATAGTGAAGTGTTTGCGCAGATGTTTACAGTGACCTCCTCCCATCTTGTGCTCACTCAAAAGCTATGAAACAAAGGCTGGGAGCCAGCTTTTGATGCCACGTAGAACATTGCCTAACTCATTGTACCTAATGAGAGAGCATTCTAGGATACCAAAGGCAATTTACAGTCTTCCCATGCATAAAACCTAAGCTCCCACAAACTCTGCACTGACCTCACATACAAGAGTCTGTTTCATCCTCACTTCACTCTTATATCTCACTAACTACCTTGTGTAGAAAATAGATGTCTTCCTAACAGAAATACTACTTGGCTACATCCTTCCTCTTAATTTTCTGTGAGTACTATGAACACTGAATAATTTTCCTGAAAGTGGCTTCACAACAGGGGCAGGTAAGGTCTGTTTTGTCAATGACCCATCGACTATAAAAAGGAACCTCTAAATCCTCTATCAGTACTATGCAGTAATGCTCCAGTTGGTTGTATAAATGATTCTACAAAAACTAGTTCCTATAGTCACTCACTACATGTTTGTTTAAGCATACTATAAACCCTAATATTTTTTCTTCTTTAAAAGAAAAGTTGGTTGGTAACTCAAATTAATGTGTTATTTACTCTCTAGCCTTTCCTGAATGGCTACACGTAAAGTGTCTGTGTGTGTATACACATATAGAGGGACTACAGTTTAGAGTTTAAAAACTACTAAAAACTTTAAAAAACTATTAAAAGATTTGGTTAAATTTGTCCTACAAAAATGCAACTTTCCTATTTGTTGTGCAGTATACTACATGAGATTTTCTAATAATATGGAAAGCAGCAAACAGGTCTCAAATCAGCTTATCATTCAAAGTTTAAACCAATTTCTGACATTTTCTTGTGAATTTGTTTTTTGTGAAGTTTGTGTATTTTTTTCTACCCATGATTTTTTGTCTCAAAACTGCAGGTTATTTGTTGTAATAAATATTGAGTCACATGGAACCACTATACTGTGAGCATGTAAAATTTTGTTTTACTAATACTACCAGTATTTAAATTTATTAAAAAGTCCTTTTGTAACTTTTTATGAAAATTATGTTATATAGACTTTTCCAATTGCAGCAGGAGTTATGAATCGGCTAACCAGAGCCTGCAATGATAAAGTGCTATCCTGAACAAAAGGAATAATGGTCTTGTATTCCTGTAGCATTACATGATTTGGTAAGAGAGATGTGTGAAGTCATTCTGAGGGTATCTACTGTGCAGTCAAAACAAATCACAGAGGATTTTGTAGAGAAATTCAGGTTGCTTTTAAACTAACCAGTTCAGATACTAAGAGCTCTCTGTTCTGCAGAAAAAAAGTCTAATTTAACCTGCTTTTGGCCAGGTTTTTGCAGTCTGTGGTAAATTTGATGCTGCTGTGTTGAGAATCAGAATGCCTGCTCTTGGTGTATTCACAACCATAGTCACTGGTTTGACTTTGGGTGCTGTTTCTTGGTCTTTCCCTGCTTTTCTGTGTTGAATTACTTGAGAACAGAGCTCTTGAAAAGCTTATTTAGTTTACAAAATAGTGTATGGATCTCTACTATTGCAGAGAATTAATTCAAGTCAATATGACAGTGAATATTTAAGATGCACAATGTGTTGTGTTAAAGTAAGCAACAGACTATCATCTGGAGTTAGGCAGGTGCCTGACTAACCAATGCATGCTTCAATGTGATTTTTTTGGAAAAAATGCTTTGAGGATCAGTTGATCATATTATTCATGTTTAAATCTAGGAAATGGAAAAAATAGATTAAAAAGGTCATTTAACAGATCTTCCATGTTAAAATGAAATTAAAAAACTCTTCATAGACAGCCTGTTTGTTTGAACAACCTAATTGTTTTTTATAGAATCTGGGATCAGTCTTTGCAGAATAAACTGACAAAATCCCTCAGGAACTGATGCAGACAGAAGCTGATTTCCAAATAAGTATTTTTTAAAATATGCACCTCTCTTCAGGGTTTCCCCAGCTACTCCATCTGGTTCGATAAAAAAGATTTGTAAAGGTAGGATTACATGGAATTAATGTTGATACTGTATCTGACATTCTATCAGTAGAGTGTGATATTTTGCTACTTTTTAATTTCCTAGCCTAGCATATAATTTTTCTTTTTTTTCCCCCAACTTGTAACGACCTCTATCTTGTTTCATACAACAGCCCCAGAATCAGTCCTGCTGAGAACACTTTGTGGTAAAAGAAGTGAGAAGTTGAACCCACAGAAAGAGAAAAGAGGCAGAAAACAGTGGCTCTAACTGCAAGTTGCCCCAACCACAAAAAAAATTTGTTTTCTATCCTGTTCTCATAAATCCTTGAAATGCCACCGATTTCTCAGTAAATGGAGCACGTAATTTTGAAAAAGAAGGAAAATCTTCCCTTTATTCTAAAGATTACTTTCTGGTCTATGCAAACCAGCGGAAAATCAACACCTACCACTTGAAGGAAGCTGTGGGGCTTAGGCTCTGCATATTTGCAAATGACAGGACTATTTTAGTGTTTATTTCAATGACCAAATCAATGGTTAATAATAGAAAATCACATGACATTCAATAAGGTTTTTGGCCATGATATGAAACATTTTAAAGCAATGTAGCCTTTTCCTTCAAAACAGTCATGTTGGCAAAGATGAATGGCTCAAACTCTGTTTTGAAACAAATCTACAGTTAAGCTCCAAGGAAATCTCTGAACACAAATCAGGGCAGACTTGGATCCACTTAGTGCATTTTGATGAGAACTCCAGAGTAAATATACAGTGATGCTGCTAACAGGAGTGACACCTTGTGTGGTCATAACTGGAAGCATAGGTGCATACTCAGACTTGAGAAATTTTTTCTTCTCAAAGGCACAAGAGTCAACAGAAAGGTTATATACAATATTTATGATGGGATCCCACAGACCTTTCACATATCTCCGCAGAAGTAATGTAGAGCCTTACTGAAGAACAGGTTTAGGATGAACATATTATATGTTGATTTATTTATGCCTAAATAAATTCCTTTTATTTATTCCTAAACTAGGATCACAGCACTTCTGGTAAACTCTCATCAATCTGTCCTTTGAGGACAGAACTAAGGAACCCAGATATCCACAGGTAAGCACTTGTTTTACAAGCAAGGAGATGCTTAAGATCAAATCATGCTGGTTTGGGAAAGAGTTGAAAATTCTTGCACTTCTGAAAATCTGACAAAATCTGTGTGTAAGTTCTGAAAACTCTTATTGATATGATTCAGTGATAAACTGAGTCAAAAAAATGACAAAAATAATTAAAACTGTGTCAAGACCTTGGGATTATGAACTCACCCTCTGAGAAAAGCAATAGATAGCCAAATTTTGCTATTTTACTTGTAAAACTTTCTGAAGAGGTTTATTAAGTTTACTTACTTCATAGTCTCAGAAGGGAAAGCTTCATTACATTTGCTATCATACTGCTGCAGTCACTGTAATATAAGCCTGTATTTTCCTATGGTATGATTAAATACAATATTTAAGACTTAAGTGAATCCATTAATATGACAAATGCAAAAATGACAGCTCTCTTTTTTTAATAAAAAACATTATCCAACAAAATCTAGTGTATAATAACACATCAGAAATATTTTTTTCATGTTATAACATCAGAAGCTAAGTCAGTGAGAAAAAATATTATGTTATCCATGTTATCAAGGTGATGGAATGACAGTAAATGAAATGCCAATTACATATTTATGCAGCACATATCTCAGAGGTTTCTCTTCCCTAGAAAAACTTCAGCTACTCTGAGGAGTAAGTGTAATTAAGGATTTCTTTGGCAAACCTACTACATGCAGTTTACATGTGTTTTTATAGCTGTATTCCTTGAGGAAAATATTGGATGGAAAGTATATAATAACTGGATATAAAGAATGGATTGTCACCTAATGGCTTTGACACCTAAGCATAATTATGCTAATTTTCCACAGGTTAAACATTCACAGCCTACTTTACAAGTTTAGATGCAATAAATGTAGATCCATTGTTAATGTAGATTTGACTCCTCTTGTCCTGAATTACAATTCTTATTATCTTTACTCAGATACTTCCTAATCATAATTTGTAAATCAAAGGCCCCAAACAGTCTGCAAGTTCTCTTTCTATCCCAGCAGGACTTCTAACCATGCTGAGCAACTCAGCACACATATGCCCTTGAGTACAATAAACCAGTGCTACTCCCAGTGCCCCAGGAAAAAACAAATTCGATAGTTATGCAGCAAGCTGGTTCTAAAGATAACGTATTTTAGATAATATGTCAAGAACTTTCTGCCATCCAGTCCCACTCACTGTGAATCAAGAGTCAGGCAAAAATTAAGGAAGTTGTATATTCCAGATCTAATGCCATTGCTTAAAAAGCTGTACACCTAATCACATCATCTTTCTCAGACTCTCTCAAATAGAAAATAAAATGCATGCATCTTAACTGATCTTTCTAATGTAAGAGATCATCAGTAATCATGTACTGGCATATGAAAACAATTAGAATACTTTCATATACTCAACACGAACACTATTTCTAACAACAATAAAACCTGTTAAAAGTGCATATTAGATCTAGCACAAAGTTTTTTATTGCTGTCAGTACAATTGCAGAGTCTTTAGTCGAAGGCTACGAATTCATCTGCAACAGTATGCCTTTCCTTCCTGATATTGTATTAAGACAGTCCTTAGGAAAATCACACTTCCAAAAAACCAAACCAAAAAAAACAGAGAGAGAAGGAAGAATTCACTTGTAACAGGAAGTTCAACGCAGAGGGCTTATTCAGTGGTAGGTTTACTCCAAGTTACAGTCTTGTGCTTCAGAATCAAAGCTTTCATTAATTTAAAATAAAGTCAGTCTCTAGGCTTACAGGTGTATACAAAAACTCTCAGAACACTGAACTAACCAGAAGCAGTACTTTACAATAAGGCATAAATAAAATTTTTTTTATTTAAACTTTTATACCTTTGTTTTATACTTAAATCAATTCATCTGGAAAAACAAGCAGACTCAATATTTTTAAAAGAGAGATGACAGACATATGGGTACCTTAAAGTTTAATAAATTTCCTTCTCTCCTTCCCACCATTGTTCTAAGTTGCTGCAAATAATGTGAAATAATTGTTTTGACACTTATTTTCCCCTAGACCAGATGTGTTGATCTCCCTTAGGTTCTTTAACCAGAGTGATGGCAGATTTTAAACTTCCTGTGCCCACTGTAGCAGCTGTACAAACGCTTAATTAACATAAGAATGGTGGTAAGTATGTGCTATTAAAATGAGGAGGGGAGCAGTGTTCTTATGTAGCCTTTATAATTAATTAAATTTTATGCTATGAGTAAGAGATAAATTGGGAGTGAATAAATGCATTTCAAACCTGCCCTTGGCATCCATTGTATGCTTATTCTCTTTCAGGTGAACCAAATTTTTAGCTTGAGAATTTTTGCATCTATCCAGTGCCAAAGTAAGGGAGTGGTATAACATGTATTTGAGAAAGATTTAGCAAGAAAAAGGAATTTTTCTGGCAAAAAAATCCATATCCTTACAATGCTTCTTATTCCAGTTTTCATTTGCATAAAACTCAGGATATGGCACGTAGCATCTGTTAACTCTGTTACGGTTATGTCAACATGGTGATTTTTTTTTCTTTCAGAAGGATTATAAGTTACTTTTCTCTTTGAGGTGATGCAGTTTTCAGACAACTTAAAACTCAGCTGCCTTCCTCAGGTTTCTCTTGATACTTCCCTTCACTACAGATTCCATTACTGAGAATTTATTGAGTCACTCTCAGTAAATGGTGAGTGCAGGATTTTTTTTTTATGAAGAGGGGAACTGAGACAGTTGATCTTTTGCATATTAAAGAAATTATTTGATGTCAAATTAAGAATAAATTAAGAATAAAAGTGTACTTTGCCAATCATAGAAATTGTCACAAGATTTCTCCTGTGTCTGCTGCTCGCTAGGTTTACAGACATTGTCCTCACTCCTCTAAAATACTAAGACATAAAACTGAACTGGAAAACTGGCACCTCATCAGTTTCTTTTTCATATACAAACATGCATGCATAAAGCATTTACTGTATGCATATATGTATATATCTCCATGTATATATTCATATATAGAGATATATGAATATAGATATATACATACATATGTATGTATGTATAAATAAGTGCTCCTTTCCTGCACCAGCTGTCACCTCTGAAGCATATGCCTGGCTAGGAAAGCAGAAAAATGCTTTTGGAAACAGATACATCTTCTATTTCCATAGTGTGTTGGCAGGAAGTGGTAGTAAGGATTAAGAAATTGGTTCTACGCTTGCTAAGAGCCAAGTGGCTGGGAGGATGCTTTGGGGCATTGTGGATACATTGGTAGTTCCTGAAATGAAGAGAAAAAATGAATTTGTATGCGGTTATCTGAAGTCTCTGTCTATTCCATGCTCATCACTCAGCTACCTAGGCTTGCTCTTTGCAAGGATGCTGCAAATCATGTCTGAAGGCTCTGAGACAAAATCTGACAGACCTTTACACTACCTCTCTGACACATGTACTGCAGCATTCAGGCTCTTTGCAACTTCTTAAAATTCAGAAGGTCAAATTTTGCTCTCGGATATCGCACACAACTCTCATTGCCCTGATTTTAATCTTACCATGGTTCAACTTGCACAAAACACGAGAAACGTGGAGTAGCTTCCATGCTATACATAGCATATATCTGGACCATATCTAGTGCTACAAATAACCCAGGGATGAAGGAGTGGAATTTTTTAAAGGAACAGAGGAAAGACAGAATTATCTGCCTCTGTCCCCAGTCTGGAAGCACACCTCTCCACTCCTGCTATTAATTAAAAGTAATAACTGGTCAATATAAGCACCAAGTGGATCAACTGCCTGCAGACACCTCTACCAGCACATGTCAAGAGCTTGCTTCTCAAAAGAGTGGTATGGAAGCCCTGTTCACATCTTGACTACGTCCCAAAGTCCAGGATAACCATAAGAGCCTGTAGCCAACAGCCCTACTCCTACTGTGGATAGCCTGAGATCAACCCGGATTCACCTCTATGGATGGCTAGGACTTTGAATCATTCTAGGCAATTTGGGTTTGACCTTCATTACACAGCTTTGCCCAAAAATATATGGGAATGTTCAAGGTAGCACAACATGTCAAGAGCCTGGCAGGTAAGTGGCATTATGAGGACTGCCTTACTTTAGTCACAGGTGCATCAGTTGGATTATCCAATGCCACTGTGCTTCTGCAGGCAAGCAATAATATGAACAAGTGGCAAAACTTGGCATCAAACCTCACCATGTGGGAATTCCTGCTCACCACACTTCACCAGCCCTGAAGTTCAGTTACACTGTCTTCAAATTTGCAGCGCTGTAATTGAAAGCAGCGTCAGGCGCTGTCAAAACTGATCCTTGTTGGCAGTGATCAGAATTAATGCATGAACCATTATTGTTTGAACTAAACAGACATATCTATACCTGAGACCTGAAACAATTTCAGATGTACAACAGAGTGGGCAAATGGGGAGGGCAGGCAACTAGTGAGTGCGTGATACATATGTATTCATTTATCAGAGCTTTCAAATGTCATAACAAAATAGAAGACATTGACATCTTCCCAAGATCATATAGAAAGTTCTTAGTCTCCAGTTACTGCAGAGTTAAGCTAAAAATGGGGAGAGCAGTGAACTCTAGCTAACATTTTTTTCCTTTTAAATTAATTTTCAACTGCTCCTGAAAGAGGACAGGCATCAGTTTTCAGAATTGGCAGTGCTTTATTTATTTTATTTTTGTTTAATTCACAGAAAATATACATAGGCAGAAACTCGAGAGTTACCATGGCCTTTTTGCTGCAGGTAGAAAAAAATGTCCCTGCATCCATCACCAGTTAAAATTGACACAAAGTGTTCTTTTCTGATGAGAAAATTTGGTGATAGCTTGAAAAGAAATTACAACTTAAAATTTCCTGCACAGTGAGCAGTGGTCTGAAGAGAAAGAACATGTTCAAGAAATCAGAAACATGTAGAGATCAAACAAAATCTCCAGCTAAATCTACCTTTGAGAGAAACTAATAGTATGAAACAGGGTTATGTACTTCCTCTGGTCTATACTGACAACAGAGGAATTCCTTCATTCCATCCTTCCTCCTTTCCCCTTCCCTCTCTCTTTTTTTCTGCTCCATCGGAGTATATTGTGCATGAAAACTGGAAAAACTTGATCCCATGTTCCAGATCTAATATCTACTCGGATAAGGATAGGAAAATATGAATCAAAACTTTGCAGCTCAGAAATCATCTCCTATGAAACGTTACATAAGCGGAAGGCCATAGGTTGAGATTTGCATTAATCTCCATGAAAAGATGACACCAAAGTGGAAAGGTATTCTGCTATGGACACCCTCTCCTAAGCTGTAATTCTGACTGCTTCTTCCTTGAAACTTACAGGTAATTATTTACCACATCCACAATATATTCTTATGCCATTCCTGTGGTCATTCAGGTGAATGAAAAGTAGAGCTCAGATTGTAACTGAATCTACCGTAAAGCAAAAAAAGATTGAAGATTTTCACGAGGTTAAGAAGGAAAAAGCAGATTCCATATGATGAGCATATGGGAAGCTGTTTCAAGGTCTTTTTTTTTTAATTTTATTTTGTGGGATGGGGTGGGGAGTTGTTGGGTTTAGAGTCTTTGGGGGTTTGTTAATGTTTCTATTTAACAGCTCCTTAATACCACAATATGGAAAAAAACCCTAGAAATTAAGGACCAGAATCTAGAAACTTTCTTGTGCTCCACTGAAGTGCTCAAGTCACACATACTGCTTGAACAAATGAATTCAGAAACACCTTCTGAAACACAGGGGTGTCTCCTAAAAGGCAACACGAAAGTTTAATCCAAGATGGTTGCTGTACAAGACATAGATGGCTATTCTACTTTTCTGAGAATGCTCTAATCACCCAGCTGTAGGGAAGTAACACAACTCTCTGCTCTTCTGCTAGTCATTCTTGAAAGAAAGCAGTGGTATCCTCTCCAATATGACAAATCCTACAAAGGTTCCTCATACACTGCCTAAGAGACTGGGATCCTCAAGGAAAAAAGGTGGAAGAAAACCTTTTTTTTTGCACCTAATAGGGCCTATGCATAGTCTCACACTAAATAGTCAAGCTTTCAACAAGGCATAGACCTAGTGATGCAGAATTGCCTATTTCATGCAAATGAAAGGAGACTCAGACATCCAATAACTCTACATAGAAAGTTAATTCAAATATGCAGTTTACTATCCTGTATGATATCCTCCAGCTAGCCCTGTGCAGTGTAATAGGATCCTGGAAAATCAAGATGCATCACTGCTAGGGATAGAATGAGAAGACGGAAAGAAAAAGTGATCTGTTAAGGGAAATTTTAGAACAGCTTGTATTCAAAAATTCACATGAAGTTTTAAATAGAGTTTCTGATTGAGGCTGTGCAAATCATTGCAATATTTGCTAGTTGGTACGTCCCAAACTTTTGATAACCTGGAATATGCATTCTGCTGAAATGAAAACTATTACAGAAATCATTACATAAACGTTGAAACACTCTCAAAGGCACTGCATGCACATCCTGGTCAGGTAAAAAGAAAAACAGGAGTCTGTAGTTTAAATATCTTTTCCCTTGAAGCAGCAGAGATACAAACTTGCATTATCTTTAAACACTGCAATAGAACATACTTTGAAAGACCATCCTTCAAGGGGACACTAAAGCAACGAAACGTTGGCAGAAATAATTATGCAGAAACCTTTTTGCAAATAATGAGAAATATGTCATCATCTTGCCATTTCCTGGCATGGATATTTATCAGAAGTTCCTGTTCGTTTCGCTGCAATTTCTGTGCATGATCCAGTGGTTAGAACAGAAACTAGCAGAGAAAATGAAAAATTGCTCATTTAAGTTTCAGATATTTTCTGATCAGTTAAAACTTTTTTTCAGGACTTCAGTTTTAATCACTCTCCTTCTACCAATGCCTCCTTCCTCATTGCTTCTATGCTATTATAAATATGCAAAAAAACAGACATTGCTCCCTGGTGTTGGACATTACAGATGAAAAATTCCAAAATAGTTTTCTCAAACTGTTCATTTACTTTGCCTTTTAGCAAATTAATAGTTACAATTTTTGCCATTGTAAACACCCCTTTTTCTACAGAATACACCTCTCAGAACACCCCTAGAAAAGAAGTTGATGAGGTCTAGACATGGACCTATTGGAGTGGGTCCAGAGGAGGGCCACAAAAATGATCAGAGGGATGGAACACCTCTCCTGTGAGAACAGGCTGAGAGAGCTGGGGTTGTTCAGCCTGGAGAAGAGAAGCCTCCGGGGAGACCTTATTGCAGCCTTCCAGTACTTAAAGGGGGCCTATATTGTTACAGGGGATGGGGACAGACTTTTTAGCAGGGCCTGTTGCGATAGGACAAGGGGTAATGATTTTAAACTAAATCATGATTCTATGATTCTGTGATTGCAGCCCTGTCCAACCTGACCTTGAATGTTGCCAGGGATGGGGCATCTACCACCTCTGCGCAACATGTTCCAGTGTTTCAGCACCCTCACTGTAAAAAATTTCTTCCTTATATCTAGTTGAAGATGTCCCTGCTCATTGCAGGGGGCTTGGACCAGATGACCTTTAAAAGTCTCTTCCAACACACACCATTCTATGATTTACGATTTTCCTCCAAAAGAGTATTGTCAATTATGCAGTTTTTGAGTCCTTTCTATCACTAACCAAGTTTCATGTTTACTGGATGGTTGCCAATGCTATACCCTTTGCAAAGGCCTTGTTTGGCTCTTAACATTTCTGCTTTAGGTATCAAGGAAATTTAAAGTCATATATATAAATATTCTAGAAGATTTCTTAATTAAAAGATAGGAACTGGCTACTAAACTACCACCTCAATAGCAATATCCTTTAGAGTGCCAAGTATGCCACAGTAAACAATGTTATAAATCTTATGATTTTTTGAGACTATAAATGACACTGACTGTCCCTTAGCTCTTGTTAAAGGAAATTGTCCACACTCTGGATGGGCACAAAACAGAATGGGGATTCATATAGAGAGAGGGAATATATTCCTTCCGCTTCCAGATTGAATGACAGATTTTTACCACCTACATGCTGAGAATGGTGGCCCAAATACCTGATTCCAACTGAAGCGAGAACATTGATGAGTTTATTTTAGTGGTTAGAATTGTTTCTTACATTACTAAAAACATATCACAGTGGTATTGCAGGTTAGTTGAAACATGTATGATTTTAAAATGTGTTTTATTCTCCTGAGCTTTAATTGGTCTGCTTTGGTCATTTTCTTTCACTTAAAAGAGTAAAGCCATCAACAACGTAAGTTAAATACCTGAATCAGGTCTGGGAATGGGCTTGAGAAAGGAAACACTAATGACAGGAGTGTAGAAAATATCAAGCAATGATGCTTATGCACTTTACATTGTTTTACTGGGTAACGACTCCTCCAACCTCAATTCACTGCTTAAAATCCAGTTAGGAGTGTGACACCTAGCACCTTCTTTAGAGGACTGAAGAGCAGTTTTTGTGGTGGTGTTTGTGTTTTTTTTTTTTTTTCACAAACCCAGCCAAAGTTGATAGATGCTGTGGGTCTGTGTTTTATGGTAGCATTCACCTAGGATGTGGATATCTGATATTTAATTACTGCCTCTGATAGAAGATTCACAACCCCACTTCCTTGTTCCTTAGGAACTGCTCTAACCAACCACACCTAATGCTGCCACTGTATTTTACTCATTATCTTTGTTTCCATGCATTATGTTGTTCTCTTCCCTATCTGAATTTAAACAGGCTAGAAAAGCCTGTCTCTAACACAGGCAACGTATTTGTTGTTTACTGCAGGCTAGAAGAACCCTTTTCATCTGAGAGCTGCCTGGCATTCGCAATAGCTGCGTCTTAGTCCTCTGTCTGCAGGCAGAACTTCAAATTCAGAAATCACAGTCTCCTGCCACCAGGGACAGTCAATAAATAATAGAAAAGTCAGTATTTGCGGGACTGGGGCTGTAATTTTCTGTCAGAAGCTCCAGGTTTGCATGCAAAAGGCATGCAAGAAATGAAATACAAAATCAGAAAAAAAAAATTCAATTTTAAAATCCTATGTGAACGCTTGACTAATCCCATCATTCACAGAAAAGTTCTCCCACACAGAGACAACAGCAAGGAACCAAAATAGTGCAGTTTAAGAGCTTCCTGATCTCTCCACTGCAATCTTTGCTGTTGATATGGCCATTCACTTTACACCTACATTAAGCATTGCAGTAGAACCATAGAATCATAGAATCATCAAGGTTGGAAAAGACCTCTAAGATCATCAAGTCCAACCGTCAGCCCAACACCACCATGCCCACTAAACCACATCCCAAAGTGCCACGTCCACACGTTTTTTGAACATCTCCAGGGATGGTGACTCCACCACTTCCCTAGGCAGCCTGTTCCCCAATATCCAATCTAAACCTCCCCTGGCGCAACTTGAGGCCATTTCCCCTCATCGTATTGCTCATTACGTGGGAGAAGGGACCAACATCCACCTCACCACAACCCCCTTTCAGGTAGTTGTAGAGAGCAATAAGATCTCTCCTCAGCCTCTTCTTCTCCAGGCTGAACAACCCCAGTTCCCTCAGCCACTCCTCATAAGACTTGTTCTCCAGATCCCTCACCAGCTTCATTGCCCTTTTCTGGACATGCTCCAGCAACTCAGTGTCCTTCTTGCAGTGAGGGGCCCAAAACCAAACACAGTATTTGAGCTGCGGCCTCACCAGTGCCGACTACAGGGGCACAATCACTTCCATATAAAGTAAGTCAGCATAAACTCAATTTGGTTGCAATACAGAGGTTAGCCACAGAGGGTTGATGGGACAGAGCCCAGGCTGCTGCTTCTTCCTCCCAAGCATAGCATGAATTATGCATGCACTACCTAATTGTCCGGCAGGTCCCTCTCCCTCTTGCCTTGAGGCTTCAGGCCTTTTTCCTGATTGCTATTCCATAGAATTATCTCTGGCTGTACACACATGTATAAAAAGAAAGCCCATGTCCCATGAGTTTACTATCTAAACAGGAATGAAAGAAAAGAGGTGAGAGCTACTCTTAGGAAGAAGAGCCTGAGGGCAACTTTTAAAGCCTCAGGCAATGAAGGGAGCAGACAGACTAAGGTGGCAGTACAAGCCACCCAGCACTGAACACGGAGAAAGGAAGCCTCTGAAATTTGGTCTTGACCAGAGTCTTACAAATTGTAATGAGAGCTGTATCTCAGAGCAATGGGGTGCTACTGGTAATTTCTGTGTTCTTGGAATTCCTGTATGAAATGAGAAGGAGTTACGATAAGGTCTTAAGACACCTCAAAATTCGGGCACAGAAAAGAGGCTTTAGAAATAATTCCACCCCATAATTGCTTAGTTATCATCGACAGAAAAATCCAGCCCAGTTTTCAAAGGCAGTCTGATATTTGCATCACTTTTTTGCAAAATTATTTTGCATTGTAATCAATGTAAAAGTTGCCACTAAGGTCTTAAGAAATAATCCTGATTTGCCCTAAGTAGAAAGCCAAACTAATTCACCAGTACCAATTTTTGAAAATTTAGGTTTATATAATAAACACTTAGGACAGCTTGCCCTGGAAAAGACCAAACACCACTTACTCTTATTTTTCTTTATAGAAATTGTTTTCCTCTGTTGAGAAGTTACCAAACTAACTCAAACTTCTGAGTGCCACACAGCAACAAAAGAAGCCTTAACAGGACTGAAATTATTTTTCTGGATTGCAGCATCTCAAAAACCTCAGTTCTTCCTCTTATTTTAAAATTTTAAAAATTTGTAAAATTTTAAATAGTGTATTTTAAAAATGTTCTCTCAATTTAGAAAGGAAACAGTTGTAGAGAAAATATTCTCTTCCTGGATTTAACATCTTCTGGAAGATGCCTGAGATGGTAGATGACAAAATTTGATGATTTTTAGAGCCTTATATTCCTAAATATTTCAGATCTTAACTTTAAAACCTCAGAGAAAACAAAGTGTGTCAAATTCATCGGACTGTATAACGGACCCTGAAAACTTTTATTTCCTTAATATGTTTATTAGCTTCAAGGTAAAATCATGTTTTACCTTGAACTTACTCCATGTTCAACTCATTTTAGACTAAGAGCTCAAACACAGTATTGAGCATTAGCAACTGCACCAGCAATATCTATATGCATCCTCGGAGCTCCTGGCAAACAGGGAATAATAAAATCAGAAGTTGCTCCTGATGTCCTAAACTGTGATGCTATTGAAATGCCTAGCACTAGTGCCAACTAATCCAGCTGGCCTCTGATTTCTACAGCAAAAGAGAACCAGCCCAAACTCGTGGCTGTAAAATGAAAGGCTCTGGAATTACAGTTTTGTCTTAGCCTACAATGCAGGAGGATTAAGATAAATCAAACTGCCTTGCAACACATGTTACAATGCAGTGTTTTAGTTTGAAGCTATCAACTTCAGCATCATCAGGTACTCAATCATGTAATTAACATATGGCTGTTGATCACATACTATTGCAAACTGCTAATTAAATATTACAGCTTACCAAGTTTACATTATTAAGAGATGAAAGTGCTTGATATACTATAAAATGGCTGGTGACACCTGTGTGAACTTTGGCCATTATACAGGATCTGGATAGTAACTTACACATTATAACCACAGCAGCTCCTTTTCCATAGGCCCTCATGCCATTATCACCCAGCAACCTGTGATTCAGCAGCAGAATACAAATATTAACTAAGTGCTACCAAAGACCACGTGTCTCTACCTGAACCTTTCTACAATTTGTACCTCTAAGAGTAGCACAGCTTTCTTTCAACTTTCTTCAGGTAGCTATTCTTCCACTTATTTATCCCTATACCATACACCAGTTATAGCACAAGAAACTGCCCTGGAACAGTCCTGGGTCAGAGGAGGCCCACTGATATTCAGAAGAGCTATATTAATACTCTATGACTACATGTTAATATTCTACTGACTACAACTGAATATATAAATAGGTTGGCCTTTCATCATCATTTAGCAAGGTGAGTATACTACTGAAAGCTCACTTACATGTCACATATAGTCATGCATACAACATAGAAAATGCATGTACACACAAAATGACATTGCAGAATGCTACAGTCAGACTTAATAAAAGATTATTATTAGTAATAGTTATTAAAAATTATTTTATGGTGTTATGTCAGTACAAATATATGCATAGCTTTTGTGAAATTGAGAGAAACTGACAATTATTTTTAGGCTGCTTAGAAAAATAACAACAGATGATTATCTAATAAAATGAAATATTCTAGCCAAGGATATTTCTAAGAAATCTGCTTCTGTCATACACTGTTAAGTTTCCAGTATCAAAAAATAACTATCTTTAGCCATAAAACTTCTATGTTCATAGCAATTTTGCAATTCTGAGATTGCATCTGAAGTCACTCTTCACTGATTGCGTATCATTTAGTCTTTCTATCCTAATTTTGTTACTTACTGCTACTTAAAAGGGATTATTTTGCTCATCTCTGATCCCAGGATCCAATAACACTTAACAAAGAATCCTATTTTCTTAAAACTCACAAATGACTCATCTGAATGAACTGAGCCATAGTTATTGAAAATATGGAAATAAACATTTCATTCGTGACAATTTGAAACATTTCTTTTAGCACCTATGGAAGCACATATATGACTGTAAATAGAATTTACCTTTTAGTCATAAATTGATATTTTTATTCTTCACAAATGGAATCTTACCATGTATATAGCACTTTACGTGATAAAAAACAACCCAGTGTGATCAATGTTATCAGAATCCACATATGAGTCTTTTGAGGCATTATCTCAAAGGATCCCCCAGCATCGCCATTGAAGCAAACCTTTCTACAACATGTACAATAAGAATGGTTATGCAGCTTTATAACACTGGTGCACCTGCAGAACAATGCCTTTCTGAAAGGTTTCAGAATAACACAAAAGTTCTCCTGTGCTGCCTGCTTTTGTGTCCAACTTAATAGCTATAGAAAAGGTATTCTTCAGTGCATTAAAGAATGTTAGACAAAAAGATGACCATCCTTAATTTAGCTCATAATCTAATCATGCCTGTTAAGATCTTTGATCTATATAAACTGGCTTTCAAGATCTCCTATAACCATAATTTCTAAAGTTCTTTGTGGTGGTTTCCAATTTTTTTTTTTCTATAAAATCACTCTCTGATGTAATTCTCTTGAGATAGTGAAATGAAAATGAACTTGATTTATTTCACAAAAAAATCTTTAACTCCACACAGAAATTGTGTTGATTGCAAATATCCCACTGAGGAGAAGAGAGAGAACAGGAAAAAGTAAAATAAAAAGGCATTCAATTCTATTCATGAATGAAGCTAGTTAATACATATTCCTATAGCTGCATAAATATTTTGTTGTGAGGGCATTTTTTGGTTTAGTTTCATTTTTCCTATTGATCTTTTTTTCTGTCTTCAGACATGTCGCTTTTTCCTATATTGGGGCATCTTCCTATAAAGTTCATTCTGCAACTTGTTTGTTCATTAACAGCACACATGTGGAACCTATGCAACGGTGTGATAAGCCTCTGCTGCTATGGTGAACAGTTACAGGTTTAGTAAGGACCAACACAACATTGGAATAAAACCAGAACAAAGCAAAGCCAAAAAACCCAGCTCAGTTCACTCTCCAACTTTTCTGACAACTCTGCCATTATTAATAATAACTCTATTATTAAATACTTACTAATTAAATCTAGCACAAATTTTGTTTGTGTTGCTGTGAGACTTTACCAAGCATAAGCACTGTGATCTCTAGCATAAGCAAGGGAAGAAATTTTTCCTAAAAATGTAATCTCCCATAAATGATAAGACATTTAGCTATATCCTTTTCTTTCATCAGGTACAAGTGACATCAGGCAGTATGTGACATTGGCGACTTTGACATTATTTTTTTAACAATAAATTGGATAATTCTCTGGGATTTTTATGGAAAGACACTTTAAGGCCTGATGAATTTTTAGGAGGAGAAAAGGCAAAGAGAAAGCATATTTAAAAAAAAAACCACCACACTAAAAATAATCTAATAACCTAAAAAATTATTGGTTTGACTCTGCTGCTTGAGAGTACCATTAGTGACTTCTTCTTGTGCTTCTATGCTCATCCAGAGAGATACTAGATTTCATGGACTGTAAGACCACAAGCATTTCCCTCCCTTCCTGCAGATCCTGTGCAACCCTGAGAAGCTGAAAATTTTGACAAATGCCATATAAGATGTTTTCTTGCAATTTTTTTCCCCAGTGTGAACTTGAAACAGTGGGAACATGAAACTGGAGCTGTGGGGAAAAAGTTTCAGTATTCTTTAATAAAAACAGCTGAGCAAATTGTACCTACTTCCCAAGCTGGAAAGTGAAACCATCTCCAGGAATCACCTCCTGGGAGGTGAGCTGCTGATGCTTCGTCCTCCCTGTCCCTGCTCAGCATCGTAATTCAGATGTCCCTTCTCTGGGACTTCCCACAGGATTATTACTACTTTGGCAGAACATCCTTTATGACAACAGATACTGGAGCATTTCAAAGAGGGCTTTGAAACAGGGTCCTATCTGCATCAGTAACAATTCATTCTTTGTACTGTTGGCACAACATTGTGTATTAAAAGACAAATCGTTAGGGACAGGGAACTGGTGTTTCAATAGACCATGTTCTTGAAGCTGGCTTTTTTAAAGAGTGATAAAACTCCTTCCCACAAGACAAAAATTGTTTCCCACATTCTCCACATACATGTTGGAGAGAGTGCAAAGAATGCATGAGACGTAAATCATAAAAGCAAGCAATTAAGACAGGGAACCAGAACTCCATTCCTCTGATAATTACATCAAATACTAGAAAAGAAACCTTGTTTAACAAGAACCTGTAAATTCCCAAGCAAGAGAATAGAATGGATAATGAAGCGAGAGCAAAATTATTAAAGAATGACACTGAAATCTGCTATAGAAACTGAGCTCACTTCAGGACAGTTTCAAGCTCTTCCTCACCTATGCACGGAACTCCAGACTCCTCCATCATTTTCTCTGTTAGTATGGGTACTCAAACCTGCCCACTTAGCTGCTCTACCTTTCCAGTCTCCATCTGTAGCTACTTCACCTCTGCATATATTCTACACTTCTCTTTTGAGTGACTTTACAATCCAGAAGAGCCAGAGAAACATCGTAGTGATTTCTCAGCAGCTGCCTCGATGTCACATATGCCCATCCTCTAAGCAATGTTAATTATTCATGCATCTTTCAATACATCAAGCTACAGAAGGTTCAGTGCTGTACTGTATTCTCCCACCAGCAACCCCTGGAGCCCTATGGTCATATTTCTAATGTACCTTTGCTTCATTACCAGGGTGAGATTCTGTACTTGGTAAAGGCAGATCTCTTCCATATCTGATAGCTTCTGTCAACCAGTACAGGATCAGACTTTTTTTTGCTCCCTTAGGAAACTATGTTTATAAGAGCAACCTTTAGTTGTTGTGATTGAAAAGCAGCAGAAATGAAGCACAGATGCAACATTCCAGCATGATGTTTTGTAAAAAAGATATTGTTTGATTTGCAGATAATCCCTGGAAACTCAGTGATGGGCTGCAAATTTTGCTTTGTAACAGTGGATAAATCGGTCTGCTCTGCTTTGCTGCTTTTATCATCCTGCTCAACCCAAGGATACCCTTGTTGAGGTCATGCTGTTCAATATCCCAAACCCTTTAATGTGGTAATGTAATATATTCTATCTACAAGTTTATTATAGAGTACCATCAATAATGATTAAATGAAGGAAAATAATCAGCTTTTGCTGCATGGTCTTCTCATCTGTGACGGGGAAGAATAAAGCATAAACTAGTAGACAACTTACAGTCAAAAAATACCATCTATATCAAATAACTGAGTTTACCTCTTGTAGTATGCAAAGTCTCAGGTCAATACATACTTTAGGCTTAACAGGGCAATGGTGGTGTTACAGAAATGCTGGTTCAGGAAAAAAGAAAACAAAGTTTTCACAGATGTTATGCTAGCTGAGCTTTGAAGAGCTTTCAAGGAGAATTAACAACTTACCTGCATTAGTGATTCTAAGAACTCTTTCAGGTTTGTAAGAGAATCAATTTAAAAGTAAAAATATCTGCTTTATGTGTTAAAGAGTTGTTTATTTGCTTGAAAGAAAATATTTTTAATGGCACAAATACGTTTGACATTTGGGAAATGTGGAATATGTATAAAGACTTACTTCCCAAACTCTTACTTTCAAGAAAATCCATATGAAATGGGGAATTTCTTTAGAAGTTTTGGTTTTGCCTATTGGCATGTGTATCTTCTGTTTCAAATTTCATATAACTCAAAACTTTCATATTTTGGCTCATCTGGACCAGGGAAGACCTGAGATGACAGTAGAGCAGGTGTAATGTTACTGTAATGTTCTCAGAACAGGGAGAGCATCCCTGCTTCTTCTTCCACATCTGCCATATTCCCGCTCACCCGCCACAGAGATTGCAGACTGTAGCTTTTTTCAGATTCAACAGGACAGCATTTTGGGCAGGGACTACGTGTGTATATGTTTTGTTGTTGCTGGGAGTTGGGAAGTAAAGCTATCATAAAAAACAGATAAAACGGTTGCCATGGTTATATTTCCTTCCACCAAAAATATCCCTGTCATTGTAAAGTGCTTAGTAAAACAGAACACGGAAAAATATATAAATAAATGTATATTGCTGTAAGAAAATAAGTAAGTGAAAGAAAGGTTACTCCCCAACCAACCAAAGAAACAAAAAAATCACACCAGAAAGTCAAAACTTTAGCTTAGTGTCATCTGAAACAACTGACAAATAAACATGCAGTCTTGCCAAAAATGATAACTATATTTTGTTTTCAAGACAAACAGGTCTAACTCTTGACATATAACTAAATTACAGTGCCCAAGGGTATCTGAAATACTATAAAGTAGTCTGACAGTCCTGGTTTCAGCCAGGATAGAGCTGGTTTTCTTCACAGAAGCCAGTGTGAGACTGTGTTTTGGATTTGGGATGAGAAACTGTTGATAATGTTTTGGGTTGTTGCTGAGCAGTCAAGGACAGTCCAGCTTCTCCTGCTGGGCTGCCAGCGAGCAGGCTGGGGATGCACAGGGAGCTGGGAGGGGACACAGCCGGGACAGCTGACCCAGACTGGCCAAAGAGATATTCCCTACCATACGACGTCACGCCCAGTACATAAACTGGAGTTGGCCGGGGGGGCGGAAATCGTTGCTCGGGGACGGGCTGTCCATCACGGGGTGGTGAGCAATCGTTGTATTGGGCATCACTTGTTCTTGTACATTCCTTTGTTGGTATTATCATTATTGTTTCCTTCTTTCTTTCTGTCCTATTAAACCATGTTTATCTCAACCCACGAGGTTTTTTTTTTTCCTAATTCTCTCCCCCGTCCCATTGCAGGAGGGGAAGTGAGTGAACGGCTGCATGGTGCTTAGTTGCTGGCTGGGGCTAAACCATGACACTGACCCATCACAGATTAGTAAAATATGCTGTTATAAGGGGGGTCTTGCAAAAAGAGGTAAGCATGAATTCAAATGCACTCAAATGTAGATGGAGTAGAGAAATATCCTACCTGCAAAGTGGCTTAATGGACTAATTATGTACAAGATATTAAGTGATGAAGAAAATAAATGGTATTTGTGAAAGACTGAAAGGACTTCCCAAAAGCACTAAAGCATAAGTTGTTTCTTCAACTCATAGTTTCCCTTCCTTCATAAAAATTAAATTTCTACAACAACCAATCAGCCACAACAGAAGGACGACTCCTCATGTCATTGCCACATCAGGCAGCAAAAAGGAAAAGATGTGTCACTAATTCAAAGACAGAATTCACTAATGCTATGCTCTTAGCAAATACCAGGAGCACAGGATGAAGCAATAGAAAGCAAATTAATAAATCCATTAAAAACCATTTAGTTATCTATCAAAATAATACTGCGCTACGTTTTCAATAGCAAAAGGTCACCAACGCTACAGCAAATTTTCTAAGAAGCACTACAAAGCTAAACAAAGGAAAAGAAGAGAAAAATGAGAACTGTGGCATATGTGATTAATGTGTGGTTACTGGTTTAGATAAACCCATTTTCCCGGGAAAGTTATTTCAGTGGTCATCAGTCAATTCTTTTTTTAAATTTTTTTTAAAGACCTCATGCAAAATGCATGATCATTGTTCTGCTTCATAAAGCAAGTCAAGTTTTCCAACTTTCTTCGCAGTTGCTGAAGCAAAAGGTGCTAATGTACAGAAAGTGACAATACATTGTTTAATAATGTCTTAGATCAACTTGTCTTTATGAAACAATCCCCTCAGTAGCAGGCAGTATGTGACAGAAGTATGTAACACTGCAACAGACTGATCACTTAGGGTAAAGCTGAAACTCCATTAGGTGATAACATCAGCAACAGTGTCAGCAAAAGCATCCTTTATGCCCACTGACCCTAAAGGAGCATAGAGTATCTGCTTTCCCTGTGAGTTACAATTGCCCATGTCCATGAGCAAATTGTTTTCCATTAAGATCACCTTTCAAGTATGTCACAGCTGATGGCTCACACCTTGCTCTTTTCTGGCTGCAGCCCAGCTAGATGTGGTCTAGAACTGAGGGAAGGCACACATATCTCTAATAATGTGTATATTACACATGCTGCCTACAAAACTCAGTCTCCATTGCACAAACGGGCAGATTACAGTTGACAAATGTAAATGAAAAATTTTTGCAAGCCATCAGCAATGCAATTATCCCTTTGGTAGAAAGCAAGCAAAAGCAAGACAGAAGAAATGCCTGTATTTTGTAAGAAGTAACATTGCAGGGAATGGTAAATATGCACCCAAATTGTTCAGAATAAAACAACATTTTAGTTACAAAATGGCAGGTCCTCATCTTTACAAACTGACTTTTGATTTACTCAGCAATAAATTTGAAGTGGAACAGGAAAAGAGTCAAGTTTGCAGACATACCAGCTACAATACAGCCCAATAATGTAACTGTACCACAAGTGTTCAATTTTATTTTTTGCAGTCCAAACACCATATTTTTTGTTTTCAATTTCAATACAGAGAGACAGTGATGGATTATTACAATTATAACTCTATACTACACATCCTATGTAGTAGTATATAGCTACTGTAGTAGTAATAGCATGCGACAAAGATTTTTTTTTTCTTTTTTTGTATATGTGTGGCTCCATGCCCAATTATTTGTGTGAAAATGAGAGTACAGTGAGTTTCTACAGTATTATCTATGCTGTAAAATCCTCTGGTACAAGTGATTTTTATACTCTGAAATCTTGTTGTTGGTTTAGGGATATGGTATAAATGCATGAAAAATGCTTTCAGAGATTTATGATCTATTACTTGGCTGCTGAGGCACATCTCAGTGGCAGAAATAGGTCATCTGATGCCCTTCAGCTACTCTGAATTCACACAGAGTACCCTTCTGAACATATCCATAAGGCTCAGAACTGACTCCCTGAAGTTAAAGAGCAAGCAGAATTAATATGGATTCTGCATCTTCTGCCTTGTCTAATGCTGTAGTGGAGAATTTCAACTTCATCTCTCTGATGACTACTAGGCAGTAGTATAAATAGCTGTGGTTTTATCAGTAACGATGTATATGTCTACGGTCCATACAATAAAAACTTAAAATAAGTCTTTTGGGATTTGTTCTGTGCCTTTTATCACATGCATTTTTTGCTTTATGAAAACCTTATCTATGAAAGTGAATGCACAGGACAAGATTAACTAGATTATGCCTAAGACTTCACCATTTCCAAACATGTTCTAAAACAGTAAGATGTGATCAGATTTGATTGGATTGGGAAGAAAATTAAAATCTCTGCCAAACTAGAAGTTCCGCCTTTCAACCATTATAGCAGTAATACTATTTCATTTTAAGGCTTTCTCTGTGTGTAATTAGTTTTGGTGTCAACATACTTCAGACAGAAACTAAAACTTACACATACACGCATTACTTAGGAATTTTAGTACCAGTGCTCATATGACAGCAACAGGAAAAATAATTATATTTAAATTCAGTTGCTTAACCACTAAGCAAGGTAACTATAACCACAGCCTACCACAGACATTCATCAGTCAGTACATTTTTTAAAGTTTTCTAAAATGCATGCCATGAAAATCAGAAGCATATAATTAAGAGCAACATGCAAACAAGGATTTTTATTTTATATGTAGTCAACATTTCTGTCACAGGTAATTGCAGACCTTAATGAAAACAATTTGATCTATTAAAGATGTATAAAATAAACATGATGGATATGCAAAGCTGATTTCATTTCTTTCAAAAGAAGAAAATGTATTAAAAATCAATTAGGGAAGGGACTGGTTCATATAGGGAACCAATAATAAGATGCATCAGTACAGAACATTTCATTAAAATAATATTCCTTTTCATTTAGTCCCTTAATTAATGTTTCATAAATTAATACTATTCTTTTTCAATCAAATGTATTTGTTATTTGCAAGTATGTTACAAATTGATAAAATAATGGACACATGCATGGCCTATTCTTAAACCCATGAACAGGCTGAGTTCTGGCACTAGCTTTGAAGAGGACAGAATCTCCAAAACTATTCCAAGCATTTTACAAAAAGGGAGCCTTTTGGTAAGATGTTCTCAGTAGGAGCTCCTTAACTATTCACTTCTGCAGTACTATTTTACACCCTGTCTTGGTCGATACTTGGTCTGTTAGTGTGAAGGAAAAGGCAACTGTATTGGTCTCTACAAGAGAACAGTGCTTGTGCCATTTGCTACTTTTTTATTCTTTCCCCTGTTTTCTGTTGTTTTATTTTCAATACAATTTTAATATTTTGCCAGGGATGCTGAAACCATTACCAAGATAGGAATTTGTCAGCTTATTTGTATCTATTATGTAGATTCTCTGCAAATACACAATTCTTTAATCTAACTCAAGCTAGTCAAAGAGATAAGAGAAACAGGACTGATACTGAGCTATTCTGAAGCTCGGGGAAAATGAAACAGATACAAATCAAAGAACGAATGTTGTCCAGGTTCCTCTGCTATTCTGGATTCTTCTGCAGGAGACTCTCTCATGCATTATAAAGGAAATGCATGTTAGAGATATATGCTCTATATTTACTCGAAATTTTCTAATTAAATACCATTGGTAAAAATAGCAGTAAGAACTGAGCAATAATACAGCTATATCTGACTCTACAGAACAGTACTTTATTGCTCATTCTTCTTCATCTCATAACAAGGGAGGTTCTTAAAGGGTCTGGGGTCATGAAACTAATTCTGGGAGAAGGAACATCCAGATGCTGAACTTATAAAGCTGTGATTAAAAAATACATAAATCAAACCAATGAAAAGAAAAAATCCTTGGTTTAGAGACTTCTAAATAAAATGCATAATACATTTTGAGTCCTGAGTCAGGAACACCTCTTTTTTCATCACTCATTTGTTAAGTGTTTCTGTTTATGTGAACAAGCACATACAAATTATATGAGATAAACAAGCAGGTAACAGTGATTGAATTCTTGTTCTAGAGACCTTGGATCAAACTTGACTATAGCTGAAAGTAAACTTAGATTTCATTCTTCTGCAGTTGTTAATGCAACACAGAATGCAAAAGCTGCTAACAAATATCAACATCCTGTCTAAAAAAACCCTGAGCTATGCAACACCAGAAAAGCCACTGTATATGTGGCTTCCAAAAATGGTACATGTTACTTATACAAGAGGAAAAATCACTATTTTTGCACATCACAACCTCTATTAAAGAGTACAGTGCTGTATCAAGTTCACAATACCCACAGGACAGGGCATTCTATACGATCATCATCAGACTCAACATTGCGGATGACAAATGAGAGTGAAACTAATGGAGCTTACTTAGGATACTGATGTGGAAGTTGTAACTCCATTCCTGTTGGTGCTCAGGTATTCAATTCTCCGTCCTAGTATACCAAGAGAACCAGGTAGGAACTTTGCCATGGGCAAAATTAGTTTGTAAATTCTTCTGTCATAATAATGACTTTCTGAGACAAAACTCTAATAGGACTATCAAATAAAGGCATCTACAGAGTTTAAGCTGAGGTGTGCTAAACTTGGGAAAGGATAAGATATTAGTCATCTGTGCTAACAAAGGACTAGACTTAACAATGATCATGGAACTTCAGTCTTAAGTTCTCCTTTTGAAGAATCATCCAACCATAAGTAAGAGAGAAAAAAGTAATAGTTGCAACAAACAAGCCATAAGAAAGTAAAACTGAAGGTAGAACACTGGAAGAACCAACTCTATAAGATATATTTCATACTTCATAAATTTTCATGAATTTTCAGTGCAGTAAGAAATTCAGTACGAAATTACTCGGTGATGCTGTGGGAATAGCAGAAATAGTTCTGTAAGTATTCTATGAGAACAATTTGGCATGCATTATGGAAAATAAACATCAATCTTTTAAGTAATCTTTTAAGTCTGACAGTACTGGCAGAGTTGCAAGGATCAAATATTTGGGTACAACTGTGTACCTAGTGACTGATCAAGTGTATACTTCGAGTCATAAAATCTGACTGTTGTGAAGGCTAATTACTATAGGTTACCAAAAAAAAAAAAAAAAAAAAAAAATCAAATATTGCCAGACTGTGAATGAAGAAGCTAAAGATTCATCAGCTTCTGCAAAGGACATTATTCTTCCTTTTCTGCCACAAGTCCTTTTTGATGACAAACTGCTAGAATTTATATGAGCAAAACTATAAAAAGGTTGGGATCAAAGTTTTGTATTTAAAAGGACACATGATAATTTTCCAATTTGAGGATTGTCATTCATGTTTTCATATTTCTTTTACGTTGTTTTGTAGTATCCAATGGAATACTGTATATCACATCTAGGATATAAATAGAGCGTGCCAGTCCTTTAAAATCAGGCAGCCTTGCCAACTGGGCAAAGAATTTTGAATTACATTTCCACAGATCTGCAACATCACCAGACAAAAATGAAAAAAATGCAAATAATATATTTATTACTCAAGAAGACAGATGGCAGAATTTGTATTAGTGCATTCTGATATAGCAGTAACGCAAGAAGCCAACCCCTCCTCCTGACAAAATTCTACATCATACCAAGGTGGAACAACCTGGTAATTTTAGCAAAAATTGATACATTTTTTTTTTAATAAACTTTGATATATCAAGATTTATCACAAACCTCTTAGTGTTGGCAAAGAGTGGAAGAATCACTCCGTGTTTTGAAAGAGTCAAAATGAACTGAAATTCTATTAGAGTTTTAATAATATAGATTTATATTCTATTATAATTCTATATTAAGTTCTTAATCAAAAATGTCTTTTCATTTTGAAAATATCCTTCCTTTTTCAATTAAGCTGTCCTCTTAAGTTTTTGCTTTTCAAACAGTGAGGAAAAAAACATGTTAGGTCAAATCTTTTGGTCTTGGTTCTTCAACAAATAATATGACATTTAGACATGCTTGGTAGACAAATGTCTGTTATTTTGACAGTTCTGTTGAGAGGATGAGGTCCAAAACTAGGCTAAAGTACGTTTTTCATATATTAATAGCTACTATGTTTCTCATAATGTTTATGCTTGTATCTGTAAACTGTATTTCATGATAAATTAACATGGTAATGAAAATATGTCTTAGCTGTTGGGCTATCACAGTAGTTCTCACCTAGCTGTAACTATTGACAAAGAAAATTGTGAGATATTAAAAAAAAAAGTATATAGAGAATATTGAGAAAAAAAGAATGTCAGTCCTTGAAGTAAACTGTGCTTCTCTAATATAACACTTTATTCTTAGGGCATTCATAATCAAAGAACCACTGCATAAAAATGCAAAAGAAAATTACTACATATGATGCTGAAAACTGATTGATGAGAACAATATTGAGACTTATATATCACCCAATCACAATCAGTAACTTTTAGTCTGTAATCTACCTGCACAACTAAATGCATGTGAAAAATAGACAACATTGCAATAGTTCATTCACAGGAACATACAGCTGAGAATCAAAACATATGATGGCAAAAGCTTCAGTGCACATTTCTTTAAATATTAAAAAGCTGAAAATTAAAGTATGTGACAAAATGGTTTGCTTTCAGATCTTTGTGAAAAGTTTTTCCTTTGCCAGCTACTATTCTTCTCTAAAATAATTTCTACTGCTTCACTGCTGGTCAGATGTCAAATGGGGAACCAGATGTCAAACTGGGGAACCAGAGAACTGTAGCTCATCCTTATCATCTTGGTCATACCAAAATCTTCTCTAACTATTTTTCACCGTTCCGTAATACATGGGTGAAAACACTTATCTGCCTTTTGAAGATATTTCCCAAGTAAGAAATGCTGAGATACAACACTAATGAGTAGCATCAACAGAAATACAGTTAAAAATCCATCCTTGTATTGTCCTAATAAATGCACAAATTTTAAATGCAACCATTTTATTTTAATTAATAAAACCCATAGATGCCTGCATGTAATTCTTTTAACCTGCCTATGCTGAGAAGTCTAAGCGCTGCACATAGACTGTGTCAACATCATCTTTTTTCTAGACAGAGCTCCTTTTAAACAAGCTGCCTCAGAGGCTGAAGGGCAGTTCAGTGTGGGCAACATAGGTTCCCAAATGCCGGGATATGCTGTCAACAATTCCTGGGAGAACTAGCAGTAAGGTTGCTAAACACATCTGCATACACTTTGGTCACATCTGAACAGCATGAGCAGTCACAGATATGCTTGCAACTGCTACTTCTTTGAGCATCAGGTTTGTCCTCTCCAGCACTAAAAAGACAAAAATCAAATCCAAGAGTAAGTTGTAAATGGGTAAAAAAAAAGGTGTGATTGGTGACAGCCAGAAACAGCTTGTTTAAGGACCAAAAATTTGTGAATTGTCTATGGCATTTTCTGGAAGAAGCATTCATAGTTGCTAGAATGGAAGATATTTAAAACAATAAAACACCACAAAGAATGTGTCCTTTGCAAAGGACATAACCTTCAGAAAAGGCAAAAAGGGATACACAAATTGATTTTACGACCATTATTCAATACAGAAGGACACAAGGGTCCTTTGAAGCTGAAAATTATTCTAATCAAACTATTATAACCTATTTTCATCCTAAATCAATTTTCCACATAGGCTTTAGCTGAAATCAGTAAGGTAATAAATGTCAGTCCTGTAAATTCAACGTGAGAGAAAGTTCATAAGCATCTGTTCCTTTAAAAAGTTTTATGTACAAACTTTGGCATTTTTTCCTGAAAGCCTGATGCTGGATATGTAAGGGTTCATAGCCGTGGCTGACAGGGGTGGACACTTTGTAAAACATAAGAAACAGCACCTTTGTAGGTGAAAGACAAACAGTTAACCAAGCTTAACTTCCTGGAAAATGGGTATACTTCACCTACAAAGGGAGCTACGATTTACTTTGCTATCATATTAAAAGCTTAGAAAAACTACTGAATGGTATCCAGTTTCCCCAGGGACAGCAGAGCAGGCTAATAGATCCTGGGTTATAATAGAAGCCTCCAGAGCAATGTGACAATTCAGAGAGGCAAACTTCACACTTGGTGTATGATAATTCCTCTTGAGGTAAACCACAATAATTTGGGGGTTTGTTTACTGTAAAAATACTACATTTAATACTGACCAATATAAACTGTAGAAGGGCACCAGGACCCAGAGCAGAATCCATGTCAGCTCTTTCATAATCTGCAGGCACAGTTTTAAATGGCCTTGTTTATAACGATAGCCACCTTTCTAGCAGAAGAGTTTAGAGTTCTGTTGGTTTCCCTGGCAACTATTAGCAATGCAAGCAAGATACAACATAGGAAAAATAATATTTTACCCAATCCTAATTCCAATAATTTTGCTAATTTTCCTTTCATATCAAGGGTGGCAGGAATGGTAGATAATGCCTTTTCATACCTCTTTAACCATCACATATGATTCTGCCTAAAGTTGTACAAAACAAATGCTAACCTTTTCAAGAAGTTTTCCACAAACAGCTTTTAATCTGTGTATGTTAACTTGGTTGTGTTTCTGGAGGGAGCAAGGAAGGGAGGTTAAGCAAAAGGCAAACACTTCTCCCTGTTCAGCTCTACACCTTTTTCTCAACATATTCCTCTCCTGTTCTGTAACACATGGCATATCAGCAATGGTATGTGTAAACCACACTCCAGAAGAGGCAATTCAGCCTAATTCAGCAGGACTGAGGTTGTGACTCTCTCTTCTTCCTTATTATTTTAACACCAACTGAATTTAGTTTCTGCAGAAATGCCACTTTGATATCTTCTTTTTCCCTGGTACTGGTCCTCCCAGCCTGCCTTTGCTGCTTACATAGATTCACCTTCTGAACATGAATGTCACATTCAAAAGGGAGATGGTTGCTGAGTTATTAAATCCGTGTTGTTTTACCCTCTGTTTGGCAGAGTTGACATTTATATGGACAAGTAATACCTGCTCACATTGCAAAGCTTTCACTGGAACTCAGAAATGAGCAGAGGATGACCTTGAAATGTATACATGAAAAGAAACATTATGTGGCAACCACAGCTGTAAAAAGCAGGGGAAATCCATCCCCCAAATAAATAAATAAATAAAGCCAGAGATTGTCTGAGGGGAAGAGGAAAGAGTTAAAGATAATACAGAATGTGAAGATTATGTGAGTCTGTAGCAGGAAATGAAATTTCATCCCTTTACTGACAGATCTGGAGGAAAAAAAATTGGTATTTCTATTTCTGAAAGACTGTGGTTACAGTAAGGAGTAAGGAGCAGGATGTGGAACTGAAGTGTGTTTTTAAGTGGGGAACAAAGGTAACAATAACATACAGAAGTTCATTAGGATTTTATATAAATGATTTACAATTTTTATATAATTTTTCAGATATAAACTGTAGATTTACACTTCAATATTCTTCCTATATCTTCAAAAAACATTTTCATATTTTTACAGAATACATGGACAATTCTCCACTCAAATCGTTTTTACAGGAAAGAAAGGGTTCTCAGAGAACAAAAACAAATTAAGGCTCTAACCTATTTAAAACTTGTGTCTTCACCCACAGACTCTTCTGTCTGTGCAAGCCCATCTCATTAACACAATTTTATCTCCAGACTAATTGAGTCAAGGCAGATGCAGTCGGCAACAGTGTAGCACATCTACTCTTTCCAGGCATTTCTAGCAAATCAGATGCATGAAGCCTGGAATATTATTAGCATTCTTTAACAAAATGCACCAAGGAAAATCGTGTTGCTTAGTGATGTAACTCAGAAGCTACAGTTTTCAAAAGGTAAATCCAGAGTGAGCATAAAATTACTTCATAGACACAGAGGGATTGAAAACAGAAGCAGAAAGAAAAAAATGGTACCAAACTGACCTTCTGTGTACCAAGTCAAGTGACAACCAAATCCTGTGAGCATGTGTGCCACTCTCAGAAAGGATATTTGCTTTGTCTCCACTTTTAACTTGGGAACTGCAGTTGTCTTCATGCATCTACAGTGCAGTGCAGGCTGGTGCAGAGATGCCTGAACCAACTACAAACATGCAAGCCGTGAAAATTGCCGCGCAAATAAAACAATGAGGTGCTAGTTAACAGAGCCAGCACAAACACACTGTGTCCAGGTGCTGGTGTCACTGCAAGACACCTTTCTGTGTCAAGTAGAAGCACCGACACTGATTTTTAAGTTAGAATCTCAACCCAGGGTCAAACTATACAAGCTTGTGCTATGTAGAACTTCTTAATAGACATTGTGTTATTTGTTATTTTTCTTAGAAAGACCCACTACTGGCAAACAAGGGCCCATGAAAGACTCTCAGCTTTCACTTTCCTTTTCTTGAAACAATGTCTGGCTTTAATGTTCACCCAAAAAGCAACCTTGAAACATAATCTAAGTGGCTCAGAAACCTGGAAGGTAAATGAAGAAAATAATCAGGGAAAAAAAAGCCAAACCTTTCAATCATTCAATCCACAGCATTTGAACATTCATATTTGAATCTGTATTGTCCCTCCTGTAAGTCCAGCCCTTTAGAGAAGAAGGATATAGTGTTGACACTATTCCCAGCACATGTTTTGGAACTGTACTGGTTTGAAAACACTGTTCAGTAGCTTCAGTAACTCTGCTGTCATCTCAGAGACAGTCAATCTCACATCAATGGGGAGCACATACAGAAGATAAGATATATGCCCATTCTTCCTTACTCTAACTAGATTCTCCAGTTTTAAACTCAGTCTCGTGAGTTTCCTGTCATGGCAAGGGTTGTGGATAATTGCCTCATGAAGACAGATTTAGGGTAATTCCCACTGTCTTTTAACTCAGCAAGCAGAAATGACTGCTCCAATGATCAGTCTGGATTTGATTTTTAACTCTCACTAAAAAGTGCTGCCTTTTAACATCCATAGTTTGCATCTTAAAAACAACAAGTGCACTTTTGTGGCCTCTAACGGTACAAGTCATTATGTTTGGGTTTCTGATTACATGTAGTCAGATGTCCAAATTACAAGCTCCATTTGGAAATAATTGTGATAACAAAAAGCATTTTGATATGCCAATGTTGTCTAAGAAGGGAAGAACCCCCATTTTGATAAATGAAGTTAACTAACTAAAGAAGTTCTCTTTTCATTCAATGTCAAAACTTTCATAGTCTGTTCTCTGCATATACCTCTCTTTTTTTGCAGTTGTGGCTTATGCAGAGATCTGACAGGGCAGAACCAAGAATTTACAAATAAATTCCTCAACCACACTCCTCTGCTCTTGCAACGGTATACAGAAAAAGACAATTCATCTCTACTCTGGATTTTGTCTCTCCTTTTCTTTGGGAAAACATGCATTAATTCTTTTTGGTGCCATACATACATAATACTTATTACAATGAAAACCAGCAATTCTAATTAGCTTCATAAGGTCATAGAAGCATAGAATTATTTAGGTTGGAAAAAACCTTTATGGTCATTGAGTCCAGCTGTAAAATGACACAGACCAGAAAAGACAGTATAGATATAAAAGCAAACGTAGCTCTACTTGAAAGGGCATACCTCCACAGATGCCGGAGTAACAGTATAGATACCTCCAACGAACTCCAGAACCAGAAACAGGCTAAGTGCATTTTCCTCCCTTTGAGAGACAATTCTTTGGAGCAAAGAACATTCTTGTTTTGCTATCTAAAAAGTTCTTACAAAAAAAGGTTCTTAGTAAAGGCTACAGTTTTGTCAAAAGCTCAGGAAATATATAATCAAAGTATTTAAGATTTCAAAAGGTCCTTAAAGCAGAAAAAAAAAAAGTATTGGATTATGGGTGTTGCAGAACACAGAATTCTATAAAATAATGGAGATATTAGCCTTACAAACTTCTGAGTCTATAGTATAAAGAACTCATACAGGGAAATTCATTCATCAATATTTTTGTTCAACTGTTGTAATCATTCTTGCAAGCAATAATGTTTTACTTGAACTTTGCCTTTATCTTTACTAAAAAGATACTTTAAAAAGATGCACTTCAGCACTGCAACCTTAGCTACTACTTTATTATTATTAATAACAATTACGATGATACTTAGAGCAAACCAGCAAATTTTTAAGTATAAAAATATTAAACCTTGGGTAAAAAATATTTACATCAAGCAACAAGGATTTTATCTGTGGAATCAATGATAACAAGGATTTACCTCAGCTTCAATAATTTTATTTCTCCTAGGAACAGGAAATGCTTCTGTGAATTTAACTTTGAGGATACAGGTGAGACAAGCCTTGTTTTGAATGTTATTCAATGCATCTGGAAGACTACTTATGAAAAAAAAAAAAAAAAGCAGTTTACTGGTGCACTAGAAATTCCTCATCCTCTTGAACTGATAAAACTAAAAATGTTGAGTATATTGAGACTGTTGAAGATTTAAAAGAAATTGCTCACAGAGCAGGAAGAAAACAGAAACTGTCAGATTATGTTAAAGAGTATCCACATGGTAGGACAGCAGAAGTACAGTACACAGAAAAAGAGACACCAGACATAAATATAAGCAGGCATACAATTACTAATGGACATCAAACACTGCTCATTCTCAGTATACTCCTGACACAAAAACTTTCTTTTGGGGATCCCTGGAGTATGAAATGATTCAGCCTCTGCTTGGAGAGTGAATTTAAATATGGGCAGTTTCCACTTAATATGTGCATCTGGCAAAAGCATTGACATTCCAGGTATGATTTATTAAACAGTTCAGTAAAGTTCAGCACAATTACAAACCCAGGCATGGGGAGGCAAGGGTTAACTTTAGGTTGTTAATTTTGGTGCCTAAGAGTCAAAATCCCTATATAGTCATTGGCAAAACTGAACCAGAGCAAAGGGTTATTCAGAGGACCTAGGCTATGGGCCTAGAGCAATCTCCACTCACTATGCAAGATGTGTAAGATAGATGGCTAGTATCACTTTGTGTCAATACTCTCTATGGTACATGTATGCTTTCGTTGGTTGGGGGTGGGGGTGTGCATAAAAAAAAAAGAAGTGACCTAGACACTTACGAATTTACATCAAATAATGCATCGCTAACATGTGCAATTAAGAAGTTATTAACCTGCTGTGTAGATGAAGGCAATAGCAAACATAAAAACCAACTGGTTTTAACCTGATTGGAGATACCGTTATAATGAAGAGACAGTGTAAAAATGTTTCTGTAAATATTTGAACAGTGCCTGAATTCAGTGCCTCTTCCAGCTCCTAACTCCAGTTCTGACCTAATTGGTTAGAAGGCTTGCATATGCCCAGGAAGAGGCAGACAGAAATGTCAGGTCTGGAAGTACTGTATGTTTCCCTTGTCACACACCAGAGAGTGCAGCAAAGGGAGGTTAGGCAAAATGCCCAAAGTCAAGGACAGTGAGATATAAATAGGAACCGAAATGGATGTAAACACTAACCCATTAGCTTGCTGAGAGCTAACTTCCTGTGTTATCTGTCATTAGCCTTAGTGGGCTAAAGGTCCCGTATTTCAGCATAAATATCTCTTACCCCTTTAAAACAAAAAAACAAGGCTTCACTTAAAATTATAGACTCTGTTTTGCTCTAAGACACAGGTCCACTGGTAGAAGTAGAAAGAATAAAGGTCACGAGACATAATTAGAAATCATATGTCAGCTATGTAGGGTAGTGTCATTATCCCAATTTCACTAGGGAAGGAAGAAGCAGCAGGGTTTCTAACAGGTAAACTGTAGAGTCTTCAGTGCAGCTACAGTGAGAAAGAGCAGTGCAGTTACAAACAATAAAAATAACTTGGTAAATGAAGATGCAAAATTTTCCAAAGGCTCAACAAGAAGGTTTCAGACAAGTACATTATGGAAGGAGATATCAAGATGCTAACTTTGGCATTACAAGTAAAACCAAAACAAGCAAAATTTTACTTTTAGCCCTCAAAACAAAGTAAATAAGAGTTATTACAGCATATATCTTTACTGAGTTGATTCCTTAAATAATATCTGCAATAACCAGGAAATATATTAGTATAAATCTCAAAAGATGACACCTTAAGAAATCTTTAAGAACGGTCTGTAATAGAGAAGAAACACATAAAATAAAAGAAAAATAAGAAATGTTCTCTTCGGCCAAGTTTTCCTGAGACCATTGATTCATAAACTTTCAGATTATGTACCAAATTTCATGTTTCATCTTTTACAAATCAAATCAAACAAAATTTCAGTAGCTTCCGATAACGGTGCATTTCACCCAGAAGAAATAATGCAACAGAGATGCCCTATAACTTTATTACGAAGTCAAATACTTGTAGATGTGTTTGAGATAAAAATACCTATGAAATTTAGTCATGGAACTGCTAGCACAAGAGTACTATCATAAGCATCTTTTTCAATAAAAGCCTACTCAGAAGCATCTTCTGCCCTAATGCACCACTGTATCTATGGGCTTATTGCATTAACTCAAGTTACTGTTGTAATAAGCATTCAGTTTAGTCTCTATAAATTCTGTCACTAACTCAGACTGTAAAGAATTTTTGCCACAGTACAATAGAAAATCTACTATTAATCACCAGATTATGCAAAATTATGCTCATGCTCTCAGTTTAGCAAGCAAATTATCAATGGAAATTCCAGGAAAATGAGATTAATAGCATATCCAAACTGTTTAATATTCACTACTAAATTTAATATTTAGTTACTAAAATTCCCATTATAAATGCTTACAAAAAACATTATGTTTGTGGAAGTATAAATATGAGCACTGTTATTCTGAAGATAGATCTTGGGTTTTGTGGTTTATAAAAGTGCTTGCAGTAAATTGTTTTGCACAATATTAATTAAAATAAAGAACATGACTTTTTCCTCTTAACTGAACTTCTTTGAGAGAGTAGCTTCAAAGCTATGAGACATAATTTTCACCTGTGAAAAAACAATGCTCCTTATGAATAAGTAGCTACAAATTTACACATGAATCAGTTGAATTCAGAACTACCTCAACAAAATAAATCACTCAAAATAACATTGAAACACTGAAAATTTACTGCAAACAACAAAGCAGCATTAAAGGAGACTGGGGGAAATATGTCACACTATGCATAAGTGAAAATACAATTTGCTCAGACTGAACTTTGATTCATCTTTTTCTAAGGTAGTGATGAGCTTCAAAATACTGAAGTTTAAGTTAAACAGTAGAAAATTGTCCCTGTTTGATCACAGTGGAGAAGTTCAAATAGAGTGCTACTGTTCTCAGTGGCAAAAATTGTGAGGTGAAATGTTTTGAATATAAACAATCTGGCAGAATTTAACAGCAAGTTCTACATCCAAAGTTAACTTCCAGGTGAATCAGGAGACAGGAACAGGATGGACTTTGGTCTGGCAAAACCACTGGAGAATAATCAAAGTAGTTCAATATGGAGAAGAAACTGAAACTCTCATGTGGAAGAGATGGGTAGCAGATCTCTAACAGCAAGAAAATCTCTATCAGCAAGAAAATCCCCCCTCTGTGGGACAGGTTTGCAGAGTCATGAAAAATTACTAATAAAAATCTCTCACTGCTCAACTTTTTAAACTGTTAAAACAGCAGGAAAAATTGCTGTTTCTTGGTTTTCTTCCTGATTTCTTAAATATTTAAATTTCATTTGATACTGAGAATCCATTTGTAAATAGTTTGTAACAAAGCTAATAAATTTTGCATATCTGTTTGGAACACTCAGGTAATTTCAATATGAACTGTTAATGAGTTCAACTGGAAAACAGCTTGTTAAAATCACAGCTAACAATTCTAATAACAGAACTTTCTGTCAATATGGTTGTTACATATTCACACTATTACTAGGGTTTGTAATGTGTATAACTTCTAATAATAAAAGTTTTGACCCATTATAATTTATGAAGCCATGTCATAATGACTAAAAATTTCAAGTATGACTAACATTTGCTTTCACCATTATATATTTTTAATTCACATAGGAATACTGGTATATAAGTACTGGAAAATTTATCAACCAATCAAACACTTGTTTTAAATGCAGAAAAATGATTTTGCTATGTACTTTTCAGGGAATGTAAAATCTGAGATGAAGAAATAACAGCAAAAATTATGATAAATTAGTGAGTAACATTAATTGTAAAATACTGCTGTAAAACTAATTTCCCATACCTCACTGGATATCTAAAATTTATCTTCAGGTCTTCAGTATTAGGAAGGAATAATACTTTTTAGAAAAACACTTTTAGAAATATTTATATTGTACACTAGGTTACCTCAAAGTTATAATTTAAGGTTTTAGATAATTATGGATATTTTATTATGCTGTAAGATGGGAAACTGGTAACCAACAAAAATAAACATGAGATATAAATCTTCCTTTTGATTTCCATTATATATTTCATGAACTGCATGAACTCTGAAGAGAAAGCTGAACCAATACAGATCCTGCACACCAGTAAACACAATGGAATTTCTACCACATAAGCAGTTCTCTCCATTCCCAGGTTCCACAGCTGTTTGTTCCACTTCGAGCAGAAGTCTGAATGAGTAGGGCAAACGAGACTTAACCTCAAGGTTAACTATCCATAGGTTTAATTTTACATCAACAGTACACTCTGTTGACTCAAAAAAAGAGTCTTATTTGAAAAATCATACATGATTATAACTGATGTCCATATTTGCAGCATATTATGATGAATGAAAATCCATACTCTATATTATAAAGTACTATATTTTCACTTGAATGGCTCACAAGTAATATGTAATTTAGCAGCACATCAAATACATCTATATGCTGTCTACAAAGACAAATTTATGCCAGTCTTCTGTTACTTGCTTCTCATACCCCAATATACCCCATGGTCTTCTGTAATGTGGCGTGGCTTACCAGTGAATTCATCTTCAAGCTCTGATAATTTCTGAAATGCATGTTACTGGATATATAGGTTATACAGTGAAGAGACGGAATTTGTAAGTAAGAATATAATTATTGTCATTAGACTAAATAGTGACTGCACGGTAATTTATAAAAAGACCTATTTAATAATGAAATACCAAAATGCCTTAACCTCTACCACAAAAAAGAGCGTAAAATTTAAAGCTTGTTTAAAATTAGATGTTCTGATATATTTTTTTCAAACAGATCTATAATTTGATATTCTACTGTTAAAGAAAATGAAAGAAGATAGTGGACTTTTTTTTCTTTGATGATAAAGAAAAATAACCCTGGGCTGGAATTCAAAGGCTCATTAGAAAAGATCTATTTTTCATTCATATCTGGTTTCTTTTTTATATTTTTCTTCTTGGAGGTAATTTCAGGCAATAATTTGTTCTTGTACAGAGTTTATAGGTACTTTTATAAAAAGCTGGGAAAAAAAGAAACCCCACTGATAAGATCAACTAAGGTTGCTTTGGAGCAAAAGCAGGAATGCCACATTTCTCTCCAGAATTTCACCCAGGGTGTGTAAATATGCTGAATGGTACAAATGCAGCAACCTCTCATTTCACATAGATGCATCAAAACTTACTGGACTTCTTGTGCATGAGCTATGCATTTTGCTTAGACATGTTGATCCCACATGTCCTTGGAATTTCTGGGCATCTAGCTAATCTGAAACATGTACAACCCTTCTATCATGTTTCACTATGCAGGATGGATGAACCCTCTCTGTCATTCTAGAAGTTTCCTCGTTCAGTCTCCTCCTTTCTATTTTGTCTAGCAGCCCAGCTCTTCTCTGGACCCATTCTAATACTAATTATTTTCAAGCTGTATAACTTGAATATTAAGGTCTTAGCAGGCTGTTAAGCAACAATATTAATACTTTCCTATTTCATCTGGAAACACCTTCCCTAACATATTTCAAAATAATATGTAGTGTCCCAACAACTATAGCATACCGACAACTCTGCTCATTCCGTCATCAAAGTTATCTCCTTGATCTATTGAACATTTTGTAACTGAGAAGTATTCTTCTCTATAAAAGATAGTTATTACTTTCCCATGTACATGATGCTCATGCATTACTGCATTTTAACCTAATTCATAATTTCATTCTTCAAAGTTATCCAGGACTTTTTACAAAATGATGGATCTTCCTCTACACATAATGTCCAAATTTGTGCTCACTGAAGCTTTAATACTTCATACATTGTGCTACAGTGTTACAAAAAAATATATTGAACACTTTTGACCTCATGAAAAATTCTTCAAAAATTTAATTAATAATTCTACTACTAACTTTCAAGTAAATTAGATTTAAATTCCCTCTCAGACACTAATTCAGATTCATAGACAGGTTGAAAGTACCTTTTGTACTACTTGCAATTTTAATTATTTGCCGTTCTATGCAAGGCCTGATTCATCACTGGCAGTAATACTTGTGTTCTGCATTACTTAATCCAGTTTCTTGTTTTGCAACAAAGAGGCTAGACTCACATGAAATCCTCAGGAACTTGAAAGAAGACTTCTGATAATCAAAAAATCAGTAATTAAAGAGTTAACATATCAGAAAAATCAGGGGACAAACAAGAAAAGGAGAACAAGAATATGAGACAAACATAAACAATCAGGAGAACAACATTATTATTATATATATTTGTAAAGGAAGATACACCTAGTAGAAAAATAAGCCTGTTCTACCATATTCTTCTGCATGACTTCAGCTTGCAGTCCAAAGTTCATAATATACATAAGATGCACTACAATTGCAGTTGTTATCTTAATCATCATTCTCTAAAATATTTGAGCTGTGGATTTATTTCATCTTTGCAATGTGTTTTGTCCTCGCGGTTTCTTTCTAGCTTAATACAGTACTTATTTTATAGCTGTCTCTCTGATACGCCTGTGACAGGCAGCACTTACAGAATTAATGATAGGCTGCTTTGCCATTTCAGCAGTTGGTGACTGATTGATGTTCAGATCTGTCTTCTGAATATTTGTCTCCAGTGAATTCTAGTCAGGTTTGCTGATAAGATGTTGAATTTTGATGCCAATATCAACACCACTAAATGTCTTCCAAATTATGAAGCTAGCTAAATGACTAAATTTGTGTTTTCTTTTCTCCCACTAAATCCCTGCCCCATTTCTAACACACATATACACCAAGTAGCTCTATCTGCACACATTATGATTTTCATAAGAAAGGCCAAAGCAGCTCAATTGAAAATATTTTAGTTCCATAAAAAACAGATTCTTTTTTTTTCTAAAAGGCAGATAACGGTTTATTATTTAAATCACTGGTAAAAGCAATGGCAGTTTAGTATAGCCCTTGCAAACCAAGATACTCAGATACAACTGGATTAGCCAAAAGTTCATGTTTCTTTCTAACCACTGAGGAAATTAAAGTACAGGGAAGTTAATGTCTTTTGAGATAATAGCTGAGATTGTAACTTCTTCCTTTGAGTCAGTCTTGGAGTAGATTTCTGTGGTCTCAACCTTACACAGAAGTCAGAGGTAAGATTGAACATGAATATACTTTTTTCCAGGCTAAGCACTAAGAAATATTTTAGCAAATCTATGTTTCTGATAGACAAAATAAGTAGGGTCAGACCAACAAATGTATAATTTAGCCACAATCTTCAAATTTGATGGAAACAAGGAACCTAAAATCATGTGCATCTGGCCTTACCATTCAAAGATAAAGTGAATGACAATAAGAACAAATGAAAACCACACAGAACTAAAAAAGTTCCACATACGTAGTCCCAGCATGTTAAATGATGAGGCAGGAAATCATTTATCTAACACAGTTTGACTTTAGACATGCCCTTCAAATACTGAAAATACAAGTGCAAACTAAATCAGAATAGCTTCCTGCACTGCATTAGTTATAGGGACAATATTGGAATTACTGGGAGGGAAATCTGAGCTGTGTTATGCAGAAGGTCAGACTACAAGATTATAATGGTCCCATCTGATTTTGAAATCTATGAAGCTATGAATAACTGAAATATCTTTGCAGGATAAACAGAGGAACTGGAATACAACATTTGAGCAGGCAAAAAATTTTTTTCACCTCGCCCACAAAATAAAGTTAAGCAAGATTTGCAAATATCTGCAAAAAAATAGCATTTAAACAGTGAATAGTTGTTTTCACAGCCTTACCATGGCCAATATAGCTGGTTTTGATGTTTCAACCTACTTACTACAGAGACCCATTCAGGAGTAGAGCTGTATGGAAATCTGATTAAAACAGGACATTCCACTTGGCTGAAGATTTTTCCTCTGTTTGCAAATGAACAGAGTAAAAGAACTGTGAAATAGCTTATTTGGTAATTGACTTACAGATCCTTGACCCTAAGAATATGAGGCCATGGTTACATGTCCACTTTAATCTGGCCTTAGCCCAGGATGCTGCTGAAGAGGAGTCTCCTTCCAGTATCCTGTTCCCATCCCTTGAGAAGACTGATGCAGCTCACCAAGTGGCCTCACAAGTGCTAGTGTCAGCACAATGGAGTCTGGGAGATCATGTAGCTGTGGCAATTGGAAACACAGGACTGAATTTATGTCAGACTTAAGTAATTCCATAATCAGTGTCTAGGTCTCTACCAGTTCAGTTGACTGAAAAGCCTAAGATGATAGCTCAAAGCACAAGTATGCTTACTTTCTAACTCATACTCTGCAACTTGTACAGTGGAGTTTTAGGTCATTACTTTCATACTCGTGACCCAAAGATTTATTCAGTTTAGCAATTCCTTCATTACAATTCACACTGCATTGTTGCACAGACTCAGAAAGCAAGCTGCTGAATACAAACATTTGAATTAGAAAAGTCAAAGTCTGTAAATAAATCTTTTATATGCAAACACAAAGAGAAAATAAACACTCCTGTCTTTGGCCTCCAAAGGAAGTCTGTCTTGTGTGTTATTAGAGATAGAAATATGTTAAGAGTTCTATCAAATTACATGTTTTTAACTAAATTCATATCACAATAAAAAAGAATAATGTTCTCTGTGGGGAGAAAAATTATTTGAATTTTGAAAAGGAAACCTTGAAAGATAATGTACAAAAGAGTAAAGATGAAGATAAATTTCTCCCATCAGCCTTTAAAGGACATAAAGGAAGTGAAATGGTCTCTTCTCCCAAGTAACTAGTGATAGAATGAGATGAAATGGCTCACGTTGTGCCAGGGGAGGTTTAGACTCGATATTAGGAAAAATTTCTTTACTGAAAGAGTGCTCAAACATTGGAACAGGCTGCCCAGGGAGGTGGAAGTGTTCAAAAAACATGTAGATGTGGCACTTCAGGACATGATTTAGTGGGCATAGTGGTGTTGGGTTGATGGCTGGGCTTGATGATCTTAAAGATCTTTTCTAACTTTAGTGATTCTGTGATTCTGTGAAATAGTTTTCTCAGGATCCAAATTCTCTGCATGTAGGAACCTATTAGCTATGCTAGTGATTACTACTGTCCAAGAGCACATCATGAAAGACCTCCAGGATCCTCATAAACCATTTAAAGTCTTTTAAACTACAAAACTGAAAAATATCAAGCAAAAGCATCTCCAGGAGAACTGCAGTAATGTGTCCATCAGATCATTAGAGTTTTTTTACATTTTTATGTTCCATCTCACTAAGAGCCTGGGTGGCTCCACAGCAGCTGTTGCTCCTTTTGGAGCATTTCTTGAGAGTCAGTGAAGAGTCATCATCCCTGATCTGAAAAGGCACTTAGTTCACTATTACTATTTTCATGACAAAAATATTTACAGGGCCATGGCCACTGTACTAGTTGCTGTAAAGAGTAGAAGGCAAAAAGCATGGTCCTGATATTACACTGAATCTCCATAATCTTTTGTTTTCATAGACTTTTTATGTGTCCATGAGCTCCTCTAGACCTCTCTACTCCATGTTTTTAGATCATCTATCATTAGGTAGTCAAATAAAACTAGATGCTGATTCCCACAGCTCTGTTTTTTCACAAAATTTATTTTGACATCCATACATAGGGTAAACACTATCTGTGAGCCTAAACAAAAACAAAAGCCCCCTTTTGGTCCACAAAAATAACTTGTAGAAATTTATATCTAAAGGGAATCAGCAATATTTCCTCAGCTGCAGAGAAGTAAAAATGTACCCATTGAGTCTGCTCATTTGAAACTAGGAAAGTGCTTGCTACAGTCTTTCATCTATTTCTATTCATAGTTGTTAATTTTTAAATACACCAAAACAGCAAGAGGACAGAACAGTCAGTCCTGTCAGAACTAGAGAAAAAACACATTAGTCACCTCCTGAAGTGTGGCTCCTTATTCCAGACCTCCTATGGTTTATTTAACAAAGTCAGTGTTTTGCTTTTTCTCTTTGGTCCAGATGCTGTGCATCAAACTCCATCTCAGATAACTGTGTTCATGTCAACTTGCCAGAGAGAAGCAAAAGTGGAGTACCGTCCCTAATGCTCCACTCTACCACGAAACTCCATCTTCCTAGCCACAAACCGATTTTGTAGCCCTTCCTGTTATAGGTCTGTCTTAGGGATTCATTTGCTCTGTGAACATGGGCACACAGAGGAATCAAAGCCATGGACTTGCTATCCCAGTATTGACTTTGTGGCAAATACTGCATGGAAATACTGCATGGAAACACATAATTTACCCCATCCTGCAGAGTGCTTATAGCTGGGACAGGAAAGGCTTTTAGAGCTCTCTCAGCAATGGTGTAGAGGTTGTATAACCCTTTTCTAATGTTCTCCAAACTCTTCTTTGCTTTTATGATAGAATCTATTTCATTTAAAATCTCCTGTACAGACTTTGTGCGAGAAAGGCTAAGAGTTTATTCCTCCAGCCCTGACAGTGTGTAAAGCCTGATGAACTTACTTCATGAAAGTAGGTTTACCTCCATGAGTAAAGTTTCAGAAAAAGATTTTCTTGAGCCTCATTTTCATCTTTCAGATTCAGGAGTTTCCCATGAATACATTAATGGATTGCAATGGGCATTCTTTTTCAGTACTTTCCCATTGTTTCTGATTATAAGCATGGTTTTGATAATAAAAGAGCTGTCCCATAGGTTTGATCTCCTAGATACATTATCTTTGTAATGAAACAGTATCTCTTTCTCCTTCCTTCTCAAGTGCCTGTTCCACATCAAATTTGTCTGCCCGTCTTTCCCTACTTTCTTCCAAATTCTTCATCTGGCAGTGGCTCCTCTGCACTGTTCCAAGGTCTTTCTCCCCTTGAGGCATTACTATTTCTTGACAAATTACTGCGATAAAGAAAAATGTCCCTGCAGAAATTTGTACACTGTAAGACTGGATAGCTCAGAATACCAGAACAAAATTAATCAAAAAATATTGACTCAAAATGACAAAGCATTAGTATTTGGAAGTGTATGTGGGTATCTATAAGAAAAAAAGAAAATTAAATGTATTTATGCATATAAATTATAATGTAATATGGAAATAATGTAACAGAACTTCTACTGTTACAAAATTTTGAGTTGAAACAGTAACTTTGATACACTTAAACCACAATCCAATAAACTTCCTGACATGGAATATTATCTTACTAATTGACTGTACAGAATTGTGCAGGGAGTAGAAGATTACATGATTAATATGCAAGACAAGAAAAACCTACATCAAAAATTATCTTTACATCTGTCTCAATCTTCTGTCCTTCTTTTGGCTTGATATACCCCGTTTTATACCTATTCCAGAAACTGCAAAGTAGAGGTGTGTGATAGGCTGCCTAGTTATATTTAATTTCTTTGTCCCATCCTAGTTGTAAAGATCTGACATGGTAGTATCTGCCATGACCCATGGGAGACCATTGGATAGCCTCTCAACTGTCACAAGTTCCTTCTCTCAGCACTAACAAAGTTTTGTCTTCGATCTACAGTGCAGATGAAAAATATCATCAACAATTTCTCTAGGCAAGCTTCAGGAAGGACAAGAATGAGTTTTTCCTTTGCCTTAAATACCTCTAGTTCATTGAGCAGTGGAAGCTAGGCTGTCATGCCTGAATGAAAACAGGTTGCACACCAGCCATATATGTTTGCTCCTTTTCCAGTAGTTTAAAATAATCAGCCTTCACAGATGGATTTATGGAAGAGAGGCAAGGAGATGCATCCCTCTCTCTCTCTGCCCAGACTGCAGGTGTTGGAACTCCCTGTTTAGCATCTCTGATTCTCTCCTATGTCCCAGTCATTACGTAAAGATAGTTACAGAGTGGATGGTAGGGATGCTTGTCTATCCCAGCAAAAGAAGCCTCAACATAGTAGTCACATATCTAAGCACGGCTGCAAACTTACGGTTCTGGCATTCACAGCCAGGCTGCAGCCACATAATTTTTACTAAGAATATGGCCAAATTTTTATTTCATTAGTGAAATACTGAAATTTCTTTCATTTATTTCTTTATTACACTATACATCAGCACTGGAAAGACATCACAAAAAGCTTCATTAAGAACATAGTATTTCTCATACCCTCATAATTAGCTGTAAATTAGCTGTAAAACTTTTACTTAAAACAAGAAGCATTGCAAGTATTTTAGTACAAATAACAGCTAGGCATGTACTCTTTAATTGGTGTGTATGTCTGCTTCCACAAACAGAGCATCATTTGGTCTCTGTCTGCTTTTTTATTCTAAGTGACAGTTGCAGCAAAAAGAATTTTTTCCTTTGGCTGAGATAGATGATGAGGATTGTTGCTGTTAGAGAACAGTCATATTAAGACTGCATAATTAAATTTGACTGAAAATCTCTCCCAGTTTGCTGCATCCTACTACCTAAAATTCAACTTCTAGTTGTATTAAATAGTATTAAAGATATCAGCTAATAGGCCATGTAGACATGTATGCTTTCCGAAGAGCACCTTCTGCAATGATCATGTATTTGTTACCCACATATTCCTCTTCTTCCTTTCTTTTTTTCCTAGGTGTATTTCATAACATCAGTTTTCACACAACCTTACAGTTTGGCTACTAGCTTCCTAAGTGACCAACTTGTTCCACACACTCTTTTTTTCCATTGAGATGATCTGAACACTCTTGCCAATTGTCCTCAAGTTTGTGCAGAACTCTCAAATATTAGAAACTCATTTGTTATCCACAGTTAATTAGATATAAGGCAGTTTCATTGGAGATAACTTTATTTCTTGGTTTTCTCAGTGCAGAGACATGGATGAGCCAAGATACTAACACGATTTGAGAATGGTTTCGTTGCATGGAATGCTGTGATATTACAGATGGTGGCATGACATGAAATAACATAATATAACAGCTTTTTATTTAAAAAAAAAATGTTTTCCCAACTGTATTCTCTTTTGTAATTGGATATACTGGATCTAAAAAGCTCCACTGTATAAACACAATGAATTAATTGGATTTACTGTTTACTAGAACTCAAAAATGAGGCAAACACTGTGACAGGTATTTTAGGATTAACATCTGTATGCTAGATGGTTCAAACGTTAATGAGGACATTATGTTCATGCAAAATTTCATACTCAGTTATGAGATTTCTGCCTGTGCTATTTGCTAAATTGACTCACAACTCTACCTGCTGTACAGTATCAAAATGGATATTCACTAATTAGCTCTCATTAACTCGAAAAATGGAGACCCCTCCACATACAAAGCCCTTGTGACTTGCAACACAGGAAGAACTGCTACTTTTATTTCATAGAAAGGCACTATTCAACAAATTAAATGACCACTGATATCTATGGAGGTGAGAGAAAGTTACAGAATAGATATTATTGTTTTAATACAACATAGTATTGTATTGTCTGTTCTGAACAATAGACACAAACCAAGAAACTCCAGGTTATGTACTTCCACCACGCAGCATATAGCTTTCACATGGGTGAAATACAACTCCATTCCACTGGAGCCTGTGCTAGTTTTGTCTGGGATAGAGTTAATTTTCTTCATGGTAGCTAGTATGGGGCTATGTTTTGGATTTGTGCTGAAAATAGTGTTGATAATATAGGGATGTTTTCACTATGGCTAAGCAGTGCTTACACAGAGTCAAGGCCTTTTTGGCTTCTCATACCACCCCATCAGTAAGTAGGCTGGGTGTGCAAAATAAGTTGGGAGGGGACAGCTGGGACAGCTGACCCCAACTGGTCAAAGGGATATTCCAGACCATATGATGTCATGCTCAACATCTAAAGCTGGGGGGAAGAAGAAGGAAAGGGGTGTTGTTCAGACTTACGGCCAAGTCTTAGTCTTCCCTAGTCACCATTACACGTGATGGAGCCCTGCTTTCCTGGAGATGGCTGAACACCTGCCTGATGATGAGATTCCTGAATGAATTCCTTGTTTTGCTTTGCTTGTGTGTGTGGCTTTTGCTTTACCTATTTGTGGAGTAATTGCTGAGGGGTACTTTGGAAATTTACCCTCTAAGAACAGCCTTGAAACCAGGTGGAACGTAGCACTCATGTACAACAGGTCTGTGACATGGAGACTCCCTGAACGGCCTTGGATGTTGGCAACATCAGTGGCGCCTGGTGTGCTGACTCTGGGAGAGGTTACATGGAGGGTGGAACAGAGTGGAGACATCGCAGCCACACTCTGTGAACAGGGGAGTTTAAGGATGCACAGGATGTACATTGATAAGCTGCGCTTGCGATGCCCTGGGTCAAAGACCTGTCAACTTTGATGAAGTGCTGTACTTGGAGTGAACTTTGCTAATTATAATATCATTATAATACTAAAATGCACACCCCTCTCAAAAGTTACCACCCTCCCAAGGTGCGACCCCTCCTCAACGAGCGTGCACACTGAATTTTTCCTAGTCTGTACCTTTAAACATGAAGCGAGAGAATTCTGAACCAATCCTGATAAAGGTATGTATGACTGGAGTCACTCAAGCTCCACCTGCAAAGTAAAATACTATAAAGTAGTGTTTTACGAGCTGGATGTTAGGGAAGATACCATCGTCGTGTACTACTCTAACTTCTGGGATCAGTCGATGGGCTGAGCCTCTCTTCCTCCCCATCAGGACGCCGTTGGGTAAGTTTCGAACACTTGGTCATACCAAGTGCCTCCCCGGGAAACTTAGAAAACTCTATATAGAGTCACTTTACATCTTTTAACGCGTTTATAGCCAAGCAGTGTTACTCATATTTTTGGCATTTGCACGTGCTTTGCAGGCAGTGAATTTATCACCGGCAATCCAAAGAACCTGTGTATCTGTTGCTTGAATAAATCGCACTATTGATTGACTCAGCCGTGTGTGTGTTGTCCCTGAACGCGACCGTACCTCTGAGTGCGGCCGTGTTAGTTCAGGAGGTGTCCGGCTGAGCAGGTAGTGTGATGTTAGTAGTGCATCCGGACCCGTGATAGTCCAACGAAGGTGTTGGGCACGACCGGACTACTAACGCTGACTTTGGGCATCATTCAGAACCTAAGCTCAGCCGCCCCCAGTCCCTCTGATATCTGAGGATCGACTGGAAAGCAAGGGGGTTTAGTTTCTGCCAAATTGCTCTGCCTCTTAACGCAACACTATTAAACTGTCTTTATCTCAACTCATCAGTTTTCTCACTTTTAGCTTTCTGATTCTCTTCCCCATCCTGCTGTGGTGGGAGTGAGCAAGCAGCTGTATGGTGTTTAGTTGCTGGCTGGGGTTAAACCACAACAAAGCCAGAGATGGATGCCATCTTAGAGAATCACAGAAGACAAGATACTCTTTCAATTAGCAGCATTTGTATTTTTTAACAAATGCACCCTTACCATGGACATAATTATACATGTATAAACTTGGATTATCTTCTTTCAGTTAGCATAGTTAATTTCCTTCCCAAATGAATAAAAATTGAATCATTAATACACTTTTATTCTGATATCCTTGCAATTACACAAAGATTGTGAGGGACGAAAGTGTTGTGCCCTTTTTGTTTTAACCATATACTTAAACCTCAGCAAGAATATAGGTTTATGCAGGTACCAGTAATTACCTTTCCTATTCAAAATACTTGACTTGTTAAGATTAGCTCCCCATATTCAGAACCAGTTTCTTCATCAGTTACCTCATTCTTTGCTATGTGTAGTTGGGCTACCTTTCCCATAGGCTCAGTACTATGTGTCAACACTATAACAGATTCTTATTTCTCTCAATCTGCAATACAATAAGACAGTATATGACATTTCAAAGGTGATTCTACAGGGACAAGCTAAAGATCTGTAGAGTCTCAGTGCAACAGATTTTAATTATTCAAAGCTATGTAAAACCACAACATATGGCAATTCTTTAAAATCTACCCTTTTCAAATCATTATCAACAAAAAGTAATAATAATTTCTTGAGAATTGAAAATTTTCAACAACATTGTTTTCTCACTGTTTGCAAGCCACTCCTTTCAATTTAAGAGAGGACATATTTTCGTTAGATTTTACATTTCTGTTGTAACAAAATGTTCTGAGTTTACTGAAAATGCCTTAAAAATACACTGTAACATAAATAAATAATAGCATATTCTTTCCTAGAGCAACTACCATTTGGTAAAATAATTTAATACTATTTAGATAATGTTTTATCCTCAGGACAAAATAAATAGGTATATTTAATATAATTTCATCAATATCTTTTTTTGCCCTTATAGCAGAACATTTGGTCAGTTTTCTAAGCATGCAATTTAAGTCACGGCTCTGCGAGTTGTGCGTCATTTGAACTAGAAATTGTTATTGTGCTCACACAAAATGCAATGCAGTCAGTGCAATGCATTGACTTCAACATGTGTTAGACTTTTTTTTTTTTAATGCACACCTCCAGTATTAGAGACTAAATTAACTCATGCATGCACAGAATACATCTTCCATTGGAACAAAAAGGTTTTGCAAGCACTAATACTTGTCTGCTTCAGATTTCTTCCATTCTTTTAAGAATGAAAGCAATAGCCTGAGGACAGGCACATATAAGAACCTACTCACTGATGTTATTTTAATTGCTGTTCACTCCTGTGTCTGTTTTTCTGTGTGATGCCAAGCTAGTTTATGTAGTCACACAGTGATCCCTCTTTGAAGAGCACTCTGTTTCTAACAAGCTTTCCATCAAAATAGTTACATTTGTTTAATGCAAAAAGCTATTTGACATTTAGGATGAAACCATTTAATATGTGAAGAAACCTTAATTAAATAGGACTGATTTGCATATCAGTTGCAAAATAGTAGAGCACTTATGTGGATACATTTGTGCAGAAAGTTCTCTTTGAGCTTCAGTCTGCTCACTTTACTTTGTGATCAATTACTGCTAATGTTAATGTGAGTTTTGACTGAGTAGAGAGGTTAAGATTGAAATTTTCAAGGTTGAAAGTTTCCCATGGACTTACCACACTAAAAGCTGTCTAGGTCATGTTCACAGAGAAATCAGCCTTTAGCAAATGCCCAGTTAAGAAGATGAATGAAACAATCAGATTTCTTCAAGAACCCCTAAACTTTGATCAACCATTCTTCTGTTTGGAGCTATTGGATGTTCAGCAGTTAAGAGACTAATCATTTTGCTTAAGGGTGGAATTGGGAGCTCCACATTTTTAAAAGTTTAGTCCTCTGTGTATGTGCTAAAGGTACTTATACAGCTATCTAGTCAGACTCAACAAAGGTCTAATCAAGAGCCTAAACAATTAAAATATTTGCATGTCCAACTTAGAACAAGCTTAGCAAACAACCTACCCAATCAAAAATGAAAGAACTGGGCAGAACTGGTTCAAAGTTTTCTGTTAGGCATACAGGCAAAATTAATACTATGTTCACCCTCAGGGTAGAAAAATAAATTTTGCAGGACCAGCAGAAGATGTTCCTGTTTGGAAGAGAAATTAAATAAAGATCTTTCACTATGATGTATATTTACAGTTATCTAATGAAAATTTGCTGAAAATCCTAAAATTCAGCAGTATCTGAATGAGCCTGAGAGTCTCCAGGGATCCAATAGTCTTCTTATTGAGAGAGTGCAATAAAATAGGACAAGAATTAACTCCCTGAGGGGATCTTGTGGTTTTCATAGTCACATAATTCTTCCACAGAGTCAAATAACCCAGCCTTAAATAACAATTCTTTAGTTAGCCTTCAGTTCATTTGTATTTCTGGTAAATGAAAAAAGCCTCAGACCTTCATAATCCATTCTCACTGTAGGCAGGTATTACTGGGAATGTCAGAGCACTCAACTTTTATAGACCTAAAGATTTCTTTACTCTCTAGACATTTCAACAGATACTTTTTAGGCTTGTCTCCCTATTTTTTCTTGATAGAATTTGCCCTCAACTACAGGCTATTTTTAATACATATTTCCTATCTCAATAACTAAAGCATTTCACATGAAGTGATCTTGCTTTCTTACCATTTCCAGGGTTGGTGAGCTTTTTCTGTAACTTGGAGAATATGACTTGTGTCTTGCAGACAGATCTTTAAGAAAAGAATGAATACATTTTATAAAGTCAGACCCTTCAGCATACTCTGGAAGGCCAATTATTTTCATGTTTGGTCTTCAGTGGTGATTTTTACTCATTACACTCTGCACAACATTCTGAAACACAATTATACTGTAGTTTTACAGTGTAAACATAGCTGAACCTTGCAGTTTCATATTTTATTGTCTTTTTAAATGAGTGGTAGTATTAAATGCAATGATAACATGGGAAAGAGAATATTTAATGCTGTGAATTTAGTTTTACATTTGTCAATACACACAGATGGTGTAGGGTGGCAATGCTACCATTATTTGAGCAACAATGTCTGCAGGTAAGAGGATGTAAAAGTAAAATGAAAGTTGGAACAGTCTAGTAAAGATTATGAACTAAGATCAATATGTCAGCAATCTGACCTCGCAAATTAAGCAGATGGTTTTCTTTCTTATTGCTGGGCTGCAAAATGTGTAAAATGACCTCTGTGGTCCATTAAATGAGATTCTATTAGACACCAAAAGTAAGACAACTGCTTCCTTCTGTCAAACAAGAAACTGATCATTATATTTTGGTTCTATTGAACACAACTTTGGCAACTAAGAATTATTCAGTGCTTTCCTGTTCCTGTAAAATACTATCCTGTCTCACCCAAAAGAGCAAGAAAAGCTGTTGATTTTAATAAACCAAAAGCTTTTCAATTTTCCTGCCTACTTCCAAAAGAAAAAAAAAACCCACCTTACTTACTGTGTATTTTACAGTAATGTCTTACACCATTCCAGATTTATATCTGTGAGTAATTTTCATCATCTTGGATCACAGTGAATAGCATAGCCAGTCATTACATGATCATTACCAGGCTCACATTTCTTTCTCTAAAGATAAGCTGTAGTAGCAAAGACAGACAGACACTAGTGCTTGTAGTATCCAGGATTTTCTCTTGAGTGCCTGATTCCTAATACATAATATTTTCAGGGTTTTGTTTTAAAAGGTCGGATGATTATATGCCCAGCTTGAACATGCAGTTGTTATAACTCTGTACAGAAACTAGGTATTTCCATAAGAGCAACCTATAAATTATTTGTTGTCCTAATATTGAAAGAAAAAAAAAACACAAACCCAACTGACCAACCACAAAGCTGGTAAAGGGATAATATTTCCAAAAAAGAAACGACCCTGCCACTTTTATAAGATTACTTCAAAGACCAGTGTCAGACCTCACTGATTAAAGTGTTCCAATTACAATTTATCCATAATACTTAATGTTAATTTTCTTCCTGATAGCTGGTATAGTGCTGTGGTTTGTATTTGGAATGAAAATAATGTTGATAGCATACTGGTGGTTTTGGTTGTCAAGTTGCTAAGCAGTCGAGGCCTGCCAGTGAGAAGGCAGGAGTGTGCAAGAAATTGGGAGGGGAGACAGCTGGGACAGCTGACCCCAACTGACCAAAGGGATATTCCAGACCATTTGACATCATTCTCAGCATATAAAGCTGGGGGAAGAAGAAAGAAGGGGGGACATTTGGAGTTACAGTGTTTTGTTTTCCCAAGTAACCATTATGCATGATGGAGCCCTGCTTTCGTGGAGGTGGCTGAATATCTGCCTGATGATGGTAAGTAGTGAATGAATTGCTCGATTGCATGCGTGGCCTTTGCTTTACCTATTAAACTGTCTTTATCTCAACCCACAAGTTTTCTCATTTTCATTCTTCTGATTGTCTTCTCCATGCCATTGTGGGGGGAGTGAGCAAGTGGCTATGTGGTGCTTAGTTGCTGGCTGGGGTTAAATCACCACAGTCCTTTTGCAGTACAGCAAGTAGTAAAAGCAAACAGCAGCCACTAACGAGTACTAGACTCTAATATACAGTAAGGCAAGTAAGCCCCATGGCAAGCACAGGGGCCTGCCAATTAATTGCTAAACAGCAATAACAGGTATAAATTCGATCTAGCACGTTCTAATCAAAACCATCATTATCTTGAACCCTTTGAGACCCATGTTGGGGCAGTCAAAAAAGACTGTTGTCTGTTCAAAAATTAACTCTACCACAGCCGAAACCAGGCCATTTAATAAAGACTGCATATTTTCATCTTCCCACTTCACAATATTTTTGGTCTGTAACATTCAGTAGTCATTGAACATGGCCTTTATTGTCCCTTTTCTATCAAATGTCTCAAGAGTTTCAAGAATGCCGTTTGCTTGATGAACTACTTATTTCTAGATAGATCTTCATAGAGAATGTGGCCATGTAGGACACATTGTACTTGGTTAGGGAATTATAACAGATGCAACAGGAGTCTATTAACAAGACATATAGATGCTTAAATGAACCTTTGAACATTTATCTACCAATCCCACAAGCTCTGAACATTCTTCTGTTATTGTAACTGTAAAAGTGATCCACCAAACATGACTGAAAATACCTGCCTGCTAATCCATGCTCTAAGCTTTCTATTCAGATGCTTTTGTTTTAGAAGTGATTTTTCAAGCCCTCCTTCTCAACTTCTCCATAATATTTCCAGAAAAAAAGCCTTTCATTTCATAGAACCATAGAACAATAGAATCATTGGGTTGGAAGGGACCTTTTAAGGTCATCTAGTGCAACCCCCCTGCAATGAGCGGGACATCTTCAACTAGGTCAGGTTGCTCAGAGCCCCATCCAAGCTGACCTGGAATGACGACAGAGATGGGGCATCTACCACCTCCCTGGGCAACTTGTGCCAATGTTTCACCACCCTTATTGCAAAAAATTTCTTCCTTATATCTAGTCTAAACCTACTCTCTTCTAGTTGAAAACCATTAACCCTTGTCCTATTGCTACAGGCCCTGCTAAAAACTCTGTCCTCATCTTTCTTGTAAGCCCCCTTTAAGTACTGGAAGACTGCAGTAAGGTCTCCCTGGAGCTTTCTCTTCTCCAGGCTCAACAACCCCAACTCTCTCAACCTGTCCTCAGGGGAGAGGTGTTGCATCCCTCTGATCATTTTTGTGGCCCTCCTCTGGACCCACTGCAACAGGTCCATATCTTACCTGTTCTGAGGGCTCAAGAGCTGGATGCAGTGCTCCAGGTAGGGTCTTACCAGAGCAGAGTGGAGGGGCAGAATCACCTCCCTTGACCTGCTGGCCATGCACTGCCAGCTCATGTGCAGCTTTTCGTCCACCAGTACCCCTAAGTCCTTCTCGGCAGGGCTGCACTCAGCCCCTTCATCCTCCAGACTGTACTGATACTGGGGGTTGCCCTGACCCCCCATGCAGGACCCTGCACTTAGCATTGTTAAACCTCATGAGGTTCACACAGGCCCATTCCTCAGGCCTGTCCAGGTGCCTCAGGTGTGTCAACCGCACCACTCAGCTTGGTGTCATCATTTCTACTCACTCTTTCAGATTTTAGATGTATATGTACGTATATGTGTATATCCACCTTAAATTGTTTTACCCACAGAACAGCGCAAGCTTTTAGAGGCTTCAAACAGAATTCAGCAGGAACTCAGTAGATTATGAGTTTAGTTCTGAAAACTTTTGACATGGGAAAATTCTTGCAGATATACACATCTCGACTCTTTTTTTAAAGCCCCTACTATAATTTAGAAATCTACATGCAAAAGTTGTGTCAGGTCAGCATACATGGCACATATGCTTGTGCTACAGAGTTGAAGGATTGGATGGAATGGAGGAATGGATAAATGGAACAGATGGAATCAAAGGCTATTATGAAAGGCAAAACTCTCAGTATGAAAGTTCAAGTTGATGAAACCAAATCATCTGTCCTCTGGCTGGAGAATCTTCTGATAAATGGCATTCTACAAGAAAACAGGACGCAAGAGAGCATAGAAATAAAATGTGTAGACAACCAGCCAACAGATGTTTCAAGTCCACATGCATCATGATTCCTGTCTTGATTCAAAACCAGTTGACCTTTTGTGTAAAAATATGTCAACCTCTGTCTTTGGAATGGCTACCCCATGCACTCACACCTGCTCAGGTTCAGTCTCTGAAGGGGTGCTTGTGTTTCCCCTTTGCTGAATCAGTTCACAGAAATCATTTGATTTGTATTCTTCAAGGCTTAAATTATGCATCAGTTAGTGAGCTGACAAAAAAAAATTCATTAGGACAAAAACACATATTGTCTTATTTCCATCAAAGACACAGGGCTTGCTTTGTGAAGATAAGAATGTCATGGAATTGCTCTGATGTATGTCTATGCATAATACTTGGATTTAAACGTTGATTGATTAAAAAACCCAAGATACCTACCTTAGTCATCTCTTCAGCTTTATACATTTAATTCTCCTACACACTGGCATGAAAACAAAGGAATCTACATAAGAAATTAGAGGGTCAAGTTATCTATTACAAGTAAGCAAGCATACCTCATCTTCCCTGAATGGATTAATATCTACAGTAAATTTGGCTTCAGAGGTTTGGTCTTTCCTGTAAGGGAAATTCCTACTTCTAATGTAGGAACACAGATGTCTTATTGCATCAGATCAGTAGTCTTACTTGGCTATTGTCCCGTTATTTGACCATTATTCGATTCTTGAAACATAAAGGGAAAGAGAAAGAATTCTACACTAGAAATTTATTGGCTGTTCTGCTCACAGAGTGTGAGTCACAAAGATTAATACAGCAGACAAAACTCAGAAGAAATTATTTTACTGTGCTCTGGTTATTTTGAGTTTTATATATGTATATATATATAAAAACATTAACTTATTGACTTAGATAATATCCTGTAGCAGTGAGGTCCATAGCTGAAAAGATTTTGTTTGGATTAACTTGTTAGTTTTCTATAGATGCTCTCTTTTTCACATTCTGGCAAAGGCTGGTCCAGAAATAAGAAAATGTTACTACCATTATATAGTATACTAGTCAGTCAAGTTTTTTAGTCTGCCTACTAAAATGATAATCTTTCTTTTTGCTTGTGCTGATACATAAGCTTCCTTCAAAGGAAATATGACACTTCTCTTTTTCTGGGTTGAAACCTGAAGTTCAGAACAGTGATACGAGTTTTTAAAGTTCAGAAAATTTTGTTACAGCAACAAATAACAGAAGATCAAATATAACCAGAGTGTATTTTGGAATTCATTTGTCTTGCAGAAGTGCCCATGGGAGGAGAGATTGGCAACCACTCTTGGATACCATAGTAAAGCAGCTCTTCAGCAACTGTGATGGCTTACAGAGTTGTTAGTTTTCTCAAATAAAGGTGTTCTAAAATGTTATGCTACAGAATCCTTACAGGATGCTAGCATAGTAGCCACAACCACCTTTGCTGTTTTAGTCCTGTATTTGGACACACTGCATCCATTACTCATATTTATGTATATGCTGTATATGAATTTTGTTAGGTAGCAGGAAAACAAACAAAAACATATTGCGAAAGCACACAGATGTAAATGCATTTATTCGTCTTCTGAAACTTCTGAGACAGGAATGTAGCACTGACTAACTCCCAGGGACTGAATTCACACGGGGATGAATGTCACTCAGCATGGGTTTTCTGCCCTTTCTTTGGTAATGGTTTTGAATACCTTTCTATGGGGTTAATATTCTTCTTCTCTGTTGGATGGGCACCAGTTTCTTTGCACTGATATCAAACCGCTTTAAAGATTACCAGTTACAAAGAAATAATGATTCCAACACTACTTGTAGTGTCTAACAAGAGCAAAGATGATTTCCTTTTGAAATGGAAATACACTTCCTCTAAGGACAGTTTAAATTGCTGAATCCATTACACTTTGAACACTGCTTGGTCTTGACAGATTACTCGTGTAAATGCTGTTCAATATATAAAAACATATGAATAATATACATTCAATTAATATTATTATTTTTACATTGTTTTTGTAAAGGTGTTTCAGGAAAAATGAACAGCTTTTCATCTTACTACAAAGCACTGAACAGAAAAATACAGTATTGGAGTAAACCATTATTTTGGCAGAATTAGCATTGTCTCTGACAATAGCTGCTCCCCAAAGTTCAACAGGAAGATGTGAACATCAAGTCAGTACATTCAGCTCTCAAACCCGTATCACTGGTATTCTTGGGAGATGAAGCATGACATGTGATTTCAGACCTGTAAAAACACTATACAGCCCTGTCTAAAATTTACTCACCTCTTGGTTACACAACGTAGTCCCAAACTGACTAAGAATTTGGGGTTAAAGTCACTGAAGTTCTACATTTTCTACAACACTTTGATTTCTGAGCACTTGTTTTCTAGTATGATGTTCATAAAAACATGGATGAGACCAGACAGACACCAAGCAGCTGAAAATAGGCTAGTGCTTTTTAATTCTCAGACATACCCTTTTGTATCCTTAGATCTGAATGTGTAACTTTACATACAGACAGAAAATGAATGAAAACCAAGAGATATCCCCAACGTAGACTGATGAACAGGGCACTCCAACCTTTCTCTTCCCCATTCAAATAGAAAAAGAGAAATTCATTCTTGCAGCTAATGTTTTGGTATTGCACAAAGAATTTTCATCCTCAAGGGGCATGATCATACTTAAACGTTACTGAACTAATACTGCATTCTTTTCTTTGGTACTACTTGTCCTCTTCTTTTTGCACAAACCTTAAACTACTGACAGCCTTCAAGTATATTCTTCATGGGCAAACCTTGGTCAGTGCCTTAATCTGGTAAAGGTCTCACACTGCATTCACATTGCCAGTAATCAAATATCAAAACTTATTTTTAAGGTCTTAATGCCGCTCTGTGTGAACTTTCCAAGAACAATTCAGACAGCTCTTCCTGCCACTTCATGCATAAATTATCCCATCAAAGAGCTGGTGTTTATTCTGAGCTCTTTGAAATTCTAATCACTTGTACACACCTCCTCAGGCCAGTCTGTGCTTTGAAATTTGGATTACTTACAGTTGGGCTATTCATAACGTAAGGTTATAGAATGCAATTTGCCACACATTTCCAAACCTCTGTATGTCCAACATATCATCAAGGACTTCTAATTGACACATTTCTATATTTCAAAATTATTTCCCCAATGTAAGCTTAATATCAACTATTTAAGTCACAGCACAGTTAAAAATTGTTTTAAGAGATTGTGAAACACACGCGAGTGTAATGTTAAGTTAATCTTTATACATATTACTCAAAAGAACACTTGCAGTATTTACTTATTTGGTGTGAATTCTGGTTATGTAGGTTGAGAAGCTGCCATTATATTTGAGCTCTGGCAGAAAGCAGACAGCTAAATTGATTACTCCAAATTATATTTCATCCTACACCATTAAACTGTAAAATGAAGTTATTGCTGAGAAATACAAACTCAGTCATACCAGATTTCTGTGAGACTTGATAGGGACATCTTAGAGCTTGTGTCAACCAGTTTCCCACAGGCTGACAGAAGAATTATTTCACATTGATGGTCATCAACAGCTCTCTAGAGATTCCTTCCAGCCCTCTCCTGGTATAAAGGACAGTGACTTCATACTGGCACCTGCATGAAGTGATAATTTGTGACTAAAGCATTGTCAGTTCTGTTTGTCTACACATAGTTATTCCTTACAGCTACAAACAAATCACCAAGGCTTTTACCTACACACCAAGGAAATCAATAGTAATCATTCAACACACTAGGTGCAGATTTGAGTGAAAATCCAAGTCTGTGAAAATCAGTGAAAAAAATTTTTAAAAAATACCTATACTGCAATCCAGTCAATTCCTCTTGCAATTACATGCTATATTTTCTCTGTTTCATTATTTTGAATGTGGTACCAAAAAAAAAATCACTGCAAGTATACCTAATAGACTGTATCCAATATGATTTAAAGGAATATAATACTTTTTAATTCACCATGGAATGTAGTGGGCAGCTACCTACGGGTTGTCTTCTGCACTCCCAAGGTATTTCTCAGAAATCTTTTGTTTTTTTCATGATCTGCAGATTTTGGTAGAAAGGAAATTACTGCCTCTGTTATTGATGTGAATATGTCAAGGTTGTATTTTTACTAACATTAATTTCTGGGAATTCCTAATACTTTACTCCAGTGGGAGTGAGAAAGAATAGAGAAAAATCACATATTTCTATCCTTTCAGTCACTTATAACATATCATTGGTGGTACATCATTTATGTTTGAAGTTTTATTATCCTAGGCTTACATGTTGTGACTGGAACAAATTGAACAGAAATGGTAAACCTTTCTGAGAACAGCAAAAAATGCACAGATACACCTCCATTTTTATGTTCCATGGTTCAACTTCACACAGCTTTCCTAAGCAGCTACTAAGCTCAGATGATGAAGGGTGAAAACATTTTATAGGCTTCTATTCTACCTTATGAAAAAGAGTACCAAAAATGGAGTATTAACCATAATTATCCTTCATGATAGTATATTCCATGCCTTCACAAACATGTATCAGTGAGACACATGACAGTGGGAGTTCTGGCAGAGTAATAAGGTATACAAGACCGCATAAGGGAAATAGTAAATGTACTGGCAGGAAGCCCAGTGGGTTTAATAATATTTTTGCATTTGTGTAGTGTTTATATAACCAAATGTGGAGATAATGACAGATAACCCCTCTCTTTCCCATTATATGACTATTCACACAGTTTACAATATTTCATTTATGGGTTACACATCTGCTATTGTGTACCATCAAACACTGCCTTGACTCTCGGTGTCTTAGGTACAGCTCCACTGGTTGAGTTCCTAACACTACTGAACAAACTGCCAGTCCCTTGTGCAATCAGTGTTTGCATTAGTTACAACTTACCTACTTGCATAAACAGCATTCCATAGATTCAGTCAATAATTCAGTGATAAAGTTTAAACTGAAAAAGCAAAAAATCTGTGATTAATAAATACTAGATCATTTGTTGAAAAGAAATTAAAACTTCTGTGCACTTTAACCAAACAACAGAACAAAGAAGAGTACCCTTATCATTACCATGAAGTATACTTTCTGAATGTAATTGAGAAATAAGATTTAGGGTTTTTTTTTAATGGGATGTCAGATTTTTTTTTCCATACGTATTTATATCTTTTTGTTCTTTTTATTTTCATTTCCATGGAGTTGTAGAAACTTTCATTAGTGGAGGATCTGATGCAAGGTCAAATATATAGAGTTAGGTTTTTAATTGTAAAGGAAGTTGAATTTGATACATAAGACAACCAGGAACTAGAGGAAAAATTTGAATAGGGTGGCATGTCAGAGAGGTCTTTAGCAAGAGCATGGTAGAACAGGTTATAGAATAACCGTAAGGCAGACTGTGCTGTGGCTCACTTTACAAAGGATGCACTTCATTCCTGTGATTGACATAGTGCTGAAAATGTGGATAAAAAGCATGCTGATGTTTTTGTTGCTTGGATCAAGCATCTTGTCTGAGCAAAAAAAAACCATGGTTTCTTTGGCCTGCCTTTAAAACTTAACTCAGGTATATCACTGGAAAAGGGTCTTTAACCTTCTACACTCTTACAATATAATACAAATCAACCTAACTAGGTTTTCATTTATTCTGCAAAGATCTGCTGCTCTGTAAGTCTATAATCTGATGGCTTGTCACAAAAGACATACAGATTTTTCTAAAGTAAGTTAGGGTAGCATTATTATTTAGGCTTCCCTGTTAAAAAAAGAAAAAAGTTCTGCCTATTCCTGGTCTTTCTCCAGTTATAATATGAACAGTTATGTCGGACAGGCAATGACAGAAGACAGACCACAGCAGTTAAGGGAAATATACATTAATGTAAAAATGAGATTTGTCAGGAGATGATCTAAATACCTTTCAGACATTAGTCAGAAAATACAGAACTATGGGAAGATTAAGGTCATAGTCCTGCAAAGCCTCAATTTCATGGAGAATTCCACCCATAGGGAGTTCAGAAGATTGTCCTAGAGGGTGATTTCTCTTTGATTCCAAATCCATTATCTCACAGAACAGTTAAACAGGTCAGCTTATAGCACCCATCAAGCAATATATTTTTTTTCTTCAAAAAGTAGAGATATGCATATTTCCATTACAGCTTATTGTTATGCAGCATTACAAGTTTATTTTCGTGCCTTTATTAGCTCAATGTCAAGCTTAAAATATAGTTTTACACAAAATATTAAACAAGGGTGAACAAAGTTAACAATACTGCAAGAGCAAGGAACTTATCAATGTTCCCACTAAGACATTCTGGTGGGGAATCACTGTGCACAGATGAACTCTGGAGCTCAGTCTAGCTAGATATTGCTCAGCAGAAAGAATAAAGGGCATTTTGTAAATGTTCCAACTGCAATTTTTTTTTTTTAAACAAAGACCCTACCATTTTTCTGTAGAAAAGATATTTAGGAAAGTAGTTCAAGGGTTTACCCGAAGTAGTAAACCTACACAGTATTTTCATTTGGGATTTGGGATTTTAACCTCTTGACCTACTGACAATAAAGTAATTGAGTAAGTAGCTTGTAAACCATTTGAACTTGGAACATTCCAGCTCTGTGAATAAGATTCAGATACATAGAACAAAACACTGGAGCAGAACAGCATGCTAGAAAAGCCCAGGAACACAAGATCATTCTCAGTTTTTGAAATCAGTAGGAGTCCTTCCCAACAAATTTTTCAGACTTTGGAGCATGCTTCACAGAGGCACGGGCAAGAACTAACTCTTTCACATGATCTAAATCTATATATTTCAAAAGGCCATTTTAATGCAATGAAGTCATAAGGGACATGCAACCACAGTTCCTAAAAATAAACTAAAAATATTCCCATTTAAATTTACCATTTACTTCAAAAAGGGAATTACTACAATAAAATATCCCTACAAAGAAAAGTAATTTCAGTCAACCATGGGTTTACAGAATGAGAACTAAAAAAAGTTAAACCCCTGCTTTCTGCCCCTGCTGAAGTTCAATCCAAATAGACCTATTTTTTACACATGGTTGCAATTGAAAAATATTTATCAAAGGAGTCTGCGGAGGAAACCAGATTCTTAAATCTTCAACAACAAAAATTAATCTAATTAAAAGTTACATTTTTGATAAAATATATAGAATATTAGAATGAACTCCAAGGGTCTCTTTCTTCACTGAGGCACAAGCAACTCTGTGTTTCCAATGAGCTTAATGGAAGCATGTGAGAAGTCACCAGTGATTAAGTGCCAAACTACCAGATCTTCTGTTGCTTCATAATCCCATTTATGACCCCATACTGTTGTATAAATTCAAAATTAAAAGAAAATCTCCATGTTTTCCTTACAAGGAATTTTCCTAATTTTGTTACATTATTGCTTACACACCAAAGTAAAAAATTGGCAACATGTCAGTTCTTAATAAAACTGAGCATATTCACTCTGTATGTCTTAACTACTTTGTTTTCATGGCTAGGAAAAGAAAAGGGAGAATTGTTCCCCAGTGGGGCAGGAAAAGAGTTGCAGAGTTGTTTAAATGCACTAAAGAAGAAAGATGAGTCATGCGAAGACCTAACGCTGCTTTCTCCTCCTGTCACGGGTCAGAGATGCCAATATGTACAAATTGGGCACACTGAAGTGAATATGATGAACTAAATACCATTTGTGAACAAGTCTCCTTTCCAGTGAAATGATTCAAGCTTACAGGGTGTATACAAAGTGTGTGTGGGGGGATGTATAATTCTATGCACAGAAAACATAGATGGTATTATAGGCTGGAGCTTTTTGGTTATACCTAGGCATTTTCCTGCATTAGCTTTTCCACATAAATGAGACCACACTCTCTTTCAGTAACAACTTTCCTTTCTCATTATAGCTGAGATATTACTCCCTTTTCACTCAAAGCTTTCCAGCTGCTATAACCTCTCTGTCTCTTTTCATTTTATGGTGCTACCCCTTTCCATCACTGTCACCCTTCTGTCTGAGTCAATGACCAGAGCTATGGCAACCAGCAGAGCTGAGATCCAACCATCCCCTTCTGGAGTGTCCTTCTTTCCTCATTTAGCTTCTGCTCTGCCTCTGGCTTGCAGCAGTCATTTCTGGCTGAAATCACCAGAGATTTATCTAGCTAATGAACACTACTTACTTGAATTCCTGCCAGGATTTTTTGGGGAGTTCACTAATGAGTGTCTCTAGACATCTTTAATAGGCAATGTGACTCCCACACTGCATTCACCCCCCAACAGAAGCATTTTGAGTAGAAACTTGATGCAAATAGTCTAAACTGAAACAAGGCCGTACATCCTCACTTCCAACGGCCAGAGTTAGAGACCTTTGCCTACGGCACTCTGAATATAACTCACACAGAGCAAAGTTTTGTCACCATTTCCCTTAAAAAAGACAGATCTTTTACCACTAAAGCATAAACCCATAATGCTTGCAGTAGTGAGAGTTCAAAATTAAAATTACTTTCCAGAACAGAAACTAAAAAATTGCTTTGTTTGTCTTTAATAATCTCCCAAATATTTTAGTGCTCAAGAGTTTAGAGACTACCTTGCTGGAGAAAATAAATTACTTAATCAGATCTAGCAGCCTACCTCCGGCAATGGCCCACACTTACAATTTCTAATGATCAGGAGGGAAGAGTAGCTTATCTAGCCAGTTGCACTAAGTTACATTGCTGAATATCTTCATAATCCTGGCAAAAAATTAGTTCATGCCCTGAAGCATTAGGATTGATGTCCCTTGTAATTTTGAATCTTGACAGAATACTGACAAATGATATTTTTGTTGTTTTGAAGCACTGAATATCAGGTTTAAAAAAGAGTCACTAATACAAAGTTTGGTCACATTGCTCTTTCTCATACCCTTCTTCATTTTTAGAAGAAAAATCTTAGTAGTGCTTAGAATCCTTTAAATCTTTAAAAAAAAATTTTTTTTTTTCCAACATGGCTCATATCAGTGGTTCTTTCCTCCAGTAAACATCTTTAAATTTTAAACAAAATGGGTTTTGGCCTTTCATGAATCCAAAGGAGAAAGGAGGAAAAACTGGAATATTTCAAAATCCTATAGAATGCAGAGCAGTCTGTTACGATCCCCCATATCCACTACCTCTTCTTCATTAACCATCGGGTTGTGAAGGAGGGAGATAATGTCCTTTTCAGTGTAATATAAAAGGAACCCATTTAAGTTAATGTGTGCTGCAGGACTTACAGATGAGAAAACTGTCACCACACAAGATGCAAATGCAGTGTGCAATTTTTTGTCTTCCAAAATGAATGGAAATTTTTCCTGGTTTTAGTCATGGCCTTATATATAGAAAGTTTGGTTTTATTTGTTTTTTCCTTATTCAAATCTTCTTCCTTGCTCATTTTAACCAAGAGACTATAGACTTTTAACCTCAATGAAAACCAAGCAAAATAATTTTTTTGGTTTCTATAATGGCCATACATGGAATGCTATCCCCAGACTCTTTGAAAAGACAGTCTTTGCTCCAGAACACTATGGTCTAAAATACAGACTGAAAGCAAGAGCTAGTCAAGATAGACAGGCTCAGAGAAGTGAAAGACAACAAAACAGATTGAGTTTGGCAGAAAAACAGAAGCCTCAATTTGTCATTTGCCTAAGCAATGAGGGACAGCAGTGATAACTCATAAGGAAGGCTTGAAAGGCAGATAAGTACTCACTGACTGGGAGTGCTGCTGCAGTGTGGGAGAGTTATCCATCCCAGATTTGTTGGTAGTAGGGGAGTTTGCAGACCCCAAGGTGTAAATGAGTAATTTTCTTAATCTTAATAATTTAGGATATATTTCCATTGCTGTCTCAACTCATATGTCTACAAATGTTCACGTCCAGCTTTATCTCCTTTCACACATAAAATCCTTAAGTGTGCATTTATTTGACCTCTGCACCCAGCCTCTTTGAGCTACAGGTTTCTCTCTCCCTGATATCCAAAACCAAATTGGTAAGTACTCCACGAGACTGGAAATTCATCAATAACAGGTTGTCTGGCCATTCATGCAAAGGCTCAGAGACACTAACTGGAATAACTGGAACACTGGTTCTTCATTCCTGTATGAAATTTCAACCCTAAAGCATCAGATCTAGAAGTATGAGACTTCCAGTTAAGTGTGTAGTGCAAGCGGTAGGCACTTAAACTTGATATGGTTTTTAAAATAGCTACTCAACTATGACCCTCCTACAGAAAAGTTTTTGGTCCTCACTCTGAGCATAACAATTCTCAATACACATGCTACGTCTCAGCACCCTATGATTATAAACAGAGAGAAATTATGAAGATTCACAAGTAACATCAATGGCTTTTCTCAATCTTACCTCCCTCTCTTTGAGGGGAGTCTGCCTCTGCAAAAGTTCATTGAAAGAAGGCTCAGTTGAGTGAAGCAGTCCTGGATGGCAATACGTTTGGGATCAGTACTTTTTAGTCTTAATTTTTACCCTGTGTAGAACAGAAGGAATGCCAGATATCAAGTAAAGAGAAGTCTGCTCTGAAGCAGAAGCTACTGTGAAAGACATTCATATCTTCCACCAGTACATTCTGGGATTCCAGATAGATTCATACTGATGTCTTGGCCTATGTGCTAAGAAAAGAGGTATTGGTCTTGCCAGAAGGGGGCTGCTAAGTAAATCCTAAACTGTACCCCAGCTGCATCTGAACATAATTCAACTATTCTAATTTAGTGCCAAGTCAAAAGGTGAGCATTGAAAACAACAGCACTGAAAACAGCTGATAATCCAAATCTAGAAACCCCTGCAGAATGTACCTCAAAGCACTTTGACATACATGACAAGAACTTAATAATCTTCACCCAAATTCTAAACTGGTGGTTATCAGCTTTGATGACATTACAGCAAGTTATGCCAGTTGGGAAACTGCTCCACTGCAGCTATGTGTTTTCTAATTGCCAAGTCAGAATCTGTGATACATTAAGGTTGTTTTGCAGAACTTCTACCATACTGTTCTCTTTATGATGCATGATTTTCATTACTCAGTGCCTATGATTTCAACATATGTTTATAGGAACTGCCTGTTATTTATTACACTCAAAGCATTGTCTCATGCTGCACATCACTGCAACAGGCAATTAGTTCCCACTGAGTAATTAATTATTAATACAAATATTTATTTAAGAACTATTACTAGTAAAAAATATAATTATTTTTAGTCCAAAAATATAAATAACACAAGCAATTACTGCCATTTAGTTTTTAAAATGTTATATATGCAGCCACTCTAAAAAATGACAACACATCAGTAAAACAGTACTTCTTGAATACAGCCAAAGAGCTACCAATTTCTTGTTCAGGCAGTAAAGCCAGTGGATGATCCTAGTCCTCCTTTAGGATGAAAGCAAGGACAAAGGAGGGGCAAGAGTTGTGCAGGCAACTCCAGGTGGAACAGTGAAAGGGATGTACAACGAAAAAATAAGAAACTTCTGCAAGTCTCAATATATATTGAATATACCTTAGTTGCACACGAAATACTCAAGCACATGAACAAAGTACCATGAACAAAGTACATGGACTCCATCAAGGGAGTCAGTGATGCTGCCAGGCAGCTTGCTGGGTCACAGCAGAAGGATGCACAGGGCAGAACCAGGCTCTCCTCTGGCGAGCCAGGGGTGAGGAGCACTGTCTCCCTGCAGACATTGCTGGAAGGCAGCAGAAAGCTGCTCTTAGGTCTCAGGCTCAAAATCTATTTGAATACCAAGTTTAGCAACTGAATTTAAAACATTTAGCACTAAGACAGGTTAGAAGTATAACAGTTGGGGAAGAAGTTTAGGAATCGGCTCCCTCCCTGCTCACCACGCCCTCTCAGCTAAGTGCGGCTCATAAAGCAACCCAGCACACGTGACATGTTGGCAATGGAAGACACACAGAAGGATGCAGAGCTCATCTTAACCATGTGAAACAAAAGCAACATGATTTCAGCACAGTTCCAGAGGTCAATTTCTCAATCTTTTAACCCTAGTTCTATAGCAGAAATGGAGAGGAAATTACTATTGATTCAGATGGGCATAAGTGGAAGAAAAATGGGTACAGATAACTCATCAAAGCTTCTTTATAGTTTTTTTAATGAGATGTAGGCTTTTGAAGGAAATTAATAACATTGATGGTATTTTCCTTCCCTCTGGATCTTTAGTTGGAAAAAAATAGGTTTTTTTTAAAGGTTTCAGGTTAACTAAAATTGCAGGAAAACGTATTTATTTTTGTTCAAAACTATTTGCAAAACACCCAAAGAACACAATATTTGTACCTCCATAACATGCAAAAAAGATCCATTGTTTTGTTGTAATTTTCTTCTTCCAGCACTCAAAGAAATATAATATATATTTTGAAATTTCCTAAAAAACAACTGTCATCTTTAACATCTTTGGTTAGAGGGTAATTTGTAGAGTTATAGCCTTTCAAACGAGCAGATGTTCTGTTTTCCAGGGGGAAATCATACAGATATTAGAGTAACTACAGAGGGATAAACTGTTTATACATACACCTGGCTTCTCTTTGGTGTCTCTGTGCCAGTCTACTCTTTCAAGGGCTGGGCTGTAGTGATTGTGAAAGGAAAGACGCCAGACCTACCTCCTCTTTATTGATGATAAACACCACAGAATAGGATTGAGTGATAGGAACAGCTTAACTTTTTCCCTTTTGGTTTGCCAACAACGTCATCAACAGTGGCTGAACTCAAATCTGGAAAAACCACAGGATCATCTTATTTATGGGAAGGAGCCATAGTATATCTATGAAGCAGCAGAAGCTATTCCTTCTGAACATCTATCTGAACATCTTTACCTTTTTTGCATGTAAAACCAAAATAAAATAAAATGAAATGAAGTCAAATGCAACCCTATAGAAGCACTCTAATTACATACAGTCATGCTTCTCAGCAATACATATTCTTTACAAGCACTATCAAACTGACAGCACTTCTGCAGAAGACAGTTCTCCTCTGTTATACTATAGCAATGGTGTTTTAAACAACTCCAGAGCAAGTATTTAGAGCTCCACTGTAAACGTCTGCATGGCTGAAACTTCATGCAGAGCTATTTAATCACTTGTAAATAGGTGCAAAAATATGTTTTGAGAATTTCTAAGCATGATTACATGAGATATCTGACAAGTCATCTGGAACAATAATCAGGGCATGCCTTGAATTTCAAGAGGTCATTCTTAAGTATCAAGATTATATCTCTAAATGAATTGTCTAAATAAAGGGACAAAAAGGCTGTCATCAACTAAAAGTGTGATGGTTAAGAAAAATCCTTTAAATGTAAGTGGCTTTTTTTTTACTGTTATGTGAACAAACTAATGCTGCTTCACTTAACAAGCAAATCTTTCCCCTTCATTCATGTTGTGGTTTAACCCAGCACGTAGCCAAAACAACCACACAGCTGTTCCCTCACCCTCCCCTCCTCAGCAGGATGGGGAGAATTGGAAAAGAAAAAGAGTAAAACTCATGGGCTGAGATAAAGACAGTTTAATAGGACAAGGATAATAAATAATAATAATAATTAATAATAATAATATAGTATGATATAATATAATAATATAATAGTATCGTATAATATATAATTATAACTATTATATACTAACTTGTTGTTGTTGTTGTTGTTGTTGTTGTTATTATTATTATTATTATTATTAAAGAATATACAAAACAAGTGATGCACAGCACAAGTGCTCACCACCTGCTGACCGATGCCCAGCTAGTTCCCAAGCTCCGGCTCCTCCCCAGCCAACTCCCCCAGTTTATATACTGAGCATGACATCATAAGGTATGGAATATCTCTTTGGCTAGTTTGGGTCAGCTGTCCTGGCTGTGTCCGCTCCCAGCCTACCTTCTCACTGTCAGACCAGAGCACGGGAAGCTGAAAAGTCCATGTTTAGGAATAACTAAAAACATCAGTATGTTATCAACATTTTTTTCATCCCAAATCCAAAACACAGTCTCATATTAGTTCTATGAAAAAAATTAACTCTATCTCAGCCAAACTAGGACAATTCAGAAAAGGTTTGATGTATGTTAGTTAATGTACACTCCTAACATGGCTCAGCTCTGAATTTCCCCATATGAACACAAGAATCAGCACCTCACTGCACCATCTCTCCCTCACTGGCTGGCACAGAGGAAATAAAACTGAAAACATTGTCTAAAAAGCGGATATTTGCTAAGCTCTTGCATTGCAAACTGCCTAGACTGTCCTTCCCTCTGGCACATATCATCAAATTTTGTATCACCCCACACCTCTGAGAACCAAACTCATCAGAGAAATTCCAGTGGACTTTAAATAGACATTATGAAATAACATCATCATATGATATGCTCCTTTAGTTCCTATTTAAATAGATTTTGCACTCATATTCTTCTTTCCACCACAAGTATTAAAAAATTAGAGTAACATCTCCAGCTAACTCAAAAACCAAACTATGAGACAAGAATCAAAGTAGAACATAACCCGCACAGTCTCCAGTGGCATCTGGCAGTGCTCACCTGATTTGGATTAGGAACCTTTACCTTAAAAAAACTGCCAGTTTCAAATTACCTAGGAAATCTGACTCAACTTTCAGCAACTTTAGCTATCAACTGTCTTTGAAAACTCACACTTACAACTGTGATTAAGCTACTCCTTTACTTAAATAAAAAATAAATCAGTAGGGGCCACTGCTACTCTAAGCTCACATTCATTCATTGTTGAAAGCTCCTTTGATATTTCTCTTTCTTCTTTCTTCAGCTGCTGGTATGTCACAGAAATCATCTTGGCATTGTTGAAAGGTCAAGTTCATTTTAGGAAACCCAAGATGCAAGCAGCTACAGGCTCCCGTGCTGCTGTGCATGCCTTTCTTCTGTTCACCTTTTAAAAAATTATTATTCTATAAAAGTAAAATAAAATTTGTAATAACCCTACAATTACTAGCTTTATATGATGGTGTAGTGCACATAGCCTCTACCTACAGTAGGCCACGGAATAAAAAAGAACAGTGATAAACTTCAGCTTCCATGACTTTCTGCTGTCAAGTGTGTCTTTAATTCCAGGAGAGTCAATAAAGTCTAACTTTTATTATTGATGGTTTTTTTTTCCCAACAGACATTTCACCACATGGAAAAATAGATATAATGCCATATTTATTTTATATTCAGCTTCCATCACTTCTGAAAGTAAAACTTATATTTTTCCCCTTGTCTACAATAAAAACAAGCATTTTAAAATAACCTTGTAAGCATTTCAAAAGCACCATTTTCCAAATGTTTTTTTAAACTGTTCCATTTTCATAGTCACCTTGGACAAATAATACCAAGCAAAATGTTTTTACTAGTTTAAGTAAATTAAAAATGAATTATTTAGGAGAGCTCAGGAGGAAGGTAATGGGAATTCATTAATTAATTTTGACTTAATTGATTTGTTACTGGATAAATCAAATGACAGCAGCTTGGAGCCACAGGCTACAAGCTGAGCTAGATACAACAGGAAGAAGCTGAATCAAAAACATTGAAGCAGCAAAATAAAATGAAGCACTCTAGGGCAGAGTTCCTGTATATGACAAACCCTATTTGTGACCCAAGGCTGTAAGATTTCAAATCAGCACTAAGCAGGAGACTTAAATGCATGTTTGAAGGCTGCATACCAATAAATTCAATGCAATCATTGCATTGAGCTAGGAGACTCCACCTGTGCAGGTGCTCGTGACTCCAGCAAGTTCAGTGGAGAGAGCTGTGAATGCCTATATCCAAATGAGATATTTGCTTTCTATCTTTAGAACTTGACAATTGGCCAGATAAGTAAAGAAACATTACTTTTCCAAACTTAGTATGTTTGCTAACCTTAGATCATAACATAATTTTAAAAATTAACTGAAGAGAAAATAAAAACCTAATTTTATACACAAACTTTTGTAGAGATAAGAAGTACTGTATCATTTGTCAGCATGGACTTTCAACCTTTCAAGCATTTCTTCTTGCCTGTTATTTGCAGCTTAACCATTTAGGTCTGTTTCTCAAAAAATATATTTATGTCATAATGAAGGTAAAATTCAGACACTTTCTGGATGCTTCAGAGGAATAATGAAAACATTTCAAATACAGGCTTTGGGAGAACACTTCAATTCCATTCTCAAGAAGAACTCCAGAGCAATAGCCTGAGGTATCTGGTAGCCATTTGACTAAAGTCGAGTTCATTGGCCTAAGTAAGGTCTTTTGAATCTTAAAAATAATGCCTTTCTCAGAAGACATGAATACGTGAAAGTTACAACTGGTCTCTCCTTTCCCCTGAAAAATCCCTCTAACTTCATGACAATTTTCATGCGAACACTTACAGATTTAGTTTGTCGTAGTAGTTGCCAATAATCAAAGTGTTCACGGGTGAGGAAGGAAGAAATTTTGTGTAACTTGGCTTATTTAAAAAAAAAAAAAAAACAACCCAACAAAAAACCCCCAGAACCTTCCATTAAAAAAGGATACAGGTATAAGAACTTTTTTTTAGAGTTCTCCAGAGAAAAAATAAAATACAAGCAGTTCCCCAATGAATTATGTTGTCAGAACGAAAGTATTCATAGTCTTGCCTGAAAACAATGCAAGTCTCTGCTTAACTTTGCTCTTGTGATTTCTGCTTATAGCAACAGTGCAAAGAACATCATCCATCACCAATGAGCCAGAATATTACCACAGGACTTGAGAATTTTAACAGCTTTCTAGTACATGCCAGTCTCCCTTTAGATACAGAGTCTAGAACAGGGACACAAGGTTGTCTAGCAGCAATAATGTGAAAAAACAGCACCATTGCTTAAAGCAACTCTTTACAGGCAATATGCTATCAGAGATGAGACAATTTGGAAATTGTTTTTACATTTATTTTTTAACATTTCTTCTCTGAACGTTGGTTAGCACTCAAATATTAGGTCACCACTAAATACAGAGTTCATTATTTAAGGTTGCTAAATGGTGAGCTTAGTAGTAGTAGTAGTAAATACATAGAATGATGGGCAGGTAGGACCCTTCTTGAAAGCTTTGACCACGTCACTAATGCTATGGGAAAAATATATACATATGATCAAATAAAGTAGGTGGTACCCTTAGAAGACACAAAAGAATGAAGTCTAGCATTTAAATACATTTGTCAGATGCAGACAATGTATTTGGAAAATCCTAAACTTTCAGCTCTGAAAATTAGCTATGCTTTAATAACATTCAGGGAAACAATAAGCCAATGTAGACTCTGTCTGTTGAGTCACTGAACGTTGATTCAGTCTGAATGCATTCACATCAATGTACTGAGCTACCAGTTGGGAATGAGTGGGAGTTCATTAACATACAGAGAAAGAAACAAGCATGCTGGTGCATTGTATCATATGTTTCACAGCTTCATATTTTACCTATAGGAATTGTGGCAAATGAATAACTTTTAGAGGACCTTAGCAACAATCATCAGTCACACTCTGCCTACAAAGAAAACAGCAAATTGGTTTAAAATCACTTCTTAGCATATGCAGTGAAAACCATTACATGCTGTCAACATGTTCAAGTCATTGTGCTAATGAGATGAGACAGGTTGTGTGACAAACCAAGCAGCATGTTTCTCAGTGGTGAGAAGTAATGAGTCCATTGACCAGTACAGAGAACCTGAATCATTTGCTGTTTTCAAATTAGGCGCTCCCCCATTTGGCGAGATGCTCATCTCTGCATTTAGGCTTTCTGTTATATTTTATGTTGGTGGGGTTTTCTTAATCTATGCTTGGCTGAAACAGAAGAGCGTATTCTGACGGTTAGGGCACAGATCATATGTGCTGATCCACACCAATGAGCTAGAAATATCTAGCTAGGCTTTATAGGTCAGTCATCTTACACTAAAGAGTGTCAGTGATGATCTTGTGTCTGATCAACCATTTTAGCTATATTCTCTACTATCAAACAACTATCTTTGATTAAAAAAGCAGCCAACCAAACATCGTAGGCAAGAAAAAAAGTAAAAGTCCTTGAAGATTGTGCCCCTTTCATGTTGTGATTAATTAAGCAATTAAAATTATGATTGGTCTTTTTAAAGATGTCATAAGATATGGCAACTTCCCGTTATCCAGAATAAATTAAGAAAATGTCTTCAGTCCTTTTATAAAGGACTAGATCTGCAGGACAAAATGTTACATTCCTCAGAAATTGGAGAAGTTTTCTGTTCTCAAATATCACTGCAAAGCAAGATGAGTCAGATGGACATGCCAAGGCTGTGGTCATAAATATTTTGACTTTTTCTATATTGCATGAGCAATTCATGTTGTTAGATCAATAGACTTCAGCACTAATGATTTTGGCCCTTCGACATGGAGCTGTACTCACACAAACCCTAGTGTCTTATCAGCAAAACCTACATGGAAGTCAACAGGAGATTGCTTGTTCATTTAAGCTTATGAACCCAAATCTGATTAAATATAGGAGAGATCCAGCAAGACAAAAACTAAGCAACTTGTATAAAATGGAAAAAAAAAAATAGGACTCTTTCAACATAACAAATTTTTCTTTCAACTATCAGACTGAACAGCTAGTTATACCTCTTGGATATTCTCTCAGCTTTTGAAAAGATAACCCAAATCTCCTCTCACTTATCTATTAAACAGAGGGTCAACAATCTTCACCTGACTTGGGAGGCTTTAGGCTTGTATCAGGAAAATCAAACCCTACTACTTTGTCCTGGCTGATCCTGAGATATTTTGAAATTGTGACTTAAGACTCAGACCAAGCAGAAACACAATTATGTCAAGCTATCTTTGGCCACTGACAGATAGGCTGAATTATTTCAAGCTAAGTCACTCTTTTCTTACCACTATCTGTTGCAATGCCAGGATGTCTCTAGCATATCTTTCAATGAAGAGAATTGTAACAGGAACAAGAGAAATGGAGTGATATGATCAACGGTTTAAACAAATTTTCATATTGATCCCATTCCTCTTCCTAGTTACTTCTCTATGCTTACTGTAACTTTGATAAGGAAATCACTTATTCATCAGGAAATTCATATTTATTACTTCACCAGCTGATTTAGTGATGTCCCACTAGAGCTTTGAAAATGCTAATTAATTAATTTACCATGGGAAAAAAACTTGTTCTTCTTATTTTTGGCTTCCTACATAGATTTGGCAATAATCACTATTTCAGATAAGGCACAACAGTTTGCAAACATTATGATGAGGAAGGACAGACTGCAAAAGATAGAATCATGGAATCCGAAAATGGTTTGGGTTGGAAGGGACCTTAAAGATCATCTAGTTCCAACTCCCTCCTTCCACTAGATTCCAGGTTGCTCAAAGCCCCCATCCAACCTGTCCTTGAACACACCCAGGGATGGGGTACCCACAGCTTCTCTGGGGAATGTGTTCTAGCGTCTCACCACCTTCATAGTGAAGAATTTCTTCCTATGTCTAATGTAAATCCATCCTCTTTCAGTTTAAAACCATTACCCCTTGTCCTATCACCACATGCCCTTGTAAATAGTCCTTCTACAGCTTTCTTGTAGACCCTCTTTAGGTACTGGAATGCTGCTATAAGGTCTCCCTAGAGCCTTTTCTTCTCCAGGCTGAACAAACCAAAATCTCAGCCTATCTTCACAGGAGAGGTGCTCCAGCCCTCTGATCATCTTTCTGGCCCTCCTCTGGACTTGCTCCAACAGGTCCACATAGTTATGTTGGAGGTCCCAGAGCTGAACGCAGTACTCCAGGTGGGGTCTCAGAAGAGCTGAGTAGAGGGGCAGAATCACCTCCCTGGACCTACTGGCCATGTTTCTTTTGATGCAGCCCAGGATACAGTTGGCTTTCTGGTCTGCAAGTGCACATTGTTAGGTCATGTTGAGCTTCAACCAACACCCCCAAGTCCTTCTCAGCAGGGTTGCTCTCAATCCATTCTCCGCCCAGCTTGTATTTTTCTTGGGGTTGCCACGACCCATGTGCAGGAATTTCACTCGGCCTTGTTGAACTTCATGAGGTTCACACAGGCCCACCTCTCAAGCTTGTCCAGGTCCCTCTGGATGGCATTTCTTCCCACGAGTGTGTCAACAGCACCACAAGGCTTGGTGTTGTCGGCAAACTTGCTGAGGGTGCACTCAATCCCACTGTCCGTGTCGCTGACAAAGACATTAAACAACACCAGTCTCAGTTATGACCCCTGAGAAACACCATTCATCACTGGTCTCCACTTGGACATCAAGCCACTGACCACAAGTCTTTGAATGCTAACAATCCAGCTAATTCCACACCCACCGAGTAGTCCATCCGTCAAATCCATGTCTCTCCAATTTAGAGATGAGGATGTTTTGTGGGACATTGTTTCAAAGTGTCAAATGCTTTGCACAAGTCCAGGTAGATGATGTCAGTTGCTCTTCCCTTATCCATCAGTGCTGTAATCCCATCGTAGAAGGCCACCAAATTTGTCTAGGCATGATTTGCCCTTAGTGAAGCCATGTAGGCTGTCACCAGTCATGTCCTCATTTTCCATATGCCTTAACATAATTTCCAGGAGGATTTGCTCCCTGATCTTGTTAGGCACAGATGTGAGACTGACTGGCCCGTAGTTCCCGAGTCTTCCTTTTTTCCCTTTTTTAAAATAAGCATTATGTTTCCTCTTTTCCAGTCAGTGGGAACTTCACTGGACTACCATGACTTCTCAAATATGATGGATGGTGGCTTAACAACTTCCTCCACCAGTTCCCTTAGGACCCGCAGGTGCATCTCATCAGGTCCCATGGACTTGTGCACCTTCAGGTTCTTTAGATGGTCTCAAACTAGATCTTCTCCTACAGTGGGCAGTTCTTCATTCTCCCAGTCCCTGTCTTTGCCTTCTGTGACTTGGGTGGTGTGGCTTGAGCACTTGCTGTTGAAGACTGAGGCAAAAAAAGTTGTTGCGTACCTGAGCCTTCTCCATATCCTGGGTAACCACGTCTCCTGTTTCCTTCCAAGGAGGGCCCACGTTTTCCCTAATCTTACTTTTATCACTCACATAGCCATAGAAGCTTTTTTTGTTGCCCTTAATATTCCCGGCCACACTTAATTCTATCGGAGCTTTAGCTTTCCTAACTGGATCCCTGTCTGCTCAGACAATTTCTCCGTACTCCTTCCAGGCTACCTGTCCTTGCATCCATCCTCTGTAGGCTTCCTTTTTGTGTTTGAGTTTGTGCAGGAGCTCTGTGTTCATCCATGCAGGCCTCCTGGCATTTTTGCCTGAATTCCTCATTTTTGGGATGCATTGATCCTGAGCTTGGAGCAGGTGATCCTTGAATATTAAACAGCTTTCTTGGGCCTCTCTTCTCTCCAGAGCTTTATCTCATGGTATTCTACTAAGCAGATCCCTGAAGAAGCAGAAGTCTGCTTTCCTGAAGTGAGCTTGCTGTGTGCCCTCCTCGCTGCCCTAAGGATCTTGAACAACACCATTTCATGGTCACTACAGCCAAGGCTGCCCTTGAGCTTCACATTTCCCACCAACCCCACCTTGTTGGTGAGAGCCAGGTCCAGCATACCACCTCTCCTCATTGGCTCCTCTATCATCTGAAGAATGAAATTATCATCAATGCATTCCAGGAACTACCTGGATTGCTTATGCCCTGCTCTGTTGTCCCTCCAACAGATATTGGGATGGTTGAATTTCCCCATGAGGACAAGGGCTTGTGAACATGAGGCTACTCCTATCTGTCTATAAGAGGACCTCATCTGCTTGGTCTTCCTGGTTGGGTGGCCCATAGCAGACACCCACTATAATGTCACCTGTCCCTGCCCTCTAATCCTGACCCATAAACTCTTGGTCAGCTCCTCATCCATCCCCAGGCAGAGCTCCATCTTCACGATCTATTTCTTTTTATCATTTTATTTTGCAATAAGTGTTAAACAGTAAGTGCTTTATACACTGAAAATCAATTATGAAGAAGCAAAAAAATAACAGTGCAGGTCATTTAGAAAAAAACATCAATGATACATATTAGAACGAACACAATTAATCCATACAATTCACTTAATCTAAAAATGTCATGCAACAAATTGACCGACCATTTTTATGGTAGGTGGTAGCATATTAACAATATGAATGTGGCAAGTTTACTGGAAACAATTCACTTACGTAAGTGCTACTCTAGCCAGACCATCACTTAGCATGTCAAACATCTGTAACTATCTGATGCACTTAAATGGCTTAGGAAAATATATAGAGCGGGGTAATCAATTTTCAGGGGCAGAGGAGCATTCACTGTGGACAGCATTTTGCAGTCCTTATTGAATTGCATAGTTTTTCCATAGCTACGTGTATGGAAAAATATTTAGAACCTGACTGAATGTACGTAACAGGATTATTGCTTAGAAGTCCACAGGCAGTCATAGCATAATACAGAGAAAACCTCACAGATACAAAACTAACATCTTCAGCTAGCTGCATCCTTTATGTGACACATTACAAGGTTTCACCATCAACACTGATTCATCAGCTTCACCTAGACAGACCGTTACAAGTCTCTGGATTTTTTATTTTGCAAGAACAGCAGTAGCACCTATTTCCTGATCCTTGCACCCCTTAATAGCAAATATTCATCTTTCCTCTTAAAAACACAACGTTTCATCTCTCCATCCTGCAATACTTTATCAACACAAGAGACAGTTACCTGAAATTACTGTAAAATAAATGGCAGCTATCTTAGCTCTTTTGTTACTATGTCGGAGTAAAAGACAGTCAGTCCTGTGAGTATGGTTGAGGAACATATAGTTTTATTCTGCATACAGAGCTGGGAATTGACATGCAATTAAAGCAATCTAAAGTTTGCTGGATGGTTTCAGTGCAGAAAGACTAAAATACAAATAGAAAATAGAAAAGGTTCCATGTGACATTTTAATACAAGTCACAATCCAAATTAGTTCATTAAATGCAAGCTGTGAAACTTAACTTTGATATGCAAGTCACTAGAGAAAAGGATAGTAAAGCTGTGGTAAACAACTAGATTTTCCAGTTTTCTATCCTTAGAGCTGTCTCAGAAGAGATCACACCATTCCTTTGGAAATTTTTTTCTTCATATCACCTTGTCATGGATCTGTTCCTAACCATAGATAAAAGTACAAGTTTTCATTAGGGTGCAATTAGGCATGCAACTCCATTATTATTAACAATGTAATGAAGAATAATAAGGTAGAAATAAGAACATTAACATTTTTTCAAGGTAACAGATCATTCTTAATGGAAATTGTGTGCCTTAATACCCTATACATGGTAATACAAATGTAGCTCATTTTGTCAGTTCATGAGGAAAAAAAGGACAAACCTACAGAAAAAAAGAGACACTCCATCCCACCCTGCCCACAACTAAACAAAGCAAGAATAAAATGCTGGCCTTCTGAAAATCAGTATGAATTTTCTTTTAACTTCACTTGGGGAAAACTTCATCTTACAACTACTTATTTGCAGATTTCAAATATTTTAGTAAGTACAGATTTACATACAAATCTGTACTTTTACCCACAAATATGCCAGAATTGTGAAAGTGATCTTGATCACAGATAAAATAAGGCTTGATCCAATATCAAATGGAGAGCATGAGTATATTTTTATTGACTTCATAACGTTTTGGATGGAGTCCATTTGGAGACTGCACACTGAGGAGGATTTCTGTGTAAACCACAGTGTTTTCTTTACCAGAGGAAGATAAAAATGTATTTAAAATGATGGCATTTTATCAATTTGAAAGCAAAATGTCTGGTCTCCAACTCCAGAGTACAAAGAAAAGCTTTATTTTCTTTTAAATAACTAAACTTATACATCATTACAAAAAAAAAAGCAAAAGCCAAAACCAAAAACACCACCCATAACACCTTGCTACTATTATTAAAACAGAAGAGAGATGTTATTTTTTCTATAATTATATTTTGGTTTATGCATTCACCATATTTCCTAATGCAAAAGGTATTAATTCATAGCAGCTGTTATGAACCACAAGTTGACAATCTAACTAGAAAGCTGACAAAATATTTGATTAGTTGTGCCAAGTGATAGAGATAGTCATTCACCCAACACAATTAAAAAAAGCACCTTCAATCCAACCCTATGAGGTTTTTTTGTGTAAACTCCAGCTGACCCAATGAAAAGTTTGATATACAGGAAAATTTGAGAAGACAGAATTATAGGAAATGATATGCTGGATTAGGTCAATAGTCATAGATTTAACTGAGCATCAGTCAGAGGTAAGTAATAAAGCCTATACAATCAGGATAAAACCAATACAATAGAATCATATGTCTGCAGGTCATCTCATACAAATTAGTTGAAGGCTGGCTTGTTACAGGAAGTATAAGGGCTTTTAACAGTTTTGAACCTCATCCTCTTTTATAAAAAATTCCAGTTTGCATGGCTGCATAATGCTATCCTTGCTCTTTCTATAAGTAGCCAATCCCTTTCTTGAATAGTGCCAAGCACTTGGTTTCAGTAAACTGGAAACTACTTGTGTAAGGCTTATATAAAAAGAACAGGGGACTCATACTCCCACTGCAACAAATATTTTCAAATCTATGCCAAAAAAAGAATTACACAGCTAAAGAAAGTGCATGTTGTGTTACTTATTAACAATGCTTTGGGCTTTTTTGTTTATTTTGCTTTTATCTAGTTTGCTTTGGCAAACAACTTTGTTACTCTACCTTTCATTCACATAGATAGCATGCTGAACATATTCTGAAATGGCTTTTCTTTATACCTTTTTTATGGCAAGTTATCAACATTTCAGCACAAGTCTCAGAAAATACTGTGGAAAATAACTATGTGCCAATGACAGTATGATTTTTTAAGGTATTAAATACCTATTTAATTTCTCCTTATGCTCTTTTTATTGCTGCCATGATGCTGACGAATGCTAAATTGTCCTCTTGGACTGCTATGAAAACTGGAACCAGGCATGTCACAGCTTTCCTCTTGAGCTGCAGAATTTTAAAATGTGAAGGAAAGATTCTCTGTCTGTTTCTCTTTCTCTGCTGGAGACATGAAAGAATATTTCAACCATACAGCTGTGGACCACTTTGAAAATCCTTCTGACACATAGATTGCTGCACTAAAGTGTTTTTTCTTAGGAAATATTCCTGTTATATTCTCTTGCATCAATGCCTATCTTCTATTTTTATCTTTTTTTTCTTTTTAACAAAATGTAGAAGGTGAAGTCACTCATGACACAAGTCCCTTTAAATCAAAAAAGAATAACTCCTCCCTTGCTTCAGCTTTAGTTGTAGGAGTGCTGCATGTAGAACTTTTGTAATATTTAGCTGAGAAAGCTACAGCTGTAGTATATAAAGTGTAGTTAGGTAAAATTAGTCTGGATTCACTTAAAAAAAAGAATCATTCTTAAATAGCTGTTACTGCTATCACTTCACAGGTTTGATTGTGCAAGGATAATATCCTTTCAGCTGTGTCAGTACTTAGGTCAGAAGCAACACCCCAAGTGGTTTTCCATATTTTCCTAATTTTTTTCTGATGGTACTTAATTGCCCAAGTATTAGGTAGTTCAAGTCACTGAAACAGTAAACCACTGAGACAAAGGAAACCTATGACTTGTTCACAGAGATTCAAGTCCTGCTTGTTTTAATATGGACAGCCTTCTCAATTTCTCTTGGCCTACAGCCAGGATGACTTTACATAGTTAGGTAAAAATAGACCTGGGTTTACTGAATACATTTACAGTAAAATATCAATGGCTCAGGTAGGACACTGGTTCAACAACAGCCACAACTACAGGATTACCTTTTCAGGAATACAATAAAATGATGTTCAGTCACTGTGTACAAGGTGGATGTGGAAACTTGCCTCCCATAGTTCCTTTTGCAATGTGTCGACTGTATCACGTGCTTTAATATACTTAACAGTGGTTCAGCTCAAAGACTAGCAGGCTGCTTTGCCTGGTGGTGTAGGCAAGGCCTTCATTACAGCTGGAAGACCCCAGTCCTAAGCCAGACCTCAGACTGTGCAGAGACACTCACCAGGTCCTGCCTCCAACAGATGTTCCTGGCACAGCTAGTACCAGAAGGGGCAGAGTATTCCACATGAGGTCCCAAGAAGGACAGTTGGTATTTGATGAAAAGAAGTTGGTGGGAGGTGTTGTTAGTTTTGTATATGTATACATGCATACATACATATGAATGTATATATACATACATGCATGTTCGTCCTTTGAAATCACAAGATTGAATTTACAGACTTTCTACTTTAAATCATAGCTTCGGCCAACTGATCTGGTGAAATAAGGCCTAGAGCTCTGCAATCCTCAAGATTCCTCCCAGCACACTTTTTGAAGACTGCTCTCTTTGCTCCCCTGTCATCTCTTGGCTTGTCAGGATGAGAACATGTGCTTTGGAAACCTACTCAACCACTTTGTCAAATCCCTTCCAATCTTTTGATTCTAGACCATTTTACTCCAGTGGCTTGTCACAATACATTAATTCTTTCTAACCAGACTGAAAAATAATTTTCACCAGCTCTGCTGGCAACACTTACTTTTTTCACAGCTTCTCACAGCTGTAGTTTAAATCGTAAAGTGCCAGGTACCTGTCAGGCAGCTATGACACGTGAAAAAATACTATGAGGAAGTACACAAAAAGCTAAAGACAATTTATGAGTTTTGGACACTGTACTTGGACTTTCAGTGTGGGTGGCTTTCTCTACTGTCTTTGGTAATAGGGAGGAATACTACGCAACATAAATATATGTCTAAAGACAGGCGTAATTGAGGAATGAAAGAATATATTGCCCCCTCTCATAATTTCATTACTGTGTAAAACTGAGAAAACTGGACATACTAAAAAGAACTCATATTTCTGCTATTTTAATATTACATTCATAATAAAGGCTGTATTGCACTGGGGCTGTAAACTCATATTACAAAAAGATGATCCTTATCTCAAAAGGATTTGAAGAATGGAATCACTAGGCTTGGGGAACAGTATTAACTTGCATTACAAACAGCTCCCCTTAAAATTATACATGCATATATATACACACATGTATACAAACAGAAAAGTAGGGGTGGTCTGTGTTGAAGTTCTCATTGTTTCAAAATTTGCTTTCAGACTGTGATGCAAAAAATCAGTCTCAAGGTGTACACCTTACAGAGAAGCTCCAATTTCCATAAAATTGCAAGGAAAACTAAAAGAGGGTAGATTTAGTCTAGACAGAAGGAAAACATTTTTCACAATGAGGGTGGTGAAACACTGGCACAGGTCGCCCAGAGAGGTGGTAGATGCGCCATCCCTGGGAACATCCCAGGTCAGGTTAGACGGAGCTCTGAGCAACCGGATCTAGTTGAAGATGTCCCTGCTCATTGCAGGGAGGTTGGACTAGATGTCCTTTAAAGGTCCCTTCCAACCTGAACTATTCTATGATTCTGTGATAATCAAACCACTTCATTTACAAGCAATATGTGACCTGAACGTTTTTCCGCTCTGATGAGAGAAGCTGGGGTTTTGTCTTTTCTTAATTTCTTTCAGAATGAGACATAATTTCTCTTTATAAAATCCAGCTGGAACCTTCAAGCATCTCCAGCAAATCTCCCTACTAATATAGATTCTGACTTATGTTCTCTAGTGATAGCTGTCATAGGTTTTCCAGAAGATTAGACCTTCTGTGTTACTTTATGTATAGAATAGAATGCGTTTGTTTTTAAGTACAGAGTGAGAATATGGTAATTTTAAATATAAAACCAATTTCCAATTTGCCACCATGACATAAGAGAATAATTCTACTTTGTCTTCATGGTAACTTTAGTGACTTTCATATCAAACCAGGGTTTATGCAAGGCTGAAATATTGGGAACTGTTGGGCAGTCTAACTCTGGAGAGATTACACCTGTAACAACAGGATATTGTGAGACCTAGACTACAGGTATGTATGCAGAATACAATAATTAAGGATTTGCTTCCAGCGTGACCTCCCTTGATGAGATAATCCAGATTCATAGTGGGAACAACAGAACAGATATTTAAGATTGAATCCTTCAGATCTCCTATTCAAGAGCGCAAAGAATCCAAACAAAACTTAGCTGCCTCCTCAGAATATAAGATCAAGAAGACTTTATGTATTATGGATCCTGCATTGTTTTACAAGACACAGGCAGATATGAACACCTTTATCTGACAGAAGTGCTTGAAACACAGAAAGTTTAGGTGACATACGCCCCAGATAAAATGATAGTAGAGACAAGAAACAATTGCCTGCCTTTAGCACCCGCTGCTCTATGGATGCCTACCCTGCTCAAATAAAATACTATCACCTCTTTCTACTTACACACGACAAACTGAGACCAACAGAAAGCTGCCAGAGTACCTGGCATGCTTTGCTCTGTAGTAAGTAAAAGTGCCCTACTCCTGCAGGGCAGCCTGTGTAATTATTGCTTAAGAGCTGCTTTTTTGCCGAGGGTTGACATTTGCAGGACGAAAAGTCACAGCTGCCAAAGGAAGAGTAATGATGCAGCCCTGTGGTAAATATAATGAACAAAAAAACCAAGGGAGAAGGGGAAGAATAGCTACTCAAGAGCACCACTGGAGAAGATGGTCATTGCTTCCAGATCTGCAGTGTCCCTGGGGTTCAGACAGATTATTCACTGCAAATATTTACCTAGCAAATGTTGGCATTTTTCTTTAAGATCTATATTGCCTGAGAATATTACTGACACAGAATGTATTTTTTTCAATGTAAAATATTGATTTTCAGGTAAACTTGCCAGTGAGAAGGTTAAAATGGAAAAGGTGAGTTACAAACAAACCTTCTCAGGTCCTTCATTTGTTTTATATAAAATATAATGCACTAAACCAATCTTTTCAGGCCAGGTTATTCTTTCATTTATCTCTGATGGGAAATTAGACTAATTTTCACAGCCAACACAAAAATGGAGGAATATTTCTGCTTTTAACAGAAAAAGCAGCAATATTTCTCTGACTCTGAGGTTTGCTAAATCTTACAGACTCAGATGCAATCTTCCTGAGAGGTTTATCCTACTCAGATTAGATTCTACAATCACATGCTTCTCTAGAATGTAGACTTTGTGCTCATCCATTTTCTAAAGCTCCTATGCAATGTTTTATCTTACTTTTGGAATGAACAAGAGCAGGAGGACTGTTTCATAAGGGAGGAAAAAGCCCCCAGACAGACCTCCAACTCAAGCATGCAGCTACCCAGGTGTCTGGCTAGAGTGCTTGAGCCTGTCACTCGTGCTGGAGGCCAGCAGAGACAACACCTGCGTGCGTTGCGACCAGGTGAGCGACCTGCTCAGCCTGATGGCAAAGCTGAAAGAGGAAGTGGAGAAGCTGAGGAGTACCAAGGAATGCAAATGGGAGATAGATTGGTGGAGCCACACCCTGGCATCCCTGAGGCAGAGGCAGCAGGTGGAGGCTCCACAAGCAGCAGAGGATCCCTTACCCTCTTGCTGCCAGGCAGAAGGAGAGGACCTAAGAGTCAAGGGGGAATGGAAACAGGTCCCTGCTCAGGGTGGCAGGTGAACTCCCTCCTGGCCTCCCTCACCGTCCCAGCTGCACTTACACAACAGACATGGGGCTCTGGAACTTGAGGGCCAGGCACATGAGGACCTTGATTAAAGTCTGTCCAGGGGCTTGCCTAGGAGTGAGTCAGTCCCACTCATTACGACTGCTTCTGTTAAGAAAAATAGGAGGGTAATTGTCATAGGTGACTCCCTTCTGAGGGGAACAGAGGGCCCAATATGCCAACCAGATACAACCTACAGGGAAGTCTGCTGCCTCCGTGGGGCCTGGGTGAGAGATGTCACCAGGAAAATCCCTGGTCTGGTTTGACCCACTGATTACTACCCACTGTTGATCATGCAGGTTGGCAATGACAAGGTTGTGCAAAGAAGTCTAAAAGTAATTAAAAGGGACTTCAGAGCGCTGGGGTGACTGGTTGATGGAGCAGGAGCACAGGCAGTGTTTTCATCAATCCCTTCAGTGGCAGGGAGGAACGCTGAAAGGAACAGGAAAACACACCTGGTTAACATGTGGCTCAGAGGCTGGTGCCATCAGCGGAATTTTAGTTTTTTTGACCACTGGGAGGTTTACACAGCACCGGGCCTGCTGGCAGCAGATGGAGTTCAGCTGTCTCCAAGGGGGAAAAGGGTTCTCATTTATGAGTTGGCAAGCCTCAGCGAGAGGGCTTTAAACTAGATTTGAAGGGGGAAGGGGAAAAAACAGGCTCACTAGAGATGAGCCTAGGGATAGCATGTCGATGTTGGGGTGTGAAATAGATAGCCCAGCTCAAGTGTATCTATACCAATGCACGCAGCATGGGCAGCAAACAGGAGGAGCTAGAAAGCATTGTGCAGTGGGACATCTATGACTTAATCGCCATGACAAAAACATAGTGGGATGACTCTCATGTCTGGAGTGCTGCAATGGATGGCTATAAGCTCCTCAGAAGGGAAAGGCATGGAGGGAGAGGCGGTGGGGTGGTTCTGTATGCTAGGGAACATTTTCATTGTATAGAACTCAACGATTGTGATGACCAACTCAAGTGCTTATGGGTAAGGATGAGGGGGAAAGCAAACAAGGCAGATATCCTGCTCGGTGTCTGTTATAAACCACCCAACCAGGACGAAGAAGCAGATGAAGCATTCTACAAGTGACTGGCAGAAGTCTCACAGTTGCTAGCTCTTGTTCTTATGGGGAACTTCAATCTACTGGACATCTGCTGGAAGTATAACACAGCAGGGAGGAAAGAGTCTAGGAGGTTCCAGGAGTTTGTGGAGGATAACTTCCCGACACAGCTGATAAGTGAGCCTATCATGGGAGCTGCCCCGCTTGAACTGCTGTTTACGAACAGAGAAGGACTGGTGGGAGATGTGGTGGTGGGAGGCCGTCTTGGGCTTAGTGACCATGATATGACAGAATTCTCAATTCTTAGTAATGTAAAGAGGGCGCTCAGCAAAACTGCTACCATGGACTTCCAGAGGGCAGACTTTGGCCTGTTAAGGTCACTGGCCAAGAGAGTCCCTTGGGAGACAGTCCTGAAGGGCAAAAGACTCCTGGAAGGCTGAACAATCTTCAGGAAGGAAATCTTAAAGATGCAGGAGCAGGTTGTCCCCATGTGCCGTTAAGATGAGTGGGGAAGACGACCAGCCTGGCTGAACAGGGAGATTTTGCTGGGTCTCAGGAAGGAAAGGAGAGTTTATCACCTTTGGAAGAAGGGGCAAGGAACTCAAGAATAGTACAAGGATCTCCCTAAGTTATGCAGAGACAAAATTAGAAAGGCAACATCCCAGCTAGAACTCAGTTTGGCCATAGTCATAAGGGACAATAAAAAATGTTTTTACAAATATATTAACAACAAAAAGAGAGCCAAGGGGTATCTCCATCCTTTATTCTATCTGAGGGGGAACATTGTCACCAAGGATGAGGAAACGGCTGAGGTACTTAATGCCTTCTTTGACTCAGTCTTTAATAGCCAGACCAGTTATCCTCAGGATATTCATCTCCCTGAGCTGGAAGACAGGGACGAAGAGCAAAATAAACTCCCCATAATCCAGCAGGAAAGAGTTAAGGACACACTACCCCACCTGGACACCCACAAGTCTATGAGGCCAGATGGGATCCACCCAAGAGTACTGATGGAGCTGGCAGAGGAGCTTGCCAAGCCTCTCTCCATCATTTATCAGTAGTCCTGGTTGACAGGGGAGGTCCCAGATGACTGGAGGCTTGCCAATGTGACACCCATCTACAAGAAAGGCTGGAAGGAGGATCCAGGGAACTACAGGCCTGTCAGCCTGACCTCCATACCGGGGAAGATTATGGAGGGGTTCATCTTGAGGGTGCTCACAGGGCCTGTGCAGGAGAACCAAGGGATCAAGCCCAGGTTCATGAAAGGCAGGTCCTGCTTGACCAACCTGATTTCCTTCTATGACCAGGTGACCCACCTAGTGGATGAGGGAAAGACTGTGGATGTTGTCTACCCGGACTTTAAAAAGCCTTTGACAGTGTTTCCCACAACACCCTCCTGGAGAAGCTGGCTGTTTATGGCTTAGACAGGTGTACTCTTTTCTGGGTAAAGAACTGGCTGGACGGCCGAGCCCAGAGACTTGTGGTGTATGGAGTTAAATCTAGCTGGTAGCCAGCCATAAGTAGTGCTCCCCAGGGGGCTCAGTTCTGGGGCCAGTCGTGTTTAATATCTTTATCAATGACCTGGATGAGGGGATGGAGTGCTCTCTCAGTAAGTTTGTTGCAGACGACACCAAGTTGGTTGAAGTGTTGATCTGCTGGACGGCAGGAAGGCTCTGCAGAGGGATCTGGACCAGCTGGATCAATGGGCTGAGGTTGGACTTCATGATCTTTTCCAACCATAATCTGTGATTCTGTCATTCTGTGATATTTTGCAAGATAACTGGGCACAGGAAGTAATCCTGTTCGTTAGATATTTTACTTAGCAATGCTTATCCTTTCTGGCAGGCTGTAGGAGACAATCCATTCCGTTATACTGTGAGCAGTTTAAGATAATTCACTAACAAAACCTACCCACATTCAAGTCCCACATTTATACACACACATTCAAATGTATACACTTTGTACATACTGAGTACTTCATTTGCTTTCAGTGGACCTTTCCATATCAATACCTTGACTAATCAAGGGGTCCTAGATCTGTTATTGAATCGCAGTCTATTCAAAGTGCATAATTTGATGATTTGCACATAGTAACAAAAATTGTCATTCTGGATAGATTGGAGAACAGCTTTATGTGCTGTTGTAGCACATCATATCCTTAACTCTGGATCACTGCCCCAGGTAGATCACTCCTCAAGTTCTCAGTTGAAAAGTAACTGGTACATTTTACCATGCAACACTCAATTGAAAATATTTGAGATATAACACACCAGATTAGTTGCTGACCATTGTGCAGTTTCTCCAAAGCTAGAACCAAGATGATTAGAGAACAGGTGGGTATTTTTTGAGCCAAAGCAGTTAAATTTTTCAAAGAAAATAATAAGAACACATGGTGAAAGAAAAAATTCTACAAAAGTGAATAATGTTTTCATATATAGTACTTCTGCAGCTGATGATTGTTATTTTAGTCTTGTATATACCTATGTTCAAACCCAACAGAATACAGATATGTACTTACATACATTCAGATAAGATAATGACCGTGCTGCTGAGACACATGACAGTGACAAGTGAGACCTATAGCTGGACTATGTTTGAAAGCAGACAGATAATAACAGTTGCAATAAATTCCAGCAGCAGCCGTGTCAGACTTGCGCTGTTTCCTTTTATTCCAGTATATTGCTAAAATGCCCTTCAGGAAGAATATAAACATGACATTACTTTGAGCGGTTTCATCCTGATCAGAGACAACCAGCAAGGGCTCCCAAAGCTCAGAAGCTGTGCATGATAAGAGGGTGGAGAAAAGGTTTCTGTTCTTTAATGTTTCCTTCAAGCAGAATTGAGCTCTTCTGCCAGCTTGATCTGGTGGAAACTTAATCTCTCTTGATTTCATTACTCCATCAACAGGAATTTCCACTGTGACACTAACAGGCTTTATCCTATTCATTTGAGATCATTCCTTTAAGTTAGGAGGTGTTCCACTTTTTATTAAACAAAATTAATACTGCTTTTTTTTAATAGGTGTTCCACAAAATAACTTCAGTCTCATTGATTCCAACTTCTAAGTACTGACATGTTTACAAAAACAGTGCATAGTTTACAGACAAGAAAAATATTTAATTTTCTTCTAATCAAAATGTAGAGAGATTCTAATCCCTTCATTGAAACACTAGAGGCAATAGACTCAGCATCCTTTTACAGATTGCTTTTTTTTTCCCCCTAAATGCTACACACACACACACACACATTTATTTATTCAAATATTCTTGCAATGCAACCTTCTTTGGGCCCCCTTCAATGGCAGACATAACCCAGGATTAGTACTACAGTCTTACCTTTGCTGTCTTGTCTTCTCTTAAGAATCATCAGCATATGTGACTTGCACCATACTGGCTAACAAGTTATGCCACCAACTGCATTCTGCAGAAATAAAAGCATTTGGTATATTTAGAGCTGAGATAAAATCCTTCTCTCCTCCAACAGTTTTCCAAGCTATCTAATAGTATTGCCATTTTAGAGATGAAAAGTTTTACAGATCCATGATTAAACCCAAGCTGAAAGATCAGCAGAAAAAAAATCAAATTTCTCCTCAGCCTGTTAGAGTCAGTGTTTCAACAGCTGTCATACAGTAGCCGCTTGTTCTTAAAGTCCCCAGGTACTCTCCAGCCCCTAGTTTGCTTAAATAAAGGTATGGTAAGACAGAAAAAAACCCCAAACCAAATATATGGCAGGTCTAGTTCTGTCTGATCTTTATTTCAGAGCAGTTTGTATTTCCTAAGATATGCTGTATATCAGGCTATCAAAGGATATTTTTATTAGCTTTTGAATTTTAGCTTTACATCATTATTCTTAACATTAAATCTAGCATGCATTTTTATTCAAAGAATACTTCATCTATATTCCATTTATGTCTTGACAAGATTAGGGATATTCCTTTCTCTTACTTTTGTGCTTGATTATTAGACTTACATAACTGATTTATACTGATATTTATCACCAAAGCTGAAGAAGCTGCTCTGCCTTTTGTTAGTCATCTGCATTAGAGTTTTATGTACTGGCTTATAGTAATGGAATTACATTGAGACTCCAGTACTATGTTTATTGTATTTGATCAAATTTGTTTGCAAACAGAAGTATTACATTCAAGCTGCATTAAAATAAATAATCTCCAGAGATCTGCAGATAGTATATTACTCATGGGGAAGGTTTCTGTACATATTAATAGTTACTCAGTTCTTCCAGGTACTCATTTTACCTTATACTTTGAAGACGACACATGTAATATCTGCCATTCAAACATATGAATGGATTAAGCTTACAGCTGCCTTTTGCAGGCTTGCATTTCTGTAAAGGACAAACATACTGCTAGTACTGCTCCAGTTCAGTTTAAATTAAAGCGTACCTATTCTGATTCAAAACTGCAGCTTTATTATAAAATAGCAATCAGTAATAATAAAGGTAACAAAGCATGAATTAAAACACAGCTGCATAAAACAGTGCCTTCATATAGTATGAACACATACTTCTTTATGCTTCAGAAACCAGGAAATATTTATCTCACAAACAATAGCATTTAATAGTCCCATGAAATAAAGGCAGAAAATGACAGAAGTGCAGCAAAAGAGCAATATCATATGAATGTCAAAAATATCCAATTATATGAGATACAGATTATGTCATTAATGTCTTATGAGGCTAATATAGCTTTGAGTCCAGATCAGATTCGTACAGAAGTCCAGGACCATTTCACATGAAAAAGCTCATCTTTATACCTCTACATTTAACAGATTTGGAGGATGACTCAAATTGTATTTGGAAAACTTAGACCAATGGGTGCTGACTTACAGAACCTTACCTTCCTACTTAAGCAATCCTAGCTTTTCCTGAGGCTCTCTACCAGTTGGAAAGCGTTTTCTGTATATACACTTGTAACAATCACCTACATTTGACAGCAATATATCTCAAGAATTAAGCCATTAGATATGAGCATGCATCTAGAGTATCACCTCTCAGGAACATTCTGGAGAAGTAGGCTCCCCTCCACCTTCTGCACATGAATGCAATTTAGCTTATACTTCTTTCTTATAATTAACTGATACCAGCACCACCCCCCAAAAAAATGAGAGCAAGCAGATTACAGAAAAGAGTTAGCATTTTATGCAATACAACCAAAACTTTTGTTTTCCTTTGCCAAGCAAAGGTATCTCATGCTTCTTAGCTTCCTCCCAAATAAGTTTTACAATAGCCACTTCAGAGGAAGTCAAATTAAGTGATTAGTGCTGCTCTACCTCCACAAAGTAGATCAAAAACATGAGTAATAAAAGCTGCTGTTAATGTTTCTATGTGAAGTTACTACCAAGGATGAGCTGTGCCTGAAACCGGTATGCAGGGAGTTATTCTTTGATTGCTCATTGGCTTGGAAAAATATTAACGAAATTACTTGTTTTTAAAAGAGAAAAAAGTCGAGATTTTTTTAGTCTGGGAGCAACTGGCACCAGAATGTACTTTCTGCACTATGTGTAACACCTGGAAATATCTCCTTGTAGAGCTATAAAAGAGAGTTGCTTGTACAGCTTAGAAAGGAGGCAATTTACTGAAATGAGGTAATTCACCACTTGGGAAAAGTGCTCTGTGCTGTCCTTGGAAAACCCCACAATATTTCTAAGGAAAGGCAAGGATATTCTTTGCCTTGTGTTGCTCTTTAGGCAAATTACAGATACAGCTATTCATTTGGTGAAATTTAAGAACAGCTAAACTAGATCTCACAGCTCGCTCTTGTTTCTTCCAGTATGCTGTTTCCAACTGTAATTAATACTAGATGTTTCAAAGAAAGGTTGGAGATCCTCAAGTGACCATGTGATGTTTTAGCAGTCTGTGCATAAAGAAGGATCTTCTCCAGACCAGTAGCTTGAAGATTTTGCAACAGTTATTGACAGTCTTCAAACTAAATAACTTCCAAGTGGAAAAAGACTTTTTGTTTGTTTGTTTTCTTTTGCTTTGGTTTGCTTTGCTTTCTGCCAAAGCTAAACATTTTGCAGGAAAATTTGTAGTTTTAAGTTTCAGTGGTAGACTAAGAGCTATTTGCAATAGCTTCTTTCCCAGAGATTGCTTCTAAACTCCATCTGCTCCTCTTCAAGCTTGGCTTGCTTCCAACAGGCACAGCCCCAGCGCTTTAGGAGAAAAAGGGAGACAGGACTGTACAGACATCCTCTCCTGCCTCCATGCCATATCAGGAGGCCCACCGCATGGGACTGCAACCAAGAAAAAAATTTTCTTTTTGGCCTGAGGACTATGCAGTTTCTGCAGCTTCAGAGGAGCAGTACTGCTGGGTCCTGCCTGGGATCCAGCAATACTGCCGGTACTTGCCAGGGATCCAGCAAGTTGCCAGCACTGTGGGCAAGAGAACAGAAGAGATTTACAGGGGAGGCTTAAAACCCGCCTAGCTTTCCCAATGAAATCTAAGCCTAGTTTTGAGGTACAGCTCCAGCTTTCTGCCCCTGACATCACCAACATGTCCTATCATCTGACCTGAATGTCCCTAGCACTTCTCAGCTTCCTTTCAGACTCTTATTTTAAATAAAGCCCCACAGTATCATGATTTGTCTGAACAGGAATCTAGTCCCATTTTGGTTTTGAGAGTACGGCTCCCTTCTGCAAATGTTTTTCCTACTTCACTGTAAACATAGAACTGGAATTAATTCTGAAACAGTTACTGAATGTTTTCTTTATAGTAGTTTATTGCATTTCCATAATTCTTACATTTTTGTGACTGAATGGTAACAGCAGGTATTCCAACTGCATAATCTTCTCAAGAAGCAAAATCTGTTAAGGGCTAATTTATCAGCTATGCATCACCCACACACCTTTACTTGGGAGGCAAAGTCAATACCAGTTTTCAAGGTGATCACTACCTGCATGATCGTTTATGCTTCCTCTGCCAGCCTCCTGACTGAATTGTAAGGCAGTATGACTACAAGTGAAGAGCGTTGGAGGATATAATTTTCACTCTTGTAAGGAGGCTTTCAAATATTATCAGCTTAGTATCCCAAAAACGTAATTTGATTTGCAATGGAAAATGTATTCTTACATGGATGCTTTACATGTATTATAACCAATTTTGCTTAAAACTGCATTCTGTGCCCCCTGGGTATAGAAGACCAAAATGACCCCCATGACACAATATTGACAGAAATATTTTCATGTTTTAAGTAAAAATAATTTTATTGCAAAATGTCTGCCACATAAAGCACTAGTTATACATATGCCAAACATGGAATCCACTCAGAATTATTATGCTTCTTATGTCTTACCTTTACATTTGCATAATTCCTTTTGCATCCTAGTCTGAGTTTAAACTTGAAATTCTCGCTTTATAAGCAGATGCAACAGCAGACATATTTCATTCTGCCAAATCAGAATATATGCTATATCCTGTGGCATACTATGACTTTTCAGTGTCAGCACGAATGACTATGCATTGGAAGATTTAAAAATCTTAACTTCTTCATCACGCAAGTATTTTCAACATTCACCTACAGCTCACTTAAGTTTGGAGAGTGCAACAGATTTTAACATACAGATGCTAGCAGCTCTCTACAAGGCAAGCAAAATTAATACCATTTCTTCCCCTTAAGGCTTCAGCAGAACCTAAACACTTCAACTTCCATTAGAGTAAAATGATCTGGTCTGAATCTTGAGAACTCCAATTCCTATGCTTCATGTCTACAAATCCAGACTTTTGTATGAGACTTAAACAATCCCAGGAGTTTACTTTTTTCTTTATAGTCTGCAGGGACTGATGAATCTTACAAGTCTCAAGCTCTCCATCTTTAGAGAAGCTGACTAAACCATCTCCAGATATAACAAGGGGCAAAAAAATAAATTAAAGCCTCAAAGATTAGTCAGCTTAACTTGACAATTCCCATAGGAACCATTTTCCATGGAGATCCCATATTTTAACAGTTGGATTTCTTAATATGTCTCCTGATATTTGACCTCCCTCTTCAGAAGTTAATGATATGTTGTACATGAAAGGAACCGGGTATAGTTCTACTCAGTCTTGTTCTTTTTAATGTTTTCAAAGCACCTGGGTCTGGCAAACTCCATCACAAAGTGTTTAAAGAGCTGACACCACTGCCTTTAAAATTTGTGAAGGATGTACACAGCAAAAGACCATAAAAAAGTAGAAGTAACATCTGTCTACAAAACTGGTAGAGAAATAGAGCACTAGAATAGGTGACTTGAAGAGAATGCATAGTCTCCAGTTTGGAGGACTTCAGGATTAGGTTTGTGATCTCTACTACTATATAGACTTCTGCTGATGCTTTTCCAAAAGTTGAGGTGTACATTGTGTCTCTCTTTCATTTAGATTTTCTGATCTCTAATAAACTTCCTCTCAAATACAATGTCTAGACCCTCTCACAAATGGGCTATCACATTACTCAATTAAAATACAGAAGTCATCCTCTTCTAGTCAACTAATTTTGTATGATATGTCAGTATTTAATATCTCTAAGAGCATTCAGCAGCTTAAGCTTACTAGAAGTCTGCCAACAGGTAAAAGAGTTATTAGAATACAGACAGTTATATTCATACTGAGAAGAATCACATGCACTTCATTTCATTATGAAAAGAAGCTAAAACCTGAAGTTTTCCCATGTTAGGGAAAGGAATTAAGACCTGAGCGTATACTCAGCCACTTCTGGCTCACCCTTGCAGTTTGAAGCAATAGGCATAGACACTGCTTCACACTCATGATATATCGGAAATATAGATCAACTCTGTTCCCCCAACTCCTTACTAAAACAAACTGCTTCTCTCTAGTTAACATAACTTTCATACTTCCTTACAACATTTTAAGGAGACAGAACCGTTTTCTGTTCTAAATAGGGAAAATACTTTCAATATAGATCAATGGCCAAAAAAGCCTTTTGATTTGGGGTCAGTCAAAACTTGTATTAGGTTTCACTTACAGAGACACAGTATTTTGATGGTTTTTGTAGTTAAAACCATTTTGGGGTAACAAAGTCAAGATCTGGATCAAAATTAATTCCATAATATGTGCTACAGCTGGAGTAAGCAACAAAACCAAAGGCATTCAATTCCAGTGCCTCATTTGTTTTCACCTCAAAAAGACATTATCTTTCAGACCACAGAAACCTCTCTTCTACTTCATGATCTACAAGACACACGTTGAAGAAGCTGGCTTCCAATAAAGTACATAGCTTTGTGAACAACCTGATGGAAATTATGAATGATTTTACGTATACCTTGACCCTCTTTGAAGACTGAAAGATGTAGAGACGTCCTTGACAGCCAAACAACCCATGCACTGATAAGGCTAAATCCCTGTCAGTCCAGGATTATACACTGCGGCAAGATACCAAAAGAGTGGAGAACACTACCCAAACCCCTGTGATGCTATGAGGCACAGGAGGGCTACCCAGACAGTCTGTCCTAACTTGGACAGGCCTCCTCAGTCATATTCGCAATGTCATTTAGCTATTTCTCACAGGCTTGGAGTGCCCTGCAAAATCTGAGACAGTGTTTACTATGTGTGTTCACCGAGAGCTGCCTGGCAGAAAGGGACCTGGGGGTGCTGGTTGACAGCCGGCTGAACATGAGCCGGCAGTGTGCCCAGGTGGTCAAGAAGGCAAATAGTGTCCTGGCCTGTATCAGAAATAGTGTAGCCAGCAGGAGTAGGGAAGTGATCGTGCCCCTGTACTCGGCACTGGTGAGGCTGCACCTTGAACACTGTGTTCAGTTTTGGGCCCCTCATTACAAGAAGGATGTTGAGGTACTGGAGCATGTCCAGAGAAGGGCAATGAAGCTGATGAAGGGTCTGGAGAACAAGTCTTATGAGGAGCGGCTGAGGGAACTGGGGCTGTTCAGCCTGGAGAAGAGGAGGCTGAGGGGAGACCTTATCGCTCTCTACAACTACCTGAAAGGGGGTTGTGGTGACGAGAGTGTTGGCCTCTTCTCCCAAGTAACTAGCGATAGGACGAGAGGAAATGGCCTCAAGTTGTGTCAGGGGAGGTTTAGATTGGATATTAGGAAAAATTTCTTCTCTGAGAGGGTGATCAAGCATTGGCACAGGCTGCCCAGGGAGGTGGTGGAGTCGCCATCTCTGGAAGTGTTCAAAAAACGTGTGGATGTGGCTCTTCAGGACATGGTTTAGGGGACATGGTGGTCCTGGATTAATGGTTGGACTTGATGATCTTGAAGGTCCCTTCCAACCTTAGTGATTCCGTGATTCTATGTGTTACACAGAAAAAACACATCAGATTTTGATTTCACTTTTAAATTAGTTAAATATTCTCTTTCCTTTTCCTAGAACATCTGCTTTTGTGGTGCTGTTCATGGCCCATAGGGTGTTGTAACAGTGATGTGTACATGTATACTGCATTTGTCTGCCTTTAATACCAAATGACATTTAGAGCAATGGTGATGCACAGTTGTCCGTACTCGCGTTATTCATCTTTTTCAGAAAGACAACAAAAAGCAGTAGCAAAAAGGAAAACTGTAGCATGCAAAATCCAGTTTACAGGTTCAGCTGATGGATGTGAAGTCATACCCAGAAGGTGACTTTTCCCCCTTTAAAAAACAGAATAAGAAAATTCAGTGTAATAAAGCAAGCAATGAATGCAATTGTGTCTGTACTTCTAGAGCACGCTTCATACAGATTGTCACAAAATGTTACTTGAAAATATAAATCCAGGATGATTGTCTTGAATGCAGCACAGATAAGGGAAGCACACAGCAAGTAATAACAGCAGTAGAGCAAGCTGATGAGGGATGTTGAAAGAGAAACTATACTGCATGGGATACTATAGAAATCTATTTGGCCACTTCATATACTTATTACATAGGTGGCCCAAGAGGTAATTGGCATTTGCATTTATTTTGCCTGTAGAAAAATTGGAATTTGTCTCTTCAGAAACATTCGAAGCAAAAGGAGTTGATCAGGAAAGAAACATAGTTGAGAAACAGAATTAGACTCCGCCACCTTTGGGAAAGGTAAAATATAGGGGAATGACTTTGCTGCTGAGATGATCCTCCTGATACGGTTCACTTTCTTAGACAATTCCAGCTGCTCCCATTACCAGAAGAGACAGGAGACTTATGTTTTTAATTTACCTTGTCATTGCAACTTTGAGGCAAATTATTAAATATTATTTTACAGGTGGGAAATGAGCCCCAAAGTACTACATTTACTTAAATACATACAGAGCAAAAAGCAGGGACTGAATCTAGGTTTCTGGAGTCTCTGTGTAGCATGCTAAACACTAAAACCTTACATTGTTATGGTCACATATGCCTCTTTCTACAAACTGTCCATCTAGCCTGTGACTGTAATATACATAGCGAATCTAAGACCACAGGTGTTAGGGGTGGGAATCATTGTTGCACTATTGATCTTTTCTCTTCTGAGTTGTCTTGAATGCAGCTACAGAGAGTTCAATTTTAAGAACAGTTTCAAATTATGGAACATTACAGGCCTATGTTCCCTAGATGCTGAAAAATGACTCAAGAAGTTCTCATTAGAATGATTCCCCTCAGAAATACCTTTTTCACAAAATAGAAATTTACAGGAAAGTTCTAGTTTTACCCAAAACATTTCACTCTTTTTTGAGAAATTCTTAATGCTATCTCATCCTTTTCTTCTGCAGGCAAAAGGAACATTAAAAAACATTTGCCAGGCAGGCAGCTCGCAAACTGAAGGTGGGTTTTTTTGATTGTTTTTGGGGGTTTTTTTGCTTCTTGGAATTTCCTTCCCATAAAACCTAATCAAGTATCTATATTTTTAAATCTCAAATTTGAGACAAACTTTTATCACACCCTAGATTCTTTTAACCTTGTTTCCTTTCTATTTCAAGATTATTGATTAGCATTACTGAAAACAGAACCCAGCATCTGTCTACAGCTATGAGAAAGTTGCAGAAAACAATAAGTACTGGTGAAACAGATCCACCGTCATGATAGCACTAGGCAAAAAACCCCTCAATGTTGCAATGGCAAAGATATATTAAACAGAAGCACAGTATAGCTATTGATGTCAAGTATTTAAAATTGAATTGAAAAATAAGTGAGAGAACAATTTTATGTTGACAATGTCATAAATTTTATTTAACATGTATATATAACAGGGTAGTGTCATTGCATATTTTTTCTTTCTTTCCATAAGCAATGAAAGTGGTGTGGTTGCGTGGGTGTCTGAGTACATGCTAGTAATTTTTAAAGAGTCCTGGCTGAAAGTTCGACAGAAAGATACAGTCTTGGAAAATATTAAGTTCCAAACAATATCAAAATGGAGGTGCTGGGGAGAAGAAATGGACTCAAATTCATATCTCCATAAGTGAAACTCTGAAGTATGATCTCAGGTACATATTAAGCCCTAGCAAATCGACATGAAAGGGAAACATTATGAATGTCCCAAAGGAAAGAATAGCTTCAAAGTTTCCAAAGTATTAAACATGACATTATCTAACCAGGACATGCAAAGCTACAGGCAACCAGGCCCTGTTCTGCTGCTCACAAAAGTACTTGTCACATACAAGAAGTGATCCTACTGGGCTCTGCATACCACATAAGTCACACTTCAAAAGCATGTAAGTAGAGTAGAGGAAATACAAAGACTAGGCCATATCAACATTTTAAAGTTTTATACAGGACTTTGAAATCTTCATTTTAATATATTTTGAGGTAGCAATTATCTTGTGTTTGCTGTACTTTTTTTTCTCAGTAAATGTCCATATTTTTCTTTGCATTAGTGTGCCTAGCTGCACAGTGTTTGGTATAAAGAAAAAGAAACATTAACTCTGTCATAATCAATAACTCATATCAATGTTGCATGGTTAAAGTAATTAAAAAATGGTCCATTTCCACTAGATTTCAGTATTATTTCCACAGAATAAAAAATTATGACTGTTGCTTTCTAAAGCTTCCTTATGCTGATTTCACTTAGAAAGGAATATCCCTAAATTCACTTATGCAGAACAAGGTAAACATCTGGAGAAACATTCTGGTCCTATTTGAATAAAATACACAATGGAAATTATAGCGAATTTTTTTTTTAGTACTTTACTGACTTTTTGCAGATAGTCTGTCTAACTGCTGATCCTGGAGAACTGACATCCACTATTTCCCAGTCAGCCACCACAGCTGACAGCAGCTGGTGACTGCTAGTTGTAAGAGTCAAAATGTTGGGATAGGCAACTGTGCCTGAAAAGCAAGCATGGGTCTGCATGACAAGAAGAGAGGCAAATGAAATGTCCAGTCAGATTTCTTCATTGGACATTTTTCTCATGTAGCTTTGCTAGTATTCACTTAAAAAGCACTGATTAAAGTTGTATGAAAAGAGTGTGAAATTTTAGTGTCAAACCAAAATATTAAAATAGAGATGAATTAATGTATATACATAAATTTTGCAGCCTTATATATTTAATATGAGGGAAAGAGATCTATTGACACATTCAAGATTAAAAGAACACCAAATTCCTCACCAATATTTCACAGAAATCTTATTTCTAATGTAACAAAATATTCTTTGTTACATTAGAAACTCCAGCCAGTTATGTCTGGGATGCAGTGTTTGCCAAGCAAACAATACAGACTGTAATTTGAAAAGGCTGGGGAGTTGGGTTTTTTTAAACTCATCAACGACTGGATTCCCAGTCCTGTAGTCCTTTAAAACTATTTATAAATTGGAATTGTATCAGTGAATGCTTTTATCTTCACTTGGATAATTCACAAAGGTGATAAGTGACATATCTTAGTTGTTGCACTAAAGACAAAATTATTTGAGCCTCTTTCCAGGGCCAAAAGATTTACAAATGAGCTCTTCATCTTATCAGAACTCTCTAACAAGCCGTCATTCTATTTTAGGTATTTCAAGCATTGGAACAGGCTGCCCAAGGTAGTGGTGGAGTCACCATCACTGAAGGTGTTCAAAAAACATGTAGACGTGGCACTTCAGGACATGGTTTAGTGGCCATGGTGGTGTTGGGTTAACAGTTGGACTTCATGATCTTAGAGGTCTTTTCCAACCTTAATGATTCTGTGATTCTACAAGCCTTGTGGTGATGCTTTTAAACAATAAAGTAAATTTTTATATTTACCTCACTGTAATCCAGACAGAATCCATACAAGACTGTGCAAACAGTAACCTATTTTAAGTATCATCTCCATCAAATTCTACAAGAAACTAGAACACAGGTATTACAACCATTTATCAGGGATGAAATGCACTATTAAAAATGTATAAGAAGAACAGTTAAATAATCATGAAGTTCATAAATCTACAGTTTTCTTTTTTCAAAATTATAGTTGCAAGCAAAAACATACTTTTTTTTTATACATACAAAAGCAGCAACTTGTCATTATCACCATCAAATAACAGCAAACAATTAATAGAATTAGCTGTCTTGGCTGCTAAACACTGGTCTCCTTCAGCATGCTAACTGATTTGAAATCTTGCCCCTTAATTTGGCTTTTGCTTTTAATTTTTGATGAAAATGATTTGAAAACATCTTGTTCCTAATGCATACTTAACCATACAACACAAGTTTAAAATCTGACCACTTCATTGCCTGTTCTTCCCAAGACACAGACAAGAACATGCTTATGCATTGTACCTTGCTGTTTCCCTTCCCACTGCAGTAAAAAAGGTCTTTGTTCAAAACCCGTCAAAACCCAAAGCACTGCTTAATTCATTTGAAAATAACACAGATGAACACTTATTATTTCAGTCTACATATTCTACATCCAGTATCTACCTTAAACTAGTTGCTAATGCTGATTTCAGTTGATATCAGTGTTCATATTTTCACTGTTGAGATGTGGGGCAGGAGGGAATCAAAGGAAAAGAGGTTGCACAAAGATTTAGAAAAATGCACACACAAGAAGCAGCTTCTCCTTAGGATTCATTCAAGGTACAGCATAAAATACCCATTTATGTAATTTGATTCTCATAAAAGTCAAGTCAGAAAATGGAAACAGTATAAACTTTATTTAGAGATACTTCACTATGAGCTTGCATTTTACCTACAGAGGTCTAAGACCTAGTGCAAAAAAGAAATGTAACAATTTAAGAAAAATCCTAAAATGGGGTTGTTTTTTGGGGGTGTCTGAAGGATATAGGAATCTGACCAAAAATCAATTGTTTTTTAAAAATAAAATCTAGGGTAAATGAAGACATTTGCTTGCAGGTAGGATTCAAGCAGACAGGAAAATTATTTCCTATGGATAAAAGTAATGAAAATGCAGGGATAAAACAGAAATTTCCATTAGAGAACCTCTCCAATAAAGTTACAACTCACAGAGTACACCTGACTGGATAGATGTGAGCTGGAGATATTCCTTTCTTGCCAAATATAATGAAAGGCAAAGGTTAAGTGCTTTAAGACATAGCTGCTTAACAGCTTACTCCGTAGTAGGAACCTTTCAACAATAATATTGAATTACAGCAGACATGCTAGAGATACACAGGAAATGAATTCCATGTTTAGAACTCCTTTCTCATGGGCCCAACTTGCACAACTGGTCAAAGAGGCATCTTTCTATCCCAGAAGAATGGCCAGCACCCATTATTCATATTCGTCCTATAGCACTGAGTGCTTATAAATATTTTACAATTCACCTGATCATATTTACTATCAGATTTTTAGAGAGCCATATGAATATCTAGGGTGCACATTTTTTTCACCAGCATCGGAGTGGTGTTTTTCGGGGTGGGGTCGGGGGGGTGGATCGCTCTGGTATCAATCTTGTCTTCAGCAGGTACCTGCTGAAACTATACAAATTGTGAATTAAAGACCCAAAATACTAGGGTGAAACAAAAATGCAGTGCAATTATTTTGGTGCTGGACATGACACAGCACCTATAATTCTGCTGAAACTCTCAAAAAAACAAAATACAATATAAAAAGAACATGAGTAGATAAGATAAAAGAAACTAAAACACTTGTAAAAACCTGTTTTTCTAAAATAATCCTGGGACATTCTTAGGTGACTGTAGGAGCTGAAATAAATACTCATGCCCTGCATGTCAGTGGCTAAAGTGAATGGTTGTACTGAAAAAATATTGAAAGACGAATAAGCAGTTTTTAATCAGCCTTCAGTAAAGAGATGCTGTGGACAGGCTTCTCTCTTTCTGAACAGAGCAAGTTTTCAGAATTATGCTTTTCTCCTCATGCAAGGGAATGAGTTTTCCCTTGTTTTGTAAAATGAAATAGCACAGAGTCATCTCCAAAGTGAGTTTCAGATAAATCCTTCTAATACAGGCATGAAACTTCATTAGCAAAAAGGGTATCAGTGACAACCCTGGCTACATGTGCCCTGGGAGATGGGATGGTTCTGGTGCAAGGACAGTTGCACAAAAATGTAAACTAAGCCAGGGTTTTAGAAGGGGGCCTGCATGGGCCTTAACTGGGACTAAGTGTCATACAATGAGCATGCTCTAAAAAAAGGGAGGTAGGACACATTAAAATATCTCTTACTGGATATCTGAATATAGGCAACAACTATCTACCTCCAGCCTATGTTGCCTTCATAAAGCTCCTGTGCACTGGCTCAGAGTGCTCAGCCAGGGTTGCATTGGTAACAACACCTTTCCTGGCACAGCTCCCTGCGAACCTGCCCATTTTGCCTAAAATTGCTCATGAGGCAGCAAGCAGCCGAGTGAAGTGTCCTGACCTTTGTGTCAGATGAGGGGGAAGACAAGCTAGCCGAGCTGAAGTCTCTTCAGCTGGCACAGCTTCTAAAAAATGCAGTCATGACTTCAGTAAATCAGTGGTAGCAAATTTGTGCTTTACTTAAGCTCAAACAATTACGTATGCAAATAGCATAACATTTTCTGTTGTTCATCCACCACTGGTACACAGAGCAATACCATTAGACACTAGATTCAGCATGTAAGAGCCTACACTAGCAAAACTGAAGGAAGTAGTGTAGCTGGTTCCAGTTCAGATACAAACATTCTGCCATTTATTTCAGCTGTGGAAGTTCACACATGCTGAAGCTATGATCAACTCATTCCTTTGCTGCAACTATAGCAAAGATCCTGCCTGATCATTCATTTTATATTCCCATTTAGAGTGACAAACAAGTGACAAAGCTTGTTACATCAGGAAGCTAATATCTCAGAAAAGCAGTCAGGTTATATTTTTTTCTTTTGAGATAATGGTAAGCTTGTTTTATATGCACTGGAATTTGTCTATTACTTCTACATCTTGTTAGGAATGTATTACAATGTGGGAATGTACAAACTAAAGCTAGACATTTCTGTTAGCATACTTGATTACAAATGTTAATAATTCCAACAGAGACTGGAATTGTAGCAGCTAAATTAAAAACTGTCTGCTTTGCTTGAAAGAAATGATGTCAACTTGGGGAAGTTACTGAACACTACACTGGGAAGATTCATTTCCAGCAGATGTCCTGCAGAGATGATGAGAGCAGTGAAAAAGTAATATAACCACACTCTTAGATAAGAACTTAAGTAATTTTAAAATATCTGTAGCTAAAAGACTATCAGACTCATGCCTTTTTTTTTTTTTAAGGTAGTGAAGATAGTTTTCTCAACTATTAAATTAATTAATTAAATGCACTCATGAACCCCACAATCTTCATCATCTTCAATTCCCTGGTAAAACAGGACCCTACCTAGAGTGCAATCTTTTGTCACTACTCTTATTAAAAGCAATATTTAAGAGACAATAGCTGCCTTTCAGGAATTTCAAGTGACTGTTTTCTAGAGGGAAAACATTATTTGTGTGCGTTCTGGGCACAGACACACCCAGACATATATGCATCAAGCTGAGAAGCAAGAAACACTTGCTAGTGCATTGCAGAGATGCTTAAATGTGTTGGTCCAGAAGCAGCACAGAATTAAGTGCGGCTCCTCCATTTTTGGCATTGCAGAAAATTCTGCAGTGCTTTGGGGCTGCACCAAGTTGGGTTGGTATGAGTTTCATCCTATGAGGTACAGCAGCTGTCCATTCCTAGAATGGAGATTATATGCACTGTTACATTTAATTAAACCTTAGGTTCAGATTCCATGTTAACCGTTAGCTACATAAAGTATGAGAAATGCATGCAGCATGCTATGCCTTAGAACGAAGATAAGGAAAGCAGCACTGCAGGCAGATATACTGTGCTCTCATAACAACTAGTCTGAAAGAATACTGCAGACTACATTATTCTACTCAGAAAGAGCTTTCTCTCAACTGTACTTGTTGCTCACATTAAGAAAGTCAAATCATAACTAGCAGTTCTGAAATCATAATTAGCAGTTCTCCCTACCAAAGCTTTTGTTCGATAACAGTCAGTCCCAATGTAAAATTTAAGAATGTTAAAATGTTTATCTTAAAATAGCAATTCACTGCTGGAATTGGAATTTATGAAAGGATATTGTGCCAAAATGCTTGTGTTTGAAGTCTATGCTGATTCATCCAGCTGACTGTTTGGCCACTGGTTGGAGAAGTAGTATACCAGACAATGAGTAAAGGATGATAAATGCAAACAGGACACACGGGATAAAAGCTGGAAGGACTCCAAGTAACTCTTTAGACAACAGAATGTGCTATCACTGCCACTTGCAATAGTTTTGACACAGCCTATTGTGCAGAAAGTTAAGATACTCTTGATATAATCAACACATAATGACAGATAAAGAGCGTCTAACTTGGAAGTCAAGCGTAGATAGCCAAGCAACATCTGCTCCACACAAATTATCACAGAGCTGGACAGAGGAAAATTGAAACAAGGCCAGATTAAAACTCTTTGATCCATGCAAAATCTTCACAGATCTAACAGTAAATCCCTCAGGTCACCTGGGCAATTGGATAGCAGCAATGAGGAGAGGATACCAGTGGTATATATATCCTTCAGAATATAACCAGTAGCTCATCATTTGTTGGATATAGTGGCATGCTCAAATGCTTCCCACTCCTTCCTTTAGCAGGCAGGTCCTACATACATTTGGCACTGGACAGGGAGGCAGAGGGAACTCAGCAGGTTTTGTCCTTCTGCACAGCTGAGTGACAGATTTCAACTGCATGAGTCTTGTAGTTTATCCCAGAATTTGCCCAAAATAATTTTTTTCCCTCTTAATGTGCGTGTTTATAACCACACACAATTTTAATCTCTTTGTTCTGCTCCCAAATATACTCTTCAGAAAGAAAATAAATCATATTACTTTAATAACAAAACTTCTGAAAACAGCTCACAGATAAATGGGAAAAGACAGTATCAAAACAAACAATTTCACATTTAGAAAACATTATTTATTCCAGAACATATGTCTTCTATTTGCTAAAGAATTACTATGGCCGATTTATAATGCCAATGTTCTGATCGTTATATACTACTTTCAAATGATTGCTTGAGAGTAGATTTGCAGAAGGCTATCACTGGAGAAAAAATTTGTGCCAGTGCCAAATTTGGGTTCTGATTCCTAGTCAGGATGACTGATAGGGTTATGTCCTCCAGATGTAACCCCAGCCTTGCTTTACAGACAGCTGAGAACTGCAAAGTACATCCCAGTGCTTTAAGATATACTAATACTTTGAAACATCAGGCTGTAAGAGCAGCTCTTTCAGAAGCATCTTTCCTGTTTATGCAGCTAGGGTAAAGGACTGTAACGTCACAAGCTACCCCAAAGGAATGCATTTTTATTGTGGCTCAGAGCTACAGAGCGTGATGGGCTAAAGCTGTGTAACACTTTCACTGAGTCATTTACAGCATACTCCTCACTAGCTGCTCCAGTGGAAAAAAAACTGTCACAGTTAGTGCCCCCCGGGAGGTCAGTATAGAGCAACCAGTGAGCTGTAAATTCACATCCTAACTGATGGTGCAGTAACTTTCACATGTCCGTAGCCCCTAGTGTCCCAGACTGACTTAATGGCTAGAGCCCTGCACTAGGAAAAGAAGCTGCTGTTCCTCAGTTCAGGGTGTACTTTTCTTTCCCTTCAATCTGTCCCAGCCTTTTGATTGTAAATTGCTTAGGGCAAGGAGTGTCTTATATTTAAACAGTGAAAGTCTGCTTGTAGGAGGATTTTGCAGCTGCTACTGCAAGAATAGTAAGCATGAAAAGCAGAACTGGCAACACAAAAGCTTAAGAAAAACACAAATCGTTATCATTTCCAATTCTAAACTACCTAAATACAGTAAGGTAACTATTTCAAGGATTTTAGTCAAAACAGCTCTTCAAAGCCCCAAAATATGTGCTACCTCCACTTCATAAACCAATTGAACATTTCCTTTAGTTTGCAACCCCAAGCACCCTTCTCCAGAAAAAAATGAAGGTACCAATGGGGACCTCCCAAAACCCAAGAATAAATTTGTGAGCTTGCTAGACCACACCTGAAGAAAAGTGTCATACAACTCAAATATGCAGGGAAAAAATGAAACAGGAAAAAATTCTGAATGCAAATACCTACATACTTGATAGGCTTGAGTGTCTGTAATCTGTAGCCAATGCACCTCTGCCTGGATAATATAGCAACTGCACTAATGTGAAAAAGACTCAACATGTACATATGGGACACTGTATAGCCAGATAGAGTAGTAGCTAGTAGCGGTAGCTGCTAGCTACTACTATAGTAGCAGTCTCCATGGCTAGGTAATATGACTACATACAACTACATTGTTACTACATAACTACAAAGTTATTAGTTTATATAGCACAACAGTTTCTACCCATGACCAGGACACCTCAAAGCCATAGAAATAGCAACAGCAAGGCTAAATACAGTATGATCACAAAGAATATGCAGATGAATAACTTCATCTATGGCTAAACCAAGGGTTGAAGGTGATCTTAGTATACTTTCTCATTAAGAACTTTTAAGTCACAAGGCTATCTACATTTCTAGAGGATAAAATTAATTAGCCTTTGCATGGGCGCCACAACTTAGCATATATACCAACAATTGTGCTGACAGTACAATACAGCAGGGAAAGAGCCAGGAATTAAAACAAAGGCAAAAAATAGTGTTGGATGATAAAGGTTACAGAAACTACTAGATGTTTGCAGTAAATTGAAATCATAAGAAACATATCATTTATGGGTTAGGTGCACTTAAAAAAAGTTGAAAAGAAATCAGACTTAGATCTGGTAAAATGAAGAGCTAATCTAATCATCCTGGGATTGGTTTGACAAGCAGCCATTCATTACTGCTTATGGAAATAAGAGAAAAGGGGGATATTTCTAAATTTATGAAATGAAAGCAGATGTTTCGGTGGTTTCTTGAGCTGGCTGAAAGAACACAACAGAAACATTTCATAGGATCATGTCTGTTTTGATGGCAAGGAGTCAAAACACACATTGACAGTTTCATTTTGACTAGTTTAAGGCATTTGTTTCTGAAATGTTGACATTTACATTTTATCTCAATTGGGTATTATGTCAAAAAACATTTTGTTGCATAAAAATAATTTTTCTCCTCAGTGTCTCCCTATTGTGAAAAATTCAGTTTCACAACCCAGTTAAATGTAAAATCAATTTCCCAAGTTTCAGAACATTCACCTATTTATTGTTTTCACTTGAAAATTCTCAAGATGCAAGCTTCGATTCCACATGTTTGCTCACATGGGCATAGAGGATATGTATGACCACTTCAGGATGAGGGCTTTTGAAGTTCGTGTATGTTCAGGTTTTTGGATAACAAGGAATGACTGAAATTAAGGGAAATATCCTCTAAAAGCTGGATACTAAAACTGAAAGTTTTCACCGCAAATATAGTTTTAAATCAGCATGGAAAAATCAGAATAAAGTATTACCTATCATTTTATTTTATTTCTGGACTCAGAGTACTTAGGATATATCTTGGTTTAGGATATATTAAACATCTACTTGTGCAAAATATTTTTAACAAAAATGTCCAGTGCATAAAGGGGGAGCAATTAATGGAAAAAGCTTTTGTATTTTTTAAAGATACTAAAATAAAAGGGTAATTACTTTTAGAATGGAAGTTAAGTTCCTGATATACTTCAAAGGAGAGGGCAGGCAGGTGAAGCACTCTTGACAATATTTTTCCCATGCTTTGAGCACATGCTGCTAACAATCTAATGAGGTACCTTTCTAGTATGAACTGTAGGTCAGAAAAATCCATGATAAAAGTAATGATTCTCTTTTGAAAATCCATGGGTCAGAGAGGAGGCATGACATGACTACATAACAAATTTGTCCTGTAACGGTAGTTTTGGCTATTTTCCTGTCTTTCCCACTCCAAAGTGGCACATTATCAATCTCCTCACACATCATCTATGACAGTAATTTGCTTGATTGCTAGCAGATGAAAAGCTTTCTGTTATAAGCTATATTTAATAAAATCATCTATCCCTGCCTCTTGGGCCAATTTTTAGCAACGGAAATGTATTTATTATGCTAAAAATTGTGGTGCCTCAGTCTGAAGGGCTATTGTCACCCTCACACTCATTTGAAACCTGTGCTGACAATATACGTGCAATATATCTGGCAAATGTGCAGGTAAGGCTACCAGCACACAAAGGGCTCTGGCCACACCAAGAAGAGAATCCATGCCACATAGCTTCCAGCCTCAGTCTGGCATCCCATCCCAAAGGCTAGTGTTTTTAACTTTTTTCAGCCTGAAACTCCTGTTTGAAAATAAGATAACACACTGCATTCAATTCACATTTACTATGGAAAAAGTATGTATCTATCTATATTAATAATAATCCTATACAGGTTGTTCATGTGTTCTGACAGGTTATCCAAATACTTTGTAGGGTGTAGATAACATTTGTTCTAGTGAAAGAGTTAACCACAATACTTAAAAAGTGACTACTCCTTCTTTCTTCTCTTTTACACATAACATCCAATATTTTTGTCTAAAATAATAAGAGAGATTACTGCAGATGATAAAATGCATTTCTACATGTTCACTTAGTGCCCCAGTCACTTGGGTACTTTTGCATCTATACTTTTTCTGTTTGATTGATTTTGCTCTTTTAAGCTGAAATGTCTCATATTTCCCTTTCACAGCAAATAAAAGTGTTTGAAGTCTCAAGAATCTCAAGGGTCAAGAAAACCATTTTCTACCAAACTATCTTCTCAACTAGCTTGGGAAGAAATGTCAACCTATCAGCTGAAAAACCCCGCAGCAGTGCATGCTGCCTCTCACTGACGGTATCATGAACACAACCCACAGTGCTGTTGTTCTTTAACTAACTCTTCACCATCTATTTTCTCTACCTGTGTTTCAACCAGACAGTTCTTTCTCTATGAATTTGGAAAGGCAAGATTAAATCAAGGCCAAATTCAGCTGTTAAGTCTGACAGTTGCCCAAGAAAGCAGAGTGTTTTCTTAAATTGAGGTCTGACATTGGATTCCCATGCCAGCTGCACAAGTTGTCCTGGTAGTTATTGACAGTAGCTATAAAAAGCAAAATATATTTATTTTCAAAACTGTACTTGTAAATCAGACTTCCAAGACAGCTGGACCAGACATTTTCCTGTCCTAGTTGCAGTGTGCTTAGGGAGGAGTAGGAGAAGGAAGAGAAGAAAGCAAGCACTTTTTTGCACTGCAGTACTACTTTTGGGTCATCCACTCTCTAACCCTACTTCTCTCATTCAAAATAGAGTGATAAAAGGGATGACATGTTGCAGCACCACTGATTGAAAAGATGGACATCATCTTGAAGAAGAAGGAAGAAACCTCAGAGTTTGGTTTTCTAAATAAAAGACATCAACATTGGTCTTGTCAACAATTGGGCTGGAGCTACCCTTCTTATGCCTGTATTGTAAAGCAAAACCAGGTGAAACAGTTTGGTAGCTTGGAAAATGGAATTTTGATCAAAGAAGTGATAAGAAACAGACTTTTCACAGACACATGCTAGATCTGATGAAGCTCTTTTTGTAAGAAAGTTTCTCTGTCAGCAGACAGGTTAAAATATGGAGAGGAAAAAACCCAACTAAAAAAAGAAGCAGGCTTGTCACTGGATCAATTACCTGGGAGAAGAGGCATCCAGATTCAAAATTCCATTTAGTTAGAGACTGTAAATTCCTTAGCCAGGTTTTCTTCTATTTTAAAGTGTAGCTTTTTCAGTCACTCACATGGAAAATGTAGAAGATCTCAGTTTTTTCTTGCTTCAGAATGGAAATGTCAACACCCTGCAGACTGGAAGAACAGCATCTCATCTAGCTTATGGACAGCCAGATACAATATGTACCAGGAAGCTGATTAATAGATCCAGCTGGGTGGCAGAATGCATTTCTCTTATCTAGTAAGCAGACCATAACAGTTGATGATTTACAGTGACTTCTATGAAACAGAGATTGAAAAGTAACAACAGCTCCATGACTAGCACATTTGTTTCTCACTCCCTTATATCTGATGGTTCAACTTTTAACACCAACACCCTCAAGGAAGATGATGGGAAGCTCTTTAATATTCTGCAGAATTCCAGCTTATCACATCTCTTAGTTTGAGGCCTGCATAAGGAGGCATTAGAAGGCTTCAAAAAAGGCAAATGCAACAACACAAGAAACAGAATGAGGATGATGCACTTTCCTTTGAGCAGTGGCCTTTTGCTCTGAGCATTAGATTCCCAGCTGCTACTGAATGATCAAGAAGGAACAGTATAGAAAGCAGCTTTCTTTTGTCAGTAGGAGGCCAGGAGATATTCTGCTGTGTCTTCTGTAATCATCAGTGTAATTGTGATCTTGAGTTAAAGCCACTACAGCACTTCATACATGGATTAAACTACATCCAACTTATCTGGAAACTGAAGCAACATTAGATACTCTATGTCTCAAGTGGCATATTTAAGCACAAGCATACATCTCAACTGGTTTATAATTTTCCTGAGGCAATTCTTTTGTTCCAGTAGAAGCCTCATGTACACCTCCTGCATTTTAAGGTGCAGAATTATGATTAAGGTAATGAGAAGATTGCAAGAAGTTAATGTTAATTTTCTCCTTGGCTGGCAATTGTTATTCAAGTGGGTGTTGGATGAGCTAATTCATAATTTTACATTTAAATGCCATCAAGGGTGCATAGATCCTTATTTACTTGTGCATATAAGTAAATAAAGGAATGTAACCTCATTCATCAACTAACAGCCCTGAAATGATGGCTTTAAAGTTCCTAGCTGTATTAAAATGCATGCTTTCCCACACCACAACTTCAGAGCCTGTTGGCAGGTAACTCTACAGCTGTCAGATACCTGAGCTGCTTCTATGCATTGCAGAGTACTACTGATATCGAACTCATGTCCCAAATGCTGAACAAAATGACTAAATATAGCAGCAAGAGTAACTCAGCCACATTCCAATCTCAACAATGGTTGTAAAGGCAAACAATTACAAATGCTTAGCTACATATAAGCAGCTAGATCCCTTACCACAGTGGGATCATTTTCCTTGTTTGAGGATCGGTGAATTACAAACTATCTCATCTGGAGTTGCAGGGATTCAGGTTCTAAATCAAGTTTTTTCTCTGTGCTATGGAGCAGTAACTGTAATTCAGTTTACTCAAATGTCAAAGGTTAAAACATTCCTCTGAAAACCATTTCCATGTGCTAAATGCAAAGTGCTTAATCTGCTGCCATCACAGAAGTCTTTGCATATGCTGGGATTATTTATTCATATTCCAAATCCCCTAATTAAGAATAGGATAGCCATGACAAAAATCGTGATTCCTAGAATTAATAGAATGTCTGGTACTTGCAGCGTCAGGCAAATGTTAAAAAATTAACCCATGTAACTATTCAGTGAGGTAAAGTACTATCATCCCAACAGTTGGGTAAGACAATATTGCTAATAAATTGTTAGTAGGAGTGCACACCTATCCAAGTATTGTCAAATCAATGACATTTTAGTGGTTCAACATTTTTCCTTAGAATATCATATCTGTTGCATTTTTTTAAGCTAGTCTTCACAGATCTTGTTTATAGCAATCACTGAAACAGAAAATCATGATGTTAAGACTGTTATTACAAGGAAAAAAAAGTGGCTGAAGGCTCTGGAACAGCAAAAAATATGTTCAAAAATATGGAATTAAACAGGAAAGTGATTACATTAGTTAATTTATCAAAGAAAGTCAGTATGGGAACTGATCACAGTCTACAGTACTAACATGAGGATGGTGTCTGACAGTAGACCACTTATTCTTACAGCCAATAAAAAGATAACAAGATCCAAGAAACTTCGAACTTAAAACTGAAATTGGATGTATACAGAATTTTTCATTCCCCTGGAAAAGAATTTTTATAGGGCTTTTTTATGTTGAAATAACATTTAATGGATTTTTAACCTGTTCTAGCCATTACTTGTTCTTGACTCAGTCAAAAGCAACCCACTGCCACCAGTTGTTTTCCTGCAGCCAAACATCACAAACAACAGAGTAATTGCTATGCATTTTTGTCTAATTCACCAAGTGAAGTTAAAGTGCTGCTATTTATTTTCATATTGGGAACAACCATGTACTTATAAGCCAGCCTAACATCAAAAAAACCCCATATACTTGGGATCAGTCTTCTCAAATCTTCAATTTTTTCCTAAATTTGTACTTCATAATTTCGTATGTTAAACTAAATTCAAGTCAAGCTTACAAAGTGTAAATGTTACAATGCTTAGACCCTGCATAACATGCAGATTGATCACTTTTGGCTTTTCTCCATTACCCAAGGTTTGGACCTTCAAAACTCATGTGATTAATGTAGGAAAAAAAACCTGTGATGCAGCAAAGTCAACAGCTTGTTGTAGTACTGACAGCCCATAAAAGCTGCTGTAGAGAGAGAAAAACGCAACCCTGCATCATTAGGTTTAAGAGATGTCTTCTAGCAGCTTGGTATTTAATAAGATTTCCTACTAAAAATACTTAGTACATGGCAACTTTTGAATATTTCAGTGTGTGTGTCCTTAAACGATTTAGTTACAACAGCTGTGGACTACAGATACAGGAAACTCCAGCAGTTTAGGTAGGTTGCAACTATATCCAGACACACAGCCAGTTAAGTTCTTATTTAGACTCCACTTGAAAGACTAAACTACAAATGAAAGAGATTAAATTTCCAAGGCTGAAGCAGCTACCAAGGACTCATCACCCAGTTTCTGTTGCCTCTCTATAGCCCAGTCCTGTACTATAAAGGGATTAGAAAATTTGCACACTCTTCTGCAACAATGGGGGCAGTGTAAAAAATTACTGCAAAAAGCAGTCATAGGAATTGCTTGGTGTTGCTATGAATATATAGGAAGCAGGAGGAAGCTGAAAATGGGCTGCTAAAGTGCTGCCTCATGGGCCCTGAGATTTCTGTAAGATGTTAAATTCTGGTGAAAGAGGACTTCTGGATGACTGGTAGTGTACAGCTAATATTTACCAAAACCTTGAAAGAATTAACCTCAATGATTGAACAAAACTGCTAGTATTAAAAATACCAAAAAATACATTTACAGAACTTGTTTTATTTTTAGATATGCAATTAAAGTAGTTGTTTACTTCAAATGAAAGAAATCAGGAGTCAACAAAAGCTGTACTGAATGTCGCTTTTCTCTGGTCTTGAAGGGTTCAGCAGCAGGAGGGCAGATTTCCAAGAAGTCAATGTAAGTGCAACCGTAGACCAAAAATGGTGAAATGCTTTTGAGTTTCAGTTTGAACAAGCAGGTTGTCTACTGTGAAAAAAATGCTTGGTTTTTTTTGAAAAAAAAACAAAAGAGTCAAGATACTTGTGCCACAGCCAGCCTGTGGACCAGGCATCTTTGTTACCATTCACCACTTGGAGTGCATTTCCCTCATTCACTGGAAACACTCTGAATCTTTATTGTTCTGATGTACTTTGAAACACCAGAAAAGACATAATTTCTGCATTTAAGAAGCAAAGACAAAGTTCTTCCTCACCACCAAGAGTTCCAGGAGCAACACTGGGTTGCTAGACTTGCATTCTTTCCCACCTCAAAAAGAGGCAATGCATAAATGAATGTGTGTACAGCATTGAGCATAGAGTGAGTAACAGACATGCATTAAAGAGTAAGGATCTACTCTGTTCTTTCTGCACATATATTCACCATATACTCCCAACACACTTTCCTATTTGTTCCTTATAAATGGCAACACTTGTGACAGTTATATGAACCCAAAAAGTGGTTTTAATACCACTCTGAAATCCACTAACAGTCTGAAAGGAACCATTTTCCTCATGGGGACATTTACTTCTTCCTGAAAAATTCCCATTGATAGTTTTACATACTAATTTATGGCACACTATTATCCTATATTTTAGACCTTTAAAATTGAAAAACCAATAGACGATGGAGATTTTTTACCCTCCAAGAAGTTTACAAGCAGTTATCACCCTTTGTGGTGGTGCATTTCTCCCCTCACCCCCTCCTTGCTTGATATGCCTTGGCCTGGGAGCAGAGAGTTTGGCAGTTAAGGACCCCTTGACTGTAACCAAGTACTCTTGCATAGATGACAGTAACTTATCATCACCAGACAGCCTTGGAACATATCTCACCGTGATTCAGGTGGATCAGTACCAACGTCACTGGGATGTCAAGAATTCTAGCAATTACCAACAAATGATTTGTGGCAAGGATGGAAATTTACTGATGCCTAAAGTCAATCACCTCTCAGTCCTATAAATAGTGGTCCCAAGTGAGACACTTTGAGTTCTCCTGTACTCCAGTAGGCCACGACCAGCATCTCCCTCTGAATGGGTTGCCTCTCCGAGTCCTTGAACCCTCAAGTTCATGATCAACTCGGGCTCAGCTGTTCACCTGTTAAGCAATGTAAAGCATTCAATGTGAGTATTTGACTGAATTCGAGGAGGTATTTAAAGGTACCTTTGTACATATCTATCTCTTTTCTCCATGTCTCTTTATGTGTCTGATCGTAGTATGTTGTTATGATTTGATACTGTGATTTATCTCAATATCATTAATCTTGGTAAGTTTTAGGTTAATTATGTTACTAAATTTTACATGATTTGATATTGTGAATTATCTCAGTAGTGTTAGTGAATTTGATTGCTGTTATTTTGTATCAGATTGTTGCCATCCTAAAGTTACACCAGAATCCTCGATACCCTATCCCTTCAGTCATAAACCGTTGACCAAGTCTGGGACTAGATTCAGCTAGAATATTCAGCTGCAACCTGACTCCTCTCTGAGAAGGAGTTTAGAAAGCAAGGGAGTCCACTCTGAACCTCTTGACTTAATGGAAAGGCATTCCTTCATTTTCCTTACCTAACCTTAGTCATAAACTGTTGACCAAGTCTGGGACTAGGGTGGATTTCGGTCCACTCTGAACCTCATGACTCAACAGGAGGGTCTCCCCTACTTTCTCTCCTCAATATACATATAAGCAACATTAACCCTATTTGATCCACGAGCAAATCATCCCAATCTAGTTGTAACTTGGCTACTCTTTGTATACCTTTTCCATGTTGAATAAGTAATAGAGTGAACCTTGCCATCGAATTCTGCTAATTTGCACTTTTTACAAGTTTGTATTAAAATCATTCACTTTCTGATATCTTTGGTGGTGATTCTTTAAGCGGCCTAAACCACTCATTTGTGACACCCTTGCAGCACCCCAGTAAGAATGTAATGACTATTCTTCCTTGTTACTTAGATGAGGAGTGACAGGAGGGTAAGAATATTCTCAGGAGTCCCCAGGTGTATGGGGTTCTCAGTCTAAGCCAATGAAAGCTTACTTTTCAGGTAGTCAACTGAATAGGTGCAAAAGACATGAAAGACATGGTGTAAAAGGGGGAAATCAAGCATTTATGCTAAGATCAAAAAGCAGAAAAGCCCACAAAAATTAAAGCTTTAGAAAGGAATGATGCTTTTTGAAATCATCTTCTGAAGAAATTTTCAAAACATGGATGGAGACAATGCAGGACTGAGCTGCTTCTGGCTGCCAGGCCTTACTACTCTAATCGTGTAAAGGGATCAAGTAAAATATTGCAGATTAAGCAAAAATAAAAATTTAATTTTCTGCAGAAATGAAAAATCATACAATGCTGAACAGAGCTCTGCCATATGCCACAGTTGAGGTGTAAAAGTCTTTACCCAGTGGAAGTGACAGAGGTACAGTATTACTTGGTTGAAGAAACGACAGTTTACCTATGGCATCTTACCTAGGTTGCAAATTTGACAAGTTGTCTTGTAAAATAATATTATTAGGATGCAGAGTTATTAGGCATTCCCATAGGTTTTTGATCAGCCTCATCTTTTTATATAATAAAAAAAAGAGGAAACTTGAATGTAGGTTGTCCCTTGGGCTTACTTTTATTGAACAGGGTGGGAAGGAGGAGGGAGAGAGGAAGAAATCATATTCTGTAAAAAATGCCAACCCACTCATTTCTATTTTAAGCATAACTTCTGTAAAGATAATCATCTGAGCACCAACTTATATTTAATACACATTTCATGATTCAAAACAAGATTGATAGAAAACAGATTCAAAATATAATTTCATAAATTTTTGCATTGCTGTATGTTTTTTCCATGTAATTAGCTTTGATGTAAAATTGTTTTTATCACAAGTCTTCCCACTCCAGTAAGTGAACAGATGCATAAAGCACTTGCCTTTCTGACCAACTGTAAATCAGCTTCAGTATGGGGGGAGTGTCTGGACCTCAACTGTTGTCTCTGAAAGTGATTTTGTCCGTTTTTCTCTGAAGTGCACAAGATTATCCTTTGAAACCACACTGCAAACAACTAAATCTAAAAATAGTCATTCCAACCATAGACAATATTCTACTTGCTGGAAAAACCTAGTAATAAAATCATAACAAGGCGAATATGGCAGATTTCATTGTGGGAACTTAACCTCATCACAGCAAAATACAGTCACAGGGATAATCTTGCAGAGAAAGGAAGCAGCACAGGTTTTTTTTATTCCACCTTATATCTCCAAAATATTAAGCAGAATGAGTAAGAGTGGCTTCAGACTATACTCCAAAAATCTTTCCATTACAGAGTAAGTTAAGAAAACTGTATACCTCAGGGAAGGGGGAGGTGGGGGGAGGGGGGGGGAGGGGAGAGGGGGGGGGAGAGAGAGAGAGAGAGAGAGAAACTGAAGTAACATCCTCATGACACATAGATACAGCTACAGATAAGGTAATGCAAAATATAGAATAAAACTTGACAACAACAATAAGGAGAAGAGTGTGGAAGAGTGTAGAAGAAAGGACATGAGGGACATTACTAATACCTAGTCAGAGGAACACAGTAGGAATAAACTCTAGATTGATTCCTTAAATTCTAGTTGCCTTTTGTTGGCAGGCTGGGGTGCAGGGAGGGGCGGGAGGGAAGGGGTGAAGAACACTAATCAACATGGAGTCAATGTTGTAATGAAGCTAAAACTTTTAAATTAATACCATGGATCTAGCATTCAAAATGCTGAAGGAGGTGGAATTTTTTCATTACAAAATTGTTTTATTCTGCATCAAGTATTTTACTTTGTTAATGTACCCATAAAAGAATGATATACACATAACTTTACAGTTCCATGAAATAAAAAAATAATACATATGCTGCTTAGAAAGATAACACCACTAATAATCCTCTCATAGAGAATGATGAGGTTGAAGACTTTACAATGGATATGGCCTGAAGCTAAAATATAGGATTAAAAATAAAATATAGAACAAGATCTTTTTAAATTAATTCATACACCACCCTCCTTCAATTGATGTATGTGGGAGAGCTGTATTAAGCCTAAAAGTTCTTTCCCAGAGAAGAGTCAGACCTTAAAAAGTGTTTCTCTTAAGTAGGTAGGTAGGACAGTATATTACTGAAAGTTGAAAGGACCTGCTCTATTTTAGGCATACACACACTAAGCCTCTCTCAAACAAAAATAAGAACACACACATCACTGCCTGCTCATTTCTTTAAAACAAAGAAAACAATTATGGGTAACAATGCACATGAAAAATTGCATTGTCATACTCATCTAGAACAGGTTCAGACCTACATTCAAAACAATTTAAGAAAATTCAGTGTAAATTTGCACATAAATTTTTAGTGTTAGTCTCTCACCTAGAGTTAAGAATGAGCAAAATTCAAGATTAAGCCTCAGATTCCCTACATATGCAGAAAAAGTTACAATTTACGTAAAACTTCACCTTCTTAAATAACTGTAATCAAGCCTAAAAAAATCACATCATATAAAATTATAGCATAACCGCTATTCATTTAGAATACGGAAGAATACAGAGTTACCTGTTCTGGAAGTGGCTAGATGAAGACTCAACTATATCTTTTTATTTTTTGGGACTTCTCTTCTATGAACTTTCACAGTCTATATAAAATTTTATCATTCACAAAGGCTGGATAATGCATTAGCAACAGTTTTTCCATAGTTTCACCAGAGCAATCAGGCTTTCCAGTTCTGAGACAGACTATCCCAAATCCTCAGTGGAGCTGCTGCTTCTATGGACCAGATGAACACACATGACTTATTGTGAACAGATCAGAGACACGGGGTCTATAGCTCACAGGATCTACCTTGCTTTCTTGAATCCATCTTGAAAGGATGGACAAAGACTTACTAAATTACTAATGAACTGGCCCATCAACTAAAATGGTAACTGTAGTAAAGGTCTGACGAAAGTGATCTGCAAGAATCATCTTTAAGACATGGAGATATCTTCTGAGATTGTTAAGAATGAGAGGCAGCTAGGAAAACTGATACTAGAAGCAGCTATCTCCACAGGCTATACTGGATCATTTCTGATTAGTGAAAGCTCCCCAGTCAAACACACCTAAATTAGATGTCATTACCATGTTATTTGTTTGGAGTAGAAAGGAAAATTCTAAGGTAATACTAAAATATTTATGGAATGAAGAAAAACAAAACCTCTTACCTCACATGACATGAATTGCAAGCTAACCACACAATCAATAGGCCCTCTTCAGGTCTAAGTGCTTGCACTGTACCAATCCCTAATTGCTTATCAGATAAATAGAATAATTTCCCTTGGTTTATCTTCAATAACTATACTTTAAAAAGAGACAGTAGGCCACATCCTACCCCATTAAGCTTTATAAGTTTAACCAATTTCACCAAAAGGGAACAGGGAGGAAAAATAAGGTATGGAGATTCATCTTGTCACTTGAGATCCCATTTTTATTATAGCAGCTCAGGCACTGAGGCAAATACTAACAACTTTGCATCTGAGTCTGGCAGCATCATATCAAATAAAAAGTGTGCAGAGTGCCATGCCTTTGTAAAATTACAGATCACAGCTGAAAACATTTGCAGAAGGAGAAGCAGAGGCAAATATCTGAGGAACTGGGGGAGCCAGAGCAGAAACTGGCCCCAAGCCACAGTCAAGATTCTTCTCGCTTTAAAGCAGAAGAAACAGCAGCATCTGTGCAGACTACTGTGGGTTACACAGGTCTGCCTGGTTACCACATCTGAGTGCATGAATCAGAAGCGCTCTCTCAGGGTTAAATCTTTTCCAGTAATGAATTGTCTTTTCTAATTTTCAAACAGTGTGATATTTGAGCTTGGGCCAACAAGCTCACAGCATGGTCACAGCACGGCCTTTGCTGCTGGCGCTGCAGCAGAAAGCAACGGTAGCGGCACAAATGACATTGTGAGCAGCATTAGCAGTACAGATTTATTTAGTGGAATTGGTCAGTTAATATCCACTGTTCTAGAGTAACAGTGGGCCTGAGACTCTCATTGCAGATGGAAAGAATTCACTTATGGATGTTGCACTTGACTTTTTACCAGAATAAAAGTTTGGTAGTGGATAGTAGCAACTAGATGGTAAAAAAAAGTTTGTAGTCTCTGGAGTAAAACCATGTTTCTCATGCTTTTTTAAGGCAAAAACCTATCACAACTTTATGTAGGAGAGGAAGAAATTATCCACAGACTCTCTGGATATCATAATCACAAACGTCTTTACATTATAAGAGGATAAATATTGTACAAACTCCTGAAAGTGCATTAATTTTATTTTATTTTCTGTGATTTTGTGTGAATATATTTTGTCTCCCGCTGTTGTTTTTCCATTAGTTTTGTAGATACTTTCCGATATATTTTGGACCACTGGCTGAGAAACTCAGGAGATGGGTCCAGATGGATTTGGAGACTGCATGGTTGCTCCTACTAGTCCTGTGATACATTAATTGAATGCTTTTTAACAACCCACACAGTAATTTTGATAGGAAACTTGGAAGAAATACTAGACAGATTTTTTTACCCAATTTTGCACAACAAACCTTGTACAGGCGCTTCCCCCCATTTTTTTTTGGGGGGTGGGGCGGGGAGGGTTAGAAATTGACATTTTACATTGAAAAATGCCTCCTGCAATTCCTAACATAAGAAGAAAAAAGACTGGTCAGAAACAACCCCTTCTCTTGTCAGTTCCTTCAATCTCAGGAAGCTGGTTTACATTTTTTTTAAAAAAAACAGATGTCTTATGGGGTCTAGTGTTTAATGTTGATAGATTTGCTGGTTGGCTAGAGGTTACCTTCTAGAAGATGTTGGTTTTGATGCTTCATATTGCTGGATTCTTATTCTTTGCTAGCAAAGTAACACTTACTAGAAAAATCATAACCTTTTCATCAGTCACGGTGGCACTGTAAGGCCATGATTCAGCAAATGATGGTTATGAAAAATACATGTCTGTCAGTCCACAGAATGGGAGAGATGGACTCCAAGTCACTCAGCCACAGGCACAACTTCACCCCTTATAAAGACATTTCAGCATCAAGCTATCAAAATAGAGAGCTTGCAAGAGACTGAAATTGAAACTTCAGGCTTCCCAAAGAACAGTTCCTATTTTTAGAAACAAATTACATAAATTTCCCCTCAAGTTTTGCTGCTCAGTAATTCAACTTGAAAAACAATATTATTGTTACCACATAGTGTCTAGGAGAAAAGGTAGACAATTTGGATCAGGAGTACATGCTTTCTTCCTCTAAAAATCATCATTTTCAGGTTTGATTTTTATTTGCAGGTCTATTTGTGTCACACTGGAGACCATTTCGTAATGAGAAAATGCCTTTGATAGTACAACAAAGCCCTGTGCTGTATTTTCTAATCAAAGGCATTTTAAGAGAAGGGGAAAAATTTCTGTGCCTATATATTGGAAAGTGCTACCTGATGCTGCTGTTGGACTCCTCTGTTGCAGATTAATGTGTTGATATTAAGCTACTTCATCTAAACCCATCCCCTACCAGCCATCAGTAACTACCAAGCTCCAAGACAGAAATTTTGCCTCACCCATTTAAAAGCAGGCATTTGGCTTTGTCAGCCAAAATGAACAAGAACACTCAGTAGTGGACAAATTATACCTAAATGCCAAACCTCTGTTATTAAAAGTTACCATGTAACACCAGCTTCTATCACCACAGTATTTACCGAAACCTACAACACAACTCAGTATTTATAGAAGGCCAGAGACGTGAAAGCATGGAGCAAAAGCGGGGGTCCTTTTCTTTGCCCTACAAGAACAGGTTTGTTTAGCATTTTTATATATTCATTCCTTTTTCATTTTGGAAAACAGGAAGATATGCCTACCATGAGGCAGTAGGTAGCAGAGAAGGTAATGAATTTCAGATGTAGCCCGGCATAGTAGGGAGGAACCCATTTCATCTAGCTCCATCCATTACTGGCCACGTTTTATGGTTTAGGCCAGGTGATGATTTCACTATCTGAAAGCTGGTTTTGCTCAAGAATATGTTCCTAATTTTTCCTTCCCTTCTAAGACTTTTTGAAGGCAAATCAAATGAGTCATAAGTTCAGATCAAGGTAGGTATACATTTAGCACTGTGTGAAGAGAACTGAAGATCACAAGAAAAGACAAGTATAAAAAGTTATCCTTGCTGATAACATAAAGTACTCCAAGACAAATCAGTTGTTTTGACAATAACCACCACCAAAGGAAGCCAACTGTGTTTCATTCATTTATTGCAATGTAAAGCCTATCCATTTCACACAGATCTAATCAAGCAAGGTGACAGATTGGCTTTTGGCTATATATTTAGCTATGAAGTTGGTGGATTTCTCTACTACATGCATGACTGTAATAAACACATGAGAATAAAAATAGCTGTCTTACATATATTCACATTCATTGTATGGTTTTGAAACCCTGGAAGAAAACTGTGAGTTGTCATCTCATTTTTCTCCTCCAAGTCAAACGGCTTTGAATTAGTAGTGAATACAAGAATTAACAGCTCTGGATTAGCCCAAAGATATGAATAAACTCAATGGTAATATTACAAGCCATAGTTTACAAAACAGATATAGAAGACGCCTAATTTTCACCAGCAAATAGTGCCTTAAAAGCACAAAGTGATTCTGAGGGATTTTACTTAAGAGTAGCTCCTATAAATTCCACAGAAAGAAAAAAAGCAGGATGTCCAAAGAGATGACTATGCAACTTACCAAAGCAATATGACTTCCCATCTTTGACATATTACTTACACATAAGAATGTAAAATGATTTTAAGTTATTGTATTTCAATGAACTTTATCTGACAAGATTGTTTAAAAGGAGCTTTTGAGTTCCTCAAGTTATTTTTTCACTAATCCCTAATTAGGCCAGTTGCTTCAGAGCAAGGTCTAACTTTTTTTTTTTTGTTGTATTTTAAGGTCAGTAAGGTTTTTAGTCTGTTGCAGCTAACATTGTGTAAACTGTAACATATAGCTAACTCAACACAAAACCAGGTATTTTCTCCAAGTGTCACTGATAAGATACATGTTTGTTTTGTTTTTTCTTGCTTTAAGAAATGCTATCCTGTAGTTGATTCACTTTACACAAGAAGTTGGGATACTTGCAAGCACACAGTTACTTAACATTCATGTACAGAATGATGTAACGACAGAGTGCACAAGCTAAAACATACTTTGGAAAAGGTGACAATCATGTCACCATACAAGCAGCAATAAATTATGTCACCCATATGGCTCAACAGACCAGTGCTAGCAACATATTATTTATTTCTGAGCAGTTAGTCCTGAGGCTTTTTACTACATAGTGACTATTAAATTCATCATATGTTACCATATGTTACAAGGTAGAACAAGTTTAAGAATCTATTTATACTCAGGTATAACCATTTATAGCAAAACAGTTCGATAACAAATTTAACAAAGTGGGCATTTATACTAAAAGAAATTCAGGTTCATTGATAAGAAAGCATATTTATTCTCCACAAGGTAATATATAGTTTGTTAATTGTAGAAACAAGACTACAAGGCTAATAAATTCGGGGCATTTGTGGTACTTAATTCACATGGTTTACTGAAGCTATTGGAGTTAAGCTAGTAGCATTTTTTTCTTCTGAAAATAAATAGATTTTTATTATCATTTAGATAAATTAATAATTCCTTAAAGTATCTTTTTCTGCAGTAGTACATTGCCATTTGTGACTGAATGCGCAAACACTACATAAAAGTGTTAAGTGACAGTGTTATTATAAGGGGGAAAAAAATCCCTGAACTCTTCTTCAGATGAATATCACTGACTCCTGGCATCCTAACTCAGAGCTATCAACACAAAGCACAGTGTTATTTCATAATCTATTTTGAAAGATATAATTCCATATTTACTAGACACAGATCCAGCTAGGAAATTAATTCACAGTGTAAAGTGACACGATTAAAGAAAGCAGTTTCACAAGCAGCAAAATTAATGAAAACTGGTTTCTTACAGGCTAGAAGAATCTAGCTGTGAGATTCTGTAACACTTCTTCTAGCACAACACTTCTACACAAAGCAAGACTGAACTGATGCTTGCTTAAACTGATTGCTCACTCTCTTTGTATTCTAGAGTATAACATAACGTGAACCCATGGCTAATGAAGTCTTCCTCCCCTACCAATCCACTTATATTCATCTAATTTGTAGGATAGATTTGAAATGCCTGTCAAGTTTGGCTGAAATTGTTTGACATGTGAAAAAGGTAAAGGTGCGGTAGCTGTTCATTGCAGTAGGTTACAATCAGGACTGCTGCTTCCTGAAGAGGTTGGGTACATCACTCATTTCAGGCCAAATTCTCCAAGGAAACTAGCCATTCACTGCCAATTAATTTCCCTGATTCCCAGGTCCCCAGCACATTAGATGTACAGCCTATGTAATGACATCAGATACATTGAAGAAATATCCAATTAGCACAACAACGAATCTATCACTTCAGCACTTCACAGGCTATTTACAGTCATTTAGTGGCAGTCAGACCTATCAGCTACTGTTATGAGTTACACCAGCGTCCTTCTGTTGAAGCTGGATTTCCTCTACGCTTAAGCCTCAGAAAGTTCAATTACATGGATTTTATGCAGGTGACTTTCAGATGTGGATGCGCATCAGGGAGCTGATATAGATGAAATGATTTCTTTACTCCTCCATTGAAAATGTTCCTTTTCTTAGGGACTAATACAAAAGTTAAGTCTTGATTGCTTGGTGTAAAGGGGTAGGTAAGACATATTCTTGATTTTCACAGCCTCTGGAAGTTTTCTGTAGATTTCTGTAAATATTTTAGCAAAGAAATTATGCTTCTTGCTCTTTTCCTTTTTAACCGAAGGACTTACTCAGATTAAACACCTTGTGAAAGCCTATTTTGTGTATATGTAGTCAGTCTTACATAGTGTTAAAAAGGGGCTTTAATTTTGTTTAACAGTTCTTAAGATTACATTTTGCATTTTCATGTACAACAGATATAAGAAGTGTCAGTCATCTCATCACAACTACATTTACCATTAAAAAAAAGAAGGGCAAACCATACACTTATATCAGTTAGACTTAGTCTTACTACTGCTTCAGCCAAAACACTGTAGCCTTGTCAAAAATTAGAGAGATTATTTCATATCTATTTCTTGGTGCTTCAAGCTGACTTTCACAACGAAAATGATCTAAAGATCTGCAGGCATACATCAGCTTTGGAAAAATGAATCATTCCTGCACAAACAAAACACTCAGGTGGACAAATCAAGAATCTGAACAGGATTCCTCATGAGAACAAACCTGGACAGTTCATGAGATGACAGCTTAGAACAACTGGGAAAGCAGAATTCAGATGTGAAGCACACAAGGTCACACAAATTTCCATTAAAAGGGTAGAAGCAGAAGTATGGTTTCATTACAAAGGGATAAGCACAGTGTAAATGTTAATGTAGTTGAACAGAAAAATGTCACCCATGAAGCTTTCACCCCAGGTTTTAAGGCCTGGAGGTAGCAGCTAACATTCTTTGGTATTGATCTAAATCACCTGGAGAGTAACCCTGAATTCATGAGTTCACTCTCATGAACTACCACTATGGAAGGAATCCTAGTTAAGAGCAGTTTAAAAGTTTTTTTGCAATCCTTCATCAACATGGCATATTTCCTACTGCATGGAAAAAAAAAAAAAAACCACATTGCCACAGGCCCTAATTTATTGACAGAGTTCATATTTGAAAATTTCTCTTTGAATTCAAAGCCAGCAAATTTTAGTATTTTCAGTGTTGTCTCTGCAAGAAAAAGAGAAGAAACTGGACATGCCTGGTACAGAGGCTTCCCTAACAAATTTACGGGAGTTATTGCTATTAAAGTGTGACCTTGTGCTGAGATGCCCAAAACAATCCAATTCTATGTTTGCTACAGTTCTACAAGGAGAAGAAATCACTTTGATCAATTTTATTGATTTCTGAGCTTGCAATGTCTGTGTAAAATTCTGTCAGTTTGGGATTTAACTGTGTTATTATGTTGTCATTTTAGATGCTTTTGCATTGGTACCAGTTCTGGACTGTCACTGTTCTGTAGGGGCAATGGCTGTAAAAGGATTTTGACTCTGTTAATCAAGTGCTACCCATAGCTTACGAAGTTGGGTATGGACACCCTCCCCTTTCCCATTTTGCTATTCCTTTCCTATAAAATTTTACTGCTAGTTTGCCTATAGTAACTGGAACAAAAGAAGTCCAGACAGTTGACCAAGACGGAACATAAAGGCTTTTTTTCTTGGTAACATTTTCCTGATCCATATTCTATTACATATTACCTAATTCAGGCTCAAAGGAAGGCTTCACTGGTCATATCCTCCATATGGTTTAAGGCAAAGACAATCTAAAGAAAACCTGCACATTTCATTTGAAACATAGCTGGGATCATATCTTTCCCCCCAAAAATAAGAAGTCTCCTTGCTATGCTAGAATCTTTATGGAATATCTTCCTTCTCTCTTTTTAATTTTTTTTTTCTTAGAAGCAAAAAATACAATCGTTTCAAAAACAACTTTTAAAATCTATTTTAGCACTTCAAGGAAAGTAAGGAAGACAAAACTCCAAGAGTGGATATCTCCCCACCAACAGATAAAAATCAACTGGGAAAATGCTAAATTTAAGTGGATTTACCAAGGGTTTCAAAAACAAAGAACTACAGAGAGCCTACTGGATACTTGTCTTACAATACATTACTTACTAATTAAACCAAATTCCCCTAAAAATTTTGTATCCCATACTTATGAAATAAATCAAAGTTACTTAGCATTCTCATTTTTACAGTGAAAATCTGCTGTTACTGGACATGTCTGGCACACAGCAATTTAATCTGTTTGCTAATTCCAGTCTCATAGGTAACTTTGAGCATATGGTCAGAGATGTTAAATTAGATTCTGTATTCAACCAAAAGATACTATGGAGGGCAGAGCACAAAGGACTGAGATCATAAAGATCTGTGTTTGCTGAGCAGCTAAGCCAATGACTAACACCATGGTGAAGCATCTCTCAAATATTCAGTTACCAGATGTAACAGCCAAAACCCCAACTTGATCAAAGGTAACTGTGATTTACTATTGACCGCAACAACAGCACCTGGCTTCTCCCAAAGACTTGCTGCTTCTTCCCTACTGGGCACTAATTTGAAGCCCAGGGCAGAAGGAATACATGTCAGCACAAACCACAGAGATTTGTGATATGTACTGATAATTATTATTTCAATTATTTTCTGTTAGTATTTTAAGCCCAAATGCCATATTGTGACAGCCTCAGACACCAGTCCTAAATCTATAAGCTTAATTAAAAAAAGCAAACAAATTACAATTCCCTCACTCAATTTGATCCAGTGCTAAAAGTAACAGAATTTCTATCATACTTTGAACAAATACTGATTCTCCATCCCTTGAATAGATCACAATAATCCAGAAATAAAGGTTAAGGAACACAGTAAGAGGCACAGGAAAAAAAAAACCTTGACAATTATAATCTTTATTGCTTCTTATTTACTTTGATACACTTGGTAGCTTTTAATTCATCTGACTGATTCCAAACAATAAAACTAAGACACCGAATTTCTATCCCGCCAGTAACTATTTTAAAAGAAATCTGACTAGTCAAGAAAAATGGCTTTCCTACAGAGTGACCACTGGCAGAATTACTATATGCAGACCACTGACATCTTGAGTAGTTCTGTATCATTGAGATATCATAAACTGTGCAGTTAACATGTAGGTCAGGTTCTTTTCTAGGAAAATTTGATCCATGGTTTTGTGACATTTTGTCCAACCATGAGACTGAGGAAAGCCACTATTCCCATTTCTAGCTGTACAGTTACATAATGTAGGAGTGCCCTTGCACACTTCCAGTATTAACACGGATGTTGTCGGATCAGTTTTACAGATCTCTGACCCTTAATGCAGTAATGGCACCAGCAGCAAAGATACATGTAAGTGACCTGTGCATTTAATAACACAACAGAACAACTGTCTTAGGCACAAGAAGATTGGAAATATTCAAGACTGTAAACTTTCCAAATGAAAATAAAAAATTAAAAAAATCTATAACATCAACCTGGAAAAGACTTGTCAACACAACTGAAATAACTATTACCCAATAAAGTAAGTGGATTTTTATTTATCCTACCACTCGCTTGACCGGTAACAAGTCTATTAATAGCCCTACATCTCTGCTGTACACAGCAGCTTGTATTTCAAGAAAAGACAAAAAATGGGTTAACTTAGTACATCTTTAGTGCAACTCTGAGAAACATGAAGAAATAAACTTGAAACAGTGGACAAAATAATGAAAACCAAGACTTGGCAAATCTGCAAAAACAGTTTTAAAATTGAAGTTTTTACATGGAAATTGAGGCTGTATATGCAGCATCTCAAACTTAACAAAAGTGACAAAGACACTGGCCCTTTGATCAAAAAAATTCTTCTCCTTTGATTCAGACCTCCCATTCCTTCAGTATGAATAATATTACATTATACTTCAAAGGCATTTGTATTCAGTCTTGGCATTATACAAAAATAAAAATTAAAAAAAATAACAAAACAATGTGTTGACTAATTAGATTGTTATAGTGAAAAGAAACAAAAAATAAACCAAATATCATCAATATTGCTGATCTTGACTAAGAAAAAATGAAATTCAGGAGATATACTTGGAAAAGTTGGTCACCGTCATCACTACTGGAAGCGAAGACTTCTTCCCTCACATATCACATTTTAACTCATGAGACTTAACATTACAGAATCACAGAATCATAGAATAGTTTGGGTTGGAAGGGACCTTTAGAGATCATCTAGTCCACCCCCACCCCTGTCATGAGCTGGGACAAGGATTATCACGCCAAGGATTAATTTATTACACTAATTTTAAGATTTGAATCAAATAATCCTAATTTCCATGCCACCAATTTAACATGCTAGACACCACAACAGACACCAGCATGGTCTTTGACCATTCGGTTGACAGCTGGTTACAAAAACAAAGTGCATCTCAATCTGTCTTCTAAAGCGACCAAACAAGGTTTTTGTGAATTGACAGCACTTTATACACAAACACTCCCTATTTGGATTCTTCAAAACATGGGAGAATGAGTATTCTTACACAGATCTTCCCTCTTAATAGGTGAGAATTAATTAAATAGCTGTGAATGCAGCTGACAACACATTTCTAGAAATAAATTTTCTTCAATTATTTGTTCACATTTTCTGAATTAAGAATCATTTCTCCCCTTTGGCATTCACTGTTCTTAAGTATCTGTGACTAGATGGACATGCACTGAAAAACTGCACTCTAATTTAACATAGAAAGATATCTGTAATGATAGGTTTATAGTATTATCTTTACAGAAAGCAGTAAAATCCAGTCCCTGAAAACTGTTCAACTTTGCAATATTATAGAATACAAATAAACTACTTCTGAATAAAATGCAGAACTATTTCCAATTTTTTTTTCCAACTTCACACAAAACTCAATTACACAAAAGAAATACAAGCCATTTGGTAACTCAGTGAAATTGTTCTGAATAAATCTACTCCATATTCTGAAGCATTTACCACTTTTGCATAACTAATAACTGTCCTGGTTAACTCGATCTCTGGTTTTGTCTTGGGATAGAATTAATTTTCTTCCTAATAGCTGGTGTAGTGCTGTGTTTTGGATTTAGTATGAAAACAATGTTGATTGATAACACACTGATGTTTTGGTTGTTGTTAAGGAGTGCTTATACTAAGTTAAGGACTTTTCAGCTTCCCATGTTCTGCCAGTGAAGAGGTGCACAAGAAGCTGGAAGGGGGCACAGCCAGGGCAGCTGACCCAGAATGACCAAAGGGATATTCCCTACCATATAACATCATATTCAGTATATGAACCGGGGGGAATTGTCAGAGCGGTGGTGACTGCAGCTCAGGAACTGGCTGGGCATCAGTCAGCGGGTGGTGAGGAATTGCATTGTGCATTACTTGTTTTGTCTATTCTTTTATCATTATTATTTTTATTTTCTCTTCCCTTGCTGCCCTATTAAACTGGTTTTATCTCAACCCATGTGTTCTTACTTTTTTTTTTCCATTCTCCTCCTCATCCCACCAGCGGCAGGGGAGGGAAGGAGAGGCTGCATGGTGCTTAGTTGCTGGCTGGGCATGACAATAATAAAACCTGTTCATACTCTGGAGTAACACATGCTTCTGTAAGTGCCACTTACCATTGTTCAGGAGTCATTTACAAGGCTAGCCTTGGGACATCAACAGAACAATATCTCTATCCTATAGAACTGATAAGAGAATTCTCCATATTCAAAGCCTAAATTGTGTTTAGTATTCCATTTTCTTGATCAAATAACTACACTTATCTCCTTCATATTGAAATTGAAGGTTGTTCCCTTCATGCCTAATAGTTACATTGACATACTTTATTATATGATATGTAACAGGTTAAGTAGTTGCCATATCTATATGTTTTATAACACACTTTTTGTTTTATATTTGTAACTTCCAAAATATACTTTAAATTAAGCAATGATTAATGAGTTTTAAAATTCACTTCAAACTCCAGTGAAGTCAATGAAAAGACTCTCCCCAATTTGAACAGATGTTGGCTTGGATCCATACCATAAATACGGAATCCCAACACAGAAACATCTCTTCTAAAAAGCCAAAGTTGTATTTTTACATACCTATGTTGCATTAAGAGGCAGAACAATTTGGCAGAAACTAAACCCCCTTGCTTTCCAGTCGATCCTCAGATATCAGAGGGACTGGGGGCGGCTGAGCTTAGGTTCTGAGTGATGCCCAAAGTCAGCGTTAGTAGTCCGGTCGTGCCCAACACCTTCGTTGGACTATCACGGGTCTGGATGCACTACTAACATCACACTACCTGCTCAGCCGGACACCTCCTGAACTAACACGGCTGCACTCAGAGGTACGGTCGCGTTCAGGGACCACACACACGGCTGAGTCAATCAATAGTGCGATTTATTGAAGCAACAGATATACAGGTTCTTTGGATTGCCGGTGATAAATTCACTACCTATAAAGCACGTGCAAATGCTAAAACTACGAGTGACACTACTTGGCTATAAACGCGTTAAAAGATGTAAAGTGACTCTATATAGAGATTTCTAAGTTTCCCGGGGAGGCACGTGGTATGACCAAGGTTTCGAAACTTACCCAACGGCGTCCTGATGGGGAGGAAGAGAGGCTCAGCCCGTCGACTGATCCCAGAAGTTAGAGTAGTACACGACGATGGTATCTTCCCTAACATCCAGCTCGTAAAACATTATTTTATAGTGTTTTACTTTGCAGGTGGAGCTTGAGTGACTCCAGTCATACATACCTTTATCAGGATTGGTGCAGAATTCCCTCGCTTCGCGTTTAAAGGTACAGACTAGGAAAAATTCAGTGCGCACACTCATTGAGGAGGGGTCGCACCTTGGGGGGGTGGTAACTTTTGAGAGGGGTGTGCGTTTTAGTATTATAATGATATTATAATTAGCAAAGTTCACTCTAAGTACAGCACTTCATCAAAGTTGACAGGTCTTTGGCCCAGGACATTGTAAGCACAGCTTATCAATGTACATCCTGTGCATCCCTAAACTCCCCTGTTCACAGGGTGTGGCTGCGATGTCTCCACTCTGCTCCACCCTCCATGTAATCTCTCTCAGAGTCAGCACACCAGGCGCCACTGATGTTGCCAACATCCAAGGCCGTTCAGGGAGTCTCCATGTCACAGACCTGTTGTACATGAGTGCTACGTTCCACCTGGTTTCAAGGCTGTTCTTAGAGGGTAAATTTCCAAAGTACCCCTCAGCAATTACTCCACAACCTACAAACAAGTTCTCCATATAGTTACTATTCTATTAAAGATGACTCTTAGACAAATACCTAATATGACAAGTGTCACTGTGAAGAAGGTATTTACTATGGCCTCAGGATTTACCTTCAATGTTTCACAAATAATTGATTTATAGAACTGGAAATAGCTTAACCTAACATAGCAATTGTTCCATGCAATGATCTGTAAAATGAACAGTAAAACTTAAGCTGGCAGCTGGCATTCAGATACAGACTTGGAAGACATGCCATTTGACAGTTTCAGATATCCCTGGTTACCATGGGGATCAGTGAGGTCGCTCACTGTTTAAATAATATCCGTCTTACAAAAATCTCATGAAAATAAGTTTTCATTTGATTTTAACAGTGAACATTGTATCTTGCTTTTAAAAAACATCTAGAAATAAGATGACAATCATCTTCTACATTTCTAGCCTTTATAAATTAAAAGATTATGGGGTTTATTTATTCAACTTCATATAGAATATCAAGTTTATTCATGTCTTTAAACCTTCCTTAGCAAGCATGGAATTTCAATGACAAAATCCTTATTAGTGAAAAAGAGATTTTTTAAAATGCTTACTAAAACAAAATATGAGAGAGAGGGGTTGTTTGATTTGTAGCCCACAGCAACCAAGGGAAAGAATTCCAGTATTTCAGGAGCACATACATGATCTATTTTGGTCAAACTGAATAAACCAACAGTATCTAATCCTACAAGTCCATATTCCCACCACAGTTTTTAAAGACCTTTAACATATATAAAAAGAAAATGAAAAAACCCACAATTCCCATTAGCGATAGAAGGAATATGGGAAGAGTCCCATTACCCTGTACTTTAATCATGTAGAACCTGGGAAAGGATTCAGCTCTTTGACAAGTGACCTGAATATATTCCTGATAGATCTGGGCATTGCTCCACACAAAACTGAGGGAGAAAAGAGGACATACTCCAAAGATGTCCTCTTTCAAAGCATAGGGGAGACTCTTGTTTCTGCAGGTACTGAGTGGACTCCTGTCCCTTTCAAACATTCCGAATATGAAGGTCAAAAACTGACCAGATACTCAGAGTATCTGCAGAACAACTCAAGGCTGGGACTTTCCCTTCAGCAAAATTACTAATCCCATTTCTTCATATTTCCCATGGCTTCAGGACAAGAAACTCCAGTAGTATCCCACTGACTCTTATAATTGATTTCCATACAGGTTTACCTCAGTTTGCTACAGACACCAACTGCCTTTAGAGAGAAATGACACAAGGTGGGAGCAAGAAGCCTCAGCTATGAGAACTTAGATATGTCATGTCTCCAGGGAATTCCTCTGTAGCTCATATTCAGGTGTTTGTGGAGTGACAGGGGCGAGAGAAGGGGAAAGGGAATACAATGTTTTCCCTCTAGCATAACCATTTCTTCTGTTAATGAAAATGCAAATACTGATCTCAGATCCTTTATGACACTTGGGGAATGAAAAGGAGAGGCAAGAATATTTGCCGGAAATAGATGAGATCTTTTACAGTCAAATCTGAGTATTTATGTTACACACAGCACTGAGAGCCAAGTGCATTTCAAATTCAATGCGGTGAATAATCACACACATTTAGGGTTAAATCCATATGTTTCAAGAAAATGGCTGACAATGTATTTCTCTGCTAGTGCTAAATCAGGTCTTACAGCACTGTGGCACTCGGGCAGAGAGTTGGAGTATTAATCAAAATATTTTGCACTCTGCTCTAAAATGGTTCTCCTTTGTTGCTGCCTCTTATACCCACAGAAATGAAGAAAACTGCCATCAACTACTTCATGGTACTACATATTAACTCAGTTACAATACTGCTGGTGTGCAGTCTCTCACACAGGCCGAGGTTCACTGCAGCTTTCCTCATATATGTGATAAGGTATACAAGAAAGGCTTGTATTTCTTTTTTTGGTTGGTCAATCAAAGCTGTCCAGCACTGGGCTTTGCAAAGGTGCATCTAGCTCCTGTAGTCACCATTTGACAAATTTCATTTACAAACATTCAAACCACAGTTCAGAGCACAAATTATCCTCCAGCTACAAAAATTTTATGCAGTCTGACTGCCAGTTAAGTTCTGGTCATCAAACTTCTTGCAACTTCTCCAAATTATCTAATATAAGTACCAGTATACGGGGTGCACATAACCTGCAGGGACCACTGGTATTACCTAATCTGGCACTTCCAAACACAAGCATCCGTGATTATCCCCTTTATCTTTCCTGTTTAGGTTCAGGAGGGGAATCTCTGGGGAGAGGGAAACAAAAGAAACTGTTCCCAGTTCCTTTTCTATCTCAGGGAAGTGACCAGAGAAAACTATTTCTACTTCATGCTTTCATTGTATTGTAATGAAAACCAAAGCTCATTCTAAAGGACAAAACTGAAGTTATGTGAAAATGCCTGAAATTCCAACATTCAGCTCTTTAATACATCTATTGCACTTCAAAAAACAGCCCTCAGCCTGTTCATTGCAAACAGTTGAAACACCTAAAAATCTTTGGACCTACTTGTATTTATTGTATACCCTGACAGTGTGGTAATCCCTGGATTTTATATAATCTGATTAAATTAATGTAGTTGGTGTAGACTATTTTCAAACTTATTGAAATAATATTTCTGAGAGTGCAGGGCAGAAGTATAACTTGATAGACCCCTTACATGAATGTGATTTTAGCTAAAACAGATGCAGCAAATCTCAGTGGTTAAAGGTAATAGTAACAAAGCAGTATCTTTGCCAACAGCCAAACACTGGTTAGAGAATACTTTTTCTAAAGAAAAAAAAACTTCTGGAATAGAAAGAATGTCTCAATCCTTGAGATGAAAAAGTATTTCAATGAGCCTGAACCAGTTCCAATAATTGTTAACTTCTTACAGCTATGGGTAATGTATGTCAGTTCTTTTCTTTTTTTTTTTTTTTTAATTTTAACTTAGGCAATGCAGATAATTTAAAGATAGACTAGAACATTGCTATAGATTTTTTCAAAATGCTATAGGAAAGCAAGCTCCAGAAAGAGGCAGATACACCAAGCTATGTATATATAACAGTTCAGTTCAGGCTTTTTAAGCCTCACCTAGCAAGGTCACTGAATTTGCTTTTGGCCATAAATAATTAGTCAAGTGACTTTTCATGTCTCTTTCCATTAAACTAATGAGAAAACTAAACGTTTCTGCTCATCTCCTCTTCCACAAACTGGTGGCACACCAGCAGAACAAATGAGGAAATGTAAGTATGACTTTTTCCGTTTTTACTTTTAGTTTTCTCAAGCAAGCAGAACATTTATCTTTCTCCCCTCTTCAGGGTAGAATAGGAAACAAATGTGTACTATGGTAAATGACTCACAATAGCAAGGGAGTAATATAAACACCTCTCTCCATTCCAATGGCTGCTCCAGCCCTTTTCTTTATCAGTGAGATGAAAAGGTCAAATGAAGGAAGACATGGAGGAGTCGTCTCTGAAACTACCACTAGCATTCTGCAAGGCATTCCTCCCAAAAGACAAGACTTGAAGGAAAGCAGAGGCAGTATCAGGGACAATCTTCCACTGCATGGATTCCTCTGTCACCATATATGTATAGAAGGATGGCACTACAGACAATGACTCATGATTTTATGGGACTCACAGCAAGACAAAGATCTCTCTCTCTCTCCTTCACATACAGCTGACTAGATTCACCACAATTTTATCAATGCCAACATTGATATTTAATGTTAAATTAAATTAAATTTAACATTGATATTTAATGTTAAATTAAATTAATATTTAATATTAAATAGAGAAGATGCAGATTAGAGCTTCTGTTTTCCAACTTTCTAAAAATAAGGAATGAAATTAGAACATTTTATTGCTTTTGCATTGCAGAGCTTTTGTGAGAGTTCAGCATGAGGAAACAAGTGAAGACGTAACTTTGATTTATGCGTACTGGCAAGTTTCCTAGCGCAGCAGTAGAAACAGCAGAAGTTGACACCTAAGACATGCAACTATGCAAGGAGCCTCACCTGGGGAAAGGAGAAAAAAAAAAAGAACAAAGGAAAGCAAGACAACTTATCTTATGAACATTAGGGAAAAGATGGCTAATTTGCTTTGTCAACTATGAGAAAGTCACACTCAGTGAAAGACCTTTTAGTTCTTAGGATATTAAATTACTTTTCACTTGCCTTGAATCCTTCTGTTAAGCTCATAAGGAAAAATTCAATGAGAGAAAACAATTCTATTGACTTTTTTCCATCTTTACAGCTAGTGGCTCTAAATATAACCCTTAAATATTTGTTGTTTTTTTTGTGGTATGTCTTTACTTTTAAATATGAGCTAAAAGCCTTTAGCCTCAATATATAGGTGCTTAAAGTGTCTAAATAATATAGTATGAATGAAGCTCATTTCCAGATTTGTGCCCTGAGGATTCATACTGGAAGACCAGAAAATTTCATTATTGAAACATTTCCAGATAATATGGCAATCTGCCTACCACACTGGCTTTTGGTACTAGGCCACAGTTAAGGTTGTGCTGCAAAGTACAACAGAAAGCTAAATCTTCTCCATTTTTGTAATGCAGTAAGGCTTTTTAGAAAAAAGAGCTTCTTTTTACACTAGGATTCAAGTTTTGGGAACATGATTTCATTCCATACTGAAAAGAGAGCAAGACTGAAAATCTATCCCTCTGCCAAAGCATGAAAGTCTGCCCCTCACTGAAGAGGGGAATCTTCTAAGAAATAGTAAACTCAGCTATATGTCCCTCTTCAGATTGAGGAATCAAATTCAAAGTTGTGCTTCTAAACCCAAGGAAAAAAATAAAATTCTTAGCTATGACTGGTGGAACTAGGCTATCATTTCTCTTCATGCAACACATTTCAAGGTACCAAGGGAACTTTTTCTTACTTTTGAAACATGGGGGGGGGGGGGGGGGGGAGGTGAGGGGGGTGATGGCTGGTCGAACCAGATGGGAAAGTCATGCATTTCTTTATTATTTGTTGTAGACACAAATAGTTTTTTTTGTATAATGAGGAAGAGTCATCATTCTGATCATTAAAAAAGCTAAACAACAGTGATAATACACTGGAAAAATTTCTGAAAGAACTACATACTACTTTTTTTTTTGTTAGATTTAATAAGCTTCAAGACTTGTACCATTTGTCTTAATGCAGGCCAAGGCAGAAGTCTTTTGAACGTAAAAGTGTGTCAGTGCTTTGCAAAAATCATAACCCAAACTAATAAATATATAATACATAAATCCAAGAAGAAATTCTAGTAAAATATATCAACACTCATTGTCTTCCTCACTACTATTTTGCAATCTCTATATTCTAATTTTGGTCCTGAACAAATGTATGTTAGCGTTTGAGAAATACACATGAAGGACTTACCTGTGGTTATTAGTGTGGCATTACAAAATAGTTTATTTAACCACAGATAGAATGTAAATATGCATCCAATCCCAAAATAGTAAGTTTTTTCCCCATTACAGAAGCAGTCAAACATGATTTAAGTATATTTGTAACACCACCCCTTTTCTTCCTGCCTATATACTGCCCTCAAAGGAAAATAGTACAGCATTAACTTGGACCTTTTAACTAAAGATCCTGTTTGCAGATCTGATATTCAGCAAACTTATCTCTCCCAACTTCAAATACTGTTCTTCAAAGCTTTCTAAAAAGGCCCTGCAAGAAAAATACAGGTTTTGCTTTGCAGAAGAACGCATTTCCTTCTTTTCTACTACTTTGAGGGTCAGGCAAAACTAATAAAATGAAGTTTGCAAGGAAGGATACTCCTAGAAAGAATAACACATGGTCTATACATCTCTAAAGAGTATCTATGCTTGGGTCCAGCAGACAGGAGTTGCCACGGTTCTTGTCCTGAACTCCACCTAGATCTGTTCTAGGGCACAGTGAGGGAGCATCACACCAGCAGCAGTTGTTCCTAGCAGCACAGAAGTGATGCCACCTGTTACACTGCTATGCATATTAGAGCCTGCTCTGTTTAACTGTAACACATTCTTCAATACAATACCAAATGCATGGATATCCATGTTTCAACTCTGTCCACAGGTTGTTTAAATGATAGAGACGTCTGGATTTTAATTACTGTAGAAAAGACGAATCTTTCCAGTTCAGCTTTTTACTACATGCATTGCTGCAAAAAAAACCCAGCCTTTGAAGGAAGATAAGTCTCACATCCCTTTGGGAAGTATCACACCAATTTTCAGGTCTTGAAAGAAATGCAGGCGAACTCAACTGAGAGCAGAAACAGAATATGGCATATTCCCAAAGAAGCTCACATCAGCAATGAAATCCTGAATCCAAAATATTGCAGAACTATTACAAAGCATCTTAAGTTAACACACCAAGTAAAAGAGTTATTGTAAATTATTGTTGAGCACACAACCAAATGTTACTGTTTCTGTATCAGCCTTTAACACATACAATTCAAAAATCACTAAATAATTACATAATCTTCATATGTGCAAATTGTTGCTTACCTTAGCAATGCACAAACATCCCACTATCCCTGTGTTAAAACAGTAATTATCTTCATGTAATAAGCTTCTCAACCACATATCGCAAAGAAGTTGCTAAGGATGAGAAGTCAGTTTCTAAGCAAGCAGCAGCAGTTACATTCACTACACAACTCTTCTACAGACAGGCTGATCTACAGAACTACAAACAGTATCATGAATACTTGGCATGAGTTTCTTGACTCTTCATTTAGGTTCAATATTTTTGGAGACTGAATGTCAACATGCCCCTGAAAATAGAGCAGGGTAAAATAGTGACATCCATGGCCTGACAAGCAGAGCACAAAACCAAAGTTGCAACAGTTAAGAAAGGAAGAGGCAACAGGCAGGAATAATAAATCATTGCTCTCAGTTCCCTGCGATCCCTCTTGCTACTCTGCACTCTGAGCCTAATTTTCAATTGTGAAACCTTGGACCTGCACCCTACAACCAGGTGAGCTACATTTTGGATGTTATAAAAAAATCCACAGCTGTTCACAGGGTAGTTATCACATGAAGCCTTAAGTGAAGAACTGTGGTACAAGGACTACAGAACATTCCCAAAAAGTCACTCTCAAAGCATATGCAGAGCCAGGAAAAGAGAAAACAGACCTTTTATGATCCCAGGCACCACCTCAATTACAAGGCTATCCTTTCTTGTGACTGCAACAAGCTTCTTTTGGAGGTTTATACTTTTTGACATATCTGCACACTTTTTGCAGTGACATTAAATGGCAATAGTCAGAGATATTTATACTCTAATTACTAAACCATTTTAGCCACCTGTCACAATTTTGCTTCAAGAGTCAAAGGTGCATTTTAGCATAAAAATCTGTAATAAACATGAAATTAGCTTTCATTACTTTGACTTAGAATGTCTATCAAAATTTAGTTTTTACATTTACAGAAAGCATTTATAGAATTAACTGTGACATAGTGGCTTTTTGACCTGCCATACGTGTAAGCCTCTAGGAGCAAGTGCACAACTCAGCTGCCTGACTCTGCTCATTCCAGCTACAAAAGACACGGTAAGCATAAAAAAACTAAACTAAAAAATGCTGCATTTTTATTCCCTGCAAGGCTTAATAAATTCTACACAACACTAATACAGATGATAGCTGGGATTTGACATATCTGGTGTGTAAGCCCTATCGTTTGGCAGCATACAGGTAAAAGCAGCACTTAAGACTGCAGAATAAGGCTGAGACTCCAAAGTTTGCTTTCAGTTTTGGATTTCATCTCTGAAAGTGGGAGAATTTAATGCAAAATTATTCTCCAAGCAACAATCCCATTGGAAAAGTCAAGCCATCTGCTGAATGTGAACTAGAATTTGTGTCTACAGTGAAATGTGAAACCCACCAGATAGCTTGTGGTTGTTCTCCCTCACTAACAAGTACATACTAATATACTCTGCAACAAAATTTTTCTCATCTCTGTGGTCTGATCAGAGCCTTTGTAGTCTGAACTTTTAGTGCTTTATCTAAATTGGTTAGGGAGGCAATCCTTTTGTTTCTGTAGCTACCCACAAAGAAAAGAATTCAAATTTAAATGGTACAGCTTAGTCATGACAGCATACAATGCAACTTCATTTTTTATTAAAGACAATTATCAGGCACTCAGTACAGCTAGAAGGGTTTTAACATTAGGTTTAAAACAGCGGGCAAGGAGAAAATGATCATGTAACATTTTTCTCATGACTTCCTAAGTCTCCCATTCCTTTCTCCCTCCCCCATCATTCTTTCACCTTACTACCACTTTTCATATCCTTATTTATAAGCATCTACCACTTTTCCACTGCTGTTGACCACTGTAAGTGCCTTATATGTTTCTTTCTGGAGAGCTTATACTGATTCAAAACACATAGACCATGTGAGCACTGAGAGACATCACAGTAGGCTAAGGCCATAGGACATGTCCTAACTTAGGACTCAGAATGTGAAACTACCACTAAAATTAAGGAAAGTTGACATGCAAACACAGAAAAGCATTTAAATACCTTACAGGTCACACACAAAAATTGCAGCATCTACCAAGAAGAAACCTGCTCAAAATATGCGCAATGGCAAGAGCACACATAAGTATAGATATTTTTTGTGAAAAAAGGTGGACAGTTTTTACTTATGCAGATATAGCTTCTGCTTTTCACCTATAAAACCTGATTAATATTTTATTGCTGAAACTCTCAAAAATACTGTAGGCAAGCTAGTCTTAACGGAGCAAACATATTCTTAATGATATGCAAAAAATTGTTGAAAAGGAAGTAAGCAAGGTTAGTCTAGGACTTTGCAGAAGATAGGAAAGTGCAATGACAAATAATTTGTTATTGAAAAGTAAGTTCTGTACTTGACAAAAATAGTTATGTGTGCAAAAAGATGTTAAGGCTTAATCATATGTATCGTGCTCATGTTCTTGTCAAATGGGACAGAAGAATTCAAGTGAGTGTAGTGATCACATATTGAAAATCACACATAACCATTAAGGTGGAGAAGATCTCTAAGATCACCAAGTCCAACCGTTAATCCAACACCACCATGCCCACTAAACCATGCCCAGAAGCGCCACATCCACACGTTTTCTGAACACCTCCAGGCATGGTGACTCCATCACCTCCCTGGGCAGCCTGTTCCAATGCTTGACCACTCTCTCAGTAAAGAAATTTTTCCTAATATCCAGCAGTCTAAAACTCCCCTGGCGCAACTTGAGGACATTTCTCTTGTCCTATCACTAGTTACTTGGGAGAAGAGGCCAACACCCATGTCGCCACAACTCCCTTTCAGATAGTTGTAGAGAGTGATAAGGTCTCCCCGCAGCCTCCTCTTCTCCAGACTGAACAACCCCAGCTCCCTCAGCCGCTCCTCATACAAGCTGTTCTCCAGACCCCTCACCAGCTTTGTTACCCTTCTCTGGACATGCTCCAGCACCTCAATGTCCTCCTTGTAGTGAGGGGCCCAAAACTGAACACAGTATCTGAGGTGCGGCTTCACCAGTGACAGGAACAGGGGTACAATCACTTCCCTACTCCTGCTGGCCACACTATTTCTGATACAGGCCAGAGTGTTGTTGCCCTTCTTGGCCACCTGGGCACACTGCTGTCGACCAGCACCCCCAGGTCCCTTTCTGCCAGGCAGTTCTCCAGCCACTCCTCCCCTAGCCTGTAGCGTTACATGGGGTTGTTGTGACCGAAGTGCAGGACCAGGCACTTGGCCTTATTAAACCTCATGCAGTTGACCTCAGCCCATTGATCCAGCCTGTCCAGATCCCTCTGCAGAGCCCTCCTGCCCTCCAGCAGATCAACACTTCAACCAACTTGGTGTCGTCTGCAACAAACTTTCTGAGAGAGCACTCGATCCCCTCATCTAGGTCATCAATAAAGATATTAAACAAGACCGGCCCCAGAACTGAGCCCCCTGGGGAACACCACTTGTGACTGGCTGCCAGTTGGATTTAACTCCATTCACCACAACTCTCTGGGCTTGGCCGTCCAGCCAGTTTTTTACCCAGCAAAGGGTACACCTGTCTAAGCCATAAGATGCCAGCTTCTCCAGGAGAATGCTGTGGGAAACATTGTCAAAGGCTTTTTAAAGTCCAGGTAGACAACATCCACAGCATTTCCCTCATCCACTAGGCAGGTCACCTGGTCATAGAAGGAAATCAGGTTGGTCAAGCAGGACCTGCCTTTCATGAACCTATACTGGCTGGGCCTGATCCCTTGGTTACCCTACGCATGCCCTGTGAGCACCCTCAAGATGAACCTCTCCATAATCTTCCCCGGTACAGAGGTCAGGCTGACAGGCCTGTAGTTCCCTGGATCCTCCTTCCAGCCTTTCTTGTAGATGGGTGTCACATTGGCAAGCCTCCAGTCATCTGGGACCTCCCCTGTCAACCAGAACTACTGATAAATGATGGAGAGAGGCTTGGCAAGCTCCTCTGCCAGCTCCATCAGTACTCTTGGGTGGATCCCACCAGGCACATAGACTTGTGGGTGTCCAGGTCGTGTAGTGTGTCCTTAACTGTTTTCCTGCTGGATTATGGGGAGTTTATTTCGCTCTTCGTCCCTGTCTTCCAGCTCAGGGAGATGAATACCCTGAGGATAACTGGTCTGGCTATTAAAGACTGAGTCAAAGAAGGCATTAAGTACCTCAGCCTTTTCCTCATCCTTGGTGGCAATGTTCCCTCCACATCCAGTAAGGGATGGAGATTCTCCTTGGCTCTCTTTTTGTTGTTAATATATTTGTAAAAACATTTTTTATTGTCCCTTATGATTGTGGCCAGATTGAGTTCTGGCTGGGATGTTACCTTTCTAATTTTGTCTCTGCATGACCTAACGAGTTCCTTGTACTCTTCTTCAGTTCCCTGCCCCTTCTTCCAAAGGTGATAAACTGTCCTTTTTTCCCCTCAGTCCCAGCAAAACCTCCCTGTTCAGCCAGGCCACTCGTCTTCCCCACCAGCTCGTCTTACCGCACATGGGGACTGCCTGCTCCTGCGCCTTTAAGATTTCCTTCTTGAAGACTGTCCGCCTTCCCGGACCCTCTTGCCCTTCAGGACTGTCTCCCAAGGGACTCTCTTGGCCAATGACCTTAACAGGCTGAATTCTGCCCTCTAGAAGTCCACTGTAGTGGCTTTGCTGAGCGCCCTCTTTACATTACTAAGAATTGAGAATTCTGTCATATCATGGTCACTAAGCCCAAGACGGCCTCCCACCACCACATCTCCCACCAGTCCTTCTCTGTTCGTAAACAGCAGTTCAAGCGGGGCAGCTCCCATGATAGGCTCACTTATCAGCTGTGTCGGGAAGTTATCCTCCACAAACTCCTGGAACCTCCTAGACTCCTTCCTCCCTGCTGTGTTATACTCCCAGCAGATGTCCAGTAGATTGAAGTTCCCCATAAGAACAAGGGCTACCGATTGCGAGACCTCTGCTAGTTGCTTGTAGAATGCTTCATCTGCTTCTTCGTCCTGGTTGGGTGGTTTATAACAGACACCCAGCAAGATATCTGCCTTGTTTGCTTTCCCCCTCATCCTTACCCATAAGAACTCGACTTGGTCATCAAAATCATTGTGTTCTATACAATCAAAAGACTCTTTAACATATAGAGCCACCCCACTGCCTCTCCTTCCATGCCTATCCCTTCTGAAGAGCTTATAGCCATCCATTGCAACACTCCAGACATGAGAGTCATCCCACCATGTTTCTGTGATGGCGACTAAGTCATAGCTGTCCCACTGCACAATGCCTTCCAGCTCCTCCTGTTTGCTGCCCATGCTGCATGCATTGGTATAGATGCACTTGAGCTGGGCTATCAGTTTCACTCCCAACATCTGCATGCCAACCCTAGGTTCATCTCTAGTGAGCCTGGTTTTGTCCTCTTCCCCCTTTGAATCTGGATTAAAGCCCTCTCAATAAGGCCCACCAACTCATAAGTGAGAATCCTCTTCCCCCTTGGAGATAGTTGAACTCCATCTGCTGCCAGCAGGCCCGGTGCTGTGTAAACCTCCCTGTGGTCAAAAAGCCCAAAATTCCGCTGATGGCACCAGTCTCTGAGCCATGTGTTAAGCAGGTGTGTTTTCCTGTTCCTTTCAGCGTTCCTCCCTGCCACTGAAGGGACTGATGAAAACACTGCCTGTGCTCCCGCTCCATCAACTAGCCGCCCCAGCACTCTGGTGTCCCTTTTAATTGCTTTTAGACTTCTTTGTGCAACCTCATCATTGCCAACCTGCATGACCAACAGTGGGTAATAATCAGTGGGTCAAACCAGACCAGGGATTTTCCTGGTGACATCTCTCACCCAGGCCCCAGGGAGGCAGCAGACTTCCCTGTAGGTTGTGTCTGGTTGGCATATTGGGCCCATTGTTTCCCTCAGAAGGGAGTCACCTACAACAATTACCCTCCTTTTTTTCTTAACAGAGGCAGTCTTAATACGTGGGGCTGGCTGACTCACCCTGGTCAACCACCTAGATGGACTTTCATCAAGGTCCTCATGTGCCTGGCCCTCAAGTTCCAGAGCCCCATACCTGTTGTGTAAGGGCAGCTGGGACGGTGAGGGAGGCCAGGAGGGGATTCGCCTCCTGCCCCGAGCAGGGACCTGTTTCCATTCCCCCTCATCTCTTAGGTCTCCTCCTTCTGCCCAGCAACAAGAGGGCAGGGGATCCTCTGCTGCTTGTGGAGCCTCCACCTGCTGCTTCTGCCTCAGGGACGGCACGATGTGGCTCCACCGATCCATCTCCCTCTCACTCTCCCTGATGCTCCTCAGCCTCTCCACTGCCTCTGTCAGCTCTGCCCCAGGCTGAGCAGGTCGATCAGGTTGCACCGAACCATGGGTGTTGTCTCCACTGGTCTCTGGCACAAGCGACAGGCTCAGGCACGGCCTGCAGACAGACACCCGGACAGCCACGTGATTGAGCGGGAGCTCGGTCTGGGTCACCACATTCCTTCTGGCCATGGCTTTCAGCCGGGTGGAGACCATGGTTGGGCCTCTTCTGGGAAGCTGATGACCACTCGTCGACAGAGCCTCTAATGTGGGGAGGGACAGCGCCCTGCCCGCGCAAACTGCTGCGCCACGCCACGCCCTTCTGACGCAACGCTCCCTGGTCGCCACGCTCCCTTGGGGCTGCTCTTGTACATGAGGGGCTTTTGCCGCCGCCGCTCTTGTCCCCGCCCGCGCCGAGTCAGAGCTGCCACTCGCCAGTAACTCGCCCGGCCGGCTCCGCGGGGGGCGCGGAGCTGGGGGACCCTCTCTCTCCCTGTGCTTTTGCCTTCACCGTTTTGCCGCTTTAGGAAGGGTCCCCTGGCGCGATCCGCCTCTCCAGAGTCCTTTGCCTCGGTGGCTTTGCTTTGACATGCTATGGAGCAGTATTCATTAGAGCATACACACAGAAACTGAACACTGAACAGAAAAGATGCCCAGCTTGCTAATTTCCAGACACCATTGTCAAGACAGGTGAAAGGTATTACAAGATTAGGTGGCAAGAATAAAAGTAGTAGCTGGATGTAACATCAGGTTATGTAATGACCTGCCTTACATAATAGACACAACTCCATTAGGGAATAGGTATTCCTATTATAACTTGTAGTTTTTCATTTGCTTATGAAATTATTTTTTCACAGTTTTCTGTATAGAGAATACAGAGTAAATTTAAATCTCTAAACATAAATTACTTTTAAGTTTTTTCAAACTAACAAGGCATGAAGGATGGTATTTTTTGCATGAAGAAGACACCCCCCACCCACCCCCCAAAAAAAGCACTTGGCTGAAATGGAATAGACCCTGAGACTAGAATACAGTTATAACCATAAAGCTATTGTAATGCTTTCTCCCACACCTTTTAGAGCTGTTTGATTTTTGTACCAATATGACAAAACAGTAACAGTGAAGACAGGTAAGCTCTGAAATATGTTTTTAATGAAATAGCAGAATCCAGTGCACATGTACAGACACAAAAAAAATCAGACTTTGTATGCAGAAGCTGCATCCATTTATCTAAAACTATAGCTGCTCAGTACAGATCTCCCCCAATCAAGACCAAACTATCCCTATTCTTATGCATGCCTGAGAACAGTTTAGAGGAAGGAAGCAAAGTAAGTTTCAGTTTTAGTCTCCTAAAACCACTCATGAATAATCTTGGACAAAGGCCTCTCACATCTGAAGTGCAGAAAAATGTAATGTAATCAATGTAATGCAATATATCAAATTTAATGATACATTAGCAATACAGGCAGACCTTCCCTTCATACAAAAGCAACATCAGAAAATGACTTATTCATCACAACAAAATAAGAGACCATTTTGAAATCTCAGTTTTTCCATGGCCTATGTTAATACTTGAAAAAAAGAAAGGGGGGAGGGAAGAAGGGGGAGAAGGGGGAGAGGCAGAGGGAGAGAGGAGAGGAGAGGGGAGAGATATTTCCACTGAGAGGGATTCTTACTCCCTTTCATCCCCTTCCAAGAAAGGGATAGGCAATTGAAGGTACTAGATAAGTACAAGTTGCAAACCTTAGTTTTTGCTAGTCAGTACTTGCATTACGCACCCACATTTTTCTAGAAGGATTATTATAATAAATAATACTTCAATCACCAGTTCTCATACATGATTTTAAAGTTCTTGCAGAAGTCAAGATGATGTCAAATCACCTTTATGAGATCATAATGAGATGACACTATGTCATACCTGAGATGTACAAACCTGACTACCCAAAACAGTGCAAGGTTCATAGATTGCTCAATTATTCTGCTCTACTTTAACTTCACTGTTTAGAAAAACTCAGTGCTTATGTAGACTGAATAAAACTATATGTTTAGGTTAATGCCTAGGTTATAGTGACACTGTTTAATTTAGGCCTGATTGCTTTGTGTAAACTTGCATGCCTTACAAATCACCAACTTTCAGAGGAGTAACCAAAAAGAAGGACCTCAAGGACTGGTAAAGAAAAACATTTTGCTACAAGGAAGATAACAGGGATAGAAGAATGTCATTGGTATGAAGTCAGCAAAATCCATAGAAATTGGGATGAAGGAAGGCATCGGGGGAGATCATAACCACCGACTCAACTGAGGGACTACGCAAATTGCCCCCTGCACCTGCCAAGAATATGCGTGTTGATTTACATAGCAAGCAAACCTAATTTAAATATAACTGACCAGTAGCAAGTGATATGGTAACCACTAACCAATGACTGTAAGATTGGTTAGGTTTTCCACTTTTTACTAAACATGTAATAAGATAAATATGCTGTAGTTCTTCTGTGTGGTGTGCTAGCTTTGCGGAATTACCACCAAGAACCCATCCTTGCACAAGCATGAAATAAATAAATATCTTGGCTTTGTGTGTAAGACTGGGCTATTGCACACCAGGTACCAGACCCCACTTGTGGGGTCCCCACAACACTTCAAGAGTCAAATTTAATGTATTTTAATTACTTAATGTCCTGCTCTGGGGAGCTGCCACATCAGAAAGTGAAAAAATGAAGAATCTTCCTCTAAAAAGAATATTTCTGGACTAGGCATGTTTCTGTGTTTCATAATTTGTTTAAAATGGAGGTCATATAAAATTCTGTATAGGAACCTTTTTGCACAACATGATTCACAAACATGAATAATGCTCAGCAATAATCCTGATGTTATTTTTGCTCCCCTGCATACACTAAGTAGCTTGTTTATATTGCTTTGCCCCTGGCAAAAAATAAGACGTGTTTTGTCATTTCTTCCTACATTTTTTGTGTATGTAAAATGAGATTCCTTGTATTAGGTCATAATATTGAGAGACTTAAGAAACTGTCACGTACAAATCTGATGTTTCTCTTTATATATATATATATATACACTTGCAATGCTTTCAATAAAAGACCTTAACATTCCAAAAAGTTTGTTTCCACAGATATGGACAGGTGCAGTTACATTAATGAGGGCATTCTTATTTACATTCATGAAGAGTCAGATAGATAAATCAACAACATCTATATGCAAATGTTAGATGTTATGATATCCAGACAAAATTTAAAAAATAAGCAAAGATTAATCTTGGTTTTGCCAAAAGTAAGGTTATCTGGCTCTTTCTGAAAGAGATTAGACAAGCATATACAGATTTCAGGACTGTCATCTGTCATACCCTGAAGTACAGCCAGCAAAGAACAATACATAGAACATTATAAAGTCTGTTTTATTATATAATTCAATATCCTTCAATCCTGAAAACATCATCTTAGACAAGCAGAGAGAAGGTTGACCATGGCAAAAATTTAAGATGTAAATATATATTGACATCAAATAAAAAGTTTTTATAACTTACAAAGAGTTACATTGTTTTTCAGAATAGTTAATAGACCTTTAATAGAGACAAGTATTTGATATGTCAAGAAATTCTCCATTATTTCTACAATACATCCAATGTAGCAGAATGATAAGAACTTTGCTACAATTTACAATCACTTCCAGTCACAAATGAGGGACCTGAGTGCTGGTATGATAACCTTCCAGTAACATTTACACAAAAAACTTGTCTTAAATCTCTTTCTCCAGGTGCAAGAATTCTAGCCACTATGTCCCACTTCCCAGTGTTGTGGTTTAGCCCCAGACAGCAATGAAGCCCCACGCAGCTGCTCACTCACTCCCCCACGGTAGGATAGGGGAGAAAATCAGAAGAGTAAAAGTGAGGAAACTCATGGTTTGAGATAAAGACAGTTTAATAAGAAAAGCAAAAGCCGCGCACACAAGCAAAGCAAAACAAGGAACTCATTCACCACCCCCCATGGGCAGGCCGGTGTTCAGCCATCTCCAGGGAATCAGGGCTCCATCAGCGTAATTGTTTCTTGGGAAGATAGATGCCATCACTCCAAATGTCCCTCCACCCCTTCCTTCTTCTTCATCTCAGCTTTATATACTGAGCATGTTGTCATATGGTATGGAATATCCCTTTGGCCAGCCTGGGTCAGCTGTCCTGGCTGTGTTCCCCTCCCAGCTTCCTGTGCACCCCCAGCCTTCTTGCTAGCAGGCCAGCACGAGAAGCTGGACTGTCCTTGACTGCTTAGCAACAACTCAAAACATCAGCACGTTATCAACATTTTCTCCTCCCAAATCCAAAACATATCCTCACGCTAGCTTCTGTGAAGAAAATTAACTCTACCCTGGCTGAAACCAGGACACCCAGTAATATGCTTTTAGCAGTAAGGTATGTTCCTCTAGCAGAAAGATATAATGTAACATTTCTGATACCAGCAAGTCCTAAGAGGAAACAAAAAGGAACATGATTCTCAAGTATAGGATGAGGATACTCAGTGCGTACAGAGGATCTCAGGAAATAGAAACCAAGATTATTCCATAGAAAAACAGCATCCTAAACTCTTCAGACACAGGATCACGCTTCTTCATCAGATCAATCTGTCCTTCATTCAAAGTTGCATACTTAAGTTTTATACCTGCCCCAAAAATTCATTTTAGGATAGAGATAGTTTCCAGCACCATTTGAGGCAGGCATAGGAAAAGAGCAACTGCATAATTTCTACAAATGTCTTGTTCAAGACAAAGCAAATTGAAGTTAGAAACTAATGAATGCTTTTAAAAACATACTAAAGAAAAATACATTATGAAATAAATCTTATTTCTACTTTCAGGAGTTTATTACTAAGATGCAAAATCAGGTCATATCCTTGGAGAAGGTATTTTCATGCCTGGTCCAATGCAGGATGAAGCAATTTAAATTTGCCAGCTAGAAAGCTAAAGATTTTCCTTAGTTTTGTTATCTCCCTAACCTTGTACTATCCTGTGCTCTTGCTATATATTTCACTACTCTCAACAACCTACTATTTAGCCTAATATTTCCAACTTTTGAATGTAATAATTTAAAACACATATGACGGGGGGGGGAAGCAGAAGGCATAAGTAGACTGTAGTTTAGATCAGATAAACATTAGTCTTTTAGTCTACATAAGTGACAGAGGCTGCATCATATTGCAGGCTGCTGGCTTTGGTGTTGATTGCCCTAAGTCTCTCAAACTCTCATGCCCTAAATGGTACTTCTCAGTGGTACCAAACACACACACAAGCAATTGTATCAAAGATCAAATTCATAGTTATTTGGGCATTAAGAGAAATAGCACTGAACTTTGTCAACTGCTTTTATTAGCACTGTTAAATAGTAGATAGGGTGAGATGTTCTCTGTCTCTGTTGCTGTCCACCTCCATTCTTTGTTGGAAATGGAGTACTGAATACTTTTTTATCCAAGATGTTTATTCAGGGAGGGCACAGCTGCTCTTGAAGCTAACAGTGTGACTTGCTCCTTAACTCTTACAACTCCCCCCCCAACAAACACCCAACCCACCACTGAATCACAATCTCTTTTTCTTTGTTTCTGATTAAGTTCATACTGTCTTTTGACTGCAGCCTCCTGTGGATTCTTACTCCTAAGAGTACAACACTCTTCTACTGAAAACTGTATTGTGTAGTGTTTGGAGAAAGTCTTTGTCCTTGATATCAGGAGGATGAGAGAAGTGAATTTTACTTGGTTTCATTTCATCCTTGTAGGATTACCATGAAAAAAAGATAGCCAAAAGGAAGAAAAAAATCATGACTGTAGAAAAGATGAAAAAGACAAAAGAAATGAGACCTACCTCATCATAGATATTTTATTGGCCTTACTGTACTTTTTACTATTGTTTTACTGGATGCTGCAATTTCAGCCTGTTTGCCTTATTTTCCTTGGCACATTCTTACCTTTATTCAGTGAAGCTGAAAAACTTTGACTTTGCTAATGAATACATAGCAGCTGAAAGGAATGCAGTATCTCTTTCCAGTAAATTCTTTTTGTTATACATAGAACTATTTATTTATGTACTATAACTAGGACACTAACTGGTAATAATGACTGATGTCTTCAGATTTGCTGCTTAAGTGTTCTGCTATATGTAAGCCACTTAAGCATGACTGTTTCAATTGTGAAGTCATAAATTACTTAAAACAATTTTTAAAGTAGATTTAAAACTGAATAGAAACATCTATATTGGCACTTACAGTGCTTAAGAATCCTGTGTTGTTGCTGTTGTTTCTTTTAAATAAAGGTACAAATTAAATTTTCAAAGCAACAATCATGGTTTTTTTACTTTTAATTTGTATTAGGTTTTTATGAAGTAGGTCACACTATTGGATTATATTTTAAACACCTTATAGACAAATGTCTTTTTAATCACACATTTTAAGTAGTAAATAGCATTACTATATTATCATACATATAAGATACATCTTTTAAAAAACAGTGCTTCTTAAAGATAAGATTTCATAATCAAAATGCTGAGATGAAACAGGATTCAGTGGGGTTTTCTCCCTTCTGATACAAAGAACTTTTCAAGCTGTTGACAAATAATTCTTATGTTAGTACCATGGGAACAGAGTTAAAGGAGATGGACAACTAGACATGATTTATTCTGTATTAATTGGGAAACCTGAACAGGTAAGTCATTCCAGACCTTTCAGGTCCTTTCCAGAAATGTATGCATTTTCTGGAAAAACCTGACTCCTCCTCAAACAGCCAGAAGAATCATCAACCATGCAGGTTATTTTTCAGCTTGTCCCGTACATCTCTCCTCTCCTTCTCTGTCATCTTAGATTAATGACATTCTTCTATTGCCATCTCCCTTCAAATCTATTCTGTACTTCCCTCCATGTCCTACATCAAAGTCTCCTCCATAAGAGTCTGAAAAGTTTATCTGTCTCTGCTTTTATTCTAACTGCCAGCTCCTTCCCCATGGCCTTCCAGCCAAGTGTGTGGCAGAGCTTCTCAGCTGGAACAGTAATTCTGGATCAGTAGGCACCTGCTCAGCCACCTCTATCACAGCCAAGAGTCCTGCTCTTTCCCAAGAGTAAAGAAGTAAATCCAAAGTTTCAGTGTGTCAATTTAGAAGACACATCATCCTTTAATTTTCTTCCTGATAAAATTTAGGTATTATGGATCAGGTTTGCATTTGCAGTTATTTAGAAAAGTTCCTTTCAAATCAGGCCTTGCTATTTCAAGAGATGAGCAGTTGTAATAATTATTTCCCTAATAAACTGAAGTGACGAGAAGAGTAGAGTCTTTTTTTTTCCCCTCAAGGAAATTATTTTCAATGTTTTGAATTTTATATAAAAACTTGATGAAACAGTTTTACCAACACACAAGATATAGTTCCAAATGCTGGTTACTGGACTTAGTTATAAGGCCGCCTCCATCACAATTTTGAATGTCATATGTTTTGCATAAGCATGGAAATATGTAACTGAATGGGCCATAAAGAAAAGGCAATTTTAGATAATCATGCATCTTGAGTCTCTGAAGAGTTTTTGTAAAAGGGGGAAGTATTGGCAGAGATCAAGTATGTCCTTTTTTTCTGCTTCTCTCAAACATACAGCACATAATTTTTATCAGCTGCTCAATAAACTAAAGAACATAGGGAAATAGTGCACTGTTGACTGCAGTAATAGTACAGAAAAGAACATTTTTATTAAAGTAATTCTTCTCCTATTGTATTATAACTTTATGCAACTTTGAACACATTGTAAGTTAGGCAGAGAAATGGAAAAAAGTAATAATTTCTTACATGAAGGATGTTATGGCATTTGCAGGAGTACATTGTCAGACACAAAAACATTTTAAAACAATTTCAAAGGCATAGCAGCATAGTAAAACTTCACATAAGCAAAATGTTTCTTTGAGAGGGAAATCTATCACAAATAATCCAGCTCAGTGTATGTGTTGAATCATGTTGTTGAAATGCTTATCAACATGACATTCAAAATAGGCAGCTTACATTTTTTTCCTGATTATTAGAAATGGGATTACAAACATACTAGTGGGCAGAAAGTGTTTATGTGTTCCAGTTATGAAGCTAAAAATCAGATAAGAAATTCAGACGGGTACAGATTCTTACATCCTCAAAGCTTTGCCATTGCATAGATAGACAGTTTGCATTCAGGCTCTTTAAAGACAGATGTTTCACAATATGTTTCAGTTTGCCAGCACTTTACTGATAAAAGCTAAAGTAATATTAGTAAAGAATACGTGCATATGTTGAAGTATTTTCTCATCTAGTAAAAGACTATACACAGGCTTATTTTTATTCACGGATTGATATGCTTTGCGGAGTCTGGGCTACAATGGTCTGATGAATAGGAAACACTTTGAAAGCTTCCAGTGTCTTATCCAATAGATTTTATTTAAGGGAACATACTTGGATGAAAGACTGTTATAAAAATTAATTTCTGACATTTCACTTCCATAAACTGATAATAGCCTTTCAATTATTCTTTACAGTTCTTCAGAAACCTAGAAGGTAGGTGCCTGGATAGGCAAAACATCCACCATTTTAATGTAGTCAACTTTCCTTAGAAACCATAATCTTTGTACTTTTAGATACATTATGCTGCTTTTGTTTAGTATCAAGGTAGGTCCACGGCATTGTGTCAAAAGGACAGCAGTCATCGTATTTAACAGTCTTGAAAACAGGAAAGTTAATTTTATGAAGAAAAAGTATCAATTAGTTCTATTGAATTTCACCTACAGTAAATCCCATACAAATTCCAAGTGTAAATCATCATGAAACAATTGAAATAGTTTTGCATACAAATAGGCTATCAATCCAAAGCATTAATTTATAATTTTTTAAAACATGAATTAGAAATGTATTACAATGAGACAAAAAAGCCAATAATCCTAAACACAAATTTACCATTTTCCTTAGCATTATACTTGCCTGCCATGCTCATATTAATTAGTTCTTTATCTCAAGCAGATTCAAAAGGATGTTAAGGCAAATTAATTTTCTGAAACAAGCCAACATAAGTAAAAGTCCCAGTCACCCATTGTATCAAATCAGAAAAAGAGGGAAAGGGCAGCAAGAGAAAAAGGAGGGGCCTATCAATTAATTAATCTGGGAACAGAAAGCTGATACCTAAACCAAAAGCAATTTTTTGCAAGGATGTATCAGCTGTAATGTATTCCTTGCTCTTGACTTCAATGCTGGTAAAATAGCTTACAAAGCTCATAACTGGGAGTGGCCAGGCACTCTGTATACTTGAATTCTACTGGAAAAGTCCCAAATCCTAAACATTGTTGTTTATGTGTAAGGTCAATCAAACCCATCAAATTTAAAGAAGAAAAACAAACTGTCCTTTGAGCTTCAGTCACATCCCTGCATTTACTCTTTTGTCCTTTGCTGGTTTCTGTCAAAAGATTTTAATTCAGGTGCTCTTGTGTTTACATTGTAAATTGTTCTACCAGAGGCACACAGAAACAGAAACACACCCAGATGAAAACAACATAATATTAAAAAGCTGTTATCTGGGACAGGGGAAAGTCAGGGTAAAACATCTCCCTCCAAGCAGAGCTGTTTGTTAGTAAAATGGCTTTCCTATGCATTCTACCCCATTTCCAGACTTTATCCCAGAGTCTGAGTTCAAACTTAACATTACAGATGTGGAAAGACAACCACTGGGTTGTTATATCCTTATTTTGGCCTCACCTTGTCCTCAATGCAAATTGCAAGAAGACCTAAGAAAGTGTATTTTATTCCTAACTTACTCTGTGATGCTGTGTTTTAGCAGATATCAATGGCATAATCAGGTAGTATTGGCAATAAACATTTTCAGAGCAGAGTTGTTTCATTTGTGCCCAGGCTAACATTTGACCTTGGTTCCGTGAAATTGTACCACTTTGCTTCGTCAGCCATTACTAATTTGTCAGGAGGGTGTGGTGGTGCAGGAATGGATTGCTCTTTGTTCTTTGCAGTTCTTCCTTAACTGATCAATCTCTGTTTCTCACAAAGGCATGCACATACGCACACATGCATGGCTGCATTTAGAAAGGCAGTGAGGGCCATCTGGCAGTTGCAGAATGCTCATTTTAAGCAAGGGGAGGATGCATAAACCTCTGCGATGTCCTTTAACAACTGCTGGTGGTATTCTATTGGGAGAATGTCAGCTACAGTAATAATCCTGTTAATGGCCAGCAGTTACATGTGCATTCACCAACATCAAAAGCACCAGCATCAAACTATGACACCCACAGGGACTCTACTAACAGAGCTGATAACTGTGCTAATGTCCAGCAATTACAAGTGTATTCAGGTTCGTCACCACATATGCAACTAGGATTTCTAAACAACTTTTTTGTTTTTAAAATAGGTAAAAATGAAAACGGCACTAATTCTTTGGAAAGTATTTTTAACCACTTTACCTGGCACAATTTTATGTCCTAAAGAGAACAGATTTTATGCTATTTCAGTAAATACCTCACGCCCCTGACTTAAATTTACCAACACTGAAATGGAACAACAAATAGGTTAGATTTGCAGCCGTTTAAAAACATTACAGTGTTAATAATCCTACTATTAAAGACTTCAGGGCTCAGCCTTTTAGCACTGAGCTATAGGGTCACTGTTCTGTGCACATTTGCTTTGACAACAAGACCAACTTAACATCTGGTCCCTAGTCACCATTTCACCCCACTGCACTACAGTCCACCTTCTCTCCACTTCTGATAACACTTGTGCATAAATGCTGTAAACCAGTCACCAAAATGATCCCTTAATAATAATGCTTGCACCTACACTTCAGGGGGAGGTCATTAAATTCTGTGAAACAAAAAGTTTCTAGAAGATGAGAAGGAAAAATACTGTTTACAGAACACAGAAGGTATACCCCTTTCTAAGCCATCTAGAAAAACACAGCAGCACCTACAGAAGACTGAATGTCTGGTGAAGATGCTGATAAGTAAGCACGTTTTGCTTTGTACTAATGCAGTGGAGGAGCACTGACTCAGTCAAATCACTTCTCGGCATTTGGCTAAGGTCAAGTGTAGTGTAACTGCAGCACCTCAGCTCAGGAAACAACACCAGAGGGATGGTAACTTTGTAATCTATGTATTACTAGAAGAAGGAAAGAAGTTTCTTGATGACCTAGCTATCACCTGGAACACAAGAATTCTATTTAGCTATCCATCTACTCAGGTTTCCCCAGGAATAACTAATGCGTGGAATAAAACACGGTCCTTAACTACACAGAATATGTTTCTGGTTTGTTTCCAGCCAAGCTGAAACACCAAATACTCGTAAAGTGTGTTTTACCACGATCTTGGACTATATAAGGAAAATCAAGCATGTCTCACTCATATTCCATCTCCTAATAAATCCCTGTAAAGTTATAAACAGCTCTCACACAGTTTATCGATCATATACCAAATTGTCACCTCAACAATAAAATATTAGTGGGTTTTGGGGGGAAAAAAGCATTGAGTATACTGCAATGCAATAGTTTGAAACACATTCTGTGAAGACATGAAATAGCTATGCAAGAAAGCAGGACAAAGTGTTAGAATGCTTTAGTTCCAAAGCCTCATTCAGTGCTAGAATATGGGCCTGAATAGCAAATGTTCAAGATACAGATCTAGTAATACTCTTAAACAGAAAAAGAACAGGAAAAAAAGATTTCTAATTACAACATCTGGAGTTACAATTGAACAGATCAGTATAGTGAAGTGTAAGATCTCTCATTAAAATTCAAATTGGCAGCATACACTTTTATGGATGCTTACCACAGGTGTCAGTATCACAAAACTTGGAGTTCTTCTAATAAGCATGTAAGTTAAGATGCGTAAAAATGGCTAATTTTTAAACTAACTAATTTTAAGTTAGTGAAAAGCTGCATGTCAATAAGGAATCATAACAACTTAATTACAAATCTGAGATTATTCAAAGTATCTGTTATTTCTAATAATTAAACCACAATTTGTAGATGCTTAGTGAGTGTTAAAATGATATTAACTTGTAGAACAACAGACATCAATTATTTCTAAATGTGATAAATGATTTAGTCCCAAACAGGATTCCAATTTAAGTTTACAATTTATTAAACGAATAGAGGCAAGCAAACAGCGCTGGGTGCGCCGGGAGTCTCCGCTCCACCTAGACGCACACCTTCACTTCTTACAATTCTTTCTTTTATACTTTTCTAGGCTTCGTTTCTCACCTTTCTCTGCCTTTTTCTTGGAAGATGACTCTTTCTCTAAGTACGTCACCACTTCCCCGGTCTGCGCATGCTTCATCTTTTTCTAGGTGGTCGTCTGGTGGTCGTTGGGAGGAAGATGCTCCTCTTCGTCAGTGCACTCTACATGACCTCTCTGTTTACGCATGCGCTCCGTTATTCTACTTCTATTATGCTACCTCATTTGGCTAAACATTTTCTTGACATTTCTGCCGTTATCTACAACACTGGTTTGCACTAATATATCAGGAACTAACATACACATATCAGGAGGCTACATAAGCTACACATATCAAGGGAGTTACCTAAGCTACACTTATCAGGAAGTTACATAAAGACTACCACTCCCCTGTTTATGGTCATGCCCTACATATATTCCTTTATTTCAATATAAATGACATTTGCTTTAAGCTTATATTCACTAGATTTTCTTTACACGAATCACTCATTCCTCACAATCCCCCGTTTTCTTTTTCACCACTGTGATTCGTGTAAAATTTATTTAAAGTTTGTTTGATGGGTATTAACTCGGGTTCCTCTATATGTTTTACCAACATTAAAACATGTTTTCTCTCACTCTGTGTTGGTTCCATTGGAGTGGCTGTAAATTTCATTCCATTAATCGCAGAAGCTACAGGTCGTGAAAGACAAGGAATTAGACATGGTATTATTAACATACCTCCAAACAATCCTGACAAAACGATAATGATTTTTGTTACCCAGTTTCCTGAGAATAAATTTTCCCACGTTGTCCATAGTCCTTGGACATTTATTCCATTCCACGTTTGGACTGGCACATGGGCTACTTTTTTCATTTCTCTTACTAATTCATTGATGGCTTTTCCTTCATCATTTATTTCTAAACAACAATTTGTGAGATTAAATTTTCCACAGACTCCTCCTTCCTGTGCTAGTAAATAGTCTAGCGCGAGTCTATTTTGATATAGGGCTGTACGCATTTTAGTATTTTGTTTAGCCACCAATCCTAGAGAATTACCCGTTTTATTTACAATTATTTCTACTACAGTTTGCAACCTGATTATTCTATTCAACATATAAATGGGGGTCCTATATCCCCAGGACCCATCTTCTGCCCATGTCGCTGGGTCATAATATGCTATTATTCTTTCAGGTGGCCACTCATTATCTTTCCTTTTTCCTATTTGTAGCTCTCTTTTTTCTCTTCGGTTGTGAGTTTCTAATGCGTCTGTATATACCGGTACCCCTAGGTGTTCTCCTCGGTTTATAGGTAATAAGAAAAAGCTTGGCCAAATAGTTCCTAACACACATGCTCCGGCCCAATTTTTTGGTAATCGGTTATACGCAAATTTTCCACAGATCCAATATTGCCCCTCTGGACTTGACCACCCTTTATTAATAGTGGTTCCGTTGGTCCAATTTGCATAAATTCCACTTATTTCTTGGGCAGTGCCCCATTTATCCCACTTTTGGTAAGTACTATTCCAGTTATATCCCCCTTCACATACTAAATATCCGACTGGCTTATTCCCGCCGTCATTTTGCCAACAGCTTCTTCCTATTATGCTTGTTTGTAATATCCATTGCTGCTTCCTAACCTGGGTTGATTTTTTCCAAACGTTAGGGTCTGATATGTTGCTTTCTTGGGCCTCCCAGGGCCAACTCTCCCCTTGATTAGTTCCACCACATACATAACAATTAGTTACATTTAAAGATTTAGCTATGTTTTCAGCTAAATTTATAAAAAGGTTTTTTGCAACCGTTGGGATTTCATATTTGGTCCCCGTTTCCATCTCATGATAAAAAGAATGGAACAAAATTTGGTTTTCTTTACTTTCACGTATGTCCCTCTTTATTTCCATCTTAATCTGAGCTCCGGGATCATATCCGCTAGCATATATTTTTATTCCAAATTCTTTTCTCTTCTTATCTTTCCACTTTTGAGGATTTTCTATTGTTAAATTTACTAAAGTGCACGCCCCGGTCCACAATTTGGTGGAGCAGGGAGATTAGTTATTGTGGCTTTTAACTCCCCACAATGTTGTTCATATCCCCATCCTTTTTCGGTAGACCAGCAGGTACAATCCCAACCGTTGTTACAATGATGACCGCCCAGTACAGGTGTACAATGAGTACCCGGGGGAGGCATACAAATGTACTTGGGTAATGTTGCATAATAACATTGCCACCCGATATCACCACATGAGGTGCTTTTTTCCCAGTCTATTGCTTGACAAACATCAAAAATAATTGAAATGGGCTGTTTTAAGCTTGTTGTTATTACACTAGTATTCAACTTCTTACTAAATGTTGGTTGCCAATTTGCCAATCGTCCTCCCATCTTGAGTTCAATCCAATACATAGCAGGAAGATTTTCTGGATTATAACAAATAGTATCATTTCCCACTAAGCATTTCCGATATTACGTTCCATTATATATACAACCCCCATTCTGTTTCCCTTTGCACTCATAATAGGTGTGGTATATTAATGTTTTAGTACTTACTCGTCCGTGCCGGGTGGTTCTCATGCACTCGGTGCAATACGGGTTGCTTGTCACTAAGTTGGTGAGTCCGAATAGAATCAGGAGAGGTCCGGTTTTCATGGTCGGAGGCGTCAGCTACAAGGGGTGCTCGTCCTTGACTGGCCTTGCTTGGTCGCGACTGAAAATCCCTATCCGGTCTTGCCCTCTCAACCTCAATCTATCTCAAACAGACTCCTTGATTTCGGTGACAGTAATAATATCTCACCCACTGGAAATCATCTATAAAAGTGATCCGCCCACACCGAATGTAGAAGAAACTTAAGCTTTGATTTGGAAAATGTTCCTGTTTGCCTCCGTGGGAAATGATATATTTGTTACACAGATTACACTTAGCTCTTATAAACATACAACATCATTTACATAGTGAACATAAACTTAGTCCTGCCTGACAATTGCTTAGTGCTATAGCCTTTAATTTGTGATCATTTCCCATGAGTTCATTCTCTTTTTAATGTTATTTTTGTAGCTCCAGGTTGTGAAATAACTCTCCAGTCTTTCATAGGTCCTTTTACTCAAGTCGCGTGTGTCCACCCCTTTTCCGCGGTCCGGATGGCAGTATCTGTGGTTAACAATACAACAAAGGGTCCTTCCCATGAAGGATCTAGAGTTCCTTCCTTCCAAGTTTTGATCAATACCTTATCCCCTGGTTTGAATTGATGGATTGCAAACCCCAAAGGTGGGGTTTGTGCCATGATTCCTGTATCTCTTAGTTCTCTCAACCTTTCTCCTAAAATGATTATATATTTCCGAATATTATAATCTTCCACTATATTGTTTCCAATGGGCATCCCTTGGAGATAGGGCATGCCGTATAAAATCTCATATGGCGATAATCCAGTGTCACTGTGCGGTTTGGTCCTTATGTTAAGAAGGGCTAGCGGTAAACATTTAATCCATGACATCTGTGTTTCAACCATTAGTTTCGCTAGCTGTTGTTTTATTGTTTGGTTCATTCTTTTTACTACCCCTGAACTTTGAGGGTGCCATGGGGTATGATATTCCCATTTAATACCTAATGATTGGCACAAGGATTTTATAATTCTAGAAGTAAAGTGAGTGCCTTGATCAGAATCAATATATTGTATTATCCCATACCTGGGGATTAGGTGTTCTAATAAAATTTTTACCACTGTCTGAGCTGTTGCTCTTGCTACAGCATAGGCTTCGACCCATCGTGTTAAATGGTCTACTATAACCAATAAATATTTCAATCTTCCTATTCTCTGCAATTCGGTAAAGTCGACTTGAATCCTTTCAAACGGTCTATAAGCTAGCTTTCTTCCTCCCATGGCCACTTGTCGAAACATGGCCTTATTTACCCTTTGACAAGTTAAACACCCTTGTGTAATTTGCCTTGCTATTTCAAAAATTCCAATACAGCCAAACTGTTTAAGGAAATGATCACTTAATGCTTTTGTACCCCAATGTGTTTGTGCGTGTAAGCCGTCTAATATTTGCCTGGTGTAGGCTTTTGGCAACATCTCTCGCCCATCAGGCAATGTTCATTTTCCTTGTTCCAATCTAGCTCCTATTTTCTCTAATTTCGCTTGTTCCTCCAAGGTAAACTTTTTTTCCTTTTCCTCTTGTCCCCTTCCACCAGTGTCCTCCCTTGTTTGTGTATGATTAATTTTAACAGTTTCAATCCTCAAGGCTGCTTCCTGAGCCTCCTTATCTGCTAAATTATTTCCTCTAATTTGATAATCTAATCCCTTTTGTTGTCCCCTCACATGCACCACTGCTATTTCCTTTGGTCCTCTTAACACTTTTAAGATTTTTACTATCAACTCCTGATGTATTAAGTTCTTTCCTTGAGTGTTAATCAAGCCTCTTTCTTCCTAAATTTTTCCAAAAGTATGGACTACTCCATATGCATATTTGGAATCTGTGAATATGGTCCCTCTTTTTCCTTTTAATAATTCCAGGGCCCTACATAGGGCATAAAGCTCACAAGCCTGAGCTGACCATGATGGACTCAGAGGTCCTGATTCCACAAGTTCTAAGTCCTTATTAATTATTGCATATCCTGATTTTCTCTTCCCTTCTATTACTCGGGAGGATCCATCTACAAACAATTTTTCTCCTCCCTCTAATTCAATATCTCTAAGATCGAGCCTTACTTTTGTCTGGGATTCTATAACTTCTAAACAATTATGTTGTAGCGCTACTGCTTCTGAGGGTTCCCCAAACAGGAACTGCGCGGGGCTCTGGGCAGAGGTGACTCCTAATTCCAAATTAGGTGAATCTATTAAGATGGTTTCATATTTCAAAAGTCGACTATCTGTCAACCATTTCTCTGCCCTCTGTTGGAGGACATTCCTAACATTATGTGGCGTATATACCTTTAGAGGTGCACTAAAGGTAATTTTCCTAGCTTCCTCTATCAATAATGCCGTAGCAACTAGGGCTTGGAGACGTGCTGGCCACCCCCTGCTCACTGGATCTAATAATTTGGATAAATATCCCACTGTTTTTTTCATTCCCGCCCAATCTTGGGTGAGGACCCCATAAGCTGTTTGGTTAGAAGTGTTCACAAAAAGATAAAAAGGTTTTTCCAAATCTGGGAGACTCAAGACAGGTGCTTCTACAAGGGTGCTTTTAATTTCCCCCAGCTTCCTAGTGTCTTCCTCAGACCACTTGAGTTGATTGTTCGATAATTTCTCATACAAAAATTTCACCTTTTCGCTATAATTCTCAAGCCAGGGCCTACAATATCCCAATAATCCTAATACCTGTCTTATTTCCTTTTTAGTCTGTGGAGGTCTTAGGATTAAAATACCAGCAACCCTGTCAGGGTCTAATTTCTTTTCTCCTTTGCTTAACTAATGTCCCAAATATTTTACTTCTTGCTCTGTAAATTGTAATTTCGAGTGGGACACTTTTAATCCCTTTTTCCCTAAAAAATTTAGCAATCTAATGGTGGCTTTTCGGGTCTCCTCTTCAGTTTCTCCTGCTACCAGTAAATCATCCACATATTGTAATAATTTTACTCCCTCGTGTACTGTAAAACCTTGTAAGATTTTCTCTAAGGTCTGTCCAAACAAATTTGGTGACTCCGTAAACCCTTGTGGTAGCACAGTCCACCTTAATTGTTGTTTTCGTCCTGTTTCGGGCTCTTCCCATTCAAAGGCAAAATAATCTCTGGACTCCTTATCCAAAGGACAGGCCCAAAAGGCATCTTTCAAATCTATTACACTATACCAAATATGTTTAGGAGACAGGTGACTCAATAAAGTATAAGGATTTGCTACGACAGGGAATTTGGTGATTGTTCGCCGATTCACAGCTCTCAAATCCTGTACCATCCTATATGTACCATCTGATTTTTTTACAGGGAGTATCGGGGTATTGTGGGGTGACATACACGGTTCCAAAGTCTCATTTTTTAGTAAGTTATCCACAATAGGTTTTAGACCCCTCCGGCCTTCTATAGATATAGGATATTGTTTAATTCTAATTGGCCTCTGAGGGTCTGTTACCTGTACCTTGATGGGTTCCATATCTAGTCTCCCAACATCTCCTTCCTTATACCATACTTGGGGGTCAATTTTTTCCTCATCAACTTGGGTTAAGGTACATAAGTTAATATGTAACCGATCTCCTTGGCTCTGAATAGTTAGGTTTAGTTTTAAAATCAAGTCCCTCCCTAATAGGTTATATTCTGCTTCTGGTAATAAAAGTAAATCATTTGAGCAAATTTTTGTCTCTGTCTCAATCTCTACTTCTTCTAAGATGGGGACTTTGAAGGGGTCTCCTTTTGCACCTATTACTGACATATAGGCTTTTCCTTTTCCTACCCCGTTTGGGAGTTTCTGAATCGTTGACTTCTCAGCTCCAGTATCTACTAAAAATAAAAATTCTTCTTTTTGGGGACCTACTAATAGTTTTATCAAGGGCTCTGTTGATGTTGTGGTCCCCAGAAGATATAGCCCCTGACACCCCTAATCCTCTTTAAACATTTTCTCATCCCGTTCCCGTTTATGGCAGTTTTTCTGAACATGTCCCTTTTTGTTACAATAGTAACAGACGGGACTTGTGGGTCTGTCTTGATAAGATTGTCCCCGGGGTGGCTGTTCTGCTCTCTTATCTTTTTTCTCTCCCAGCTGAGTCTTACTCCTCTGACTTTCCCTCACTGCTGCTACAAAAATTCTTGCCTTTGCTTTTTGTTTTTCCTCGTCCCTCCTGACATAAACCTTTTGAGCTTCTCTTAATAATTCTTCCAACCCTCTCTCTTGCCAATCCTCTATCTTCTCTAATTTCTTCCTTATATCCCCCCAGGATTTTACAACAAACTGGGTCCTTAGGAGAGCAGTTCCAGCTGGAGTATTTGGATCAATTCCCGAATACATCTGTAAGCTTTTTCTCAACCTCTCCAACCATTCAGTTGGAGATTCTTCCTTTCCCTGTTGTTCACTAAATGCCTTATTAATATTTTGTCCCCTGGGGACTGCTTCCCTTATGCCCTGTATAATTAGGTTCCTCAAATCCCTCATGTTTTGTCTATCAACGGGGACTTGAGGATTCCACTGGGGGTCTATATTAGGCCATTTCTGATCCCCCGGGGGTCCCGCTTGGTTTTGTCTTTCCCATATCCTCATTCCCGCCTGTCTAATCATCCCCCTTTCTTCTGTAGTAAATAAGATGGTCAAGATTGACTGAATTTCTTCCCAAGTATAAATGTTTGGACCTAGAAATTGGTCCAAACGGTCAGATACTCCTAAAGGGTCATCTAAAAGAGCACCCAATTCCTTTTTAAAAGATCTTACTTCAATGGGACAGTTACATATCCAATTCCTCCTCTATTTCCACCCAGAGGTACTTCCCGTAAAGGATACAAAGACGTTTCTGGGTGCTCAGTTTGGGATCCTTTCCTTAGAGTTGAATTCGACCCCGGGGCCATAGGGGAGGTCGTCAGTGTTTGACGGGTAGCTGGATCATACGGGGGAGGTAAGTGATCTAGGGGGTCCCAATCCTTCTTTTCCTTTTCCATGTATTGCTCCCCTACGGTCTTATTTTCCCTTACTCCTTTTTTAAGATTATAAATGCCCACACGGGCCTTTATCCATAAACTAGCATACTCGCTCTCCTCTTGGCAAAACGGTTCCTTGGAATTTACATACAGGTTTAGCGCCTGACAAACCAAATCCTCAAATGACCCAAATACAGGCCAAAAAACGTGGGGTCTCAAGGGGTTCTTTGGCCATTCCATCATACAATATTTAACTAATTCCTCCTTTGTTTTTCCTCTCCTAGGGCCCTTATTATTCCAATGTTTTAGCATTATTCCCAACGGGCTCTCCGGAGGTATATCTGGTAATTTGCTCCCTTTTTTCTGATCCTGGGTTCTCGATTTTGTCTGACCCATCTTAGGAATTATATTTTGGCAATTCCTACTGCCCTTGGTTGTCAGTAAGAGTGTCTTGCAGGGGGTTTCAAACTTGTCACTCACCTACGGATCCTATAAAAAATCGCTTCAGTCCTTCACCGGCCAAGTCCCTCGCGGGAGATTGGAACCACGGTTAGAAGACCTCCACAATCGCTTTGGAATGAGGTTCCGTCTCAGTCACACTCTTACACACACAGGCAACCGAATCCCACCCAACCGAACGGTATACACCTTAAATACTTACAACCCCGTCGTCTTCATTCGGATCTTCGCGCGCAGAATTACGGGCAAAATAAACTACTGCAGCCGGCAAGGGAGCTCATAAAAATTAAATTCTTTGCTTGCCCCTATTTGGGTTCAGGATGGTGTTAGTCCCGACCCGACCCGATCAGGAGCCACCAAATGGTGGGGCGCCCCTCCTAGATCAAGTCAGTATTCAGGAACCAAGACCATCCCGGACGAGCCCCCAATGATGATAAATGATTTAGTCCCAAACAGGATTCCAATTTAAGTTTACAATTTATTAAACGAATAGAGGCAAGCAAACAGCGCTGGGTGCGCCGGGAGTCTCTGCTCCACCTAGACGCACACCTTCACTTCTTACAATTCTTTCTTTTATACTTTTCTAGGCTTCGTTTCTCACCTTTCTCTGCCTTTTTCTTGGAAGATGACTCTTTCTCTAAGTACGTCACCACTTCCCCGGTCTGCACATGCTTCATCTTTTTCTAGGTGGTCATCCGGTGGTCGTTGGGAGGAAGATGCTCCTCTTCGTCAGTGCACTCTACATGACCTCTCTGTTTACGCATGCGCTCCGTTATTCTACTTCTATTATGCTACCTCATTTGGCTAAACATTTTCTCGACATTTCTGCGGTTATCTGTAGATAACACTGGTTTGCACTAATATATCAGGAACTAACATACACATATCAGGAGGCTACATAAGCTACACATATCAAGGGAGTTACCTAAGCTACACTTATCAGGAAGTTACATAAAGACTACCACTCCCCTGTTTATGGTCATGCCCTACATATATTCCTTTATTTCAATATAAATGACATTTGCTTCAAGCTTATAGTCACTAGATTTTCTTTACACGAATCACTCATTCCTCACATAAATAAGAAAGAAACAGTCTTTTAGAAGAAAGTACATAATTATAATCTAGTTACATCTAGATTGGAACTGCTAAGATTTTGTGAAATATGGAAACTGCCTCAAACGAACAGTTCTACTTTTATAATCAAGACATTTTGAATTCTCTTCTGTATGCTGAACATTTCTAAAGGAACAGGGAAGAAGTAACTGAAAGCCCACAGGTTATGGTGTTTGTCTGAGTGCAGAATGTCTAAATCATCTTGACTGAGAGAAGAATTTACTAATAAGGTCTTGAAAATGGATAGAACCTGATTTTCCTTTGCCTTCCATGTCTTGGCATCATAAAATTCCACCTCACAGGAGTGCAGAATTTTCTACCCTACTTGTGCAAGCATAAGTTGTCCTAGCTTCACAAAAGCTTTCCAAGGTCTATTTTTTAACCTACCTACCATCGTATTTTACTGAAGCTTCTAATAACAAGGCAAAAGAAGAAAATTAATTGCATTCAATTTTTTTCTGGTTTATTTTTAGGCAGGACAGTTTCTGATTTTTATGCAGTAAGATTTACTAATTATAGTCAATACCATTTTCATTACTCCACCAACAAGATGAATTCCAGGGAATAGTCAATGCTGGCCAAAAGCAATGTTGCATGTGCTATTATAGACAACAATATTTAGCTCTGTAAATTGTCTGTTATTGCACCTATTACTGGATTATGAAAATCTTATTGCTAATTGATTATTAACTCAGAATAACCTAATATGTCTTCAGAGAAGGCCAAACAGCCTGCAAACACAATGTTAAATCAATACTTATTTCTTATCTGTTTCATTCATCATTACCAATTCCCACTACAGCAAATACAAAAAGTTAAAAAAAAACTCTTTCTAGTGGTAAATAGAGATGGGAGACTAAATAAATCAATATAAGAGTAAATAAAATAGAACTGGAGTAGACTAGTCACAATTTAAAAGTAGAACAGGTGAGAGAATCCAAACTTTTACAGACATTCCTTCAGCTAGCATCCACTCTGTTTCAACAGCAAGTTTTGTTCATCTAAGTCTAACTTTATTCCTTTAAGTATTTTGTGTTGTTAAAATGTACTATAATGCAGTGCATTACCCTGGAGTTTTCTTGATCAATCACTATATATTAAGGGAAATTTTTCTGGCAAAGTTTATTTCTCTATCCTGAGTTTGAACATAGGCTACTCTAAATTTTGGTATGAAACTAAAAAGACCCAGGGATAAGGATAAGAAGAGACCTGACAGAGACTACACAGCCTTGTATGCAGATACATACACTATTTCAGCAGAGTTCTGCAAAGCTTAGTTCCATAATTTTCAGGAGGTCCTTTGAGTTTATTGGCTGTCATATACTGTAAGACCCTCAGAGATTACATTTATTTTGCATAAGTATAACATTACCTTTAATAACAAGCTTTCATTTAAACACCTACTCAAGCCTCTCTGTATAAACAAAGGACTTTTGTTTTATTTTGAGGTTCCAGACTATTCTGACGGCTGAATAAATCATGTACTTTTTTTTCCCACAATCTAAGTTCCACAAAAGAACACTTGTCCATTATGAATTCAAACTAACTTTAGAAATAATAAAAGGGATAATTTTGTTCATTTTGTAGCTACAAATTACACAGGATTTCACCAACATCAGGGAGGATGTATAGACAAAAACATCCAGAACTAAAAGATGCGCTGCCCAGATTCAAAAGGTCCGAGACAATCTTGCAAGTGAGAAAATGAAAATTAAGTTGGGAAATTTCTACAGATCCCATAGTTCCAAACTGTCCAGAATTCAGCGATTCCTTTGGATTACCTACTGGATCCATAGACCAGAATCTCTGTCTTTGTAAAAGTTCAGGTTGTCAAACACTGTTTCTATATTTCCAAGTTAAGCAATCACTAACTACTTGAAATTAGAAGCTCCCATTTTAGATGAACAATTGATTCAAAGAAATTCAACCCTAAGACATTTAAACTCAATAACATCAAAGTGTTATTAAGCAGACATCTTTATTGCAGCACTGGACACATAGGGGATATCTCCTCCTAACATGCGTGCGCTGAAACAGAAATTCATCCTTTATGTGCCTTAAAGACATGAATATGCACACATTTTCCAAGAAATCACTATCTCCTTGCTTATCTACTACATTTACGCAATGCTGGCATTGCAAAACTACACTAGGCATGCGCGAGGGTCTCATGTGGTCATCAGTGGTCATTTGAGGAGTTAGACCCCTACTTCTTTTTCCCTTTAATGGTCACAGGTCTCTTGAGGATAATTTCTTCTCCTTGGATGTTTGCCCCTTCTGTTGTACAGCCAAACAGTTCCTTCTTATCATCCTTGTTTGAGCATTCCTGCCAGTCTGTCTCTGTGCTCAGGGTTAAGATATTTTCTCTGTACTCATTAATCTCTTAGTCCTTGCTCTTAACTCTTCTTTGTTTTAATCTTCATGAGGCCTGCTTTCCTTGTGATTAACTGTTCACACATAGTTAAAATGTTAGCATTGAGGCAAATATAGCCTAAGGACTATAAGAATAGGCCGTTAAACATAATCACACAGTTGTTAGGCTAAAAAATTCTATACTAAAGTTAAACTAATCATGTAATCAATAGCCTTCCAGAAAGTACATATATTAAGAAATTTGCAAAACTTACCGTTCATTAGTTACACATGCTAAAACCTTGTAATTGTTTTAGATCCTTGTTTCACGATAAAGGCTTTTTATTTGATTTTTCTCATGTTATGGACAGAAAAATACATCAAATTAATAGTTTGTAGCAGTCAACTGAGGTCAATACATCTATATTGATCATCTGATGTTTGCCCTAGATACCTGCTCTTTTGCCAAACACACAATCTCTCAGCTAAGGAATAACGATATTTTTTCTTTGACTATACAATAATTTCAAGTATTCATAAATTCAACTCTTTCCCTCCAAGCAATTGCCAAAGCATACTCTTACAGTACCTCCTTACTTCAAAAAAATTTTGAAAATTAAGTTTAAAAGGGAATAATTCAATGTTTCATAATCTGCTTTACACTTGCCAGCATGAATAAAAAAGCCAAAAATGATACAACCAATAGTGCTCCCAAATATATAAGTACAGTAAATATGTTTATAAATATCTATTACACAGTCAGTCAAATTTAAGTGCTTACAAATGAAAGTTGTGGGCTATGCTACCTACAACACAGCAAGGGTAGGGAGGTTTCTAGGGAGGTTTTATCATGATATAGGGCTGCCATCAGTAGAGGTTACTGCCCACAAACTGTACCAGCATGTACATGTAATTGCTTTCCAACATGGTTAAAAAACTGATTTAGTTTGGGGGTGGAATTATGACCATTTAAGTAACTTGAATCATTTTATGAGAACCATGTTCAAAAGAGGTTATAAAGGAATTTAGCATAACAATTCTGAGAGAAAGGCTTAGCAGTGAGAAGCTGAGGTGGTCTCTTCTTCATGTAACTGACTCATAAAGTAACTTTAATCCTTCAGGCAATAAATTGATTACAAGGAGGTAAAAGTGAACAGTCTGTAAAGTCATAGGTACTATACATGTCCAAAGTAACTTCACCCCAACTCTTAAATGAAACATGACAATTGTTTATTTTAATAAATTCCCGTTCCTAATAAATTCCTTTTCCTGCCCAAGGATAAAGGTGAACTGTCCTTATTTGAAAAGCTCCAAGTGAAAAAAGGACAGGTTTTGCTGCCAAATGTACAAGAACGTGTGCTGATTCTAGTTAAGGTCGATTCAATTGTTAAAATTACTAGAGGTTAATAAAGCTATCTACTTGAAATGAAGGATATCTGAATTCTTGGGAAGACTGAGTTTCTGAAATAAACCCCTTGCAAGTACAGCCTCACATATGAACATTAAATGTCAGCTACTCCTGTGGAAGTAAGCGCAGTTTAAATTGATACTGAATATGTTTTGTCAAATTTTATGCAAAAAGAGTAGGTTCAAAAAAATCAACTTTGGCAAAGGGAAATCTAACTCTCTAGGCTCCCCCATGGATAATTCAGAACATCTAAAGTTAGCCTTCAGCTTTGAATTGCTCTTAAACTAACGAGCTAGAGAGAGACACTGAATGAGTGAGAGCCTTGAAAAATTCACATTGTGTGCAGCAGCAGAATAGCCCACAAAGAGCTCTAAGAGACTGCCACAATTTAGGGTAATCACTTTGCAAATAAATCTGTTTGCAGTGTGTGCAGACATCCAGACTACATTTAATCTGGCTAACTTGGATGCCATTAACAAAGTTGGAACAATACAGGCTTTAGCATGAAGAGACAAGTTTAACTGCAAAGCTTAATTTAAGAACCAAACCCAGTGGTCTAATTAGATAAAGTGGTTAATCCCTACCTCTGTCTACAGATGACTGATAAGATAGGCCTAGCTTGGTGAGAAAACATACAAAAATATAAAAAGTCTCAGAACTGTGTCCTTTACACAGAAAAATGAAGTTGCAGCAGTGTATTACTGCTGTAAGAACACAGCAAGCGACCTCAGCTGCCTATATTGGTCTCACCAGCTGGTTAGTCCTGTTAGATAAGCTTTCAAGTCTGTTTAAATTACTAAATTAAGTTAAATATAAGTGATGATGTGGGCCTCTCTAGCCACACAGTAATGATGTCAGGAAGGTCTTTACCCTTCCTGGGTATGACTTGAAATTTACACATGAGAAATTGGAATTGATATTTCATTTTCTGAAGGATGCGAAGTATGCAATTTTAACTGTGTGAAAGACTTTGGTTTCCTGTTTTGTTATTTCTCCTGTTTCTCATGATGCCACAAGGAAGTTAAAGAGGTATTCAGGCATCTTCTGAGTCAGTGTGTACTCTCTGCACTAAATACAGGAGTGGAGCTTGGAGGATCTACTCATACAGAGCTGGCTTAGGCTTGCTTAGCTAATGAGAGTGGATGGGATCATATCATAAATGAAGAGTGTGAAAGGCATATTCATACAGGATTTAGTTTTACACCACTATAATATATGAATATGTAGCTCACAACACTGGATTTTGAGCTAATACTTTACTTCAGAAGTCAGGCTGTCAGCACAAATCGACACATACCAAGTACATCAAACCAGCTGATGATCTTCTTGTTAAGGGAGAAGCTGCTGCCTGAGCATTCACACAACAATCAAGGAGTCATACACATCACCTGAGACTTCAGGTTAAGTTTGTAAGTTATTTTGGTAAGTAGCTCATGCTTTTATGGTTACATAAAATAATAAGTAATAATAAATAGAAGTTATTTAATAAAGCAGTGTGGTTTACACAACAAATTCTGAATCTTTTAGTCTAAGTTCATGCCTATTTGGAAGACCAAAAGTAACAATCACAGTGCTTTACAACTATCTTTCAGCAGACATGACACTTAGTGTATAGTATTTTACAAGCACTCAGGAAGAAAAAAAGATCAATATTTTAGCACTACTCAACAATACAATTCTTCCATTCTATCTTTATGTAAAGTTCAATAAAATAGCAATCCTGCAAAACATGTTACAACCTAGATCTTTATTTAACAGAAAGGTTAAAGCCTCAAGTCAAGTAATAACCTTATGCCTCATATGAAAAGCCTTTTTTTCAGCCTTTAAGGATGACCCAAATATAAGGAAAGTCTACTACTTACTCTTTAGCAGGTTTGTCTTGAACTGCAAATTGAGTAGAAAGAGCACAAAAAAAGCCAAACAAATAGTCTGAACTTACATAACATTATTTCCCTAAAATGTATAATGGTACAGTGTTTTACTATCATGGAACTTGTCAAAATGTTGGAGTCATGCTAACAATGAAATAAAAGATAAACATTTAAAACAACATTTAATATCACAGACAAGCTTAAGGTAGATGCCTACATCACATAGGCAGGCATCCACTCTACCTACCTTAAAGTCTAGTCAAAGATGGTCACACAATTTCTCTTCTGTGGTCATGAAGACAAATGGCCATTTCTAAAGGCTATGTGTTTCACATATCTTAAAAAAGGACTAATCACTTCCTAGAAGTTTTTTACTGACTAAAAGGAAGCCTAAGCAATTTGCTTTGATTAGACATTTTTACAGCTAAAGTAGATAATATAGTAGTCACATCCACAGTGTTTAGAGTAGAATGTGGAAAATCTTGGGTTGTTTGAAAATCCTGGTCTAAAAAATATCTTCGCAGGAACTATAAAACTTCACAAAGTAGCTTCACCGGTTGGCCAATTCAAACCCAACTCCACACTTGGGTAGACATTCAAAACTACTCCTCTTTTAAATATAAGTTTGCTGTGACTGGCCCTTTGGCCTTAGGAACTGTGACTGGATATGCTAATACTCTGAGTGTGAGAAATTGCCTTAATTTCAATTTCCGTTATGTACTGTCAATGTTGAAGGTATGCAAGGAATGAAGCTGGGGGTATTGCTTAGTCTCTGTGAGCAGTTAACAAGGTGCAACCTTGAGGGAAGGAACAAGATAATCACAAAAGGAACACAACTACTCAACTTTGAGTGAGCTGTCCTAATTAACACCTAATTAACAAATAATTAGCATAATAGAAGCCTACGCCTGGGCAGGGAAAGCCCCCTACTCACAAAAGCCCCTCTCTCACTGTCCATGCCCAGTAAAAAAGAAGGACGCTGTGACTTTAAGTGGAGATGGTGCTTGCAAGAACCAATGGGAACAAGGGTAACAGAGTCAACTTTTAAAAATACTGATAACTGTTGCTCGAAGTGTATGAATATTTTCCGTGTGTTAACTGAGGTATGCTAGCTTTGTGGGCCTACCACTTAGCACCCAACTCTGTGTAGATTTGGAATGAAAGCAAGTATCTCGACTGTGTGTGGTTTTTGGCTCTCTGCACACTGGGTGGAAGAACCCATATTTGGGACAACAGCAAGAGGGGACAGTAGCATAAACCTTTCCATATTATCAGTAAAATTCCTTTCCCTGCCTGCCCCCTCCCCCCAAAAAACCCCCACAACACAAAAAGAGTTAAGAGATTAATCTCAGTCTGGCACGTCATCTAATCTGTCAAAGTCAAATATATAGAAAGAGATACAGTTATGAAACTGCTGTTACTTTCTAAGTAAATGAACAGGGCCAGCATAATTCAGTGTGGAACTTAACTGTGTCCCAAATCTAGTTGGAATTTCTCACATTTTATTGACAAGGACACAGGCCAGTGGAAGAATGATGGTGAAGACATCTTGCCTCACAAAAAAAATGGCACAAGCCAAATGGAGTCAAATCCACAGGATTCTGGAATGGTGTTACTGGACTTAAAAAACATTGCCTAACAAATCAAAAAATCTACAGGCTCAGAGAGAATGTAGTAGTAAGTATTGAATTGAGGCCAGTGTAGCCAAAATATCCCACTGAAAGTTTCAGAAACTTAAGCATGGAATTTAGCATTAACAGCACTGAAGCAATCGCTGAAGTTCTATTCAGATAATGCATAGCACCTAAATTGGACAAGTTCTGATTTTCTTCCTGGCAGCATTTGTTCATCCCTGATTGAACCATTATTTCTTTTTTACCTCTCCTATCAGCAAAGACCATTTGTCATTAAGATGAAATTCCTGTCAAAAAAAAACCCAACACACAACTTACTTCCCCCCTAAAAACACTTTTTTCCTGACCTTTCCAGAGGCAGCTTGAATGAAGGAGATGAAGTAATTGCAAACCTTTCAGAAAGTAATAATAGAAATGTTAACAGCAATCTAGTTTATTCATAGAATTTCTTATTATTATTGTTCTCCAGCATGGCCTTGGATTATATTCAACTGAAAGCTGAATTACATACATACATTATTGGCATCACTACATTACAAATAGTGTGGAAAAGATGTTCAGTTTGTGCCTTACCTCCAAAGCTAATGCAAACCAATTAGCATCTTTTAATTATGGTCGAGCAAACCTGATCACACACGAGTAAGTGTCATGATTCAATTTGGTCCCTTTCTCACTCCATTAAAGTTCATTTAAATTTCAAAACCATCTGTTCTTCCCCATAGTCTATTCTGTATGCCTAAGTAAAATTTAAAAAAAGCCCACAACAACCCAGAAATTCCCCAAACCTACAGAAGCCCCTGACTATTTACAAGACAAAGTAATCATTGACCAATCAAAGACCAAGGGGTCTTTCTGGCTACTTCTTGTTGAGCTTTGGGGGTAGGATTAGATTTGGTGAGGTAACTATACAAGTGCAAGCCCTTAACAAAGATGCGCTACAGCAGAAGTTTCATTTACCCTAGCCACACACAGAAGCAAGATGTACTGGACTTGCTGGGGGTTTTGTGTGTGCTGTGTCAGAACAACATTATGGTTCGATGCCAATAGTAGTTGATGTGCAGATTAAGACCTTAGATCATTACAAATCACAACACAGGATACTGTTCTTTCCATACCTATGCACACTGTTCACAAAGCAATTTTATTTATAGTGGTACACTTACCTGCAGAGCAGCACAGGATCCAGAAAAGATTTTTCAATGAAGGAACAGCACAACTGGAAGCTTTTTGCTAACCTGTCTTTTCAGAATTAAACATGTCATGGGGACGACTATAGGGAATTACTTATTCATATTTGAAACAAACACTAATATAGGTGTTGATGTAACCAAGGTGGTAGGGAATTAAAATAAAATAGAGTTAGAAAATAGGTTTGTGAATTTGTAGCAAGTTGTAACTCTAAGAACATTATGCACCAGCAATGCTGCTCGAGAACCCACCTAACCCTTCCCATCTTGATTTAATTATCAAGGAGTTAAGTGTAACATTGTGATCATGGTATTGTTTTGTCCTAATAACAAGTAGTCAGAAAGAAGGAACACCTTGGTCAGTTCTATGGTCCGGTGGGTAGGTAATTATTCATTCTATAGTCTTGTCTTAAAAGAAAGGACTGTGAGGTGAATGATTGCATATTGGACCGACAGCCCGTGAAGGTCTATTTAGCGTTGCCAAGCTTAAGTGAACTTTGTAGGAAAGGTAATTCCGGCAGGGGGAGATCGCGACCACCGACTCAGAGTCCACCCACTCAAGAAACCCTCCGACTCAAAAGATTAAGGAAGAAAAATCTCAAGAAATTATAGTGAGCATGTGTGGTCATTTACATGTGAGGCGAGGAATATTTAACCAATCATTGTATGGAAACTTGATGAATATGTATTAATCTTGGCTATGTCACCGAAATTGGGAATAAACCTCGTAACACCAATGTAGTGTTAAAAGGCAGGCATTCTTTATTCACGGCGCCGGGAACACGGGGGATAGCTCTTCCTAAATCGTGTTCACTCAATCAGTTCAAAAATCAAACATTTATAGGCAAATATTTATTTTTTCTCCCTGTTGGAAGGGATTTAGGACAATTGTAGTATCATGGGTCCATCCATGTTCTTATGCTATGCTGCCTGCATTGTAGAAAGTATCAACTACTAATCTGATGCTGTTGTCCCAAAAAGTGGGATCTTTACCCGGTAAGCAAGGCCAATACTCACACAGGGTCAAGGTATTTCTTTTATTGCAGGTTTGCACAAAGCTGAAAGCTACGTGGTATCCCACAAAGCTAGCTTAGCTCGCTACAAACATTACAGCATATTTATATTTTTACATGATTAGTAAAATAATAAAAAAACACACCCAGGTTTACATTCCTTGATTAGTGACTACTATATCACTTGCTATTGACTACGTGTATTTAAATTAGTGCACATGCTCCTAGAAAATGTGGGAGGGGTAATTTGCATAGCTCTTCAATTGAGTCCCTGGTCATGATCTCCCTCTGCCACATTTCTCTTTACCCTAGTTATTGAGAAATTTTGCTAACTTCATGCTGGTAGAATTCTCCTATTCCTGTTATCTTCCTTGTAGCAAGACATTTCTTTTATCAGTCCCTGAAGTGCCCTTTTTTGATTCCTTCTCTGGAGACTGGCTATTAGTAAGGCATGCAAGTTTACACAATATTGCTAAATTCACACAATACAGCTACTCAGCTTAATGGTTAACTTTTACCTTCTGCTTATCAATGCAGTCATACACATTGCCTGACAGAATCCAAACGCCACACAACTATCATCAAAAACTGAGGTTTGATTTTGCGAGGTTCTTGAACTTGTAGCTCTGCTCTTGTCAGGGACTGGAAGCACTGCTTTATGGTGGCCACCTGCACAGAAGAGTTGCAAAGCACAGATTTTATTAGAAAGCTACGTTTTGAAAATTAAGAGCAGTGAGAGAAATTTTACAGTCTATGACTACAATGTATCACACTTGATCTCAAAATAAATCCCAATAGAATGTGAGCTATACTCCAGCAACTAAAAGGAGACCCAATACTTGCAGCGTTGCAGCACATGATCCATTCATATAAACATATCTGATGCAAAAGGTAAACTCACATTACCACTGTCAATTAACTGCTAATTACAGTTCAGATGAGCATTAACTTTTTCAAAAGTTTTAGTAATTTAAAACCAAACAGTTGCAGGGCAGGCTGCTCAAACACAGCAGAAAAAAGAAAAGGATTATTCTGACTCTTCTCCACCTACAAGAACATTCTAACTTCTCCCTCCCTTCTTGTATTGCCCCATCTCATCCTACCATTACGCTTGATAAGGTATCTCTTTGGAATTGTTTTGATTCACAGTGTTTTGTGTTGAGAAGAGCTTGTATCTTTTTTTGCATGGAGAAATCATGCAGAAATAGGGCTCAAACAAGTTATGGAGCTGTAGACTGAGTATAACCATATGATTGGGTTAATGTCTAGATAATGGCGACACTGTTCAATTTAGGTCTGATCACTTTGTATACATTACTAATCACCAACCTCCAGAGGAGGAATTGATAATAGGCACTTCAAGGAGACATCTTGTTACAAGGAAGATAACAAGGATAGGAGAATGCCACTGGCATGAAGTCAGCAAAATCCACAGTAACTGGGGTAAAGGTAAAGATGTCAGGGGGAGATCACAACCACCAACTCAACTGAGGGTCTATGCAGATTGCTCCCCCACACCTGCCAAGAGCACGCGTGCTGATTTACATAGCAAGCAAAGCTAATTTAAATATAGTAAACCAATAGCAAGCGATATGGTAATCACTAACCAATAAACATAAATTTGCGTGGGTTTTTCATTGTTTTTGCTAATCATGTGTCCTGGTTTAGTCCCAGCCAGTAATTAAGGACCACACAGCTGCTTGCTCACTCTTCCCTCCCCCAGTGGGACGGGAGAGAGAATTAGGAAAAACTTGTGGGTTGATATAAAAACAGTTTAATAGGACAGCAAGAGAGAAGGAAACAATGATAATAATACCGACAAAGGAATGTACAAGAACAAGTGATGTCCAATACAGCAATTGCTCACTACCTGGTGATCGATAGCCCATCCCCAAGCAGCGATTCCCTCCCCCCGGCTAACTCCAGTTTATGTACTGGGCTTGACGTTGTATGGTATGGAGTATCTCTTTGGCCAGCCTGGGTCAGCCGTCCTGACTGTGTCCCTTCCCAGCTTCTTGTGCACCTCCTCACTGGTAGAGTATGAGAATCTGAAAAGTCTTTGACTTAGTATAAGCACTACAACTATTTAGCCACAACTAAAACTTCAGTGTGTTATCAACATCATTCTCATACCAGCTCCAAAGCACAACACTATAGCAGCTATCGGGAAGGAAAAAAAACCAACTCCATCTGAGCCGAAACCAGGACATCATGTAACAGTCTAAATATGTTGTAATTCCTTCGTGTGATGTGCTAGCTTTGTGGAATTACCACGTAGCACCCATCTTTGCACAAACATGAAATAAATAAATATCTCAGCTCTGTGTGTAAGATTGACCTATTGCGCACTGGGTACCAGATCCCGTTTGTGGGACAACAGAGCTATGTATCAGTAATGCAGCTGCATAGTCCTTTTATACCTGTATAAAGATTATCTAAATAATTTAATAGAACTCCCATTTAATCTAAGAAGAGATTTTTGTTATGTGTTTAAGCATTTGTTACCTAAAATATTTGTTAGCTTAACTGTAAAATGTGATAAACTGCAATGACAAAGATTATCATATAGCTTTAAATAGCTTTTGAACTTTACAAAGGCATTGTACTTTAATCTGGTAAGAAAGTAGTCAGTGGAGCACTACCTATACACCTACATCCAATCTGTTTCTATGCGTTGAGTGCCTATTCATTACAGACATGTTAAAACTAAAACAACTCATCTCAGCAGAGGTGACAAAAGAAACAAATGGAATAGGGAAAAACAAAAGAAAGGAGACAGAATCTGCAGTTTATTAGCCCAAGGTCAAGTACAAAGGCATTAACACAAAGCTACTTTCTATAAGAATATACTTCAATATCTGGTAAAAGGGAATAACAGCACCACTATATTTTACATGTCATGTTTGCATAAGCCATAAACTCCACCAGACACGCACTTTGTGTTTCAAAAGACGCTAGCATAACAAGGCTTCCACTAATAGTAATAGAAATAACAGGTGGTTGGAAAAATAAAAAAGTGTAAGGAAAACACAGTGGAAATTTAAATGACATAGTAAACTATGTCTTTATTTTTAAATGTGACAAATATGGTAATAAAATAGAGCACACAATCATATGACAACAGGTATCACCTTCTAAATGGTGAATAAAATGAGATGCAAGGCTAAATGGTAACATATATACGTTTCAAACCTTAAATTAACCCCTCTATCACAAAACATTTCTTCATTTCTTTTTTATATTTTATACATACACATGGACACACACACAACCTATACTAGTTTTATTTGCAGAGGAAACATGCACAATGCAAATGTATGTGTCATATCTGGCTATTTCATAATAATTTACTTTGTGATTATGATGATGATTATTATTACAGAATCACAGAATCATTAAGGTTGGAAAAGACCTTTAAGGTCATCAAGTCCAACCATCAGTCCAACACCACCATGCCTACTAAACCATATCCTGAAGAATATTATTCTCATTATCTGCAGGAAATCCAGAAAGACAGAAAAACGTACTGAGGTAGCTGGCAGGAGTATTTACCATTTACCCAAGGGTACTGAAGGAGCTGGTAGAAGTGCTCCCCAAGATATTTTCAATCATTTATCAGCAGTCCTGGGAGGTCTCAGACAACTGGAGGTTAGCAAATGTGACACCCATCTACAAGAAGGGCTGGAAGGAGGATCCTGGGAACTACAAACCAGTCAGCCTGAACTCGGTGCCAGCAAAGATTATGGAGCAGATCATCCTGAGTGCCATCACATGGCACATACAGGACAACAAGGTCATCAGGCCCAGTCAGCATGGGTTTATGAAAGGCAGGTCCTACTTGACTAAACCAAACTTCTACAACGAGGTGACCTGCTAAGTGGATGGGGGAAAAGCTGTGGATGTTGTCTACCCGGACTTTAGTAAAACCTTTGACACTGTTTCCCACAGCACACTCCTGGAGATACTGGCTGCTCATGCTTTGGACGGACATACTCTTCTCTGGGTGAAAAACTGGCTGGACGGCAAGACCTAGAGAGATGTGGTGAACGGAGTTAAATACAGTTGGTGATCAGTCACACGCAGTGTTCCCCAGGGCTAAGTATTGGGGCCAGCTCTGTTTAATATCTTTATTGATGATCTGGATGAGGGAATCGAGTGCTCCCTCAGTAAGTTTGCAGATGACACCAAGTTGGGTGGAAGTGTTGATCTGCTCGAGGGCAGGAGGGCTCTGCAGAGGGATCTGGACAGGCTGGATTGATGGGCTGAGGTCAGCTGTATGAGATTTAACAAGGCTAATTACTGAGTCCTGTACTTTGGTCATAACAACCCCGTGCAACACTACAGGCTTGGGGAACTGTGGTTTGAAAACTGCCCAGCAGAAAAAGACCTGGGGCCGTTGGTCAACAGCTGGCAGAGTGCCCAGGTGGCCAAGAAGGCCAATAGCATCCTGGCTTCTATCAGAACTAGTGTGGCCAGCAAGAGTATGGAAGTGATCGTGCCTCTGTACTCAGCACTAGCGAGGCCGCACCTCAAATACTGTGTTCAGTTTTGGGTCGTACAAGAAGGACATTGTTTTGCTGGAGTGTGTCCAGAGAAGGGCAACAAAGCTGGTGAGGGGTCTGGAGAACAAGTCTTATGAGGAACAGCTGAGGAAACTGGGGTTGTTTAGTCTGGAGAAGACCTTATCGCTCCCTATAACTACCTGAAAGGAGGTTGTAGTGAGGTGAATGTTGGTCTCTTCTCCCCAGGTAGCAAGTAATAGAAGAGGAAATGGCCTCAAGTTGCTTCAGAGGAGGTTTAGATTGGATATTAGGAAAAATTTAATTACTGAAAGAGTGGTCAAACATTGCAAAAGGCTGCCCAGGGAGGTGGTGGAGTCACCATCCCTGTAGGTATTTAATAGATGTGTAGATGTGGTGGTATAGTGTTGGACTTGGAAGCGTTAAGTTTATAATTGGACTTGGTGATCTTAAAGGTCTCTTCCAACTGAAATGATTCTGTGATTCCATGAAAAATGTGAAATGCCCAAACAACAGGAAAAATTTGTATCAAATCTAAGGACCGCAACTAATACTACCCCCAAAAAAAAAAAAAGAGGAAAAAAATCATTATTTTAGGAAAAAAGTTCCTTCACTGCCTCTGGAACCACCTTAAAGTTTGGCATGTTATCTTGTAGAGATGTCATCTTGGAGACAATTTATCTTTGTTCTCAATGTCCGATCTGCTTTCACCTCATGACAAGGCCTGTAGAAAACTCGGGCAGATTTCTGCAGTACTTCAATTGTTACATATCTCCAAGCTTCATAAGCAGTTTTTGTTTTCCCTAGACAGTCATTTAGTTTGCTAACTGAAACTTACAGTGGATGCATAGAGTAACAGGGACTCAGGTGCCTCAAAATAGACTCCTGCAGCTTTGTTCCATAGAATAACATTCCTCTCATATTCATCGCATTTGAGACCACATCTGGAGCACTCAGTCCAGTTTTGAGCTCCCCAGCACAAGACAGACAAACTGAAGTGAGTCCAACACAGGGCCACTAAAGATATTCAGGGTCCTGGAGCACAGGACATACAAATATATACCAAGAGTGCTGAATTTCTTCAGTGTTTGGAAAACAATTATAAAGGAGACAATCTTATTGCCATTTTCAGCTGTCTAAAGGCAGGTTGCAGAGTGGATGAAGACTTATTTTAGAGGTGCAAAGTTAAAATGAAAGGTGAGAATAGACACAAGTTAAACCAATGATATTCTGATTAGATATTAGGAAAAAAAAACTTTCATTGGTAAAACAGGTCTCCCAGAGATGTCATGCAATCTCCAACCCTGCAGATACTAAAAATGCAGCTCTGCTCAACCTTAAGCAACCTAATTTAAATCTGAAGTTTGATCTAACTTCCAAGTTGGCTGTGCTTTAAGGGGTGAGACCAACCACAACCCAAGGGCTCTTCCAGCCCAATTATTCTCTAATCTAGCCTGCTTTAATGCTTTGTTTGTTACAAATGTTACAGTCATTTAGTGTATTTACTTTTTATACACACATAGATCTTACTCTTTGTGGAGCTTTGTGTTATGCAAAACCACAGACATGCATGTTACGAGAGAAGGCACTGCCTGAGCATTCACACAACAATCAAGGAGTTGCACACACACCACCCGAGATTTAACTGCTAGGACCAGAGTCCCTTCGCAGCAGGCAACTGCAGTGAGCTGATGGGTGCCCCTTTCAACTCCTCATACACACACACGCTCTCACTCTTGGGTGCTTACTCTTCCCTCAGGCTTGACCCTAGCTTTCCTGAAGCAGAATCTCCAACAAGACATTCACCAGATGAATTTATTAGGTGGTACAGTGGTGTAGAACAACTCGAGCTGGGTGCCTCTGGAGAGGGACCCAGAACAAAAGAACCTCTGGGCAATTATACCCTTACAATTTAAGTTCTCCTCCTCTTGCGAGACGGTTCAGTCCAATAGTAGTATTTGGGTCTGGGGTCTCCTTGTTCCTCATTGGATCCTTTCACTGTCTCTAGGTGGGTCATTCTTTTTCTTTTCTCGAGGAGGCAACTTCTGCTGATGGATGTGACTATCTTATCTTTCCAATTTATACCAGTTTTGGAGCCTCCCCTCATGTAACTAAGCAAGAGTTTATCATAAGTTCATCAGTATCTAGGTGAAAGATCACAGCTTGCGGCCTAAGGCTTTTTACTAATGCTGTAACAATGGATTCTGTTTGGGCTAAGAACTAACTCCTACAACATGCAGAAGAAAAAAAAATCTCAAACAGTCAATCTCCAAACCCTAACCTCCTTCTCAGAAGTTTTGTGGGAATTTGTTTTTTCTCCTATCACTGTAGATTTTAAGTAATATAAAAGCCAAGGAGATCATTGTGACCATTACATGACTGCATAATCTAATGAAGCAACACTGCAAGTATTTGTTTGTAACCTGCTGGTTTTTTTCCTTTGTTTTAAGCTGTAACACTGTTTTTCAGATATTTCTGAAAGGAAGTCCAATAGTTAACTGTTGATTCTTCTAAGACTGTTTCTTCTCAGGCTGTCACGGTTAAACCCCAGCTGGAAACTAAGCCCTGCACAGTCCCTTGCTCACTGCCCCCCGCCCCCCCTGGTGGCATGGGGGAGAGAATCGTAAGAGAAGTGAGATAACATATGGGTTGAGATAAAGACAGTTTAATGAAGGAAAGCAAAAGCCACGTGTGCAAGCAAAGCAAAACAAGGATTTCATTCACCACTTCCCATTGGCCGGCAGGCGTTCAGCCATCTCTAGGAAAGCAGGGCTCCATCACATGTAACAGTGAGTTGGGAAGACAAATGCCATCACGCCAAACAGCACCCCTCCCTTCTTCTTCCCCCAGTTTTATATGCTGAGCATATGGTCTGGAATATCCCTTTGGTCAGTTGGGGTCAGCTGTCCCAGCTGTGTTCCCTCCCAACTTCTTGTGCACCTCCAGCCTACTTGCTGGTGGGATGGTGTGAGAAACAGAAAAGGCCTTGATTTTGTGTAAAAGTGCTGCGCAGCAGTAACAAAAACATCCTTGTGTTATCAACACTGTTTTCAGCACAAATCCAAAACAAGGCACCACACTAGTTACTGTGAAGAAAATTAATTTTATCCTAGCTAAAAAAACAGCACATTCTCCATCCCTTATTCCATACCATATATGTCATGCTCAGGTACCACACTATCTAATACAACCTCACTAACCGCCACCCCCCTCCCCATCCTTTAATACAATACACAGATATTGCCCCAGTCTGTGGATCACTGCCTGTAAAATGTCCACAAATGTCAACTGAATCAATTTAATCCATGACTTTGGGCTCCATCTATTATGGTGGCCACTCAGGACAGGAGAAGCAGTGTGATGTGTGGAGTTAACGGGCACCAAAACCAGCTCAGGTTGGGTCATTGCTGCACTTGCACAGCTTCTTGTAAGGCTTTTCCTCCATTGGTTCAGGTGGTTCCTGCTATAGTAATTCTTATACCATGCAACTCAAATTATAGAATCCTAGAATAGTTTGGGATGGAAGGTCATCTAGTCCAGTCCTCCTGCAATGATCAGGGACATCTTCAGCTAGATCAGATTGCTCAGAACTCTGTCCAACCTGACCTGGAATGTTGAAAGGGATGGGGCACCTACCACCTCTATGGGCAACCCGTTCCAGTGCTTAACCACCCTCATTGTGAACAATTTCTTCCTTATATCTAGTCTAAATCTACCTCCTTCTAGTTGAAAGCCATTACCCCTTGTCCTATCACTACAGGCGCTGCTAAAAATTCTGTCCCCATCTTTCTTATAAGCCTCCTGTAAGTACTGAAAGGCTGCAATAAGGTCTCCCTGGAGCCTACTCTTCTCCAGGCTGAACAACCACAACTCTCTCAGCCTGTGCTCATAGAAGGACCCCTCTGATCATTTTTGTGACCCTCCTCTGGACCCACTCCAACAGGTCCATATCTTTCCTGTGCTGAGGGCTCCAGAGGTAGATGCAGTACTCCAGGTGGAATCTCACGAGAGTGGAGTAGAGAGGAAGAATCACCTCCATCGACCTGCTGGCCATGCTTCTTTGGATGCAGTCTCCAGCCCTGATACCTTTGGACCAGACCACCAGGTTTAATATTGCAATGAACTCCTCCCTTTGCCCCTGCTCCAACTTGGGCTTATCCACAGACTGCAGTCCCTCAAGGATGTACCTGCTCCAAGTGGAGCCTTATCTATGAGCCACAGCCTCTTCAGGGGTATACCTGCTGTGGCATAGACTTATTCACAACCATAGTCACTTTGAGGTACACCTGTTCCAGCGTGGCCATCTTCTTGGGCCACAATGCCTTCAGAGATATACCTGTTCCAGTGTGGCCTTACCAATAGCTACAGTCCCTTTAGAAGTAAACCTGCTCCAACATGGCCTTACCTATGGCTACAGTCCCTCTAGGGTTGTACCTGCTCTGTCATGGGTTTACCTGCGGCCACATGCTTTGAGGTGTTCCAGCATGACCTCATGCACAGCTACTGATGCTTCAAGGTGTACCTGCTGCAGCATGGACTTATTCTTGGGCCACAAACCCTTCAGAGGTATACCTGCTGCAGCACAGACATAACCATGGCCACAGATGCTTCAAGGTGTACCTGCTCTGCTGTGGACTTATTCACAGCCACTTCAGGGTGGCCTGCTCCCACATGGACTCATCCACAGGTCACAGTCCCTTCGACACAAGTTCACAATGTCCAGTACGGCAGTACAGAAATAACAATGATGCCCTGGCCATCTGCCAGCGCATGGCCATTGCTTGTTATCAAAATGTTCCCAGGCACAGCACAGTAAGATGATAAGCAGTACAGCACTACGGCACGCAGCGAAAGTAAAAAGCAGCCACTAACGAGCCCTACAGTTTAATATACCGTAAGGCAAGAAAGCCCCATGGCAAGAACAGAAGCCTGAAAATGAATAGCTAAACAGCAATAACAGCTATAAATTCAATCTAGCACATTCCAATCAAACCTGTTGTTACCCCAAAGCCTTCAAGCCCCATGTTGGGTGCCAAAAAGGCATTTAAATCACTAAACCAAGTAACTAAAGATTCCCCCACCTCTAGTACTTAAGCTCACAATTACAGTCTCTGCTCATTTGAATGTCTAGTGAAAAGCAAATTACCTTTTCTACAACATGTGTTGCAATCATTTTGCCTGTTTACAAAGATCTATAGTTTAAAAAAGATTCCTTCCTGTTCTCAACATTTTCAAGAGCTGCAAACAATCTGTTTAGGTTATATCATTGCAAGGTAATCTCAGAAAAATATATTTGACTTCAAAGCACTGTGATTAAAAAAGCCTTTAAAACATCCTGACGTCATGGTAACACATGCCATAGGTCATTAACAATTCTATCATTACTACCCCAGGAACATCTGAACATTGTTTCCAAAACCAAAATAATAAAATTTTTTAAAGGGTTATGATACAAGAAGATAGGGGAAAATTATGCTGTTTTCAGGAAATCATGTTTATTCATAAGGACATTTTTGATTCTCATATTTAAGTTAGGTTAAGCTACCCACCCAGAAAATCTTTGCAGCATTCATGTTATCTCCTGACTTAGAATGAACATGCTAGGCAGTGCTACTCTCATTTCTACTATTAATTTATATATATTCATTACATTTCTGCAGATCTAAAAAGCATGAAAAGGTGTAGGAAAAATCAAAAAAGTGCAAGAATAAGGAGTAAAATTGAGATTTCCCAATCTTTAGAACTCCGTCATCACCATTCCTAAGTACTACCTCCCCAAAATCTGCACTCACATAACCAAACCTATCCAATCAAAACCAAAACAACCAAACAAAACAATCCAGCTGTTACCATCTACCTGGTACCTGTGAAACATCCTCTTCAGAGCCAAAGACATATGACAGGCCAGTGGAGCTCACATGGCATCTTGCAAAGACATCTAACATCTTGCACCCCATCCCAGGAGACAGCCAGGAAGACCTACAGCCAGCATTGGGATGACAAAGGAGAAGAGCTTTCTGACAGTCATGTGGCATTAATTAGGTCAGCCTGCTATAAGCAAATACTAGGAGTGTTGAGCAGCTGAAATGGCAGCAAATTACCTGTTTCTTTGCAGGGTGAGCTGTAAGTCAACAACAGGTCCAATTCAATCATAAGGGACTGGTGATCTGTAAATGAAAAATTGTGTGAAAGAATCAAGAGAAAAAATAGAGCAAGGGTTAAGAAATTATCAGATTCACTGCTGTCAGTCATGTGGGTTGGATAAGACTGAGCAATGCCGGCACGGATGACTCAGCAGTAGAAGTCCTGCACTTTTGTAACAGAGGATGTCAACAAGGCTATACCACATTGTATATACCATTTTCGTTTCTGTTATTCACCTTAGGCATTTCTGTGCCAAGAAGACTATAAAGCAGTCCATAATCATATGAACACAAACATGTAATCCTAAATAAAACACAGGTGTATCTACCCCTTCAGAAAAATATTTTACACAAATTATATCAATTATGACATTTTTAATATTAAAAGTTCTCTGTACAGTCCTCATAATTGTATTTCCAGATCCCAAAATTATCTTGATAATACTGTAGTGCAGCAATTAGAGAAAGTCAATTAAAACTGAAGTGTCTTGGACAGAATTCCATAATGTTTTGCAAGATGACAATAGGCAGATTCTGTGTGGCAAAAATTGTCTAGCAAAAAAATTTTCATACAAATGAAAGCTAGTGACAGCTTTATTTAGTTCATTACTTAGCTTATTCTTTTCTACTGCATGTAACATCTATGGCACATGTTAAAATTAATACATATCTTAACCGTTCTGCTAGGAATCCTACCTAAGTTCACCTCTCCAGTTCTCCACAGTAGTGGAGTATATATAGTATTGGGGGGGTGTTTTTTGGTGGTTTGGTTTTGTTTTGTTTTTAATGTGAAGAGCTTCTTCCATTAGATTACCACCTGGCAGAAGAGGTAGCACCATTCAGTCACTGGTTTAGATTGCACAGTTCAAATTCTCAGCTGTGGTAATTCATCAGGGATCTCCTTGGTAGAGTACCATGGATAAAACCCTGGAGGGAAGAAGAGCCCAAGAAAACTGGTAAATATTCAAGGATCACTTCGTCCAAGCTCAGGAGTGATGAATCCCAACAATGAGGAAGTCAGGCAAAAATGCCAGGAGGTCTGCATGGATGAACACGGAGCTCCTGCACAAACTCAAACACAAAAAGGAAGCCTACAGAGGATGGAAGCAAGGACAGGTAGCCTGGAAGGAGTACGGAGAAATTGTCTGAGCAGACAGGGAGCTTTCCGGTTAGGAAAGCTAAAGCCCCGATAGAATTAAGTGTGGTCGGGAATATTAAGGGTAACAAAAAAGGCTTCTATGGTTATGTGAGTGATAAAAGGAAGACTAGGGAAAACGTGGGCCCTCCCTGGAAGGAAACAGGAGACGTGGTTACCCAGGATATGGAGAAGGCTCAGGTACGCAACAACTTTTTTTGCCTCAGTCTTCAACAGCAAGTGCTCAAGCCACACCACCCAAGTCACAGAAGGCAAAGACAGGGACTGGGAGAATGAAGAACTGCCCACTGTAGGAGAAGATCTAGTTTGAGACCATCTAAAGAACCTGAAGGTGCACAAGTCCATGGGACCTGATGAGATGCACCTGCGGGTCCTAAGGGAACTGGTGGAGGAAGTTGTTAAGCCACCATCCATCATATTTGAGAAGTCGTGGCAGTCCAGTGAAGTTCCCACTGACTGGAAAAGAGGAAACATAATGCCTATTTTAAAAAAGGGAAAAAAGGAAGACTCGGGGAACTACAGGCCAGTCAGTCCCCTGTGCCTAACAAGATCAGGGAGCAGATCCTCCTGGAAATTATGCTAAGGCATATGGAAAATGAGGACATGGTTGGTGACACTTTCTCACTCAATGTCAACAATGACTTAATTACACCAAGAAAGATAAAGGCTTCAAAATGAGGGATTTAGAGAGTCCCATTGCAGAGTATTTCCTCTACATTCATTTCTACCTCCACACATGGTTCCATAATCAAGAAATGCTTTAATCCAAATAAAATGGAATGGTAACTCTTCCTTCATTCATATTTTGTGGAGTATTAATAAATTTGGTGGCTCTGCACTAAGTGATCTGTGAGTTAGATAACATACAGCTTGCACCTATATTTCCAAAAAGGCTATCCTTAGCTAGGAAATCCATCTGGAATTTAGGAGACAAGCTGGGTGTTCAGCTGGTAAATACCATCAAAAGGCTGGTACTTCTATGCATTCCCAATACTGGCCTCACTGAATATTTAAGTAACTAGGAAATTTCTCTAGGGGAAATCTAGGTGGTTGAGCACAGATTTCTGTAGGTTTACTTTTTGGGTTTAAGAGGCTGAAGTAGCAATGAAAGTTATATGAATCTTTTGTTGGTCTACACCTTGCTCTACTTCTCTCTTTGGGTAGATCCCAAGCCAGAGGGATACCAAAGGACAGAAGATTGGAGCATGTAACAAGATACAGGCACAGAATCAGGCAGATGACAGAATGATCAAGAGAGACCTCGTTTTACACAGGAGGCAGTGCTCCCAATTCATCAGCTCTCTAATCATCATCCCCTGGATATGAGACAAATCAGACAAGATCCAGAGTAGGGAGGTACATGACTAGACACAGGCATTGCTGACAACATGGCTCAGGCAGGGACCTGCACCGAAATGCAGTCCCAAATACAAGGAAGAGAGGCTCCCAGTTTCTCACAGCCTTTTGAAATGTGGCCCAGCTGTGCACACTGTGATAAGATTAAGATAATTCTATCTCTTTCTAGACACTACTGCATCCTTTTTGTTTATTTCTGGTCTAATAGTTCATCAGACTTGACAGGCAATCAATCAGACAAACAGTAAATACAAAATGCCAAAAAGCTGAAAACCTCTACACCAAACCTCCATTTTTCCAAATAGTTTTTATTTTAATTCATAGTTAGTCAGTTATTTTTGACTGTGAAATACTTCAGTGAGCCAAAAGATTCCTTAGTATCAGCTGTGATTGATACCTTTAACACGTACCCATTCACGTCATGCACTTATAACATTCCTTAGTTCTTTTGTTCCCATACACCATTTCTGCATCGTGTTTTAACACACAGGCTCTCTTCAACTCCTGGTAAAAGCAAAATTGTTGTCACAGTTCAAAGTTACTCATGTGCTCCTGGCATTCATACTTCTCTTAATGAAACTTTGGAGCTAAATATTATGAAAATAAAAGTGGAAGTAGAAGGAAGAAAAATAACTGGTATATATATTACCTTGACTTCTGTAAGTACTACAAAGAAATTATGAGAAATGCAGTGTTTTGGAATAATAGAACAGCATCCAAGGCAGAAGATCTAGGAAATTCTAAAGAAATTGCTGAGGTTTTTTCTTTTTTTGTCTCCTATTAAATTTCATCCCTCACCAAAAACTCAGAACAAACACTGCAAACCATTGTATTGGATTTGCATGGCAAGTTTTTGGTAGTGGCGGAGCTGTAGTGTCAGCTTCTGTGAGAAGCTGCTAGAAGCTCCCTTGTGTCTGATAAAGCCAATGCCAGCCAGCTCCAAGATGGACCTGCCGCTGGCCAAGGCCGAGCCCATCAGCAACAGTGATAACGTATTTAAGAAGGGTTAAAAACCTCTGCACAACAGCAGCCAGAGAGAGCAGTGAGAATAAGCAAGAGCAACAACTCTGCTGCCACCAAGGTCATTGAAGAAGGACCTAGGCAGGAGGTGCTCCAGGTGCTGGAGCAAAGATTCACCTGCAGCCAGTGAAGACCATGGTGAAGACCCTGCAGCCCATGGAGCTCCACGTTGGAGCAGATATCCACTTGCAGCGCATGGAGGACCCCAAGCCGGAGCAGGTAGATGTGCCCCAAGGAGGCTGTGACCCTGTGGGAAGCCCGTGCTGAAGCAAGCTCCTGGCAGGACCTGTGACCCTGTGGGGGACCCATGCTGGAGCAGTCTGTTCCTTAAGGGCTCCATTGTGGTTTATGTATGAAATATATATTTTATTTTTCAGCAGTGATACCACCTCATTTGACCAATTTCCACTACCATCTTTGGGATGTAGACTGTGTCGGACAACCTGGACAATAAGCTAGTGCTTATTAAGTCCTTAGAGCTATATATACAGGGAGAAGAAACGCTTCAAATAATGAAATCATGTGAAGTACGCAAATTTGAGACATGCTATGTATAAGTGACAGTGGCAGGGCCCTTGGACATACTTACAGTATCTGCAGGGCACCTTCTTAACAGTTTCCTCATCTACATTAATAGGTAGGCGAGACTTAGTGTAACTATGTTTTTCCTTCTTTTTGCTTGTTTTCCATTTCTGTCATACTTGAAAATGTCATTTACTTAATTTCAAATAACAATTGCAGAGATAAAGATGTGTGAAATGCACTAAAGCAGTTCATGAAAAATGGCAGGCTGTGGGAAGGACTCATGTTGAAGAAGTTCATGGAGAACTGTCTACTGTGGGAGGGACTCCATGTTGGAGCAGGGGAAGTGTGTGAGTCCTCCTCCCCCTGAGGAAGAAGGAGAGGCAGAGACAACGTGTGATGAACTGACCACACCCCCATTCCCCATCCCCCTGTGCTGCTGCGGGGGGGAGGTAGAGAAAATTGGGAGTAAAGTTAAGCCTGGGAAGAAGGGAGGGGCGGGGGAAAGGTGTTTTAAGATTTATTTTTTATTTTCTCATTAACCTACTCTGATTTGATTGGTAATAAATTAAATTTCTCCAAGTTGAGTCTGTTTTGCCCATGATGATAATTACTGAGTGATCTCCCTGTCATTATCTTGACTGACGAGCCTTTCATAATATTTTCTCTCCCCTGTCCAGCTGAGGAAGGAAGTGCTAGAGTGGCTTGGTGGGCACCTGGCACCCACCACAGTCAACCCACCACAACCATTTGCTCTGTTCAATGTTTGCAAAAAACCTCCTGAGCTAGCAGCATAGATATCTTTATGGTTAATAAAATGACAGGAACTACTAAGTATGATACAAAGTATTCTGAAGTGCAAGAGGCCAAACAAATTGGAAGTCAAAAGGCACCTCCACCAAAAATAAAGGAAGTCCAGAAAGCTATCTCAGATACAGCTGCAATTATAGCTAAATTTATCTGAAGGCAGGCATGGTGAATCCCATGACTATTGTCCCTGTGATACATTCATCTGGGAGAAAGAATCATAGCTAAATGACAGCTCAAATATATATACTTTCTTTATTAATTTTGATGGTTGTTTTCATTCTCCAGTCATCAGTCTACATTTTTTAGAGAGAGAAGGTTTAGTTACAAAAGTATGCTGAATGAAGAAATGGAATAAGTACTTCAAAAGCAGCAGAATCAGTATTTAAATCAGATTATGCACTAGATTTTATGTTAAAACTCCATTAGCATCTTTCAAGTTCCAGAAGTGTAAATAAGGCTCATTATTACAATCACACCCTGCACTTTGTAATGTGTTATCTTCACTTCTGTGACTTGTATAAATAATCATTGGAGATATATCAGCATCACAAATTTTTTCATAATAAAAAATACCATAAAAGTTCAATGATTTAATTTAGAGGTGGGAAGCCAATTCAACATTGTATAGTTTGTTTCATTCAAGAAGGTCAACTTCAGATGAACATTCTCTGAAAATTATAATTCAAAACAGGATCTTATTTTTAAACTGAATTAGCACCTTTCATCTTCAAACCAAAAACCAGAGGCCTGAAACAATTTCTCCCCCTCCTTCAATTCTTTACTTACTTTTCTAGTGTAGAGATGCAATCTCTTTGGTGAAGATGAGCGAAGCCTGTGAATTTCCTGTGTGTAAACTTCATGGTCACAGCCTCACCTCACTAGGGATTTCTGATATCCTATTACTGTGGTCTTTTGAATAGAGAAAAACACATTAATTTCAGGAAACCCTCTGTTTTTCTATGATAAACCTCATTTTCTCCATGGAGCTGGAATTGGAAACTTAACTCTGGCAAATTATTTTATAAATAGTGCAGCAATAAGTGATACGAGGGTTGCAATTCCTTTAGGTTGCATTATATATTGTTCCTGCTTAACATTTTAGCTGTTTTGCTGTTAAGCAAAGGGAAATAGGAAATTAAGTATATTTCCAAGTGTAAATATCTCCCAGGACTTCCAGAAGTAGAATTGTTAATACATATGCATATCACTGAGTTCCATAAAAAAATACAAACCAGTTACTTTTCTAAAGTTGTGGGTGCAGTTTTCTCTACACTTAAAAGTATATTTTGAAGGAAAGTATTCACTCAAAGGAAAAATTAATACAATTAAATGAAAAAAACACCATAGAGCATTTGTGGCATTATCCATAGACAGATGATGGGAGAAGAAATTTTAGTTTTATTTATGTATTTTACAGCTTTTGTCAATGCCATAGTCTTTCTTCTATTTCATTATTATTGCCAAGAAATAAATTTTTCAAATGGCAAATTTACTGTTTTGATTAAAGCAGAATCAGTGTGAATATAGTCAGTAAATAAAACCGTTAATGTGCAGTTGCATGACTGGATTTCAAAAAATATAAATATTGTAAGTAAGAAGGTACAAAAAAGTCATAACGATTGGGAAACTGATGATTAAACATGCTTAGAAAGAAATTTGTTCTGGGAATGCTACTTATACACATCTGAATGGCAACAGTTGCACTTATTGCACTTGCTGTTTGTTGATAAATCTCAACATTTACATGCAACTGCTTTATGGATACTTCTAAAAGGTGCCCAACCTTTTAATCTCCTATTGAGCACATCTCTTGTTATCAGGGTGCCATGCAATTTCTATAGGTAGGCTAAAATGCAGAAGATTTAATAATTTACTGATGCAGAAACTGTTTAATTTTCTTCTTAAAAAAAAAAAGAAGAATTAAAAAGCATAACATTTCCACTAGAACATGTAGCAATTCCTCCTAGAACATGTAGCAATTCCTCCAGGATTTGTAAAGCATTTCCACAACATTGCATTATTGGAAAAGAATAATTCCATGGAAGTCCACAAAAGTACAACAAAAATAAACAAATGACTCAGCAGAAGTCTTTGAATAGTGGGGAACACCAGCAGCAATGTAAGAAGTTGTTCATAGGCTTTCTTTAATCCAAACAGCCTTGCTAAAGCCAACTGAATCTACCTCTAGCACTGTAGATAGATTAGTTGCCCAGTCCATAGGTGGTTCAATACCTATAGTGGCCTGTGTGACAGTACTGCAATAAGTTTTAGAAACCACAAATATTTGAGGACGTTAATTGAACAGGCTGTACCCTTGAGATGGCTCTAAGCACTCTTGCTTGATAGATTTATGTACACAGAAAATAACCCATACTTGGTAAACTTTCAAATCAGTGATTACATGTTTCTCCAAGGTGTGGTGAGTTTGGGCAGGGAGGTGTTTGGGTTTTGTTTGGTTTGGTTTTTTTTGTTTTTAATCATCCTCAAATGTAAGCAGCTGTCTGGATTAGGCAGACTTTCTTTGTTAGCTCTGCAAAGGTATCTCCCCTCTACAGTAGTAATACACATTGAGCAGGGATTCTGTAAAGATCTTCTATGTTCCTTCCACACCTGTCAGTCATATGCCATGACAAGAACCATTTAATTAGAAGTGTATATGGTTCAATAATTGGTTTATGTCTTTGACTTTTGAGTTTGCAGGGATTAGAGTCTTAGGCAAAGCAAACAACCCTTTCCACTTTGTAACCATTTGCATCCATCTTGTTCAGGCTGCTTTGAGAGTCATTTTAGAGAAGTTATTTCTCCAGACAGCTGTAATTCAGTAAGACTTTCTCAGCGGGAAGCCAGAGGAATTAGGTGTCCCAGTCAAATTCTAATAGGAAATTATATTCTACTTATTTAATACTCCTTCCCTAGTGTATGTTATCCTGCAGAAACTACAGTATTATTCCCCATTCCTCATGATCTCTTGTGCTGCTATTTGGTATTAAACATCTCGTACCTCTCAAAAAAATGCCTAAGTTTCAGTAGAAAATATCTAGTGAAAAAAAGCACATTAACAAGTTACAGGACTATCTGCATTAACATGGTCTTTGCTTGTGCCTTGACTTTGGCTGGGACAGAGTTAATTTTCTTCATAGTAGCTAGTACGGGGCAATGTTCTAGATTTGTGCTGAAAACAGTGTTGATAATACAGGGATGTTTTCATTATTGTTGAGCAGCGCTTACACAAATTCAAGGCCTTTTCTGTTTCTCACACCATCCCACCAGCAAGTAGGCTGGGGGTGCACAAGAAGTTGGGAGGGGACACAGCTGGGACAGCTGACCCCAACTGACCAAAGGGATATTCTAGACCATATGACATCATGCTCAGCATATAAAACTGGGGGAAGAAGAAGGGAGGGGTGCTGTTTGGCGTGATGGCATATGTCTTCCCAACTCACTGTTACATGTGATGGAGCCCTGCTGTCCTGGAGATGGCTGAACACCTACCGGCCGATGGGAAGTGGTGAATGAATTCCTTGTTTTGCTTCGCTTGCGTGCGCAGCTTTTGCTTTACCTATTAAACTGTCTTTACCTCAGCGCATGAGTTTTCTCACTTTTACCCCTCTGATTCTCTCCCTCTTCCTGCTGGGGGGGAGAAATCAAGAGGCTGCATGGTGCTTAGTTGGTGGCTGGGGTTAAATCACAACAGTCCTTTTCTATCATTTGGGATTCACAAAAGTGGTAAAAGGTGGAATTACCAAAGGATGGTCACTATTAAAATGTCTTTCACTGACCCAAAGTCACATTTCTTTTCTCATTTTAGCAACTCAGTACAGGAATTTTTCTAAAGACTTCTTGATCATTTTTCTTATTTATATGCTACATACATTTGTAGTTTCACAATTTCTTTTTTGTCCACAAATTTATTTTGAAAGAACAAAGATATATGGTTGTTTGCCATCCCTCATTTTCAAAGGCATCCACATTGTTAGAACTGCCTCCTCATATACTTTTCAAAATATAGCAGATACAAGTAATTTCTGTGAATAAAATTTCATTTATTTCACAGAATCAGAGAACCATTAAGGTTGGAAAAGGCTAAGATCATCAAGTCCAACCATCAACCCAACACAACCATGCTCACTAAACCATGTCCCAAAGTGCCATACCTACACGTTTTTTGAACACCTCCAGGGACGATGACTCCACCACCTCCCTGGGCAGCCTGTTCCAATGCTTGACCACTCTTTCAGTAAAGAAATTTTTCCTAATATCCAGTCTAAACCTCCCCTGGTGCAACTTGAGGTCATTTCTTCTCGTCCTATCGTTAGTTACTTGGGAGAGGAGACCAACACCCACCTCATCACAAACCCTTCTTGGCCACCTGGGCACACTGCTGGCTCATATTCAGCCGGCTGTCAACAAGCACCCCCATGTCCTTTTCTGCCAGGCAGCTCTCCAGCCACTCCTCCCCAAGCCTGTAGCGTTGCATGGGGCTGTTGTGACACAAGTGCAGGACCCGGCACTTGGCCGTATTAAACCTCATACAGTCGACCTCAGCCCATCGATCCATCCTGTCCAGATCCCTCTGCAGAACCCTCCTATGCTCCAGCAGATCAACACTCCCACCCAACTTGGTGTCATCTGCAAACTTACTGAGGGAGCATTCAATCCCCTCATCCGGATCGATAAAGATATTGAACAAGACCAGCCCCAAAACTGAGCCCTCGGAAACACCGCTTGTGACCAGCTGCCAGTCAGATTTAACTCCATTCACCACAACGCTCTGGGCTCGGCCGTCCAGCCAGTTTTTTACCCAGCAAAGAGTACACCTGTCTAAGCCATGAGCCGCCAGTTTCTCCAGGAGAATGCTGTGTGAGACAGTGTCAAAGGCTTTACTAAAGTCCAGGTAGACAACATTCACAGCCTTTCCCTCATCCACTAGGTGGGTCACCTGGTCATAGAAGTAGATGAGGTTGGCCTGTATCAGAAATAGTGTGGCCAGCAGGAGTAGGGAAGTGATCGTGCCCCTGTAGTCAGCACTGGTGAGGCCGCACCTTGAATACTGTATTCAGTTTTGCGCCCCTCACTACAAGAAGGATGTTGAGGTTCTGGAGCATGTCCAGAGAAGGGCAATGAAGCTGGTGAGGGGTCTGGGGCACAAGTCTTATGAGGAGCAGCTGAGGAAACTGGGGGTGTTCAGTCTGGAGAAGAGGAGGCTGAGGGGAGACCTCATCACTCTCTACAACTACCTGAAAGGGGGTTGTGGCGACATGGGTGTTGGTCTCTTCTCCCAAGTAACTAGTGATAAGACGAGAGGAAATGTCCTCAAGTTGCACCAGGGAAGGTTTAGATTGGATATTAGGAAAAATTTCTTTACAGAGAGAGTGGTCAAACATTGGAACAGGCTGCCCAGGATGTTGGTGGAGTCACCATCTCTAGAAGTATTCAAAAAATGTGTGGATGTGGTGCTTCGGGACATGGTTTAGGGGACATGGTGGCCTTGGGTTAACGGTTGGACTTGGTGATCTGAAGGTCCTTTCCAACATTAGTGATTCTGTGACATTAGGAAAAGGTTCTTCGCTGAGAGGGTTGTCAGTCACTGCAGCAGTCTTCCCAGGGAGTCGTCAGGGCACCAAGCCGGTCAGTTCAAGGAGCATCTGGACGATGTTCTTAATCATATGGTTTAGTATTAGGCAGTCCTGTGAGGAGCAGGGAGTTGGACTTGATGATCCTTATGAGTCCCTTCCAATTCAAGATATTCTAGGATGCTGTGATTCTCATACTAAAAATTTCTAAAAGTTACACAGCTTCTTCTACTAGTGGATGTGTCTTATGATTTTGCTGAAGAGATATACAAGTTTGTATTCTCTCTTTTTTTTCTTAATTGGTTCAAAGGTTCAGTCCAACCCACACAAAAGTCTAGTTTGCTGAACTCTTGGTGTTATTCCTTTGGATGATTTCAAACTTCTTGCAAAAAAAATGGCCAGTTGTTCAAAACATCTGGGCAATCTTTCACATTTTGGGAGGCTTTGTGACTTTCATTGCTCATTTACTGTTTTACACTGTAATTTCAATCACTTCAAATTCCTTTGGCCTGTCTGAGCATTAAGCAAAATTTCAAACAACAAAATTTCTCTGACAGAGATTTATACTGGTTAAACAGAGTTGGTCATGCAGTATCCATTTACCATTTCACTATTCTTGCATTTACCAACTGCTTGTTTATTAATATAATTTCTGTCATATAAACCATATGAAACATTTAAAATACAGAAGGCCACTAATAGGGAACCATCTCATTATCTGATTGTGCAAAAATGAGTGAAGCTAGCCTTCTAACAGAAAATATCTCCAATAGCCGATCATTATCTAGCCAGACCCTGGCCATGTTTCAGACTAAAATACTCATTTGGAAATTTTTTAAAAAGAAATAATACAAACTTACAGACACAACTTATACGCATGTAAATATCATAATACAAACAAGTGTACACTATAATTTAGGCAATCTGAACCATTTGAAAAATTCTTAAAATAAAGATAAATTGACTTAAGACAAGGCACTACCAAACTGGATATACAGACAGCCTGAAGAACAAACAGAAAAAGAGAAGAACTGACTCTATATAATAACCAAGCTTGAACTCTAGAAAGTTAGTTTCCCCTTATAAATTTAGGGAAAACACATTGCTGTTTTATACATTCCAATTTTGATTTAATAACAAAATGTGAATAAGAAATAGAAATACCATAATGATAAAGCTTAGGCTTGTTGTTCCTCTACAACCACGACAGCTGCAACAAGCTGTTTCTTCTCCTATAATTTAATGCATCATTTTAGTGTGGCTGCACCAGACACAATGTGGTAGTATCTGTATTATAAAGTAATTCTGAGATAAGAAACAGAAGCAATTTTACTTCTAGTCATCTGTAATAAGAACTTAATTCTCCCAGCATGTCATGTACTAACATAATGAGAAAAAGAAAGGAATGCATGCAAAGAACTTCTAAGCGTGTTGGTTTTACTTCTCTGAAGAATTTAGGAAACATTTTTCCCTACATTCGTAATAAGCTACTCATCACTGGATTCTGGTTTTATCCTGTGTTTTAAAAAATTTTCATATGCACCTGGTATTAATCCCACCAGGACTCAAACTGGTTAAATCTCATCAAAAGTTCTTTTAAATATAATTTTTGATGAAAATTAATTTAAATGTATCCCAATTTATTTATTTTTAATTTCTGTGTCTTTACTGAACACCTTCTAAATATCTTTCAGGATATAAAAATTATGAAGACTGGTACCAAATTTCTCAAATTACATTTTCCAGTTGTCTCCCTTTTTTGATTTTTTTTTAAATGGATAATAAACTTGAACATCTGAAAAAAATTCAAATGCCAAATGTTCTCCTTTTAAGAAAATGTTTTCACTTGGCCAAAAATCATTCTCTGGGCAACTCCAGATCCATTTCCACAGTGCCAAAAGCCATCATACTCCCTCTGTAATTGAAAAGAAGTATCTGGCTCCCCAAGGCTCTCAAAATCCCTGACAATCTTTAACTCAAAATTACATCCAGATAACTTGGGAAGTTCTGCTCTCATACTGGTGACTGATATTCACTGCATTAATGATGACTGAAAATTTTAATCAGGAAAAAAAAAGTACAGAATCTATAATAGTGGGATTGCACATGTATAACTGAAATCATAGCTAAGATCAGGACACCACCATATAGGTCCAAAATAAGATCTCAGTAAGATTTGATAATAGCGCGTCTTTATATTGATAACAAAAAAACCCCAGAGACTCAGATTGCAACACAGTTTGTGAAATGTGGGGAGTCCTTCAAAAATGACAGCAACTACTTCAATATCTGATGGTACTGTATTTTCAGCATAAGCAAATATATTTTCAATAGTGAATGTCTCTGAATCCTGATAAATCGTAAACATGGCTCCCTGGTATCTTGTCTTGGTGCAGAAATCAATGCTCATTTGTTATTAAAAAAAAGGTTTTGAGTCAGCATCTAACAGCCTTGATTTATCTAACCATTCTGAAAGTGAATAACATCAGGCTAAGCATGGTGCCAATTAAATTACTGCCAGTGTAGTAAAACAAGTGTTGACAATGTAATATGTCACCTGCAGAAGCATCAAGCAGTGGCAGCTGAGTCCTTGATGTCTTTTCCTCCACAAACAATAAACTATGATCAGATTACACCAGGAACAGCAAAATAAGAATAATATTTAAATGAACCATGAAGTGTTGTTGATGGAAGTTTTTTGAATTGTAGAAGATATTCCTTTAGAAATAAAAAGACACTTTCATTAAACTCTTCTAAATTAGGAGTTCAGTGATTCACAGCTGTGCCAAAAAAGAAACCTAAATGTCAAAAGTGCCCCAAAAAGCAGTATCCTGTCTTCAATGTTTATTGCAGAGTAAAACAGTTGCAAGTGACAACAATTACTTTAATGTTAATTACAGTGCATTATGCTTACTCGAGAGAAATATGAGATTAGTATTTTTCGTTAGTTTTCTTTTGGTTTAAGTTCTGCCGTGAAGGACCACTGTGTAAGCAATATTGAAACACATACATAAGTGAAAGTAATTAGTCAAGGAAAAAGCACGTATTAGAAGAACTGGACAGGTCAAGAATGTCACAAAGTCATTAAGTTAGATATGTCATCACTAGGAGATTATTCTAAAAATCTCTAAGGATTTTCTGGGAATAACCAGAAATTTCTGTGAAGAAAACATCTAAAACTGGGACAAAACAAAGCAGTCTACCTGGTTTGATCTTAGCAACCACTTTTCACAAGAACAATAAGCGATATGGGGGTCCTGACCTATCTTGCAGTTGGAAGTATCTCAACTGTTACAAAGGGCATTTATATCACATACATCTGTGATAAATTCTGACATTTTAAATCATCCTTTGCAGTTCACAACAGAGGATAGAAAAGGATCTTCAGAGTGTCAAGCTAAATAAATCCTGTGTCAGACTCATCTTTGATTCATGGAATATAGTAATGTGGTTCTCAAACACTTGCAGTGCCACATAAGTGGCCACAGATTTGACAATTGCAATATTATCATATTAGATGAATTTAATGAATACACACCATAAAGTTCCTGGTGGCCACACTTGAGAATAACTGTCCTGGATCAAAGAGGTGAAATACATATCATACAACGTCAAAAATTTATACCTTTGTATTGACAGTAGCACACCAAAAAGTTCACCAGTGTGAATAGCTGAAAGATTTATTGCTATGTGCTCATATCTCTCTATAGAAGAATTTCAGCAACGTTTGTCCCAAAACCTCACTCAGAAACAAAGGGCATTTCTCCACATGACTAAAATGAGTGATACAAAGTCTGGTTTAGTTGTGTGCACTTCCCTCCACCACAAAAACATAAGATATATACAAAGCTCATTTAATGTTACTTTTTACACAACTTTTATTTCTCATAGACTTTGTGACTAAAATAAGCTAATTTCAGTTACTTATCTGAAGCTACTTGCCAGACCTACAGAACTATTAGGTCACAAATAAAGAACCACTTAAAAAATGACAAGGAAAAAAAGATTGATATGAAAAGTGGGCTACATGATAATTTATTTATATTCTTCAGAAACTATTAATAATTTTGAGTCATAAAAAGCCTCAATTGTTTATCTTTGCTAGGAAAAATGTATCTACATTACTGTTTAGGTAAAGGATCCAAATAAACTGAAAGTATGAGAGACATACAGATTTGATATTCAGATATAAAAAACAGAAGTAAATGTACTAATACACTTACAACTTATGTGAGATCAGAATCCATCCCTATACATTTAACAAGAAAAAAGGAAAAAAAAAAAGTTCTTTGCTTTTGTGGTCTTTTCCAGCTTGAGGAGGTGACATATAGAGGTGACATAGACACATCATCTACCTATGTATTTTGTTTAACAGATTACAAAAAAACCCTGGGGTCCTTCAGGGCTATTTGAGACTCCTAAAAATTCAGATCAGATCTACAAGGTACCTAGACCAGAGGCAGATGGATTTTTGGAACAAGATTCAGTTGTCTAAATCAAAGCTTCTCAAGCTTGAGGCTGAGACACCCTATACAGGTTTAGCAGATATTGCTAACTTGCAGGAGATACACTCCTTTCTGGAGAGGTATCTGGAGGCCTGGTCAAAGGCCCTGGAACACCTCAAGCCATGCTAAATACCTGCTGAATCCTGCCTTAGATGTCCTATTTCCCAATCCCGATAAAAGACTTCCTTCATAAGTAACTGCCTAACCCTACCCAGCTGAAATAGTCAGGCTATCAACATTTGCTCAGACTTTACTGAATATCAAGGAGGTAAATCAGATATCAATAAATACTATAAATCAAAATATAAATAATAAATCAATAAATATCAAATAAATATTGATAGGAATATCAAGTGAGGTAAAACTGTAACTAAATCTTTCAAAAACCCACGCCTGTATGAGTACTCAAAGCACCTATTTCCAACAGGATTTGCATCCCTTCCTGCCCCTCAAGTGTATCCATAGCCACTTTATCTGTAAAGCACAGCTAGGTGCACTTGAGGGGAAGGAGCTGCTGGGCACAAGGTTTCCATTATGGTGACCTGTCCCCATCCAAAACCAGTGAGTCTTGCTCAAAGAGCAGTACATCTTCAGGAGAGGACTCCAAGGACTCCAACATCTGGATCTTCAGCAGAAAGAAATTTCTGCTTGGCCTAGGCACCTGTGTTCCAGAGAGGAAAGGAGTTCAGACATATCCTCTGCATAGTACTTCCTACAAGCTGGCCCCAGGAGCCTCCCTTTCTTCGGACTCCATCCTTGCAGCATACAAATTACTTGACGCTAAACTTTAGAATTTATTCCCAAGGAAAGAGAACTTGAAAATTGGGTGTTGCAGTGCTGATGTTTGGCTTATCTCTGTGCTAAAGCGTTAAAATTGACCTGTAACCCACCAGGGATTACAGAATATTATTCATTATTCATACAGAATAGAGAATTCTATATAATACAGAGAATTCTATATTCATAAATCATTCTTTTGATTAGCATGATCTTAAGTACCAGAGGCTACAGGACTTAAAATTAACAATAATTCACTTTGTATGACTGTAAATTTGGCTGATGCTCCCAGGATTGAAACAGGGACCAGAGGAAAAAGTGTGAATTTTGCAGAAAACAGTCAAAGAAATTTGGCTAGGTATCTAAGACCATGACAGACTCATCATACATGGGACCACTTCTCTAGCATTCTGACAACAACCTTTCTCAGTCAAGGACAACAGCTATCTAGTAACTGGTAGTCATAATTATTCATGGTGGTTCCCTCTCACTGCCTGAAGACTATTTTATTTTTCATGAGTTTTATTGTCTATATTAGCTGGCCTATTCTACCACTGCTTTGTATACACTGTGTCCTGTTTCCATTGATGTTCAGTCTTGCACTTTCATGGCTTCAGTGCATTTTCATCTGCTATTCTTTAAAAGCCATTACGAACAGATGGTATCCCTGTATGAATGTTCATTCAATCTGCCATGATGGTGTCTGCTTAGTACTGGAAAAATTGTTTTGCTAGCAAAGATTTTGATTTGACATTGGCAGTCACATTAATTTGGGTGCCAAGCTTTCACAATGCATTTTGTTAATGCCTTGTATCAAGCAGCTTTTTTCAATATTGCTAAATAGTTCTGCATTTCAGGGATTACACATACCCCTTAAAATTTAGCCTATCAGTCAGGATTTCCTATTGGTCTACCCTACATACAGTGATGATGAAATTAATTTTCTAGGATGCTGAGAATTATATGTTGACAAACTCAAAAATAGACAAGATGAAGATTTTGCTTTCTGTCGGCGATTTAGCTCCTTTGGAACCTAAGAATCAGAATAATTATGATAATTTTTCCAAAGCTGAATAATGCATGTAACTCTAAACAAAAGGATTACACCACCCAGTACACACAAACTAAATTCACCTTCCCATATTTCAGTAAACTATCTGAGACATCTTCCAAGTTGGTAAGGCCTGAGTCACTAAAAGCTGAATTTGTTTATAAATCATGGATAGGTGCAAGAAACAAATACTTGTTTGGCCTGCATTCCAACAACTACAGGTTTCTATTGGTTGGCTCTGGGCACTCACAGGTAACTACAACAGAGGCTCAGGGACCTGGAGTTTAGTCCTGCTGATTCTGGCTCTGTTCTGTTTTTGGCGGGGGGGGGTGTTTGTTTTTTTCTTTTAAATATGGTTATAAAAACATTTAAAAAATAGAAATAACTGCAGTGAACCTAGCCAAATATTGCTTCACTCAGTCTTTTATTAAAATTAGCCTTCTGTATTTGCATACTGTGAGCAGTACAGTGATGCAGAGAATCTTGTCTATATAACACAACACATAAGCATAGGTATGCAGATAATGATATCATGCACTTTTTAAAATTAAAATTTACATGAATTTTATACAACTGAAGTGAATATTGTCCACAATTCCAAACCTGTGCTTTATCGGTGCTGGTCTGCTGAAGACTCCTTGGCAAAAACATAACATTAAATGATTTTCAAAAGAGCAATCTTGATTGTTGCAGTAATTTCATTTATTCTAGTTAGGGAAATTTAAAAGCTTGGAAAAGCCAGAGACCTTCTGAGTCATATTTTCTCCACCCCCCTCCCCGCCATTTTCATTCAAGAACATGGCCTTCATTGACTAGTAATTAAAAAAGAGAGAAATAGACAACCTGAGATCTTAAAGTGCTGATACTTGTTTGCAGTAAATACTGCTAAACTCTGGTAACCTTGCCATATTTACTTTTTCAGAGACTTTTAAGACCTTCCATTCCATGGAAAATTACAAATTTTCCAGGTTTTTTAGAGGGACAGATCAGACATGAAGGTTAGGAAGAGTGAAACCCATGAGATTAATTAAAAAAACTCCATGAAAAAAAAGAAAAATTTCATTTCTAAGACACAGTGATGTTACTGAAGTCAGTAAGGAAACCATTATCATGCTACTCAATAAATCCATTATAAGCTCACAACCTAAATAGTGTGGGTGGTTCTACCCCTCTTGCTTCCTTTAGTGAAGTATCAGAACTGAAAAAACTCCAGAGAACAGGAAAGGATGATCAAATTTATGGAAGAGCTCCCACACAAGAAAAAACTAAATAGATCAGACTCAGATCTGGAAAATGATCCAGCCACAATTATTTAAGCTTCTGGATAATTCTCTGATGTAATGAAAAAATATACTGACATATACTGGGCAAAGAGGTGCAGCTACTGACAGAGCAGTCTTCTGAAACTTTCAAAATATATTGCAGTCTAGTTACATTTGGTAACAGAAAATGAGATAAGCACATCTAAATTTGGATCACATCTAATTTTGGTACTAGCAGAGTTATAATTATCTCATTTCTATAATAACACAGATTTAAGAAGCAATTACCTTTAGATTGATAAGAAGAGGCTGCCCAAGGAGGTGGTGGAGTCACCATCACTGTAAGTAGTCAAAAAACATGTAGATGTGGTGCTTCAGGACACGGTTTAGTGGGCATGGTGGTGTTGGGTTGATGGTTGGACTTGATGTTTTACAAAATAAATAGAAATATTGTAATGCAGGGGAATAACAGAGATGAACAAAACAGATGTCTTGAGTCAGATCCTCTGTTTGAATAAATCAACACATTTAATAAAGCCAAGAAGTAATTTGTACCATTTAATAACATCTGCATATGAAAGGTATTTGTCCATGAAGCTTCTGAATTCCAACAGGTACAGAGGGCTAAGCAAAGAGACATCCAAGAGAGTACTGACCAACGTACTTCAAGGCAGCATAGCCTCTGCCCCATACACCTCAGCATGCAGCTTGAGCTCATTACCATTCCCATGGCACTGCTTCTGAGATCTCTGGTTCTACCTTTGAAAGGTTGTACTTACAGCAGACCAACGCAGCACTTCTCCTGGAGGTAGACCCAGGACTTCTAATACAATGTTGTATCTTAATGAACAGACTTGAGCATCTGGGTGGTTTGACCCTGTCCTGGTTTCAGCCAGGATAGAGTTGGTTTTCTTCACAGAAGCTAGTGTGAGGCTATATTTTGGATTTGGGATGAGAAAATGTTGATAACGTGCTGATGTTTTGAGTTGTTGCTAAGCAGTCAAGGACAGTCCAGCTTCTCGTGCTGGCCTGCTAACAAGAAGGCTGAGGGTGCACAGGAAGCTGGGAGGGGACACAGTCAGGACGGCTGACCCAGGCTGGACAAAGAGATATTCCCTACCATAGAATGTCATGCCCAGTACATAAACTGGAGTTAGCCGGGGGGCGGGAATCGCTGCTCAGGGACAGGCTATGGATCACCGGGCGGTGAGCAATTGCTGTATTGGGCATCACTTGTTCTGGTACATTCCTTTGTCCATTATTGCTGTTATCATTGTTGTTTCCTTCTCTCTTGCTGTCCTATTAAACTGTTTTTATCTCAACCCATGAGTTTTCTCCCAATTCTCTCCCCCATCCCACTGGGGGAGAGGGACTGAGTGAGCAGCTGTGTGGTGCTTAGTTGCCGGCTGGGGCTAAACCATGACAGACCCTTATGAGAGAATTTTCAGGACTTTTGCAGTTACATATAAAATTAACTTCTTTTGAAGATTTGAGTGCTTTCAGCTCTCCTGTGGACCCCTTCTCCTTTGCCTATAAACAAACGGACAGAAAAGAAAGGACCAAACATTCTTGTTTGGATCTGGAAGATCTCTCTGTGGTTCTGGTTTTTTATCCATTTGTGGCAACCTTCATGGTTCACTTGTGAGTAAAACTCACATTGGTAAGTTTCTGTTGTGAAATGCTGCAGTATTCTTTCTGGAAATAAAATCATTACTTTAAAAAAAATCCATCATTGTAATGTAAAATACAATGTCATTGGTTCTCACTTAAAGAGTCTACAGATGTTCCAGACTACCAATGTCATAAATGTTTGTATGTTCTTCAAACAGAGAAACTATAGGAAAAGAATACAGTACATACTTTTCATCAACCATACCATTTTGTGTGACAGTTTGTGTATTTATTTTAACAGTCAAATTACGATACCTGTCAAAACATATCACCTTCTTTCTATCACCATATCCCAGGCTAAATCTTCACATTCTCACTTGGATGTCATGACTGCTTCAGCATTTTGTATTGCATATTTCTCAAGTCCAGAGCAATCTCTTAAGTAATTTATTCCATAACTAATAAAGTAACAAGAAACAAAGTACCTGCCATTGTCATTAATTTCCACATCAACTATTCGGTGACACTATGACTATGGCAGGAAATGGTCTGTTTGCCTGTGATTAAATGCCATAAATATACCTGTACCTGTCATAAATGAAAAGGACAAGATTTAAAGAGTGTAAGGGGGCAAAGTACCACTTAATTAAATGTGAAGTTTAAGTCCTCTTTCCAAAATTTGACAGAAGAATATGGAAGCCTATGTCTCATTTAACCTAATAAAAATCCTCTTCCAAAAATTCTGATTCGTGAGAACTGTTTGTCTTTTGTCATTGGCTCTAAATGCAAAGTGGGTGCCTAACTGCACTCTTCAACGTTGAAAACTACTCTTTCACCTGCTAGTAGGTTTGCCATACTTCTTGGAGGACTTCAGATGTGAGTTTCACAGTGAAAAACAGAATACAGTTTATTATCAATATAGCTGATGTGGAAAAATAATAAAAATATAAATGTCAAAAAAATGCTTAAAAAATAATCCTTTCTCAAGATCAGAGATGGTCACGAACTGTGTGAAAAGAAACAGTTTACTGGACTTTTTTTTTAATTACCCAAAACCAAAGTAATCAGAGAAAAAATAAATCTCAATCAACAATGTACTTATATAGCATTAGCTTGGTCTGTGCTTTGGAGTCCACAGCTGTGGTGTCACCTATCCCAGGTTTGGGAACTCCAGAGAAATCTTATTCCAGCCTGTCTCCGGGTTGGAAACTTGACAGTTTGGGAATACAACTTTACATGAGGATATGCTCACTTGAGTATCTGTTCATGAGAATACAGTTTAGAAGTCCTAGCATAAATTTTTAGTGTTCACTTCTCAGAGGAAATTTGTCTTCACGGTACATGAATAATCCCCTTAGTAACTAACAACAGAATGATAAGGTCTATTCTGACCTTAGACAGTATACACAAATTGCCAACAGCAAAGGTAGCTGATCTGTCTGACTTGGAAATGTAGTAAATAAGGAGCACTCAGACAGGTATCATGCCTCCATGTATGGCTTGTCCCTTGAATGGCAAAAATTCAAGTGAACACTGACTAAAATGCTGTTTGTAAAGAGGTTTAAATTTGCAAGCTGTTTCCTGTTTGAATCTGTTTCCTGTTTGAATCTTTCATGTTCAAAGCAGCAAGAGTTTATGCACCTTCTAACCAAGCCAACTTTCAAAAAATACTGTTTACCTCTAATAATATGCAGAACCACCCCCAAAAAACCAATAATTTGGCAAACCATTGAGGTGACATGGCAAGCCAGGCAAAAACTCAGGAAGAGAATATTACAGGCATCAATTCTCATCAGTGCTGCTATTAATCCCAGATGCTAGTCCAAGACATAGGGAGTAACATTTCCATGGTGTACAGTCTAAGAGCTCTGATGCTCAAGAGCCTGAATCACATGAAAAACTCTTAGGACGCAAAATGTTGATCTTCCCTTCACAGATTGTGTCTGCACACCCTCCCACTAGTCACTCTGATAAAAAGTATTATTTTATTTCACATACGCAAGGAATTTAATGCAAACTCGCCTTCTCCAAGTGATATAGAGACATAACTATCTGCTTTTAAACACTTAGATATTGAGATTTGTCAGGGAGTGACTTGCTAAACAAAGGAAGTGATAACAGGAACTACAATGATAGTCTTATCACAGAACCAGGTAGAACTTGTTAACAACTGTTGAAATCATCAAGTAAGAAGAGAGCATGTGTAAATGACTGAAGTTCATCTAAAAGACAAAAGAAGAAGGTAAGACCCCAGAAGAAATAAATGACCACAAGAGACAGATCATTGATAACATAAACTACTGACGCAAAAGTTTGGAACTTCTCCGCCTCACTTCATATGTATGTTTTGTATTGCGTAATCATATGAATATGTATGCTTTTGTGTAATAAATATTTGCCTGCTCACCGAAACAGTGTGCAAGTTAGGAGGAGCGATCCCCCTTGCACCCGGCGCTGTAATAAACATACCTGCTTTATAACTCTTTTGAGTTGTGAAGTTTGTTTCCACACGTCACAAGACCTCAGCATCACTTTCTGGTAATAGACCAGTGGCTTAAAGAATCTTCAGTGTCCCTACACACCAAACCCTTGGCCCTGAAAGGTAAACTTGGAGGTAAAACCTGAAATTAGTTCTCATCACAGATAGCTTCTGGATTTTTCCAGAAAAATTTTTCACAGCCCTAAGCAGTCCACTTATTCTATAGATGACGAATTAATGATGCCTTTCACAAAGAAATATTGAGATATTTGAAAATGTTCAATTGTAACACAGGGTATTTTAGAAATTTACTCTGGCAATTCTCTCACAGCCTTATTAATAATTAACTTTCATTATAAGACAAAGCTTCTCCATTTAATAGTACAGTCACCCACCACTGAAAGGTAATTTTCAGCCCAATGATATTGTAATAGATAAGTTACTAATTAATATCTGGACATCCTTCATTTTTACGATACACTACAAAAAAAGACAAAGGACTAGAAAGAATGCAGTAATTTGGAGAACAAGACTACACTGGCAAAAGACTGTATTAGGTGGTAGTATTTTTCTCTTCATGAAGCTACTACCGTTAAACTCTAAACAGTGCGATGTAATTCCAAAATTGCTTTCTTAGTATCTCCATGTGCTGACACACTTATCATTCTTAAGATCTTCCTTTGTTCCACTGTCCAATCCTTGCTTGTCTTTCTGGTATCTCTTCCCTTTGTTTCTGCTGATCAAGGTACTTGTGAAGGAGTTTCATGAACTACTGTGGAAATTAATAAACTTATCAAATTTAAATCCACAGGAATCACTAGAACACTTAAAATGAATTCCAGAACATTACAAGCTAACTACCTCTGCATTTAGACTTATTGCTTAACTTTGGATAGGGATATCTTCAGGAAAGGCATTCAATTTTGTCTTCCATACCACAAGGAATGAAGAAAACATTTTGTCCTTTGTTAGTTTGTTCCAAATGTTTATCACCCTCAAAGCTATTTAAAAAGCTTTTTAATTCAAATTTCCCATTTCAATGCACCTTTCCTTGGAGAATTAAAGAGTCCTTTAGAGCTAAGCATTTTTTTCATCATGTTTCTTTTGCACTGTAATAAAGCTTCATTTTAATCCACTTTCTGATAAGCTTAAGAAATGGAGATCTTAAAATCTCTTGGATGCAAGTTCTTACTTTTCAAGTATTTTTTGTGGCTTTTTACTTACAATCAAGTCCTCAACAAGTGGGAACATCAGAAGAAAAAAAGCTAAACTTTTCTCTCCAAATAACTTTGGATTTACTTCCCCTTCCCCTGTTTACCTATACAAGAATTACATTGGCTTCATTCTAGCACATCATCCTACAATTTAACTCACAATGAATTCCTTGCATACTATGACCATGAAATACTTTGTAGATTCATCAGTTTTCAGAATAATCTCTTCTATACCATGGAGTATTCCTGCATTTTTACATCCTAGGCACAGATCTAAAAGACTTTTTGAATGGGCTCTCCTCTGCATACAACTCAGAAAACTGTGTCACTGTACTGTAACCAATATAATGTTGATTCTTACCATTGCTAAATGACAAATTTAATAAGCAGTCTTTGCACACTTACTTCAAAAATCGATGAAAATAAAAATCCAAAACTGATGAAAATAAAAACACAGGGCTTCATATGAATGCCTTCAGAAACTCACCAGAAATACGTGCAATTACTAATCTTCTTTGAACCACTCTTTACACCAAAAGAATTTATTTACACACTTTGAAATCCTCTTAGGAAATTCTTCACTGACTCTTAACTATGTTATAGAATTCTTAGTCATATTTATGAAAACAATTATTGCATTTCCAAACTTATATGTTAACTATATTTATTTCACAATTTAAAAAAAAATTAAGCCCATTTTTAGAACATGACTTACGTTCATAAAGCTTCCCAGAGTCAGTCAATTGGAAAACAAACCTACAAAAGTAAAAGTTGCAGAGGAAGCAGAGTTTCTAGTTGGTTTTGCAATCTTGGACCAGGCAATAAGTTAGAGCAATAAGGAAGTAGAAAGCTCTGGGTAGGAAGAAAAGGCAAAAACCACCAAATCATGATTCAGATCTGTTTTTCAGTACTCTGAGTCCCATAACTAGGAAGAATCAAAGTTGCACTTTATCACGGTGATTTAAAAGAGCCTGTTAATAAACTTAATATTACACCAATGCGTAAGTGATTTGTTGAATAAACATGGGAGGTCATTTATTTCAATAGGCCATGCATGTAGTAAGTTCCTATTCGGGAACAGTAAGGTACCTTGCTTAGAAAGAAATAACTTTCCAAAACCAAGAATAAACCCTCTATATTCTTAATTTCTTTCTAGTAATTATTTGAATGTTTCTGAGTGCATTCATTTAATAACATTTGATTTTTGAATATTTGGTTTCCAGAGTTATTAAATTATAACACAAAATGGCTCATATCTCTTATTAAATACAACTTTATAATGGATTACATCAAAAAGAATACTTTACAATCACTGTGATATTCAGAAATAAATAAGTATGAAAACAATTATTTCCCTCTAGAGTGGATAACACTTCCAGTTTAACAGTCACTAGCAAAGTAAATTGTGAAGTTTATTAAGATTATGGCTTTACAGGCTTTAATTTATTGAGACAAAGCCTCATTTATGCAGAAACATTAGGACATAATACTGACTCATTTTATATCAAATATTCTTCCTGGAAGAAATTTTGCACATAATTGCTTCAAATAAATGAGCTGTTTATAGTCAATGAACTGACTCCCTTTAATCTGTTTCTGAAACAATACATACTTATGGAAAAATAGAGTAAGTTTTTTCAAACTGAAAAATAACTTTATAGTGAAACAGGTCAAGTAGCTGGTATTTCTAAAGAAATCTTTTACCTGACTAAACATGTCCCTAAATAATTTAAACAATCTTGGTTATAACTACATAATGGTTAGGTCTCAAATTGCTAACTCCTCTCTCAGATTCTTGTCTAGACAACATTTTTTGTCATATCAAATTCTCAAATTGTTGAGAAGCTTTTCTTTTTTAATCCTTTTTCACTGGACTGGACCAGACCTCCTGTTGGTAGCAGTGCGGTGTTCAAATCCACACCTAAATGAAAGACCAACCACTGAATCCAGTGAATGTGATCACAATCTGCAACGTCCAAGTATCTGATCCTGTTTATTTAAATTAGGGGAATCTTGAATAAATCTTGCAGTGTAGATACATGATCTAAGCTCCCTTCACAGTCTAGTCAGCCCTGCTAAGAGTTCTGCTTAATCAGCGGTCAGATGAAGCTACATGCCTTCTGTGATAAACTGACTACGTGGTTTCTGAGTCAGGATTTTCCAGGTTCCTGGATAATCTCATCATGCTTACGCATTGCACTACTGCTCGGCATGGAAGTGGAGTTCCCTGTGTAGAGGAAACAGAAGAGTATCAAAAAAATTGCTAGTGGACCATTGCCTCATTGCTTTAACAGTAAGGTACTTTATTCTCACAATAACATTTTAAATGTATTAAGTAGTCTTCAGTGCTCAGTGATCCCCAAGAAAATAAATTAATTTTTATGTTCCTGTGTTTCAATTTATGCCCATTGCCTCTTGACCTGCCATTGGACACCACTGAAAAGAGTCTGCTCCATTTTCTTTACACCCTGCCTTCAGATATTTCCACATATTCGCAAGATCCCCCTGAGCCTTTCTTTCTCCAGGATAAACAGTTGCAGATCTCTCAGCCTTTCCTCATATGTGAGATGTTCCCATACCTTAATCATCTTTGCCTAATATCCTAAGAAAACAGAAATCTTCCCCCTAGCTGGGGGGCAGATTAAGCGCCTGCCTGGGCTGAGATTTGGCTGCTTAAGTGTTCCAATTGCTACCTTCCTAAACAGGCAGTCCAGTATAGGGCAAGCTGGTATCTTATGACTGTGGCAAATTATTCTCTAATCACCTGAAGATTTATAATAGCAAACAGGGTGAAATATGTCACATCGAGTTCAACTAGTAGGACTCTGCTAATCTTCAGTGTACAACTCCATGAACTAAACTCACTTCTGTATCTATTGACTGTCTCAGATGGCAGATGTGTTCCTAATATACTAGCACTCTGGAGGATTTTTTTGTATTATCATGTTAATCCAGTAAATGGGTAATATATGTGATTTACATAAAGACTACCAATGTAATTCTAAGAGCTCTGTAAAACTAGCTTTCATTCTCAAGGGTTTGCTTGGTTTGGGGGTTGTTTTTTTTTTCCTTTTTTTAATTTAAGAAAACTCAAATAAATGCATTTTACTAGGAATGAGAACATTTTCAAACCTAGAAAGCAACAGCATTTCATAAAATCATAAAATGGTTTGGGTTGGGGCATTTTAAGGTAAACTAGTTCAATCCTCCTGCAATGGGCAGAGATATCTTCAACTAGACCAGGTTGCTCAGAGCCCCATTCAACCTGACCTTGGATGTTGCCAGGGATGGGGCATCTACCAACTGGTGCCAGTGCCTCACCACCCTCATTGTGAACAATTTCTTCCTTATACTTAGTCTAAATCTACCTTCCTCCAGTTGAAAACCATTACCTCTTGTCCTATTGCTACACGCCCTGCTAAAAAGTCTGTCCCCATCTTTCTTGTACATCCCCTTTAAGTACTGGCAGGCTGCAATAAGGTCTCCCTGGAGCCTTCTCTTCTCCAGAATGAACAACCTCAACATGTCTTCACAGGAGAGGTGCTCCAGTCGTCTGATCTTTTCTGTGGCCTCCTCTGAGTCCGTTCCAACATGTCCACGTCTTTCCCGTGCTGAGGGATTGTATGGGATCACACGACTAGACTGGTTTTGGAGCACAGGGGTGAGATTCAGGGAGTTGTGAATCGACTCAGCTTCGTCTCTCCCTGGCAGATCCTTATCTATGCAGAGATGACTTGGGGGGGAGCTGTAGACACTGCTCAGCCCGGGGTTGCCTGAACCCTGCATCGTGATAAGAACCAAAAACTGAACGGAGCCTTGAATGATCCCTTCACAAACAAATGCCTTGAGCACCATTTCACCACTTTTCAGTTACTTGGTGTGCTGATGGGCCATCACGCCATCAGAGATAAACATATAATCCACTCAGGCGAGTCCTGCCCCCACCCATAAATGAAAGCCGTAAGGCTTTGGGCGGGAAAAACCAGCGGGAAGAACCGGCCGGGGCGGGCTGGCCCCGCCCGCTGCAGCACGCCCCACCGCCACAGCAGGGAGAAGCTGTCTGTGGCTCGGCTGTAGAGAGAAGTTGCACAGGGTAAGAGTGGGGAAGCAATGGACGCTGTACAAGGTAACTTCCTAGGGATTAGGAGGCCTTGCCTGAGAGAGGGTAAAGTGATTAAGAAATATGCTTGTGATGCTCGGCATTCTTTGGGATTGTGATTGGTGCACTCTTTTAAGATATTAAGGTCTAGCGCACCTGTGGTTTAGAACTGCAATAGTGCATTCCTCCGTTGTATCCATAAAAACCTGCAACAGTGATGTATTGGACCTGTAAGTGAAGTTCAAATATGTTGTTATTGGACCTGTAAGTGAAGTTCAAATATCTAATTTGAACCTTACAGTGAAGTCTGTTTCTCACCATCACAGGGCTCCGGAGTTGGACACGGGACTCCAGAGTCAGTGGAGTAGAGGGGAAGAATCACCTCCCTAGACCAGCTGGCCACGTTCCTTTTGATGCAACCCAGGATAAGGTTGGTTTTCTGGGCTGCAAGCGCACATTGCTGGCTCACGTTGAGCTCCTCATCAACCAACATCCCCAAGTCCTTTTCAGCAGGGCTGCTCTCAATCGATTCTCCATTCAGCTTGTATTCGTGCTTCGGATTGCCCCATGTGCAGGACCTTGCACTTGGCCTTCAAAATACTATTTGCCCAAGAGCAGCAACTGTGTTAAAAAAAGAACATACATTGTCACTTCTTTAAGTAAAGTACAGGGAAATTCGTAGCACAGCCAGCATGCAGCAAAATAAATTGCATTCTTTAAGTGACAGGAATCTGTTTTATTTAAAAATGCAGCCTTAATTTCTTTCTTCTGTGTAAGGCTTCTTTTTTTCTGGACAGCTGATCAGTTATTATCCATGTCCTTTCTTACTGAGCCCAAATAATGATCATGTAAAGATAAGCATAGATTGCTAATGTATTTTTGTTTAGTATATTTGTTAATTTAAAAACATCTCGGCAAGAAACAGGGTGAGAAAAACTATGCTGGTCCAGCAGGTAGTAAAGATCAAAAGTAAAAGAAATCAAAGAGGATGTGAAACAGTTGCAGGCACTATTATATCAACTCACTTATGATGTGATAGTTGAGGTTTTAACTATCAGTTTCATTAGATGTTACTATTCCTCAGTGTAGACAGCTTTGAAGTGAAAACTCCCTTGATGTACGGCATTGGAAATAAGAGTTCACAGCTAAAAGAAAACACCTCCTCCCACATGACAAGCCTGTGCTTTTGGTTACATTTCTTCTTTATAAAGATGTAGTTTAAAAAAAAAAAATATATTAGTTTATCATTTGTGTGCTTGCTTCTAACTAGTTGGCAAAAAGTCTTAATCTCTTGTCCCTGTTTCACCATCACCCACTGAAGACTCCACAGGCAACTATTTTTAATACGGGGCATCATTTATTCTACACAGAAAAAGTAAAGCTTTTTTTCAAAAAAACCATGCTGTGCCTTTGTATTCCTCATATTCCTTTTACATAAGTTGTACACCTGAAATTCACTACCAATTAAACTAGTGCAATGGACTTGATAGGATTGTACCTCTTAGAGCAAGCAATTATATTTTGGTGACTCTCACATTCTGTTTCTAGGGAAGAAATATGCAACTTTTTATTTTCTACCATGGAAGTTTAAGGTACTAAATCTGGGAGTCCAGTCCCTCCTGTGGGCAACTAGGAGGCACAAATTAAGATCCTATTCTGAATCACTCCCTAGAGCAGTTTCTCTGTATGCACCAGGTATCACTGTTTTTATTCATTCATATAGGAAGACAGATCCTGCTGTCTGTGATGTAGAGAAGGAGGTGTTTAAAGTGTTCCCACAGTCCTGGCCTTTCAGGACACACCACAGATCCCCCATGACACATCAGGGAAAAGCAAACCTAAATGAATGTCAGCCAAAAATTGCCTTTTCCTGTACCTCATCTTCAGAAACACAGGGAGATCATTTCTAATGAAACTTGCCGTTTCTCATCTGTAAAATTAATCTGCAGGCAAAACTAAAAAGTCTTTTCCCATCTCTCTCCTACTGAGAAAATGTTAATAATTTTGGTTTAAATACAAATGGATGATTTTAAGCTCAATATCTTTCCTCTTTTCCATTTACAGTTCTCCATTAATATCACTATCTAGCTGTTTGATATGTTGCTACAGTTAATTTCAAACCCATCAATGTGCAGAACTTCTTTAAACTATTCATTCTTCTATGCTACAGGTTCCATTGCTCATCAGTGATTTTTCTTTAAGGTATCAGAGTATTTCTACCTTATTTGTTTCTACCAGCCAATTTCTATCACTTGTGAGGAAAGAATCTAGAAAAAATGAAATACGAAAAATACCAACACTGTTCAAAATCATAAACCATCTTTTGTTTGATTTCTCAGGTCACCTTATTTTGTGAATACATGGAATTAACTGCTACACCTGTATACAAAAATTTTTTTAGAGCACAAAATTCATATGACTAAGATGGGTAACTACACATTGTGTTTAAACAACTTCTGTCACATCAAGCTAGTGGCCTTTTTGTCTCCTGTTTCCTGTATCAGTTTTATTAACTTCGGATGTTTCCACCAATAGCTACATTTGCTGAAAATACTAAAACAATAGAAACAAGACATAAAAGTAGTTATCATATGGTAGAGAATATGCAGAATGAACTTAAATATCTTAGAGCATCTCTGCACTTCACATTTTGAACAGGAATCTAAAACAAGCATATGCCATCCTAGTCTACATACATATTAAGGTACTGCAACTCCTCAGTGAAATGCTATGTCCCTGCACTGTGAAATGTCTAACCCCAGTGCTTTTTCAAACTTCGTTAGCCATCAGTGTCTCACCAGAATCTCACAACAAACAGTGCTCAGACATGCACATAAATCATGATTCATATTTCAGCTAGACAATAGGACAACCCCATGTTTTGCATGTCTCATTGAAATGAGAGGCCTGTATATTCTTGTAGAGTTAAAACTTGCAGCGTGTTGGCATTTCTGCAGAACGACAGTCCTTACAGTGTCTTTCATCCACAATCTCCTTGACGTGAATGCAGTTGCTGCTGACCTTCAGAGCGATGCAAAACCCTGTTAATTATCTTCTCTGCATATCAGGATATGTCCAATGCTAGAAGGTATTTTTTTCACTGCTGTGAACTAACTCCAAAACAATGCAAAGCTCCATTTATTTGGCAATTACTTGGCTGTGGGAAAGGGATGTGGGAAAACATCCTTTGAGAGGTACAGAAGGTTTAAAGTAGGGAAATACTAAAGAACAAGCATATAAGTAACAGAAATTTAGCACAATTCTTTAATCCAAGGCTCTAGTTATATCAGATGTGCTTCTACCTTATTTCTAGCAGGTAATTTCCAGCTCACCTTACTTGTCTTCTTTAACACTTGTATTGGCAACAGTCTCCTTAATGTGCAGTTAAACACAGGTGGAAGACCTCCAGCCTCAGATCTAAGATTTTGAGATATAACATATAAATAAACCTTCCAGTACCATAAAGCAGAGCTGTGAAAACTTGTTTTAATACATATAGTGCTATTTTATGTATTTAGTTTGAAAAGCAATGCTACTCCAAATAAGGATGCAGGAAACAACATGATAGTACATTGAAGTAACAAGTTTTTCCATACACAATTTAGCTCTGTATTTATGACCAATGACACCAACATCAACTTTCTCAGCATCCATCAGTAAGAAGATTATGATTCATATATTTAAAAATCAAGTTTTAAAATAAGATACTTTCAGTTTTTCTTTGTAAGAACATTTATTATCAAAAGAATGACTCAATGTCTCCAAAATCAATCCAAAAATATATCAGAGTACACTATCTAAATACACAAAACTTAGATGAGAGGAGTTATTTGTCCGCAAACAAAGCCATAATGAAATGTTTTCTTCTGGGCATACCAAACCCTTTCATTTAAATAAAAAACCAAAACATTGTGTCTTTACATAAAATTGTATTAGGCTCCTATATAGGGCTCCCTTTACAAATCCCAGGTAATAAGATTTCCATTTGCTTTTATTGTTATGTTGCTTAAAAACATGCACTTCATTTTCCTCTAGAAAAGAACTTCATAAATTAAGACAAATGTGCTTATGTTAAGGACTTTTTATCTATGATTCATAGTAAGGAAAACAGTCAACTAGCTCACTGCTTACGTGGCATATTAGTTACTAGGAAAGAAAGGAGAACTATGAAAGGAAAAGAAAAGAAATCAGTTTGCAATCTATTACAGAAGACATATGACACTTATGAAACTTTATCACCTCAATTTCAAAAATGTATCTGAACAAACAATTTCTAATGAAACTACGTACCAAGCCACAAAACCAAACAGCATGGGAGTAGTTAGAAGTGAAAGTTTGTTATATGAAATGGAATGTCATCAAAACACTTGAAGGGTTCTCAGTCTCCCTTCTCTTTCTCTCACTAGTACCACCCTGGGTGACAATCAGGGGTTTATTTCCTGGGAGATTTTCTTGCTATTAAGAAGGAGGAATTTAGGAATTTTTTGGGTTTTTTTAAGAGGGCTGAGCATTAACACCAGCAAATCTAAGAGGTGTTACAGGGAAGCTCATATCCTGGGAGAGAAGCTTACTTAAGAACAACCAACAGCTGTCAAGCACATAACCAGGTTACAAGAATACTATTTCAGCTGCAGAAATGTCTGCAATATTTCTACTCAAAATAATTTTCCAAATGTGATATATCTGGTCATGTATGTTCAAAAATAAATTGTAGCAATATGTAAAAATTCAGCACAAATCAGAAGACCTAGCTCTCTGAGTTGGAAAACTTAAGGTATGCATTTATAGCATGAATACAATACATATTTTATAACTTTTTAAAATATTTCTCTTAAAATATGAGAAGCAATCAGTTTAGTCTTATTGTCGTGGAGCCCTTCCACATTCTCATTCAGTAAAGAGTACCTTAAATATGGCCTATTCTGCAGATACAATCATGATGTCATGGTGGTCTCATTTGCACTTGTGGTTAATTCTGGTGGATTGAGAATGTATCCATTACACTGATGTTAATTTATTCTTCCCATTTGGTTGGATCATAGATCAGCATCACTGGTGTCCTGCCAAAGAGCAGAATAGCAACAATATCTGGTGACAAAAGAGATTTAAAATAATTGGTGGAAATATACCAGCTCCAAAATGACTGAAGGGCTGGCTCCTGTTCCGTTGTCAAATGAAGTGTTATCTTGATTATAGGGTTTGGGCTTTTCTCTGAGCATAGTATGATTTTTTTTTCTTCACCTTTTTCTGTATAGCTACTGAATCCCAACTGTTACAGGATTACTTCTTCATATCTTAATACTCCAGGCAACACAGTCATAGAGAAGCTGCCACTTGAGAAAAAAGAATATGGAAAGTATGATTTCCAGAGGCAAACAACATAATGAGCTCCAATTCTGTAAGTAATACAGAGAATGCTCCCATGAACTGAGAACACTGGTGGTCTCTTTTCTGTATGCATCATTTCAGTTTATATAATTGCTAAATTTTTAAATTAAAATCAGCCCTTAACAAGACTAAAGACGTGTAAAAAGATTGTAGACTGTAGTGTTTCATGAATCAAATAGGACACTGTACTGATCCAGGTATTTAATTCCAACTTCCCCCGCCTCAGTCTGTTAGACCAGTTTTGTATCACTGCCATCTTGCTAGAATCTACAGACACACTCAAGATTCCCACCAAGGTGCATAGCACAACAGAGTATATGGAAGGGGGGAATTTTCAAAATGGTAATACATTAATGTAAGGATTTAAAACACAGACCTTCTGTGCTTACTTATGCATATTTTCCTGCAACTTAGACTGGAAGGAATTCATAGAGGAAATATGTATGCCATTCACTCCATTTTGTTTCCTCTATGAAAAATACTACTTCCCGTTATCAAGACTAGCAGAGCTGTGTGATTTCAAAGATACTCCTAGTGTTTCTTTTTACTTAATCCGGAGGTAGAATATTGCATATCCTTCAGGATGGAATTTCTCCAGCAGTAACTCAAAATCATTCTTAGGAGGGCAAAATACATTGTTACAAGCAAATTATTTCAGTTCTAACCTGTATTAATGTCATAAAAACCCCTGAATAACTAATCTGCCCTATGTGCTAAAGCAATTTCATTGGGGATGGGGTGGGAAGAAGTGGGCAGGAAGGACTGATATTAGCAAATGAGATATCATTACAGAAGGACTAAAGGGAGTTCCAGTCACAGGGAGTTAGTCAAAATCATGAATGAAAGCAGTAATACAAAATACATTCTATTATTTTTTTCCATAAATCATGGACATTCACTGGAACTACAAATCCCGAACAGCATTACCACAGGACATCACGTGTAACATGCCAAACCAACTTTGTGTAAATTAAGAACAAAACAACTTTTACTTCCTGCTTAAAAATGGAAAAAGTACAAGAAAAATTGGTCCCATAAGACCAGATAGAACCACCATAATTGTATTATTAGGACAATAGCATAATACAAACAATAGAGATTTATAGATGAACTATAAGCTCGGCTTTAGAAAGAGCACACTGGCTTAACGATTCTGGGTGACACAGAACTCTGATAAATTGCTCATACAGTCACTGTTAAAGATTTTGGCCCTATTTCCTAGTTAAATTTGTCCAGCCTTTGAATCTTTAATTGCTTCTAGCTGCTAGCTTAAATCGGTAATGCGTTGCACTGTCTTCTCGCAAAATGATATATTTTTAATATGTCCATAGGCACAAAGAAAGCAAATTATTTTACCTGAGGGACAGTAGGCTCTGTGTTCCACTGCCAGAATTGGAAGCAGTTATGCACACTTATGAAATACATTTTTCCTGTTTCTCCCTTCTTGGGGGTAAAAAAACAAGTTAATAAAAAATGTCAGCTTCCACCGCCTGCAAAAATTTCTGTTTCAAACTTCAATTCATGTTGGCTTTTCAATTCTACAAGTCAGGATTCCCTATCATGCAGGGTTAAGCACTGTCCAGGTACATCACACTGCATTGTAGAATGTAACCCAAAGTCAAGAAATGCAAAGTAAATGTCATGTCATACCACTAACTTCAAAAGCTATAGTTTCTTTCAAGTGGGAAGTCCAGACTATGGACTTAACAGCCTGATTCATAAAATCAGGCATGCTTAATACCTTTAGCACCTGAAAATCCCATAAGAATACAATCTCTCTAAGGAAATAGTCTTAGTCTTCATTATAATGCCTAACAAGCACTATGCAGTCACACTTATTTGCATTCCTCGTCCTCTTCTCCTTCCATACATATGCCACAGCTCACGTTAAAGCATTAGAAGGGAGATCTGGTAAATAGGTCATCCCATGCCTTAGCTTATAAGGGACAGGCATCCTCAGGGACCAGCCTACAGGTATGGACAAGTACCAAATACAGTAGCAGGAAGTTTTGTGGAGTTGACCTTGGGGAATCTAGCCTCACTGGCAAGTATTCCTTGTTTCAACGCAGAACAACATCCACTACCTCCACAAACCAGGTTAGTATCTGACCATCTAATCTTTATTTATACAAATCTCACATTAAACATAGAAATGGAAGATAAAAACACACAGCTACACTAAGTTTTTTCACAAACCTGTTAAAACTCCCTCTCCAACAACACCCAAGGGTACTGTGGTTCCTTCCACTTCTGGTTATGCAACATTTTCTGTGATCTAATAGAAGAGAAAAGGAACACTAAACTTCAGAAGGTGATCAGGTTCAATCCTTATCTTAAAATCTTATTCTCACAGCTTCTTATAAGTCATTAAAAAAAATACTAAGTTGTCTTCACAGTGTCTGTGCACTGTCTGCAGTGCAGAATATTACCGTGTGGAAATATACTGTGCTAGGTCCTACATTGTATTTGGACTCAAACCTGAAATGACTTTAAGATGACTGCATTACAGCCCATTCAGTACATCTTTTGCCAGAGAATTAAGCCTTATTCCCAGATTCAAGTCTCCAAGTAGAATTTGTGGTTTATTTGCTTAATACTAAAATGAATAAAATAATCTGTCTTCAGGCTGAGATTTATTAAAACAGAAAATAAAGAGGTTTTCTATGGAACATCTTTTACAAGTTATCTCTAATAAAACCAAACATATATCCAGTCTAACTTAAAACATACCAAGTAGGACTCGGTCAGACTATGGTTAAACCATAGCAAAACAACTTAGACACATGAAAATTAAAGAATTGAGGAAATACTGCTAAATACCTGTCCTGGTTTCAGCCAGGATAGAGCTGGTTTTCTTCACAGAAGCTAGTGTGAGACTGTGTTTTGGATTTGGGATGAGAAATTTTTGATAATGTGCTGATGTTTTGGGTTGTTGCTGAGCAGTCAAGGACAGTCCAGCTTCTTGTGCTGGCCTGCCAGCGAGCAGGCTGGGGGTGCACGGGGAGCTGGGAGGGGACACAGCCGGGACAGCTGACCCAGACTGGCCAAAGAGATATTCCCTACCATACGACGTCATGCCCAGTACATAAACTGGAGCTGGCCGGGGGGCGGAAATCGCTGCTCGGGGACGGGCTGTTGATCGCCAGGTGGTGAGCAATTGCTGTATTGGGCATCACTTGTTCTTGTACATTCCTTTGTTGGTATTATCATTGTTGTTCCCTTCTTTCTTTCTGTCCTATTAAACCGTGTTTATCTCAACCCACGAGGTTTTTTTTCCCAATTCTCTTCCCTGTCCCACTGCGGGAGGGGGAGTGAGCGAGCGGCTGCGTGGTGCTTAGTTGTCGGCTGGGGCTAAACCATGACAATACCCCTCTGCAATAAAGTGTGGCCAGAACTCATTCATAGGCTATGTACCTATTCTGACCTCCACAGAGGAAAATCTGATGTACATGAGGTCAATAAAGGCCTTCACTCAAGTAAAACTTAATTTTACAGATGCAAGAGGAAAGAGTGGACTGCTAGAGAAAGAATTACATATTCTTTTAGTTAAAAAAGAAATTAGTGATTTGGAACATTATGTTCCAAAACCCACTTTTTTTCACCTTTAACTTCAGTTGAAATGCACTGTGTGTCCTCCCTTCATACTTGGAAGGCACCCCAAGTGCTTTCAAGTTCATCAGCCTAATAAGGAAGTCCATATAACTCAGGCAACTGCTGCATACTTAGCAGCTCTTAAAAAGGAACCTAAAGGAATGGTTATTCAGAAACAAATATAAATTGACTTACTAACTCTGCTGCTGACATGACTCATTGGACTTTGAGCACAAGATTTAAATATAACATGTAAAGATATTACAGAAGTCTTTGTTTTGATTCACTGCAACAATGAACATGATATATCTACAACAAAAACAAAGCTACAGCTTTTATCAAAGTTTTGTAATCTTGGCCTCAGATGTGTGCAATTACTGCACTATCTGAATGCTTTAAGGATTTTAACATGACTCTAGAAGCCTGAATAAAGGAATGCACTTAAAATTATCTACCAATGTTTTGTTAAAAAATAAGCCATATTTACTGTATTATATTTCTAGACTTTATACAGGATTTGATCTTCTATTGAATGCCATACACTTAGACAAAGTCCCACAACTGAAAAATGAGTAAAAGCAAAGTTTTCTATTGATACTGAAACACACTGTGGATAACATCTGTCTGGGAAGCATGGCTCATGACCTGTAAACCAGTTACTCCTTAAACTCTAAATTAAATTTTCTAATATGAAAGTACAAGAGACATTTATTTACACCACCGGGTTCTCCAAGTAAGTTCATTAATTTGGATCACATGAGGTGAAGGGAAAGTATAATGTTTTCATGCTGCATACCTTCATGAAATACTTTTGCTACCTACATCCCCCTCTAACACATTTTCCTTGCTTGGTTTTTCTGCACTTCTAATTACATTGTAGCTGAATTTCTTAAGAAAAAAAGAATTTGGAAGAAACAGACCTCTCAGAGACAAGGACAGCAATTAAGCTGGAAATTCCTGCTTTTTCTTCAGCATAAACTAACGCATAGCCATGCAAGTGATGTTTCTACCATACCACATCATAATCGGTGTGCCAACATTGAGGATTTCTATTCCTGCTGGATGGAGGTACCCTAGTAAACCTAGGCTGTGCCACCATGGAAGATTTTAAGTTGCCCAGTAATTGCAAATGCAAAGATAAAGAACTGAAAATCATAAATGAGAAAGTATTTATAGATATGCATGTTTCCTGAATACCCAAGATTATCTGGAGAGAAAGGCTAGCAGAACTACCCCAAAACTCATTTACAGGATGCAATTTCTTTCTGATAACTTTAGAGTGTGTTGTCTTTCTGCTTCCTATGGCACACATAAAACTAAACTCTGAAGTTTGCAGACCATGACAAAGGAATGTTGAAATAAGGTACTGAAATCGAGTGTAATACACAAGGGTGCTGTGGTTTAACCCAGCAGGCAGGTAAACACCACACAGCAGTTTGCTTACTCCCCTCCCTGCCCCAGTGGGCTGAGGAATAGAATTGTGAACAAAAAAGTAAAATTTGTGGGTTGATATAAAGGCAGTTTAATAGGACAGAAAAGGAAGGGAAAAGGAAAAAAAAATAGGATATACAAAACAATGCAATTGCTCACCACCCATTGACAGATGCCCGGCCAGTTCCCGAGCAGCAGCCCTCCCTGGCGAGCTCCCCCATTTATATACTGAGCATGATGTTGTATAGTATGGAATATCCCTTTGGTCACTTGGGGTCAGCTGTGCAAGCTGTGTCCCCTCCCAGCTCCCCGCCCACCTTTCTCGCTGTCAGGCCAGCATGAGAAGCTGAACAGTCTTTGACTGCTTAGCAACAACTAAAACCATCAGTATGTTATCAATATTTTTTCATCCCAAATCCAAACCACAGCACTATACCAGCTATTGGGAAGAAAATTATCCCAGCCGAAACCAGGACAAGGGGCAAGGAAGGGAATGAGATAAAAAGTCACTCCAATTGGCCCTGATTTCAACAGTCTTTCAGCTAAGCTCAGAGTGCCTACACAGCATAACGTGGGATACAGCACTAAGACGACACTCAAGCAGCAGTAATAAGATGCACAGTAGCCACCTCCACTCACACAGGCCATTATATTCAGGAGCACTTCAAGTCATGTGGTTAGGTTATCGAGTGCAATATACATATATAAATATATATTTTTCTCTGGTGCGATAAAAACATGTATGCTTGTGTGTGAATATACATATATATATGAATTGATACCCAAAAATAATCTTGATAAAATATGGCTGATGCTGCTGTTTTATTGTAAACAGGTGAATATAAAGCAGTAAAGGCCTACCTGGGATTAAACACAGCACGGAAGAACAGAACCTTCCCTTTCTAAGATATATGTGAATTTGGTTAGAAAGGAGTAGATTGCCAGTAGCTCCCCAGAGTGCTCTGAGCCGTTAGAAATAAAGTGATAATTTCAATAACTATAATATGTATAACTCAAGAGGCTTCAGGCATATATGCAACTTGTAATTGCATTTTAAACTACCTAGATAGAATTAGATCATGAGACTGGATCAGACATTTCAAAAAGCCCACTCCTGCTGTCTCCCAGATAAAGTACATTAGACAATACATAAAACTTACTGAAAAATAAACTTTGCACTAAAATTTTTTAAAAATCTTAAATATTTTCAAAATAACTTCAACTTCTCTCCTTTGATCTTGAATGTTTAATCTTAATATTACAATATTAAGTTTCTCAGGTAGAATGAGGTACTGCATGAACAACTGAGGGAGTGAATTGTAACTTGCTTGCATTTTAGATATTCACATTGTTTTTTTACTTTTATGTGTGAGTGTAGGTATGTACTTTCTTAGAATGTGAAATGATACTAAGAGCGCTAACACATGCTGTCAAACTGCAAATAAACTGTAGGAATTTAAAAAAAAACATGTAGGACTTTTTTTTGTTTATCTTGGCTTTTTGCTGCCTTCTCCTCAATTTGCATGTTAAACGTGTAATTAAAGTCACAGCATTCCACAGATGGCACCATGTAAAACAACTAGAGGGAATAAAAGAGGAGGAGAAAACAAAGAAATTTAATTTTACAGATACAAATAAATAAATGGCAAACATGACCATGAAAGTAGATAAGCAGACAGCAAAAGCAGGGGGAACAAAAAGTAAAGAACACCATCCGGGTATCCCGGATGGCATGAATGTTCTATCCCCTTTGTCCAGCTGGCCAGGGGCTGGGACATGGTACAGCTAACACTGTTAATGTATTTGAGAAGCTTAGCCAGCAATCTGCTGCCCAGCAATCTGCATGTCTGGCTGCAGCAGGAATGAGGGCATTGCCACTTTATGTGGTAAAAATGAAGTTTCTGTGAATTAAGATCACTTTCCTATTCACTTTAATTGGCATCAGATCAAGCCCTGAAGTTAACTGGATGAACATCCTCCATCATTTTGAATTAACTTCTCTTTGAATTGGTCACTTCTTTTAAGGACTAACTTCATAAAGAAGATTGAAGGAAAACACAAGAATAATTTTCTATATCTGCTACTGCAAAGAAAAAGTCAATAAGCTTGTCCTATTGCTACAGGCCCTGCTAAAAAGTCTGTCCCCATCTTTCTTGTAAGCCCCCTTTAAGTACTGAAAGGCTGCAATAAGGTCTCCCCAGAGCCTTCCCTTCTCCAAGGCTGGACAACTGCAACTCTCACAGCCTGTCCTCAGGGGGGAGGTGCTCCAGGCTTCTGACCATTTTTGTGGCCTCCTCTGGACCCATCCCAACAGGTCCATGTCTTTCTTGTGCTGAGGGCTCCAGAGCTGGATGCAGGACTCCACGTGGGGTCTCACCAGAGCAAAGTAGAGGGGCAGAATCACGTCCCTCGACCTCCTGGCCATGCTTCTTTTGATGCAACCCAGGATAATGTTGGCCTTCTGGGCTACGAGCACACATTGCCAGCTCATGTCCAGCTTTTCATCCACCAGTACCCACTAGTCCTTCTCAGCACAGCTGCCCTCGATCCCTTCATTGTCCAGCCTGTATTGATACCAGAGGTTGCCCTGACCCATGTGCAGGACTTGGCCTTGTTGAACCTCATGGCATTCACACAGGCCCATTCCTTGAGCTTATAGGATCATAGAATGGTTTGTGTTTTTTTTTCTTTTTTTCTTTAACCTGCACCCCAGGCAGGCAGCAGACTTCCCTAGGACAAGGGTCTGTCCAGCAGACTTTCTGTTCCTCTCAGAAGGCAGCTGCCCACAAATATAACCTGTTTTTTATTCATCATGGGGGTGGTCGTGTTGCCAGGAGTAGGCCTTTCTGATCTTGGCAATACCTCCGGTGTAGCTGGACGGTTGTCCATATCATCCATGGACTGGCCTTCCACATCCAGAGCGGAAGGCAGTGAACATTGATACAAATTGCCTAGGGACACTATGCAATACTCGTCATTGCAAGTTTCAAAGAACAGGTAAGAACTTTTGAGAGAATGCTTTAGATACAGTTGATTCTGATTCATTAAGAGATGATAGAATGGTTAGAATAAGATAAAATCTCAGAATCCCACATGGCTCAAATTCTTATGACTGTGACCTCCTGGGGTAAAAAAAGATAATGGGATATTTGGTGAGATGACTATATCTTCTCTGGCACAACACAACACACAAAAATACAGCTATGTATAGATGTGAGTTTCAGCATTTTTGCTTTAAGTTATAATGTAGCCTACATCCTTCAGTAATATTTCTCTGTTCTGCTTCTTAATTATCTCTTAGAATAAATACTATTTCATGGCTTGTAATGTTGTAATCACTGCTAATTCATCTGAGAAAAAGACAGCAAGTTCAAATTTTGCAAGAATCTGAGAACTATGATAACTGCTTCCACAGAAAATGGCAGCATAGGATGTAGAGGTATTCTATCTGAAGTGATTCTTAAACTTTAAAATTTGTCACAGTTAAATTGTTAGCATTCTAAACATGATAATATACTCCTAGGTAGACTATGACCCTGACTGAGCATTTTTGCAAGTCAAGAATGCTGCAAAGATGGTGCTGTTGCTATATACAGCTGTAAGAGTTGAAGTAGGTGATAGTGTGTTCAAAGAAAACCACCTTTGCATTTATTTTTCTATACTGTGCACACATCCACATATTACACCCTACTATTTGCCATAACCACATCCCAGAGAAGAAACAGGCAGAGCAGTAGCCCTTTGTACTCAACCTGTGCTGACCAAGATAGTTCATAAACAGAAAGAGGAAATATTTCTTTCCTGTTGTAGTACATGACAGTTCACAGTAGACAGGTGTTAGTCAAGAAGAGCTTCCTTTCTAACACTGAAATACATATTATAGAAAATGTACCATTGTGTCCATCACATTTTCTTGTGTTTAGCTATAGCCAAATAAAATGTGTATGTGACCTGAATACACCAAAAGATTACTTCTGAGAAATGTGTAACTTCATTAAATATTCCTGAAATATAATGTGCAGGTATAATTGAACCCCTAGCTTTTTCCAGAGATAATTCAAGAAACGTTGCCAAATGGTATGCCAATTGATATGGTCAGGAACAGTAATTCCAATGATAATAGCATACAATTGTCATCATTAAAAAGTTATTTGGTGCTAAATGCTATTGAAATGCTTTTTTAAAAGTCAGTCTAACATAGATGTTAACATGCAAGATATGTTGGCCCCTTTAACAACCTTCCAGTTTGAGGTTGTCAGAGTGTGAAAGATCAAACAGAGGTTAGTACAAACTGCATGCTGTCAAGAAATATGTGACAAAGAGCAAGGAGGAAAACTCTGCAGCCCATTTTATTTTGACGTTAATGAGGGCTTTTGCCTTAGAAAAGACCAAGAAAAGAATGCAAGATTTGTGCTGGGAGGTGCAACAGTAGGACATTTAAGGCTAGATTCAGAAAATGTAGTAGGTATTTAGGTATTGTGCTACCAATCGGTATTTACAGTGGGGTAGCTAAGACCCTTATAAATGCATGAACCATGAGGCACCTTAAAACAAAAATAAGTTGTTCATGAAAAACACCATACTGAGTGGAAAGCTCCTAAACGAGCCAAAAGAATATGCTGAGATGTGGGGAAGAACTTTAGGTTTCAAGAAGATATACTGTTGTTCCTCAGCTTTTTGAGGTTCAGAGTGTCAAATTTAAATGCATAAGTTTCATGATGCCATTGAATTTTCAGAAAAATCTAGCAATGATAATTCTACACAAAGCCATAGACAACACTTGCCACCTGAAGAATAATCTTACTTCGGTACTACAGGGAATAAAGAAATAGGTGTTTTTTGGTTAGACTACAGTATAGCTGCCAATGCCCCTTGGCTTCCCTCAGTTTGTTTTGTTCTTTTTCATGTGATCTTAAGTCAATAATCTGACAGTCTAGGGCTACAAGTAGCTTGATTTTCCTATTTGTTGGCAATTTCTTTCCTCAAAGTCATGGTGTTGTTTCCATTATTATACTATCTAGAGATCCTAAGTGGGAGTCATGCCATACTAAGCACTGGATAAATCCTCTACTGAGAACTATATAACATGTTTCTTTTTCATCTATTTTTCATGTAATTCTCCTTTGCTAGTAATACTACAGAATATAGTCCTTTTCATGAGTTTTGTTCTATTACAACTCCACTGAAGTCACTGAAAGAAAACTGAAGTTGTCAGTTCTCCAAAAACAAAGTCATAGTCTTTTAGTCCCATCTTATGATTTGCATGGGTGTTTAATCAGGCCTTCTAATACTAAAATGTCCACAGGCTTAGTTATTTATGGCAGTTTCATTGTCCTTGTCACACTAGAATTTCTATTTGTTGTCTGGTGGTAACTGACCATGCTACTTTACCATAAGGAGTTTAATTATTACCTGCACATGTTTGAAAATCCTGGCAGCTGGAATCAGGTTATGTCCTTTGGATTTAAGCTTTCATTAAGAAAAAGATTCCTGTCTATACACCTGAGGTACAAAGAAAAGCTTGAAAGAGGCAAATCATTCAGCACCCAAAATCAAGGATAAAGTTCTACCACTGTAATGTCTTAAATGTAATTTTTTTTCTTTAATCTGACAGCTTCTGAATGCCTCAATTTGACATTGTAAAAAAAAAAAAGTATTGGAAAAAATATGAAAGAGTCAGTACTTACAGTGCTTAGCACTGACAGTCAGCATACTGTAAAGTGCGGGAGAAGGATGGACTTCACAACTCTATGAGAGTTATATTCCGAAGCCGTTTATTGTCTTGTCTGACTCCAATATATATCATAATTTTCGCTTAGTCACTGCGCACACACTCATGATTGGTTACAACTTGTTACACACACTATTGCAATTGGCTATATACAAAATATCACACGCTGTCCACGCGCCCCTCACACAGTCAGGATTGTTGCTTGCAGGTGTTCCTGTTTTCCTCGCTTCTTCTTAGTTGTTTATCACAGCTCCTTCTCCTCAAGGCCGAGCCGTGCAGATATCCAGCTGTTTACCAGCTTCTCAGTGCCACAGCTCCTTCTCCTTAAGGTCGAGCCATGCAGATCAACGCCACAGCTCCTTCTCCTTAAGGTCGAGCCATGCAGGGTGATCCCAACAGTAAAGTATGCTGTAAAAGAGTATGAAGGACTTTGTGAAGTGTCCTTCATACTCTTTCTCTTGTAGGACTACAACATGGTGACTTAGTTTTAGCATACACATATTTTCCTTAAGAAAATCATTGAGCTTCTCAATGAGGGTTTTTCTCTCTGTGAAATGTATTGAGGCCAGTGTATGCTCATGGACAGGTGCCCATCACAGGGACCTAGGGATGGCTCTTTTTTAAACCTAGCTGCCAGAAATAGCTTTAGCTGAGATCAGTAGCAATTCCTGTGTCCAGCTGAATCTGTATCTGTCAAACACTGAACATCTGTCACTGAATGGAGATATGGTCATGCATACAGGATGAGATTTCTATGAGAGTAAGGAAGTCTATGACAACGCAAATGAAGCCCATGTAATTCCAAGCTTGAAAATCAAAGTTGCACTCTTTGGGACTGTTCCATAGCTTTATAGCAAAAAAACCCTAGACATTCATGTGATCTGGTTTGAATTTGTAAGAATCAAAAAATGCCTTAGAAAATCTGCTGTGATTTTGCCATTGCCACTGGTTGACAATTGGACAGAGGTCAGTAGATCTCCAAGCCTCATTTATTTTCCACGGGAATTATTCAGAAAATTTTGTGCAGTCCATAACTTTCCGTCTGCGGCCTAAATGCTTCTAGTTTAAAAAGCATCTCTTCTTTGCTAACAAATGTTCATCCTGCACTTATAACTTTTAGGATCTATGGACTCATTACTAGTATCCCTGGGCCTAATTGATACCATACAAATACTGTATGCAAAATAACATAGTTACAATGATACTACCTGAAAGGGAGTTGTGGCAACATGGGTGTTGGTCTCTTCTCCCAAGTAACTAGTGATAGGGCGAGAGGAGACAGCCTCCAGTTGCATCAGAGGAGTTTTAGATTGGATATTGGGAAAAGTTTCTTAACCGAAAGAGTGGTCAAGCATTGGAACAGGCTGCCCAGGGAGGTGGTGGAGTCACCATCACTGGACGTGTTCAAAAAACCTGTGGATGTGGTGTTTCGGGACATGGTTTAGTGGGCATGGTGGTGTTGGGTTGATGGTTGGACCTGATGATCTCGAAGGTCCTTTCCGACCTTAATGATTTTGTGATTCTGTAATTTTACTTTCAGTAAATAAATAGTTTCTATAACTGTCAACTACATAACCATATCCCATAACCAACAATCCCCATGTACCTTCCCTATTGGGCAAGATTATTCCTATTTGAAAACAGTCACCTAGAGAAGATGGAATTAGACCTAAAAAAGATATTTTCTAAGTATATGCAATTGGGTCTTTATCACCCATTTCACTCCTTCATTATGTTAGCTCAGAAAAGAGTTAAGCAGGCAATCTCGTCACCTCATACCTAGTGGCCCAATGCACTAAGATATCTTCTCTTAATTTTGCTTATAAATGGCAAATTTATTTAAGCTTAAAAACTGTTTCTAGATTGTTACTTTAAGACAACACAGTCAGCTCAAGATGTCACTGGCACCATGCCATTCAGAGGTATTCAAACCTCCCATGAGCTACTTTGGCATACGTACAGTATGCAGTGTTGTTGTTCAATAAGTTCTTCTTAGCTCAAAATCGTAAAAGTGACATGCTTTAGAGTATTATAATATACAAAAAGGTTCTAAGAGGCTAGACTTCAAGATTATAAAATTTATCTTTCCCAACATTTAAGTGCTAAAAGGAGCAATAGCTCATAAAGTAATAGTAACATTGGAATCCACTTGTTCTCCAATGACCTTCTACTGGCATTGAACTTCACTTGGTGCTGAAATGCAGAAGCATACCAACAGTGCTTACTGATGAAATACATAATGAATGCAACCTGCTTTTTGGAATGTTTTGTGCATTATACAAATGTTCTGCTTTTCAGATAGTTCATGAATTCTTCTGTTGCTTCTCTGCTAGTGGAAAAAATAATTTTTAGTAATTTGAGCAGCTTTCTGTATTGCCTTAAAACTCCCTTTATAGCTTGCTTAAAGCTTAAAAAGTTATCATGATCCTGATAGAAATTCCATAGCCATTAAGCTGTTAATATCCAAAAAACTAATTTAAAACTACAGAACTCATTTTGACCTGCTACACAGTGAAAGCTATTATAATAGATAACAAATTACGTCTTGCAAAACTTCATGTATTTTTGTAGCCTACTGTACCTGAAATAGTCTTATATTAAAAAATGTAACTCATTCAAAATAAAATTTAAGTCGTCTATGCTCATTTACTGCCTAGCGTAATTACTTTTTTTTTTAAGTTCAATTACATTTTCAAAATAATGTTTGTTTTCTTTCACAGATATAATGAAATAGGAATAAAGATCACCTAACATTCAAGCCAGAGGGCTCTTTTAATGCTGATAAGACGAAGAGCACACAGACAACACAAAAAGAAAGAAAAGATTGGCTTTTTGTACTGCCATGAGAAATGACAAATATATGACTAAGAATATGTTTAAAAAAAAGCAAAGACAGATTGGTAAAATAAATTGGGTTTGAGGCTATGTGAGTGTGTGTTCCACTGGGAACATCCTTATTAGTTTCAGGAATAGAAAACAATATGAGCTTTGAAAATTAAGAAAGAAAAGACTATTGATCAGGAAAATATTCTTATTCTCTAAAGGCTTTAATTGGTATCCAATTATTCAATAGGGTCTACCAGGTCTTTCCAGATACTGAGGCAAAAATGGTTCATAGTACAGTTCATTGTACCCAAGAGAATCAAAGAATGGATTAATTTTACTTGTCAATTTTGCTGGTTTTACTAAATTTGGATAACATGTTTGTAGTGAATCAGTTTACTAATTTGAAATGCAACATCACTGAGTTTGTAGTGTTACTGTACAGAACTATACTGTCTTCAAGTTATGTAAAGATAAGGGATATGCCAAACTGTTTACTGGTTACTTAGGCAGTTGATGAATAGCAAAAGACAATAGTCCTGCTCACAGTGTTGTTTTTTGTTATCTATCTATCTATCTATCTTTATTTGAATAGAGAACAGCTTTATGAGCTGAAAATAAACGTGAACACTTGAAGTTTTCAGTATTGTGCTCATTTTCTCTTAATGTCAATTTAGAATTTAGTTGCTGGTCCTGCTCTGTCATATAACCAACTAAGGGAACTAAAATTTAAAGCTCGATACTGCTTTTTAGCCTATCAATTCTGATAGAGTCAAATGGAAATGGCCAATATGACAGAGAGGGCAAATATCTTTAAAAAGGCAGTAATGTAACTCCCACAATCTGAATAATTACCTGTACAAATACATTTGTATAAAATATTTTTCTTCTAATGATACCACTGAGAAGTTAATAGTTTTATAACTTCAGAGATTTTCAGAGACAGCTGTGCCTGTGATTTTCCCCTTTTATGAACAATATTAATCAACATAATATCCGACCAAAAAAAATCCAGGAGACAATTAAAATGTTTCAGGCCTTTCTAACATATTTACAGAAATATCCACTCCACAAATGAATATGTATTTGAGAAGAAAATCAGACAGCATTGTACAAGTAAGCACCGCTGTATAGTTTCTGAAAATCACATCTAAGTGACATGGGCAGGGAGTTCCTCTCTCCATCAGTACCTTTCTCCACATAATGGTCCCCAACTGAAGGTGAGCTGTATCCTGTGGGTTTATTTGCTTCTGATCCTACTTCCTCCCTACACTTCCATCTGTATGTGCAGATTTCACCCAGCTTCACTGATTCCCAGCAGTTTATGACACCCTTTTGCTCTAATATCTTCTTAGCCCTTGATCACCAGGAAGTACCTTTTTGTATAATCACCCATAACATGGGCCTAGCAATTAATTAGGTCTGTCAACTTTTCAAGTAAAAACAGTTGGTTTAACTGCATTTTCTGTTTCTCTCCTTCTATAACACTTTGTCTGCCTACATCAGAAATGTTTTAAGTAGGAACTAGAAGGACAATGAAATGCTGGATATTTGGAAACTCTACCCACTCACTCAAAAACACCCTACCATAGTCAAGTCTGATCATGTGAACTATATTACTAAAAATCTAGGAAAAAAGTGAACCATTTCTCTGATGAAAAATTCAAAAGTTAAAAAGAAGACAAAAATAATAACTCAGATATAAATATTTTTTGCCTTTATAAATGTATTTCAAAAACTGGTCAAATGACCCTTCACTTTTTCTAGCTTTTAATCTGCTTTGTCTGTGTTTGCGTTTTCTATATCTCTATGGTCAAGGGTTCAGCTTTTGAAAATTGTCCACATGCTCCTTTGCTAATTCTGCTACAGATATGCTAACTCCTAATGGGTAGGTTTTCTTATGTGCATCTTTTCCTACCTGTAAAAAAGGAAACTTTTCATCAGACCTGGCTTAAGACAGCCCAATTATTACAAGGTATTAGACACAGAGGTAGATGCAGAAGCATATAGTCCACAGAGCTGTTACTGCATTCCGAGTTATCTGTAAACTTGCCACCACACTGGTGTTCACTTTCTGAATAACCACTTTGTAAGCCAACAGACCATACTGTAAGTATGGCTTACAGTATGTAAGGCATACTTAATCTTCAGAACCTTGTAATAATTTATAAAAGTAGGCTCATGTATTTATTCATGTACTAAGTTCAGGAGGTATAGAGCAACATGAAAACTGGAATGACTTGCAAAAAAGCAAAGACATCCTCACACACCTCATACAGCAGGAGAAGTTCCAACTGAAAAGGTCCTTTTTCTTCCAGAAACTATATTCCTGGAATCTAACACAGTTCTATATAAAACAGAGTTTCTTCTGAAGCCATGTATTCTATTTTGTAGGTTACAACAATATAGCTCCAAAAGCAGCAGGTTTTGCAGATCTGTTGAGTATGAACAACCTTGTCAAGACTTACATCTCATCTTGTATCTGTAGTTAATTTGACAGAGCTGCTAGAGTAAAAGCCAAACTGACAAACTGCTACCTAGCGAAATTACTCATTATTGATTCAGGTTTGACACATCCGGCCAAAATATTGCAAGAAGCCTGCATTTCAAAGCTGTAATAAAATGTTAAAAATTAAAAGCTACTATGCCGGTTAAGCCAATCTGATGACTCAGCAAGTTCAACATTCTACTGCTATCAAGGAACTGTTACTGGTGCCAGGGAACAGATTTTCTTTCCAATGGACAGTCCTTTTAATTTACTTGTAGGAAGAAAAGTCTTCAGTAACTTGAGACATGGTACATTCTGTAAGATTAGATAAGGGGAAAAAAGCAGTAATACAACTTAATTTACTACTGTGGCAAGCATTTCCATTGTCATAGGAAGATAAATACAAATGTAAGGAAACTAAACAAAACAGATTGAGATATTCTCTGGGAGAGAATAAACACTAGAGTTTGAAGATATCATGCCCAAACACTCATGTATTTGCATCTAGGTCTCTCATCCACAAAGGAAGGATTATTTGCTATACAAAAATGAAAAGCAGGGTCTATTTTGAGATGTAACCTCTCCCCTCTTCCCAACCCAGAAATGTGCAAGGAGTCATGAAAAAAAAAATTCATTTCCTGCTTGATGGTCAACTTTTCTGCCTGTCTTCTATGCCCAGTTTGAGTCACAAAAACACCAGAACTATATATTGTTCAGTTGTATCCACATCTATCCCAATACAGATATAAAAAGATATTCAGATTTTCCTTGACTTCTTAGTAGACATAAGAATACAGATACCTTTATTAAAAATTGCAAATCACTGGTCATAGCTTGTACCATCATCTGGCCTGGAATACCGTGTCATGGAAATACCTAAATATGTCATGGTCCTTTAGGAACCCATACCTCTTGAAGTTAATTCCCTGTGGACTACTTTTGTGAAATCTAAAAAAATGTGGGAAACACAACTCTGCCACATTGTTTTCTCTCCACTTTGTCTCAAAAAATAGGTGCAAATTATTTTTTATAGCTGACTCAGAATTTTTTACTTGCCTTTTAAGTTTTTAGTTTAACACAAAACTTTTGATGAAACCACCACAGTATGACTCAATCTCTTTCTTCTTTCCCTTCTTTAAATGGACTAATTAACAAACTAAGGATGTAAATTAACATTCATATTCATTGCAACTGAAATAAATTTTAATTTTGCAGCTGAACACAAGATTCCCACCTAAACAATGGAGAATTTGAGCAAAGAATCAATAGAAAAAAAATCGTGTTATACATGGCTGGCATTAATTTCCTACTGTTTGTAGAGACATTCTCACTGCATTAAGTTATAAACCAGAGTCTAATTCTTGTTTTGGGAATCACGCATTATCTTGGGTTCTCCATAGCAGAACACAAATTTATTTAGCATCAGAATAAGGTCATTGTCACACCAGACCCATTCTCAGGTATCTGACACACTTTTGGTATCATCATACTCCTTCGTAGTGCAAGATAAAAGAACTACATTAGTAGCCGTTTCCTGAAAAAGAGCTTAAAACTCTTTTCAAAATTAAAAACCAATTGGCTAACAATGACCACATAGATGGTTTTGGAGAAAAATCAATCAACACACTCAAACTTAACATAAAATTTGAGAGCTTGATCATCAGGAATGTGCCATCAAGCAGAAAGAAGTTGCTACTGACAAAATAGAAAGGATACTTCTATTATACACTAACATATCATTTTGTTGGGATTTTTCTTCCTCACTTCGTTTCTTTCTGTGCTTCTGATTTAGAAAGAAAAGTTACAGCTAGAAATACATACAAAAAATCCATCTGCAGACTCCTTTAAGCATTTTCTGTGATTGAAATGGAATTAAGAGCACTTAAAAAGTATATTTTGATTTCTTTATGATTATAATACTCTACCAAGTCTGCACATGTGATGCTTCTATTGGAATAATTATCCTGTAATAGTGAGTTAAATGACAGAAAGTTTGCATTAGAGAAGGAATGCTGATATTAAGCAATATTAACTATAGCAAAATCACTTAGAACAATGGTTGTGACAAATTAGATATAACTGATTATACATTTTGTCTCCCCTGATATTGAGACACAACTGAACTCCGTCTGGAGAGATTTGAGTAGACTTCCTAACAGACAGCAAGGTAACATGGTCTTCCCCAAAGTTACCCAACCATTCACAATATCCTTACATTCTCTCATATCATGGAAAACTTGATGGATACTCTGGAAGAGAGGCCTTTGCACTGGTGTGGATTTTGTTTTCCACTTACCAAATTTGATTTGGGATTTTTGCTTTTGGGAACTTTTATTTTGCCTTTCAAAACACTGAAAAAGAACTTAAGAATGTACAAGCTCCATTGCAAACATTATTGGACTTTATCAACAACTTGTTTTCCCCTCATGAAAGACAGAGGATACACAAAAATACAGGTAATAAAGTACACTTACAACTGAAGTTCAATTTTTTCCATTATTTTCATAAGTCACATTGGCAGTGATATTTCCTTCCTTCCAAGTATCTGGAAGCTTATTTTTTTAAAGTGGATTTAATGTGAAAAGATGTCAGTTCTGGCACCCCGAAGCAAAACACATAAATTCTGAGCAGTAGCACCATCAGGAGTCTCTTGGGAGTGTGCTACAACTAGGGAAAACACACTGAGACCATCTAGTTGATAATACTGGCAATTATATGTGATTATGATACTAACTTTCTAGAAATAATGTTGCAGACATTATTTCATACAACATAATACATTGATGAACTGAACTGCACAGAAGTCCAAGAAGCAATTTCAGGAAGGACAAAATAAAAGGAGAGACAAGAAAGCCTGTCTACTATCCACATGATTTTAATGTTACCTGAACATTCAACATCTCCAAAGCCACTGCTTGCAATAAAAAGCTACTGTGGTTTTAGGAGCAGAGTCATTTATATTACTAACTGCACCAATTAGCAAGTTGTTTTCCCCTTAACACAGTCAACAAGCATTTGAACAGTAAAGGTATCATACAACAAACTATTCAGAAAGTGCAGTTACTAACCTTAAATTACTTAGGCCTATCAGTCAAATCAGGTCTACAAATAGACGAAGTTAATAAATCTTATTTTATGAGAAGTCGTATCAGAGAAGTCATACTGACTGCAGCCAGCTGGTAGATGCAGGTGTTGACATATGTGGGCAGTGAGTGCATTAAAAAGATTATGTTCAATACACTCTGCTGATGCAGTAATTGCAGGATTTAAGAGGGCAGAGGCAAAATTATTTAAATATAGATTTTCCACACATGGTTTAAGCTTTCTGTATTATCAGCTAATGTTTGGAAAATACAAATTCAAACAATTGGCATGAGAGCATGAAAATACATAACAGGAAGGTAAAAATGTTCAGGATCGCATCGTCTTGAAAAGCAACTTCCTGCATAACCACTTATTCTAAAATTTAAGTCATGCCTTCTCAGGTTCAAGAAATGTTAAGGTTTTATGAAGAATGGGAGAATTTTAGAAATATGCTATATCTTGTGAAGCACATGAAACTCAAAAATGAGGGTCACAAACGCATTAAGAATAGCCTGTACTATCAAAATCTTTGTAAAAAAAAACAATTCAAAATTACAAATAACTTCTAATAGCTAAGGGACTACCTGTTTCCAAAATTAAGGACATTCAATTATGGGTGAAAAAAAATTGAAAAAATTTCACAGAATAAGAATTGTGAGATTAGCAATATTTTCTCAGAGCTCTGAGGATAATTTGTGGAATGTGGCAGCTTTTATTTTTATTTCAGATCGGTCTTGTGGCCTACAGCAGCAAAGGAAAAAAAAAAAAGAAATATTTCCACACAGTCATGTCAGTAATTCAATTATCAGAAAATGCCAGTTGCTGACTCATATCTCAGATGGGGCACACAAACTCAGGCACTCAGAATAGCTTGGCAGACTTGAAATGTCATGCCTCTGTGTTTAGTTCTTATATTAAGCTGGTTAACACTATGAATCGATGACCAAACTGGTATCATATGTCATGGTTATATTTCTAAGATTTCCTTTAGCAGATATAAGGTATGATTCCACTGCAGTCTCTTACTCATTTTCCTTATAAACCATATGCCATTTTCAACACATCACATATATCCTGTATGTACATTGTTTTATTTTGTTGCATTTAATTTGTAGCCTTTGTTCATATGACATGTATACATAAATGCAAACATCTAAGGAGAAGCGAGGAATGCAGACATGGTGCAATCCAGACTCATGAGCAATCACCAGGGCAACAACATTCGCATACACCCTTCACTGTAGCAGTTTCTCTGGAATGAAGGGATATAGCATAATTTATAGCAGGTATTTATATCTACTCATTATCCACAAAATTCTACATGCTGCTTTTACTATGGAAAATAATGGAGTGTAAAACAAACACAGTCACTGAGAAAAAAAATTGCAAATTTTGGTTTTGCTTTAATAAAATATCAAATGACAAAGTGAGATACATGAAAGAGACTATTTTCAAGTCCTCAGAAAAAATATTTCATATTTTACATGACTGCTTATATCCTGAATGCTTTATATGTGGTTTGATCTGTACCTATGAACTCCTAAGATAAACAAAACCACTGATTTGTAAATTACTAGTGCACAGAGTAAATGATTTCTAAAAATGAATTTCATAGAATCATACAATCTATTAAGGTTGGAAAAGACCTTTACGACCATCAAGTCCAAGCGTCAACCCAACACCATCATGCCCACTAAACCATGTACTGAAGCACCATGTCTCCACATCTTTTGAACACTTCCAGGGATGGTGTCTCCACCACCTCCTGGGCAGTCTGTTCCAATGTTTGACCACTCTCTCTGTAAAGAAATTTTTCCTAATATCCAAATCTAAACCTCCCCTGGTGCAACTTGAGGCCATTTCCTCTCATCCCATTGCTAGTTACTTGGGAGAAGAGACCAACACCCACCTCATCACAACCCCCTGTCAGGTAGCTGTAGAGAGCGATGAGGTTTTCCCTCAGCCTCTTCTTCTCCACACTAAGCAACCCCGGTTCCCTCAGACGCTCCTCATAAGACTTGTGCTCTAGACCCTTCAGCAGCTTTGTTGTTCTTCTCTGGACATGCTTCAGCAACTCAAACAACTTTCTTATAGTAAGGGGCCCAAAACTCAACACAGCATTGAAGGTGCAGCCTCACCAGTGCCGAGTACAGGGACACGATCACTTCCCTACTCCTGCTGGCCACACTCTTCCTGATACAGGCCAGGATGCTGTTGGCCTTCTTGGCCACCTGGGCACACTGCTGGCTCATATTCAGCCGGCTGTCAACCAGCACCCCCAGGGCCTTTTCCACTGGCCAGCTTTCCAGCCACTCTTCCCCAAGCCTGTAGCGTTGCATGGGGCTGTTGTGGCCCAAGTGCAGGACCCAGCACTTGGTCTTATTAAATCTCATACAACTGACCTCGGCCCATCAATCCAGCCTGTCCAGATACTCTGCAGGGCTTTCCTGCCCTCCAGCAGATCAACACTCCTGCCCAGCTTGATGTCATCTGCAACAAACTTACTGAGGAGAGCACTCAATCCCCTCATCCAGATCATCGATAAAGATATTGAACAAGACCGGCCTCAAAACTGAGCCCTGAGGAGCACCTCTTGTGAGCGGCCTCCAACCGGATTTATCTCCATTCACCACAACTCTCTGGGCTTGGCCATCCATCCAGTTATTTACCCAGTAAAGAGTGCACCTGTCTAAGCCATGAGCCACCAGTTTCTTCAGGAGAATGCTGTGGGAGACACTGTCCAAGGCTTTATAAAGTCCAGGTAGACAAAATCCACAGCCTTTCCCTCATCCACTAGGTGGGTCACCTGGTCATAGAAGGAGATCAGGTTGGTCAAACAGGACCTGCCTTTCATGAACCTGTGCTGGCTGGGCCTGATCCCTTGGTTGTCCTGCACATGCCCTGTGTGCTCCCTCAAGATGAACTGCTCAATAAAACCTTCCTCAGTACTGAGGTCAGGCTGACAGGCCTATAGTTCCCCGGATCCTCCTTCCGGCCCTTCTTTTAGATGGGCGTCACATTAGCAAGCCTCTAGTTGTCTGGGACCTCCCCTGTTAACCAGGACTGCTGATAAATGATGGAGAGTGGCTTGGCAAGGTCCTCTGCCAGCTCCCTCAGTACTCTTGGGTGGATCCCATCTGTCCCTGTAAGACCCACTCTTGTGGGTATCCAGGTGGTGTAGCATGTCCTGAACTGTTTCCTGTTGGATTATGAGGAGTTTATTGTGCTCTCCATCCCTGTCTTCCAGCTCAGGGGTCTGAATACCCTGTGGATACCTGGTCTGACTATTAAAGACTGAGGTAAAGAAGGCATTAAGTACGTCAGCTCTTTCCTCATCCTTGGTGGCAAAGTTCCCCCCTGCATCCAATAAAGGATGGAGATTCGCCTTGTCTCTCTTTTTGTTCTTAATATACTTGTAAAAACACTTTTTATTATCTCTATTATTCATCAACTTTTAGACTATTCTGCATGCATCCTAGTGAAATTATTCATTGAACTATCGTCTGTGAGCTAATGTTTGTCTTCTGCTCTTAATTACACTACATCATCATTTTTGACAGTTCTATACACATCTCAGATATTGATCCATGCCTTTTTCTTAGGCATTCAGCCACCCACCCTCTGCTTTCACTTTTTTTACTGTATGTAAAAATCTTTCTTGACAATGATTTCCATGATGATTATTTTATTGTTAATGTCATTTTTTCCCCCAATCTTCTAATTCCTTTTGCAAAAGTCTCTCAAGAAATTGTACCAGTATAAAAGTAATAATCGATTTTTTGAAGTATTTAACTTTTTTAGTTACTTTCAGTATTCCTTAACAATGTTCCTTCTGATTCGGGTCATCACACTGCTGCTCTCTGCTGTCTGTAAGAAAAATTTACATGAAATTAATACAGAACTGTCATTCATTTTAGGGTCTGTAACAGAGATGTGTTTACTTTGAATTTTTTCATTTCTAATTTTGCCTTCTTACAAGAATCAATTCTAATTTTATCAAAGAAACATCATGCAGGACAATCCATGCAATTGCAAATATTACAAGTTAACAAACATGAGAAGAATTAGAACATTTTTGCAAAACAGTTGCACTCACATTTGAATTGTGTGTGGACTATTATATGTGCCCTTGTGTGGTTCCACTTTTAGCCTCTAATTCTTTATTCCTGTTTTACCACAACCTCCTAACAGATTCCACCCACAATATTTTTCAATATGTAATGAATGCAGAATTACGTCCAAATTTCCACACCAGATCCTGTAAATGATCTCTACAGGGGCTAACTTCAAAAACAGTCTGACAAGACAGACAATGAAATATTAGGACATATTTCTCTTGGAGAAACATTAGGCTTGGTTCTGTTAGCAGAAAACTTTTAAATTAAACATAGAAAATGCCTAGACAGCTCAAGGATGTAACAGTAGAAAATGGAAAATGCTATTGTTCTTGCATGATCTTTAAAATGTATCATTTGAAGTCATTAGAATGAATTCTCTCCCAGGGAAATAATTCTCCTAAAATGAGAAATCTTTCACAGTAAGACTTTATACTGACTTGAGTGCTCCTACTTATGTTTTAAGAAGTTATGCTATACAAGGAACAGAAAACAATTCTTGTCAACTGATGACACAACCTGTGATATATCTAGTTACATGGACATATATATTAGGTACAGGTCCAAAACATTTACGCATACAGCAATATTTATGTGTAAACCTAGACTTAGCCTGTAATAAGACAGACAATGCAACAGGAAAACTTGAAATTTTACAGAAAGTGGGCTTAGGTGTTACCCATTCTTCGTGATTTATTCTCCTGAGACTCAATTTATGCTGCTCCTTTTTCTCTCCTCATCATCTCTCTGCTATGGTACCACCTATGGCCTTCTGAATAACACACTTCAGAATCCTGAAAATGTGACGTAACAAAACGTTATGCCTAATTATATGTTCAACACAAAACAGAAGCACAGCTACAATAGAAGTTGTGAATCTATTTTTGCATGGGTAAATCAGAGATGCTCTTTATTTTATAGTTTGGATGGAAACGCAGCTGGCCTGCTTAGATTTTTATTTAGGATGCTTCTTCTGTTCCAGTTCCTGATATGACAGATGAAAAGGCCTAAAAAAAATACCAATGAAAACAACTCATAAATACAAAATTTCTGCATTGTGAGTCAACAATAGCAGCTGGATTGTCCCCAACATATGGATGGAATTAGTCAGTCTTCCAGGTGCCCATGGCTACAAGCAATAAACAAAACTGTCTTAATTATGATTTAACATAAATTAGGATTAGTGTACACAGGAAGGCTTAGTCAGTTATCATCAGCATGCATTTTACCTAAACTAGCATTTTGCGTACTGTTATAATCTATTTATCTCCTCACGTAGGTTGACTCATATACAAAAGCATTTCATGCTAGGTAATGCAGAATTTCTCAAACTCTGTATATAATCTAAATTTAAAAGCATTACTACCTAAGCAGCCAGGTACTTGTTCTAGCACATGGGAGCAGACCAAAGCTGCCCCCCCCCTCAAATCATACATTACCTTTCCTTAAGAGAGAGGAAAGTAAACCAAAGTACAAAACCTTCAAACATAACCTCTTTCATACCAAAGCCAACTAGATTTCAAGATAATGCTCAAATTAATTAAAATATCTAAAAAAATACTGCTACTTTGAAGAAAATAGTCCCCAAATAGTCATCAATACCTGTGGCTACTTCACAGAAGCAGTCTACTCTCATTTTGTTTCTATGTGACATTCTTATGATACCCATACTAGCTTCAGACAAGATATCCATAGTATGTACTTATTCAAAGTAATGTGTTTATATTCAAAATATTAAGGAAATGAAAAAAGGAGCTTTCTACCATTCTTATCACTCCTAACCGACTAACCAAGACAAATATCAGTGTAAGTTTCTGTAAGAACTGATTGAAAATTTTCAACATTTTCTTTTCTTCTTTTTCTTCTAACAGTGTTAATTTACTGAACTTAAAATTATTGTGGAAAACTTATTTTGCTAGGTCTTAGAATATTAGCTGTGGTCAATCCAGAGAATAGAGACCCACAATATCAAAGTCCCAACAGTGCAGGATGACATGGAAAAGTAAGGATTTCAGCTTGTTCTGTCCCTAATTCTGACATTAACCTTTGGTTCACTAAAAAAGTTTCCACTCGCTAACATTAGCGATTGGTTTTGCAATTTCTCCATTCTTGCCAGATTCAGACAAGATACCATGGACTGCTTTGGCAGAGTTGTCATCATCAGGATGTTAACGTTTCCACATAAATATCAGCAACTCTAGTGGGCTCACACTTGTTTTGGTTTAACCCATCAGTAGCCAAAACAATCACACAACTGTTCACTCGCCCTTTCCCCCCAGCAGGATGGGGGAGAGAATCGGAAAAGAAAAAGGGTAAAACATGGCTTGAGATAAAGACAGTTTTATAGGACATGGCAAATAAAATTATTAATAATAACAATGATAATAATAATGGTAAAAGAATACACAAAACAAGTGATGCACAGCACAATTGCTCACCACCCACTGACCGATGCCCAGTTAGTTCCCGAACTGTGGCCCCTCCCTGGCCAACTCTCCCAGTTTATATACTGAGCATGATGTCGTATGGTATGGAATATCTCTTTGGCTAGTTTGGGTCAGCTGTCCTGGCTGTGTCCCTTCCCAGCTCCCCGTGCGCCCCCGCCTTCTCGCTGGCAGGCTGGAGCACGGGGAGCTGAAAAGTCCTTAATAGCTTAGCAGCAACTGAAAACATCAGTATGTTATCGACATTTTTTTTCATCCCAATTCCAAAACATAGTTTCATACTAGCTGCTATGAAGAAAATTAACTCTATCCCAGATGAAACCAGGACAACACGGTAGAAGAGTAGAAGATAAATTCTTCATGGAGAATTCAGACCACACATTGCAATTCTGCATCAGGACTTGCATATAAGACCTTGCACTTTAGGAACAAAACACTCCCATGTGTGAGGTTGGATTTAAAAGATAATCTGAAGTTTTTATCTCTAGATATGTTTTATACAAATAAATCATGTTTTGCAATTCCTTCAGACATTGATAATTCTTCCAGGAAGTTACCAGGAAAGGATTTTTTGTGAGCATATGATTTCTCATGGCAAAATGTTAACAAATCCATAAAATTATTTATTGTGTGATAATTCTTCTGTATTAGAAAACCAGGACAGATGTGTTGTAAAATCTCTGTGTAAAGAAATCAGAGATACTAAAAATCAATACCTAATTCTGGTATGGCTGGAAAATATTTTTCAATACTATACAAACTTTATATTATCAGAAGAATCAAACTTCAAAGGTAGTTTTTTGATGTAAAAGTTTGGAATAATAAAATAGAAGTTTTTTAAAAAAAGAACATTCATTTTAATGATATATTAGGTTGAAGTTAGTTTCAGACTATGAACTATTTCCCAAGTTACATTCACAAAGCTAGCCTGACATACTCCTAAAACATCTAAATTTGTTAAAAAGCTTTGCATCAGTACAATTCCTTCCACACTTCTTCCACCTGCATGTACAGAACTAGCCAAACAAAACACAAGTCATGGTTAAGATATTTGATTTTTCTTAGCTACACTTAGATGAACTCTGTAATGAAGACACACAACTGCATTTCCTGAACCACACTCCAACAAAGTTGCCATTTCCATGGGTTGTGCCTTGCTGCAGCAACAGCAGATCCTGCACTCTGCCTACCTGCCTTCAGCAGCCAACCTTGAGAGCCTGGTGGCACCCACAGCTACAGGGAACTTAGGACGGTGTGGAGGTGAAGGCCTGGCAGCTTTGCATCCCTGCCTCATGTCACCAATTATATTCCAGAAAAAATATGGTTAAGGCATCCCATTTTTTTGAAAACAGTGCTATATAAAAAAATTGTTTACCAGAAGTCTTAGCATGCAAGAAAATGCTCAGCCAGGGCTTAAAGTTTTCTACCTTCTAGTTATTGTCTCCACTACCAATGTGCCATACAGTTCTTATTGTACTAATCCCTGATCCAATGTTAAGCACCTGATTTTCAAGAGACCATTTGTATATTTAGCCCTACTTACGAAGCTAACTAAATGAGGATTTCAGCACTCTCTCTCTTAAGCAGCTGACCTAAGAGGTTTGTTCAACAGGTATGACAGCAGAGCAGGAAGAATAAAGAAAGCAATATACAACCAGTTCATGTTGGGAGATGAGAATTCCAGTAATTGTAATTCACGTGCAACATATATGGGAAGAGTCAGTTTCCTTTGTTATTTAAGACCAGATATCATAGTAACTAAAAGGAAACCACTGAATTGTTTCTGCCAGATGTAATATATTCATACTTTGCTCTTATCTCTTTGGATTCAGAATTAATTCTTGGCCTATATTGGCATTTCTCTCACTGGGAAATTTAATTTGCATCATTAAAGCCCTGAGTCTATTACATTTGCAACTGACATAGATATGCACCAGAAAAAAACTGTATAACTTTGGTAAACTTGTTAATATGATGATTTTAAGTATTATTAGAATCCTACTTACACATCAATAAGCTGCTTTAGTTAAAGAAAATCTTATATTAACACCAACAGACTCAAAAATGTATTACACTGATAAGAGATCTGACTTCTCACTTAGAATCTGACTAAGTTTAAGCACATTTAACAGTAAGGGGATTAAGTGCTTTGCTGAACATAGACCTTTCTTGATCCAGCAATTCTACGGTGGCATTATGAGTGATCTCACAGAGCACAGAACCAATACCTACCACTCTCTGTATCCACTGCCTGTGACAATCCCAGCAGTCAATTATTAAAAAAAAAATAAATTTATAAATTGATACACTCAGATTTGTCTTAAAAAAAAAAGAGCTTTTTCTTTATGTCAATAGTAAAAATGTATTCCCATAAAAATATGATGATGCCCTTAAAACAAATTACTGTGAGGAGAATACAGTAGTATTCTGTTTGATGTACTGCTTGATACTACCATGCAGCTCTGGTGGTAATCACTGCTTAACAATTGCACTGAAATGAATTTTTTCCTTCATCCCTTTATATACAATTCAAAAGAATAACTATGGAAAAATACACAAAGAACAGGCTGAGTGTACATGATACAGTTTGGGTAGCCTTGCACCAAATATAAAAATGTCCAGATGCAAGACAAACTTCCTAAAGAGTTAACAGGCTGACATGAAGGTAAGCCATCTACACTAGAAGTTGGAGTGGTTTTACGCATGAGTAGGTGATATGAGGCTATCCTATTGTGCTGGTTTTGGCTGGGAGTTAATTTTCTTCATAGTAGCTAGTATGGGACTATGTTCTGGATTTGTGCTGAAAACAGTGTTGATAATACAGGGATGTTTTCATTATTGCTGAGCAGTGCTTACACAAATTCAAGGCCTTTTCTGCTCCTCACCCCACCCCACCAGCGAGCAGGCTGGGAGTGCACAAGAAGCTGGGAGGGGACACAGCTGAGACAGCTGACCCCAACTGACCAAAGGGATATTCCAGACCATGTGACATCATGCTCAGCATATAAAGCGGGAGGAAGAAGGAGGAAGGGGGGGACGTTTGGAGTGATGCCGTTTGTTGTCCCAAGTCACCACTATGTGTGATGCAGCTCTGCTTTCCTAGAAATGGCTGAACACCTGCCTGCCGATGGGGAGCAGTGAATGAATTCCTTATTTTGCTTGGCTTGTGTGTGTGGCTTTTGCTTTACCTATTAAACTGTCTTTATCTCAACCCACAAGTTTTCTCACTTCTACTCTTCCAATTCTCTCCCCTGTCCCACCAGGTGGGAGTAAGTGAGGGACTCTTGTGGGGCTCGGTTGCCAGCTGGGGTTAAACCATGACACCTACATTTTAACAAAAGGCCACATTTTTATTTACACCTGAAAGGAACCAATTAAATTAATGTCTTGGAAACAACCACATGTAATAGTCCAGTGTAAATCTTTACGTACCATTGCGTATGTTTTAAAGACTTTTCTTCTCCTTTATTCTTCCCCAAAGTCATCACAACAATTTACAGCTTTCCTCTCACAGTTCAGATCTTGGCTACAGCTTCAGGACAGACAAAGGTATGATGCTGCATAGTAAAATGTGTAATTTTAAATTATCATAACTCGATGCCATAAGGACATGCATCACTTACATGAGAAAAAAAAATAGTCTTAGTCCCCTGAGAACTACTATCACTCCAAACTTATAGTTATACTTTCAGTTTTGTTCACATTTACAGTAAGCTTAGAGGTTCATTAATAAAAACTTCAGTTTAAGAGGGATGCCATTAATTTGAAAGCAACTTTGGTTTGAATATTTCACTTAATACCAAAGAACACAACTACAAATTTTATTTTATTATTTCTGAAAGGATTCCAGTTTTCCCTGATTTCCAATTCTTTATTCTGTTCATGTGACTGTACTGGTCTCCTGCCTAATAAAGATTAACTTTTCTCTAACACTTCTTGGGATGTTTACTAACACTACCTGCTGAAAGCAACGAAAGAAAACTGCGTGTACTGAGAGATTATCTGCAGTGACGATTCTGGATTTTGTTCCTCATTTCCATACAACTATTGTTTCTGAAATAAGGAACAGAGTTCTAAAAAGCTCATAACAATTACTGGCATAAAACACTGAACTGTCATCCCTTGATGACTCAGGTCAGTCACCTGTTATTGCAGTCAAACTCAAAGGATAGCCCTTATGAACAATCAGAATCTGCCATACAAAAAAACCCAAAACCCAACCAAGTTTTTGCACTCACTGCTCCCCAAAGTCTCAGTATTCAGGTGGTTAAAAACTGCCCTCTCTTTTTTTTTTCCCCTCAAATCCACTGAAAATGTACTATATACTGTAGTGAGGATATACTGTAATACAGCAACTGGAAAACAGCATTATAAAATTAAGATATATTAATTTTCTTCCTACTTTGACTAGGCCCCTTTGTTAAACACTACTAAGCTCTTAGCAAATAAGAGGCTTCCTCTGGCCTTCACCTACTGCTAAATTCTCTCAGCAATATCATAAATCCAGGGTCTGTGACAGCACCAATCAGGCTAAATACAAGTGAGTGATAATAATGCAAGTGGTACCGCAGGATCTTCACACCAGATATAGAAACTATTGTTCTGACTGACAATCAACACCCACATGTTCCCAAATGAGTTATCTTTACCAGACCTTGTCACCTTGTCAAGTTCTTTATTACTGAGAAAGCATTTTAAAGAAAACAAGCAAGCTCTACTTGGAATCTTGGAAGGTACTGAAATTCTTTCCCACTGGCAAAACCAGGACCATGACAGATGTAGGAAAAAATGAGAGAAGGAGGTTTTAGGACATATAAATGAATTGCAGAGGAGTACTTTGTATGTAATACCTGAAGGAGGAATGGATTTCAAACATAAGAATGTAAATTTTTTCAGAGCTGAATATCAGAATCGGTGCACTTTATAAAAAATTTTTTCATTACTTGGACTCCAGGGTCTGCCTAGACATCATAAAATTTAGCCAATTTTCTCTGTCTTTCAATTCAGCACAGGTTTTGGTATCTTTCAAATTTGGGTCTTTTAATAGATATAAACAGTACAGTATAAACCATTTTCATATACTTAAAAAATTAACATGTTACAAATCAATAGTACCATAACCTGCGTTTTAAGTCAAAAGACACAGGCTAAAAAAGTTGATTAGCAAGGGAAGTTTTAGATAGTACAGATCAAAGTATCAGCTACTTTTTAAGTGGAAGCTATTGGATGAGGAAAAGAGTTGTGTAAGTAACAGATTTTTTTTTCTCCACAAGAAAAATTATAGTAGACACCAGAAGCAAAACATCTGTCTTCAATTTACTTAAAAAATAATGTTATTTATTTTATTTACCTTACAGTAGTGTAAGGCAGTCCTAATCAAGGATTATTTTACAAACCTGCAAAATAAGGAACAACCTGTCCTGATGCTCTAATAATTTAACCTCTAGATCCCATAGGATTCAACTAGACATTCTAGCACACATTTACAGCTCAGCCACTTTCTTCAGTAAAGTATCAAAATAATGCCATGTGGGTAAAATGCTGATCCCAGTGGAGACTTTGGGAGCTTTACTATTCAGTTCTTTGGCACTCAAATAATTGTTGGTCATTAAAAAAAAAAAAGCTAAACATATGTAATTCCAAGTGTCTGCTTGGCCAGAAACACTTGACCAATTATCAGACTACTAGGGTATCTATCCAACACCCAAGAATGCCATGCACAGAAACAATAACATAATAATTATATAGTATTGGTTAGAAAGGCCAGGTTATCAAGTTTTACTCTTTTTATGAAGCAGAGAGAAAACACAGAAAAAGTGCTACTTAAGAGTAGCAAATTGTCAAAAAGAACTCTAAAGTACAATTTGACAAAGCAGAATTTATGTTTAGCTATTACCTCATCCATAACATTTTATGGAAAATATGCTATTTCCATCAAAATATTATGTAAAAAGCAATCAGATGAAAAAATGCATTCCACCCACTAACCATAATTAAAAATTATTATTTCCATTTAGTAAGTGTGGACAACTAAATCCATTCTGGGGAAAAATACTTTTTGTTTAATGAAATGAGAGATGATTTTTGCTGCTAACAAATCAAATGCACTCTGGAACTATTACAAACCTTACTCTGAATAGTCTTCTGCCTCAGAGAGCAAGCTGAAGATGGATTGTACAAACAGCTACCATTCAGCATAGTTCTTACTATCCTAAGTAATCCAAACAGACACTAAGCAAATTACAACTATAATTAACACTTACTGTTAGTGGTAGAATAACATTAACATGATGTTACCATACTATTTAGGAGCTACAGCCATTAAAAAAGGACACTTTGCTAGGTAATAGACAAACAGAACAGAATGGAGCTTATAAACTCTTTGAGATAATAATCCAAGTAGAAAGTTTAAAAGATAGCTTAAAAAGATAAGATTTTCATCGATTTAACCTGGGACCAAAACAGAGCAATGAAAAGAAGGTGAGACTGTGGAAGAGATTTTCTTATTCTATTTTACCTTTGCTACTTATATGAACTTTGCATCATCAGACACCCAATAAATGATGAGACAACATGATAGGAAATTATCACATCAGACGTGCCACAAAGAAAGTGTGGCACCTCATTCTTGTGTATTGGCTGCTTGCTAGACAGCATCATGTGCCTCCACATGGCAATGCGTATTCGTGTGTAGATTACTTTTAAAGCTTGGGTAGTTCAGGCACATTCTTACTTCACGTTCTGGGTCTGTGGCCAAAATATGTCTAAGTACACAGTCAAAATAAAAAGGCAGATCAGCTCTCTTATCCAGGGGAGTTCCTACCTGAATTTATTATAGATGTGAGCTATTCTGTTAAGAAATAAGTGTATAAAAGAATCACCTGAGGTGTGTCCATGGAGGGTGCATTTTGCAATTCTGTACTACTTGGGAATTCAGTTTTATTCCAAACCTTTCAGTAAGACAGGGTTTGCCGTTCAAAACAACCATACATGATTCTTAAAAAAACTTCTAGAGAAAGACAACCTATGAATTGTACTGCTGAACATCACAACAAAACAAACTAAACATACTAAAAATGTAATTTCAATGGAATGCAATAAACAGGATAAACTGTAAATTGTTACAGTTCAGTTAAAATGAGAGTGGGTTTACTTTTGTTAGAGACAATTCTCTATTTCCTCAGGTTTCAAGAGGAATTAATAATGTGTAGGTGGTTTTGGTGAATGAAAATGGAGATTGTTGTAATTAGTATTGTTTCAGATCAAAATTTAATTTGCACTTTCCTGTGCAGGGAAGTGTCCACGCTTTCTTATCTTACACTGTTGGCACTTAAAATTAATGGATTTTATCTAATAGATACAGCAGTCATAATAAATGTTTAAGATAACTATCTAAATTTTGGCTGTATTAACATGATAATGTAAAGAATCCTAATTTTATTGGCCTTAATAAATCTAAGATTAAACTCACTCAGACATTTTATCTTGCTTGCCCTTAGAACAGTTAAAGAAATTCACTTTAAATACAATGAATTACGTTTCTTCATTTTATGGGATTTGTTCATTTCCATAGATTTAACTTGGAAATACAATTATTTCTAGTACTTACTGGAATACTGATAATGAAATTACTGAATGCATTTTTCTGTGTCTATAGTTAAGAATCATTTGATCTCATTTGGAGGGGTTGGATTCTTAGTTTTGCATACATGAGATACTTCCTCAATTTATGTTCTTTGCTATGGCACACAGAGCTATAGGAATCACCATGGACATTCAATTACAAAATAAGGTTCAGAACTTTACAATTTGTCACAAATTCTCAGCACTGATCCCTTGAAACACCGTGCACAGTATTTATTGAAGTATATTTCAAGACTAAACTTCGCAATGAAATTTTGCAAGATTTCTTTCCAATTCCTGCAAGACCTTTTAATAATGACAATTAATCATTTCGCTCACATAGTTACAATTTCCAAAATACAGTCTCTATAACATGGTCAAGACAGTCTCTGTAGAGCCATCAGAAGTGCTTCAAGCTACAAAATGGAGAACTTTAGTGGATAAATTTGGTGGTGGTACAAAATGGCATGTTTCAGTATATTTGCAAGCAGAACGCCATGCCAATTTGACCAGGAACACAGTGGATAAGGCAGTACATCAATATCCTGGAGCATCATTGTATTTTGTCTCAACAGGCTTTATTTTTTCTTTGATAGGTGCAACAAATAGAGGGAATAAGTAAGAGGAGTTAATAAAGCTGCACTGGAGGGGATAAACATTTGCTGATTCTGCTAACATAGAAAAGGTAATAGCAAGTTAGCTGTTTTGTCACTCCAGAGCTTGTAAAGAGATGGGTGGCTGCCTTAATATTGGCAATATTTACTGCCTCAGAAACTAAAACTCCTTTGACCTGAACAGAAATGGTCACAATCATTATAGTTGCATAAATATGACAGTCAAATATTTCAGTCCAGATGTAGAACTACTTGAGCACCTGAACAGTCTGATTTAAAGTTACAAGATTACTCATAACAAGAGGAAACACAATCATCAGAACTAAAATTAATTTTTAGAACCTGTGTGTTGAAAATTGTTCATGACAAATTTTAATGGAGCTGAAGTTTGTTCAAGTCAATTAGAGTCTTTGGTATTGGTATTTGCATCATCATCTAAAACCTCATTTTATTTACAAAGATAATTCATGTTATAGGAAGTTTTACCCAATTAATTTCTGCAAGGTGAGAACATCTAGACATGTTAGGTACTTAATTTATTAGACTATGTTAGATACCTAAGAAATAAGGTTCCAAGCACATGGCAGCATTTAATACATTTGGCTCACAATATCCTTGTAAAGAAGAGGAATAATATTGTCTCAGCTTTGCAAAGTGAAACTGAAACACACAATGAATGCGACACTTTTAAAACATATTAAGTATACAGTTCCTATAAGCACTGAGACTTAATTACTGTTAAAAATCTGGGTATACATGTGTCAGATTAAGCCACTGAGAAAAACCTCTGACAAAAGTGATCCAGATCTGGACCTTTAAAGTCACAAACTGCATAGATACTACTGCTGCCTGTCTGCTTTTTCTGTCTCTGATGAGGTCTAATTAAAAAAAAAATCCATTTCAAAAATTCTTCTTTCATGTCCGTTTGAAATATGGTGACTACAATATCTCCTTTTTACACACATCAAGCTGTTCAAAGTTTGCCAAAATGATACTTCAAGTCACTTCTGCCAATCTTGCTTAAAATTCCTGAATATCTAGCATACACAAACCTAAAAAAAAAAAAAAAGCGCTGAATTTTCTTCATGCTTTAATCATTCACTTTCATCATAAAATCCAAAGATGTAAAAGTAAATAAAATGGAACCATTTACTTGCTCTGCAGCATCAACTTGTTCTGATAGTTTCTCCCTACCATCCCTGCTCAATGTTAGCAGTCAACCTTGAGATGTCCTTTTTTAAAATACAGTTTAACACATCAACCCAGCAAAGTACCTCTCAGGATATATTCACGTGCAGTTTAAGAAAACATGTGGGTTAATGCAGAGAGAAATCTCTGCTTTTCTGATGCAAAGCTGTGAGCTTTAGATTGTCTTAAAGCACAGGCAATTCACAGAGGAACTACATACTCAAGATAGTTTTAATGAATATGTATACATTAGTCTTTTTGTTATTTTCCTTAAGGGAAAATATTACATCAAAGCAAAGCTAGTTTGGCCTATTACAGAAATTATTTGTTGTGTATACTTCAGGGTGTTTCAGAAACAGGTTTTCTTAGTAATAAATATTTCCTACAAGGAGGAGGAAATTTTTAGTTCATTATTTTCCAAATAAGTTAAAGAAAGAAAAAGCGTCAAAATCTTACTTTGATTTGGTTAAACTATTGTGTTTTAAACTAAGCAATAATTAAAAAAAAAAAATCACTTCAACTGAGTAAAATCGAATGTTTTCTAGGACTTCTTGCGTAGGTAACCACAGGTCCACACATAGAGTCAAGAGTGTCTGGATCTTGAGCTAACTTCACGCTACTTCTAGTTCTCACGTACTCCACAACTCCAAGGCTGTTCTAAAGTATTGTCTCCTTCTCTTCTTATTCCTTACATCTTTCCAAAGAATACTTCACATTTCAGCTTCTAGGAGATATTACAGAATAGATGGTTGTTCAATATCAAGTTGAATACCTCTTATTGCTCACTATTACAAGCAAGATTTAAGAACTGCTCACAGTACATTCTAGACTCATGTCTCTTGTTCTTTCCTTTTCATGTTCAGATGTGACTTCCATTATCCTCCTTTTTCTGTTGTACATTTCTTCACTGAAGATTTCCCTCATGTATTTATTATAGCAGATGTTCTACCACTGAAAGTTATTTCTATGGTAAACTACAAGGAAAAAATACTGAACCAAAAAGCCAAGTAAAATGAAATATAGGATAAAACATTTTAAGTGTAAGTTCATAAAATTAGTTTTGTGTATTGATAACAAAACAGAATCTAATATTATTACACTGAACTGTATCAGAGGCCTAGAAACCTGAAATTGTTGGGCAATCGCATACAAATGACTGTATTATTGAGTGAAGCAAATAAGAGATAGATACCTCCTAAATTGCATTTTCTCTTACTAGAGGTTGCTAATCATTCCTTATGGGTTAGCTTAGAGGAAGGTGCTGAACAAACCTGCTGAGATGCCTCAAGCAACCTGTAAAAAAATCAAGCTTAATTTGATTGGGCGAAAGTGAACAGGGCTCCTGTCATGAGGAGAAGTGCCACTCGCTAATTAGGCTGCCTTCTGAGAGACCACTGTTGTGTCTTGCTAAGCTGCTGGAAACTTCATATCCTGTCGAGAATGCTAGTAATTTCTGTAGAGAGCTTGCCACTAACTAATGTAAAAAACAAAGCAATGAAACAGAAAAACTGAAGTAGGAATCAGTAGAAATCCATTAGGAAATTTCTGGGTATCTTTCTGGAGAAATTAAAAACTATTTTTTTTCCGTTGAACTTGTTTCTAAAGAAGTTTTCAGTTTTTCCTTCTAGTCAAGAGAGAGAAATCTCCCATTAAAAAAAAACACCACACCAAACATTTTCTAACCCTACAGTTAATTTGTATGTATCTTAATTTCATCTGTAACAGCTGTCTGTTTTCATTCTCCATTATCTTAGTCAATGGATATCAAAGCACATTTTCTATGTAAGCAAGAGCAATTTTGGGCTCTGTTTGCATACACTATTGAAGCAGTAGCCCCAGAAGGGGCTGGGCTCTGCATATACTGTTTATCTTCTTATAATTAAAAATATTAAAAAGTCAGAATGTGAACTAAATACTTTGAAGTAATGGGAAGTAAAACTCTTGACTGCCCAAAACAAACAGCTTGCATTGCCACACTTTTCAGGTAAGCTTTTTAAAGGGAAACAAGCATGGAAAGACAGCCTAATCTCTGTCTTTATTACTATCACCACAGTCAAAGCTAGCAAACCTCTATCAACTAAAATTTCCACTGAAGTTATACTTAATGAAATTCCTTGCTAGACTGCTGACCCCTACTCCTAAGGAAAATCTTCCTCTCCTGCCAATCCTAGTTAAGAAGATGAGGAAAAAGTGCTTTGGAGCTATTCTTGGGTATATTTTAATGGCACAGTAATAAGTGGGAGCCATGTTCTGCTGGACATTCTGCAGGCTGTCAGCTACTGGTGCTTTGGATGCACACCTCACTTCTTCTAGCCCAAACCACACCCACATCTAAGGTACAACCAAGATTTAAGTACATTAATGTATACAATCTTATGTTTTGCTCAACTACAAACACGTTCAGAAATTCTATAGAATCTCTCAGTGTTTATTTCCAACACAAAAAATTAAATTGTTCTGGATTTTAACCTCGAGTCTTTTCTCACAATTGCTGCTAAACTTGAGTAAACATGACACAAGGTGGCGTCAGGTTGCATTAGTGGTAACAAACTACAGTACCAACAAGAGTTTCTCTGTTCCTGTTAATGGCTACCCTTTGTACTATGGTGTTGCTCCTGAAACCCCAAGAATTAGTATGAATGAACCTGAAAAGATACAGGCAAACCCGAGACTTAATACTATTCATTGAATTATATCAGGTATGATTTCACCCTTCTATAAAAAGCAAATGTCCATATATTCACATTTACTAAATATCCCCCCCTCCCCGATGCTAAGTGCCAAAGTAATTCAAAAGGAAAGTAAAGAAAAGATTGAATTTTCTAATCAAATCTATTCCTTCTCATCTTCAGTGAAATTGCTAGAGACAAGGAACTGTGGTACAGGAACTACAAATGCTAAAATACAGCCCATCCATCACTGTTTGGAAATATTAAGAAATCTATGTTCTACTCTAGGGTAAATAGCCTAGCGGAAGTCACCTCTATTTTAAACCAAGGACATTCATGTAACTTCTGTCATCTTGTCCTGGACAGGGAAGGTCCCAGAAGAGTGTAGGCTTCCCAATGTGATGCCCATCTACAAGAAGGGCCGGAAGAAGGATCCGGGGAATTATAGGCCTGTCAGCCTGACCTCAGTACTAGGGAAGATTATGGAGAGGTTCATCCTTAGGGCGTCCACAGGGCATGTGCAGGACAACCAAGGGATCAGATCCAGCCAGCATGGGTTCATGAAAGGCATGATCTCCTTCTATGACCAGGTGACTCACCTAGTGGATGAGGGAAAGGCTGTGGATATTGTCTACCTGAACTTTAATAAAGCCTTGGACAGTGCCTCCTACAGCATTCTCCTGGAGAAACTGGCAGCTCATGGCTTAAAGAGGTGTACTCTTTGCTGGGTAAAAAACTGGCTGGATGGCCGAGCCCAGATAGTTGTGGTTAACGGAGTTAAATCCAGCTGGCGGCCAGTCACAAGCAGTGTTCCACAGGGCTTAGTTTTGGGGCCGGTCTTGTTCAATATCTTCATCAATGATTTGGGTGAGGGGATTGAGTGCTCCCTCAGTACGTTTGCAGATGACACCAAGTTGGGTGGTAGTGTTGATCTGCTGGAGGGCAGGAAGGATCTGCAAAGGGATTTCGACAGGCTGGATCGATGGCCTGAGGTCGACTGTATGAGGTTTAACAAGGCCAAGTGCCGGGTCCTGCACTTGGGTCACAACAGCCCCATGCAACGTTACAGGCTTGGGGAAGAGTGGCTGGAGAGCTGCCTGGCAGAAATGGCCCTGGGAGTGCTGGTTGACAGCCGGCTGAATATGAGCCAGCAGTGTGCCCAGGTGGCCAGAAAGGCCAACAGCATCCTGGCCTGTATCAGAAAGAGTGTGGCCAGCAGGAGTAGGGAAGTGATCGTGCCCCTGTACTCAGCACTGGTGAGACCGCACCTCGAATATTGTGTTGAGTTTTGGACCACTCACTACAAGGACATTGAGTTGTTGGAGCATGTCCAGAGAAGTGTAACAAAGCTGATGAAGGGTCTGGAGAACAAGTCTTATGAGGAGCAGCTGAGGGTACTGGGGTCGCTTAGTGGGGAGAAGAGGAGGCTGAGGAGAGGCCTCATTGCTCTCTACCTGAAAGGGGGTTGTGGCAATGAGGGTGTTGGTCTCTTCTCCCAAGTAACTAGCGATGGGATGAGGGGAAATGGCCTCAAGTTGCACCAGGGGAGGTTTAGATTTGGATATTAGGAAAAATTTCTTTGCAGAGAGAGTGGTCAAACATTGGTAAGGCTGCCCAGGGAGGTGGAGGAGTCACCGTCCCTGGAGGTGTTCAAAAAATGTGTAGATGTGGCACTTCAGTACATGGTTTAGCGAGCATGGTGGTGTTGGGTTGATGGTTGGACTTGATGATATTAAAGGTCTTTTCCAACTTCAATGATTCTATGATTCTATGATTCTATGAATGTAGAAATTGGCAGTTTAGATGAAGTCACAAAAAACAGAAATTGAATTTTTAACTACAACAGCCAGTAATTGCCATTTACTTTAAACTCCAAGTGTGTAGCATTTTGCATGCAGGATTTCCAGGCAGGATTTCCCATTTTATTTTTGTAAAATTGTAGATACATTAATTACACAGAAGCGGAAGCAATTAATATAATATTCCCACCTGTAGCTCAACTTTTTGTGTTCAAGGTTCACATAAAAAAATTGTTAGAATCAGCTCAGCTTTGTGGATAAAAAAAGAATAAGCATAATACAGTTTTTTTACACCATAAATTGGTTTGGCATGTAAGACAGAACAACTGCTGTATGAATATAGGCTATGGAGATATGTAAGGGCTTTTAATATAAAATCATGGAAAGTGTCTAAGGTGGTAAAATAGTAGTAAGTAGCAGCAGTTCCAGCAGTAAGCCTTTATATGGCTCATGACAGTCACCTCTGGTTTGCTATCCTCTAGTTGTGTTTTACATTTGAGGGCAATCACAAAAAAACTTGGAAAGAGTAGAGCTCCACACATGCATCCACCTCCAACCTAGTTTTTCATGAGAACATCTTTTTTAGTCTAATGTGGACAACTAGAAAAAAGAGGAAAAAATGAGTGACCTAAACCTGAATGAAGTGCAACATTCATAAACAACCAGAAATAAACTAGCATACTTCTGAATAATCACTAATAAAATTATGTTTAAAGTTTTTTTACAAAGTCATTGCTTTAGAAACAGACTACCTGAACAACACTGGCCTGAAAATATAGCCCTAGACTAGACTACTGTACTGTTGCAAGATTTGGTACAACAGAAATTATATCCCAAATGCTATTTTTTTGTTCTTTCTGTTGAAGTCCATACTTTTGGTCTGTTCTGCAAAGTTTCATTAGATAGATAGTTTCACTATTTACCTTTACACAGTTTAGAAAAGGCATTCACTGTCTGAACAGGAGGATTTTCCCCAACCCCAAAATTTATGGAATATTTCACTATTGTGAAAGCTTTAGGTTACCACAAATATGAATGCAGTGCACAAATAACACATTAAATATGGGCATAAGAAAATCTGCTTTAATAAGTTAAACACTTCAGAACCTGCCAGAATACATTGTTACTAGACATAAAGGGTTTCCATCAGTGTACATGTTAAAATTTTTCAGGAAACAAACTTTCCATTCAGCTATAAACTAATATCAGAGTAGGAGTACTCAGACACATGTTCCTGGAAGTAGAAATCCCTAGCTAGTCAGTCAGAAGCACTATTGAGTTTCCCATTATTTGCTCATGGAGGTACCATTTTTTTCAGTTAATGATGTTCTCATTGAGAGGTAAGGGAAAAGACATCCATTGTTAAATACTCAATTCAAATCCATCTAGCAAGATATTATTTCTACCAAGAACAAATATTCCTCACAAAGCCTATTAAAGTTGTGTCCTTTTGTATACTTCAAAATCCAGAGAGAATGGCAGTTATCTGAACAATTCACACACTGTCTAGTGGAAAAGTAGCTATTTTATTTTTTGATGTGTTTAATGCATCCTAATTTTACATGATGCATTAAAAATTCAAACCAAAATAACTTGCAAAGCTCAGTAACAACTCAAAAGTACCACTGTTCTTCACCTATTATTTTTGAGAGCTGAAGCAAGAAGCAGCAAGTAATTGTCTTCATCATTTTCACAGCTCTGAGTTTTCCTGGTGTCCAAGAAATATTAAAAGATATTTCAAGAAGCTTATTTCTATGTTACAAAACTACAGAAACAAAAATAGTACCACATAGAACCTTACTTTGAAGCAAATACATGGTATAACAAAGCAAGGTAACATTTACATTCACTTTCACAGACAGGTTTCATAGAAACTGATGTAGGACATGGCATTCTTTCTTTAATTAGATTTATTTTACCTGCACATTACATGATGAACTCCTATAAGAATTACTCAACAAAAATAAATATCCCTGTCCCTGGCTGTGCTGTAGTCAGGATTGCCTATTTCCTTCTAATTAAATTCTCACTCCATTTGTAATTCATTTTTACTGAAAGATAAGGTACATCAGTCTCTGCAGAGACTCAGATGAGGTATTAGGAAATGAGGGAGAATAGTTTAACCAAGTAATATTTAATTTTGAAGGTCTATTGTATTTATGAGATTGGGACCTATCAACGCAAAGTAAATGTAAAGCAATTTGGCAACATTCTGATGTGCTATAAACAAGCTGTTCAGTGAATAAGCAACTATTTCAAGGGTAATATTTGAAAATATGCCACAGCAAAAGATTTATTGATTTATAACAATAAAAAAGTCCACATTTAGATGACTGAGAGATCAAAGCCCTCTGAAGTCATAAAAAGTGTTCTGCTTGGCTTCAGTGGGGTCTGCTTAAGAACATAGTGAAAAATAATACACGGTTATTCATTGCAGGACTATGTAAGACCAAGAAGTTAAACACAACCACTGTTTTTTAAGAGTCCAGATGTGCTATGACTAATATTGATTTTCTACTCTTCATGTTGTGTGAAAGATTAGTATAATCTGCCATTTAATTTGATACTGAAATTAGAAAGATTATGTGAGATCATTTTTCCTGAAGTCATATAAGATAGATGTGGAAGAGAAATCTCTTCAAAAATGCTCAGGCTTTTCACACACTCTCTTACCTCCTAAAGAAAGGAAGTAGATTCTTTCTTAGTCCACAGAAAAGATGCCTATCTGACTTGAACATAACAAGGATAACTGAAGATACTGTGTTAGTCCTTCTCAAGGTTTTTATCAGAAGACATTATTAATGTTTTGGTTACTAAGGTTTTTGAAACTTTATAGCCTTTTTATTAAGGTTATTAAGGTTTTTGAAAGCCCCAGCACTTGGAGACTTGCAGTCAGAAGTCTCAACTGCCCTTTAAAAAAAACAAAGAAAAAAACAACAAAAAACACACAAAGTATTTCATACCTTAAAAATTGTTTAGAAAAAAATTCAGTTGTAACTAAAATATATTGTGAACGCAGCAACAGAAAAATAAAAGTTGTACACATTAATTAATATTTAGGATCAGGAATTTATTACAGAATCACAGAATCATTAAGGTTGGAAAAGACCTTTAAGATCATCAAGTCCAACCATCAACCCAACACCACCATGCTCACTAAACCATGTACTGAAGTGCCACATCTACACATTTTTTGAACACCTCCAGGGACGGTGACTCCTCCACCTCCCTAGGCAGCCTGTTCCAATGTTTGACCACTCTCTCTGTAAAGAAATTTTTCCTAATATCCAATCTAAACCTTCCCTGGTGCAACTTGAGGCCATTTCCCTTCATCCCATCGCTAGTTACTTGGGAGAAGAGACCAACACCCACCTCACCACAACCCCCTTTCAGGTAGTTGTAGAGAGCGATAAGGTCTCCCCTCAGCCTCCTCTTCTCCAGACTGAACAATCCTAGTTCCCTCAGCCGCTCCTCATAAGAGCTGTTCTCCAGACCCCTCACCAGCTTTGCTTCCCTTCTTTGGACATGCTCCAGGCAATTCAATGTCCTTCTTGTAGTGAGGGACCCAAAACTGAACACAGTATTCAAGGTGCAGCCTATTACTTCAGGTTCTGCAAAATCTCATTCTGTGGGACAATCCATGCCAAACATCTACAGCGCAAATAGACAAGATAAGCAGATTTGTCAGGGAAAACAAAGGCAAAACAACTTGCTCCATGTCACTCAGCGGGATAGGGGCAAAGGGCTTGTAACGTTTAATTCCTAGTATATCCAAAATGTTTTATTCATTGATTGTAGGTCTAAATGGATGATTTTAGCAGGCACTGCATGCAGATATGTACAGCTCCAAAAATAACTACTGGATTGAAAAGTGTAATTTCTTGTACTTGTCTTGTAACAAGCTAATCTAATCATGCTTATTCTTTTATGATCACCAAAATCTTACAAATTTCACTTCTGAATTTTCTTAGCACCCAGTTTACTTTGTCCTTCTTAGAAGACTTCACCCATGCATACAGTTGCACCAACATAGCTCTATAGCTTCTGGTCCTCAAAGGGTTTGACTCAGCATTGGTGTTTCTTCCTGCATATGTCAGACCTACCAGTGCATCTGGAAAAGTTAACCAACCTGAGTAGGTTCACATACCAGATCAGTAACAGAGACAGGAATAGAAATCAGGTCTCCAAGTTCCAGAATAACTCTCATTCTGTGAATTACATAGTTACCAAAGCAGCAAGGAAGTTATAAATAGCTAAATATCCCAACTGAGCCAAGGATTTGGAATACTTCATAGTTAAAAACAACAATATGGATCTACATGTGGTTTAAAATAATTAGCTACCATAAGACTTTGATTTTATCCCTATATAAGCAATATGCAGCATATTTACCATGCTTGCTATGCTTGCTGTCTATTTCAACACCACCACTGTGGCAGTGAGTGCTTTTCACAGAAATACACTTCAAAAAAAAAAAAAAAAAAAAGACTGAAAAGCCTCTATCACCTACTTAGGGTTACAAGGAAAAACAAATACATAGCCCAGTAAGCTGATGCACTTACCAATGCTAAAGCTCAGCTTTTTGCAGCTGAGAAAGTTCTCATCCAATCCATTCTCCTGATTTTGCAGGAAAAGCCCTTCAGGAGGAGAATGTACAATGTTAGATGTCTTCTCTTCTTTTCCTCTAGTTTCAGAAGTTTTTATCCTCATCTTCAAGCAGGTAAGCCCCTGCAGCTTCCAATGAAATGTCAGGGCAGGAAGACAAGTTCCAAATATCATAGATAACTCTCCAATGAATTGTCCTCATGTAATATGCTTATAATGCTACTCAAATTCTGCATGCACACAAAAGGGTATCTAACATTAAATTCTTTAAAAGACAAGAATTTTCTTAAGTTTCAGAAATTATTTGTTGTCCAACTACTCATTAAAGCATCTGAAATAAAACTGAGTCAATGGGAATCATTAGCTTTGATATCCTTTTAATGAGGAACTTCACAATATAATTTTACATTCTAGTTCACTCCACTTCAGTAAAACATCTTATGTAGTAACAACTACCGAATGCATTTAATAGTTCCACAGTAAGCTTTACTGACAGCACCTTAAGGAAAAGTTACACAATTAGATCTGCTTTCACTGATGCCTTGCAGCATCAATGCTGCAAAAGCACAAGCATCAAAATGAAAGAAATTAAAATTACACATTATTCAAATTGAACAAAATCATTGTTAAAAATTAGCTCTCGCCTTGGACTATCACAGTAATTTATACTTTATTTTCTCTTTAAAAGCTACATGTTATTCTATTGGATTTTTATTGATATTCAATCAATGCTGTAAAAATTTGAGTACATCTGGTTTTTTCTATTTTATTTCTACTTTAGAGCTTGAGTCATACAGAGTTTCTCAGAAATCATAAATATGTATTTCCAAGTTAGTACAGGATTCAGATCTCAAGGACATAAAAAAGTTGATTTGTTTTGAGAGTTTTTTTCTATTCTGTGGCTAGAAGTAAAAGTAGTATCATTTTGCTTTTTGAGGTGAATAAGGTCTTCCTATTGACACACAACACTGATAGAACTGGGACAAGGTAGAGATATAGATCTATAGGGAGAAGCAAGTCAAGTACAGCCATATGAAAGGACACTTGAGTTATCTGTCAAACCTGAAAGTGTCTAAAACCTTCTATGGTACAGTTTAAAGTTGCTTTCTTAGTGGTCCATAAGTGACATTCATTACTTAGCCAGATTCGTCCAGTGTTGCTTATTGACAAGAATAGAACCAAGCTGCATAACAGATGAGAAAAAGGTTTACAGATAACTGTGCCGTAATTAAAACTATGTGAATTGGATGGATTATGGTATCATTTTCTTGTTGTCATTACTTTTCCTCTTATTACCTCAAAAAATTTTGATCACAAGGCCAAAGCAGGCAAGATGTTAATTACTTTTACCTTCCCATCTGTGTTCTTTGAAAATTACACCAATTTAGTAGCAGAGTGGGAAGGTTTCAACGTTCTGTAACGCAATCCAAGAACTGGAGATTCACAAAAAATTGCTGGCCAAAGTGGAAAAAATAATCGTTGCTGTTATCAGTCAGTGCTTTAGTATTCAAAGCAAAGCCTAAGACACAAAATATGCTGGCTTAATGACAAACATAGCAGTTCTAACACACTGAATTTGTGAGTACACTATCACTTACTGTAACAGTCTAACCCATTTAGTGTTTAATTATTTCTTTTTTTAGGGCAAAAGAGCTATTTCATGTATGCTTTTAGCTGATCTCAACTATTTTCACTTCTGAAACACTCATGATTCCTAATCAATGGAACTCAGAGCAAGGTCTCAGGGATAATTCTACTATCATATGGTGTTATAAAAGGCTTTAACCAGAGATGCCTTGCCCATGAATGATAAGACTCAGAATTACATAAAAATGAAACAGTTAAATCACTCTGCTTTGTAAGTTACAGCCTATGGCTTCTTACTCTCAGTGAAGCAGGAATTGAAATAGCCTAAAGTAATGTATTACTATAATTAAAGAGGAACCAAATGTAAGCCCTCTATCCAGGAGCACAGTTGATTTAAATATGCTAGAATCTCAAACTCTGAATCTCCACCCACTCTCAGTAATTTTGCTTTGGTGCGGCCAATCAGTTTCTAAGATGTCACCACCAATTTACCCCAGCATCACGAGTATTTGGTCATCTTAGTGTGAGCCAATAGCGTGAAAAGAAAACCAAGTCCAAACAGCCAGATGATGAGCATTTAAAAAGAGGACACACTCTAAAAAATGAAAAAGACTGCCTGGAAGCCACTGCGGCAAAGGGCTCCAGAGCAGAGGATCGCGCCAGGGGACCCTTCCTAAAGCGGCAAAACGGTGAAGGCAAAAGCACAGGGAGAGAGAGGGTCCCCCAGCTCCGCGCCCCCCGCGGAGCCGGCCGGGCGAGTTACTGGCGAGTGGCAGCTCTGACTCGGCGCGGGCGGGGACAAGAGCGGCGGCGGCAAAAGCCCCTCATGTACAAGAGCAGCCCCAAGGGAGCGTGGCGACCAGGGAGCGTCGCGTCAGAAGGGCGTGGCGTGGCGCGGCAGTTTGCGCGGGCAGGGCGCTGTCCCTCCCCACATTAGAGGCTCTGTCGACGAGTGGTCATCAGCTTCCCAGAAGAGGCCCAACCATGGTCTCCACCCAGCTGAAAGCCATGGCCAGAAGGAATGTGGTGACCCAGACTGAGCTCCCGCTCAACCACGTGGCTGTCCGGGTGTCTGTCTGCAGGCCGTGCCTGAGCCTGTCGCTTGTGCCAGAGACCAGTGGAGACAACACCCATGGTTCGGTGCAACCTGATCGACCTGCTCAGCCTGGGGCAGAGCTGACAGAGGCAGTGGAGAGGCTGAGGAGCATCAGGGAGAGTGAGAGGGAGATGGATCGGTGGAGCCACATCGTGCCGTCCCTGAGGCAGAAGCAGCAGGTGGAGGCTCCACAAGCAGCAGAGGATCCCCTGCCCTCTTGTTGCCGGGCAGAAGGAGGAGACCTAAGAGATGAGGGGGAATGGAAACAGGTCCCTGCTCGGGGCAGGAGGCGAATCCCCTCCTGGCCTCCCTCACTGTCCCAGCTGCCCTTACACAACAGGTATGGGGCTCTGGAACTTGAGGGCCAGGCACATGAGGACCTTGATGAAAGTCCATCTAGGTAGTTGACCAGGGTGAGTCAGCCAGCCCCACGTATTATGACTGCCTCTGTTAAGAAAAAAAGGAGGGTACTTCTTGTAGGTGACTCCCTTCTGAGGGAAACAAGGGGCCCAATATGCTGGCCAGACCCAACCCACTGGGAAGTCTGCTGCCTCCCTGGGGCCCGGGTGATAGATGTCACCAGGAAACTACTGGCTTTAGCTCAGCACATTGATTACTATCAGATGCAGGTCATACAGGTTGTCAATGATGAGGTTGTGCAAAGAAACCTAAAAGTGATTAAAAGAGACTTCAGAGCACTGTAGCAACTGATAGAGCAGGAGCACAGGTAGTGTTTTCATCAATCCCTTCAGTGGCAGGGAGGAACACTGAAAGGAACAGGAAAACACACCTGGTTAACATGTGACTCAGAGGCTGGTGCCGATGGCAGAATTTTGGGTTTTTTTGACCATGGGGCGGTGTACACTGCACTGGGCCTTCTGGCAGCAGATGGAGTTCAGCTGTCTCCAAGGGGGAAAACGATTCTAGCTTATGAGTTAGCGGACCTCAGTGAGAGGGCTTTAAACTAGATTTGAAGGGAGAAGGAGATAAAACCAGGCTCACTAGAGATGAGCCTAGGGGTGGCATGCAGATGTTGGGGGAGAAGTGCATCTATACCAATGCACGCAGCATGGGCAGAAAACAGGAGGAGCTGGAAGGCATTGTGCAGCGGGACAGCTATGACTTAGTCACCATCACAGAAACATAGTGGGATGACTCTTATGACTGGAATGCTGCAATGGATGGCTATAAGCTCTTCAGAAGGGATAGGCATGGAAGGAGAGGCAGTGGGGTGGCTCTGTATGTTAAGGAGTGTTTTGACTGTATAGCAAACAACAATTGTGAAGACTAAGCTCAGTGTGTTTGGGTAAGGATGAGGGGGAAGGCCAGCGAGGCAGATGTCCTGCTGGGAGTCTGTTACAGACCACCCAACCAGGATGAAGAGGCAGATGACACATTCTACAAGTGACTGGCAAAGTCTCACAATCACTAGCCCTTGCTCTTGTAGGGACTTCAATCTACTGGGCATCAGCTGGAAGTATAGCACGGCAGAGAGGAAACAGTCTAGGATGTTGAGGTACTTAATGCCACCTTTGCCTCAGTCTTTAATAGCCAGACCAGGTATCCACAGGGTATTCAGCCCCCTGAGCTGGAAGACAGGGACGGAGAGCACAATAACCTCCCCATTATCCAGCAGGAAACAGTTAAGGACATGCTACGCCACCTGGACACCCACAAGTCTACGGGGCCTGATGGGATCCACCCAAGAGTACTGAGGGAGCTGGCAGAGGAGCTTGCCAAGCCACTCTCTATCATTTATCAGCAGTCCTGGTTAACAGCAGAGGTTCCAGATGACTGGAGGCTTGCCAATGTGACGCCCATCTAAAAGAAGGGCCGGAAGGAGGATTTGGGAACTATAGGCCTGTCAGCCTGACCTCGGTACTGGGGAAGCTTATGGAGCAGTTCATCTTGAGGGCACTCACAGGGCCCTTGCAAGATGACCAAGGGATCAGACCCAGCCAACAAGGGTTCATGAAAGGCAGGTCCTGTTTGACCAACCTGATCTCTTTCTGTGACCAGGTGACCCACCTAGTGGATGAGGGAAAGGCTGTGGATTTTGTCTACCTGAACTTTAATAAAGCCTTGGACAGTGTCTCCTACAGCATTCTCCTGGAGAAGTTGGCAGCTCATGGCTTAGAGAGGTGTACTCTCTGCTGGGTAAAAATCTGGCTGGATGGTTGAGCCCAGAGAGTTGTGGTGAACGGAGTTAAATCCAGCTGGCGGCCAGTCAAAAGTGGTGTTCCCCAGGGCTTGGTTTTGGGGCTGGTCTTGTTCAATATCTTTATCAATGATCTGGGTGAGGGGGGTGAGTGCTCCCTCAGTAAGTTTGCAGATGACACCAAGTTGTGTGGGAGTGTTGATCTGCTGGAGCGTAGGGGGGCTCTGCAGAGAGTTGTGGACAGGCTGGATCGATGGCCTGAGGTCGACTGTGTGAGGTTTAACAAGGCCAAGTGTCAGGTCCTGCACTTCGATCACAACAACTCCATACAATGCTACAGGCTTCCAGAGGAGTGGCTCGAAAGCTGGCCGGTGGAAAAAGACTTGGGGGTGCTGGTTGACAGCTGGCTGAATATGAGTCAGCAGTGTGCCCAGGTGGCCAAGAAGGCCAACAGCATCCTGGCCTGTATCAGGAATAGTGTGGCCAGCAGGAGTAGGGAAGTGATCGTGCCTCTGTACTCGACACTAGTGAGGCCATAGCTCGAATACTGTGTTGAGTTTTGGGCCCCTCACTACAAGAATGACGTTGAAGTGTTTCAGTGTGTCCAAAGAAGGGCAGCGATGCTGGTGAGGGGGCTGGAGCACAAGTCTTATGAGCAGCATCTGAGGGAACTATGTTTGTTCAATCTGGAGAAGAGGAGACTGAGAGGAGACCTTATTGCTTTCTACAACTACCTGAAAGGGGGTTGTGGTGAGGTGGGTGTTGGTCTCTTCCAAGTAACTATCGATAGGATGAGAGCAAATGGCCTGAAGTTGCACCAGGGGAGGTTTAGATCAGATATTAGGAAAATTTTCTTTACTGAGAGAGAGGTCAGGCATCAGAACAGGCTGCCCAGGGAGGTGGTGGAGTCACCATCACTGGAAGTGTTCAAAAAACATGTGGACATGGCACTTCAGGACATGGTTTAGTGGGCATGGTGGTCTTGGGTTGATGATCTTAAAGGTCTTTTCCAACCTTAATGATTCTGTGATTCTGTGAAGAGCAAGAATCTAAAGTGCATCTATGAAAACAACAGCAATCCAGAATTTTAAATACATATGAAAGTACCGCAGGCAATTCAAAGCACGGTCATAATCAACGTAGTATGGCTATGAAGGCTAACTAATTTATGCAGACCTAAGAAACCTTTAACATGCATTTGCACCGTCAGTACGTTGCATGGAGTTACCTGAATGCATTCAGAACTCACAAAGACATCAAAGCAATTAATTTTACATTGCTGGTAATAGGAAGTTAGAATGGAAACGCTCATCAAAAAAAAAAATCCACTTTTAGCAAGGTATCATAGCTGAAAAAAATCATTACTCAAAGAACCTGTAATGATCCATTAAAAAAAAGTTTAGAAATTAGCTTGCTCTCCAGAAGTCCAAACAAAGTCTTTGAGGGCAGCTATAATGTGTTTCCATGAAAGGTTCTACTTTATTTTATCCTTTTACTCATATATAAAAATGGATTAAAAAATCAGAAAGCTAAACCACCTCAAAAATAAATAAAAGAAAATGTCAAACACTTGCCTTTGACTTTCCTTTAAAATTACTTTTGTACATTAAGAACATTGCCTGTGACGTGGAAGGCAAGACAGATGAGGCAAACAGAAAAAAAGCGAGGCGAAATCAAGGCCTAACTAAACAACATGCCCTTCTTCAGTTTCTCACAAATAGAAATGTCCTTTACTGAGGAATCTCTCTTCATACTGGATCCTTTGCTGTTATATTCCTGCATTCCACCTCTTTTCCTGTGAAGATCAGAAAAAAACACTTCTTTAAACAATAGTTAGGCACAGTCGCGCAGTTCAAGGAACATTTTCCAGGTCAGATTTCTCATCTGACCACTGCAGCAAGCTCGTTCCTGTTTTACACTGGCGTAAAGGAAGCAGAATCAGGCAAATGGACTTTTGCAGCTTAAAGATAGATCTTATATTTTGCTGTGTTTCCAGTATAATCTTAGAAAATAATTGATGAACTTAGAAGGAAATATCCCTACCTGTCCTGTAAAACACTCCTTTTTTAAGCTGTCGTTCTCACTTGTTCCTAATGACCTACTAATGTGGCATTGTAAGGATTCAAATGCAATTAACTTTTCTCCCCAGCCTCTGACGTCCTTATTACCATCCTGCAACCAGGATGTACTTTGTCCATTTCAGACATAACTGTTCATCTAACACATTTTGTATCACCACCAGAGTCTATTTCAATTCTGGTTTTCTCCTTGATTATATTTATGGTATTCAAACTCTTGGTACATGAGGTGTTGCATGCACTTTTACATTTTTTCTACTTATATTGCATTGAGCACAACATAATTTTGTTTTTAAAAATTATAAACTGCTTTTAAACAAATGGGTTATGCAATGTACTCAGTTACTTAGAGGTTATTTCTTCCACTACTGCACACATCTTCTAAGTCTTTCACCGTGCAACATTTCCATGCTCCAAAGAAAAAAACATTAACATTGAAAATGTAAGGATGCAAATTTGGTAAGATTGTTGAAGGTATGCAAGGAATGAGGCTGGGGCTATTGTTTAGTCTCTGTGAGCAGTTAACAAGGCCCACCCTTGAGGGAAGGAACAAAATAATCACAAAAGGAACACAACTACTGTGTTGTGAACCTTGACTGAACTAACCTAATTAGCATCTAATAATAATTGGCATAATAGAAACCTACCCCTGGGCCAGAAAAGCCCCCCTCCTCACAAAAAACCCTTCCTCACTGAGCATGTGAGGTAAAAAAGGAGGACACTGTGACTTTAAGTGGAGAAAAGGCTTGCAAGAACCAATGGGAACAAGGGTGACTGGGCCAACTTTTTAAAATACTGATAACTGTTGCTTGAAATGTATAAATATTTTCTGTGTCTTAACTAAGGTGTGCTAGCGTTGTGGACCTACCACCTAGCACCTAATTCTGTGCAGATTTGGAATAAAAGCAAATATTTTGACTCTGTTTTTCAGCTCTTTGCACACTGGATGGAAGAACACATATTTGGGACAACAGGATTGTCTAGGAGTGTAGCATTAGGAGTAAGAGTCTGATGTGTGGCTGGGGAAGCCCTCCCATTGAGTCAGGAGGTTCAGAAAGGACCCCCTTGCTTTCTAAAATCCTTCTCAGAGAGGAGTCTAGGTGCAGCTAGGTCCAGTTTTAGTCCCAGACTTGGTCAATGGTTTATGTCTAAAGGGTTGTGTATGCAGCCACTTATCAGTTAACATTTGCCTGTCTGAGCCCTCTCAAGGACTTCCACTGAGACATCTTCGCAATGTTGAAAAGATAGATGATTAAGGTGACAGATGTAACAAATTTGGAATTGCTGTTGATAAATACACTTGCTGCAAAAGTCAATCTCAAGTTAGTAGTTCAGCATTTTTGTTAATGATATTTTCCTGGGGAACATACGACATAGTCAGAGGCATGAATCTTACCAAAGAGGCGTCCCTGCTTTGGAGGAGAGAGGTACAGGCCTATCGACCTGTCCCATAGTTGGAGTTCTCATCCTCAAAATGGGGGATTCTAGATGCCAGATTTATACTCTTGGTGAAGTGGGTCTAAGTCAATTATCATGTGCCCATTTTCTCTTGGCAGAGATCTGGAGGGTTGGTGGAGCCCAATGAGTCAGTACAGGCAGGGGGAATTCGGTACAGATGTACAGGAGTCTTTGTGGCTTTGTTGAAGCAACACTGGGCTGCAAGACCTTCACCTCAACCCAGGCATCACTGAGTAACAATGGACCATCAGACTGCAACCCTGTCATGGCGTTTTCTGCAAGATAAGCATGTTGCTCAAGTCAACACCTCCTCCCCCTCCCTGCCTTGTGATTCTCTGCTGACTCAATTATTTACAAGTCTGGTGTCCCACAAGGAGGCTGCATAGACAATGCAATATATTTGCTGCACATCAGAAACATCTTTAACAGCTTCAAAGTGATTTAGTTTCCCTACATAAAATGTACTGGAATATATTTCTTGAAAATATGTTATTCTAGAACAATGATATTGGGTGTAAAACTTGACATCAGTTATAAATCAGAGGTTGCATATGACAATACTGGTTTTCAGACTAAACATTCTCCTTTCTTTTGCTCAATATGTTATAAAAGAGTCCTTATTAGAAGTAAATATACAGTTTGTATCTCTGAATAAGGCTTACAGTTTCCCATAGCTGTTTTACCTCTGCATGCAAAAGACTGCATCAATTATGGTAATCCAGTATTGCAGAGGCACCATTCCCTATCACCACCAGTAAAATTTTCAAAATCAACTTGGCAAACAAATATAAAAGAACAAAATTCTCTAAAAGAAGAGCACCTGACTCAGTCTTTCCTGTCTTCTCTCATTCTATACCACAAGTGCTTCTAGACTACATGATCTAGTACTGCTCTAAGTTCTAAGGACTTATCAAGACCAAACCATGTACTAATAATGCACATTCAGATCAGCCAGCCTGCACTAATGAAACTGAAGAATCTTCAATTCTCATCTCCTTGCTATTTGCCAGAGGACCTCTTCCATCCTTTCCATCTAATTTTTAAACATCTACATATTGTACCAATGCCAACTCCAAAATCAAACTTTCTCTGAGATTAGGAACTGAAACAAGGTGAAATTTATTAATCTCTTATTGGCTAGAAGATGATCCATGACCCGATTTCAGCTGCAAAAGTTTTGCAATGATTAGACTCCTGCTCCTGAGTCAATATCCAACTTATTTATCCATGGCAGACAAGCACAGTACTATTTTACACTTACTCCAATGCTACTAATGCTACTGTTGCACCTAACAAATCTACTTGATTTGTGGTTTAACCATAATTAAGTTAGTTCAGTTTAGAAACTAGTTCAAAGCAAAGAAATCCAATTATACAAATTGCACAGTGTGTGCAGCTGGCCACTGCCTAATGACCAAATTAACAAAGGTATTTGGGCACCTAATAATTCTTGTAGCTGCCTACTGGGATTTTTTACAAAAGATCCTAAGCAAGCTAGGCAGCTAGTGTTCAGTGAAGTCTCATAATACCTGTCTAAAACTGTGTCTATGCAAGACCATAGTACACTTCCCAGATTTTCCCACAGTGGACAACTGTTTTTGAATATCATTGATGGGGAAGCAGGGAGAAATTCCAAATTTTTGGGTGTGAGGATGGCACTACATGTTTAACAAATAGTACATGAGATATTACAAGATTAATGATGCCATGTTTTAAAATCCAGCATTATATTTTTTAATATTTACTGATTTACTGTCTTTTAAATTCATATTTTAAAACCTAAGAAGTATAATCAAATATCAATGTATACACAATTTACCCATACATATAACCCACACATCTATTAAGAATTTCTGTTTAGAATACTAAAGTTGAAAGCCTAATCATTATCCAGCAAGTGTTAATTACACATGGTAAGTTTATATTTTACAGATAACATTTTAAAAAGCACCTAACTGATTTACAAGGCAATGAAAATTGAAGGCACAAACTGACTTTCAAGTAATATATCTGGTATCCATTGCTTTTTTGTGAGGTGTAATTCTTTTGAATACACTTCCTCATGGGTGTGTTTGTGTGTGTGCATGTAATACTGAATTAACATATAAAATAACACCAAAACTTCTCTGAAGGGAATTTTTTTGCTTTGGAAGAAGCAATTTTTTTTTAAGTTTAAAATCATCACACTGGTCTGACTAAAAATTGTGTGCAATCCCAGTTGAAATTTAGGTTTTAATAGAATTCTCAAGTTTGGTAAGTATAGAGGAGGAGTGTGACACTAGGCTTTTGCTACATGCCCAACAATTTCCACCACTGCAGAGCATCTCAGTATTTCTGCCCACTTACAAAAGCAAACAATTCCATTTTAGTAAAGACTCACCACTGAGATAAGGACACATAAACCACAGACTAAGTGGGCGAGATCACATAATAAAGAGAATTTCTGAAAGATTTGCATTCTCTCATTCTTAATGTACCTCTTGCATATTATCAATGCTACTGCTTAGACATCTTACTTGATGTTTACATACCTTTAACATGAGCCATTAAACACGACAAAAATTCAAAATTAACAAAAAAGACAAAACATAGCAGTTATTGTCAAAAGTAATATACTCCTGAAAACCAGTGAGCTCAGATCCTTATATCAAAATGACAAATAAATCTACTGATCATTTAATTACAGAATCACTGAATCACAGAATCACTAGGTTGGAAAGGACCTTCAAGATCATGAAGTCCAACCATTAATCCAGCGCCATCATGTCCCCTAAACCATGTCCTGAAGTGCCACATCCACATGTTTTTTGAACACTTCCAGAGATGGCGACTCCACCACCTCCCTGGGTAGCCTGTTCCAATGCCTGACCACCCTCTCAGTGAAGAAATTTTTCCTAATATCCAGTCTAAACCTTCCCTGGTGCAACTTGAGGCCATTTCCTCTTGTCCTATCGCTAGTTACTTGGGAGAAGAGGCCAACACCCTCGTCGCCACAACCCCCTTTCAGGTAGTTGTAGAGAGCGATAAGGTCTCCCCTCAGCCTCCTCTTCTCCAGACTAAACAACCCCAGTTCCCTCAGCCGCTCCTCATAAGACTTGTGCTCCAGCCCCCTCACCAGCTTCGTTGCCCTCCTCTGGACACGCTCCAGCACCTCAACATCCTTCTTGTAGTGAGGGGTCCAAAACTGAACACAGTGTTCAAGGTGCGGCCTCACCAGTGCCGAGTACAGGGGCACAATCACTTCCCTACTCCTGCTGGCCACACTAATTCTGATACAGGCCAGGATGTTGTTGGTCTACTTGGCCACCTCGGCACACTGCCGGCTCATGTTCAGCTGGATGTCAACCAGCACCCCCAGAGCCCTTTACACCGGGCTGCTCTCCAGCCACTCCTCCCCAAGCCTGTAGTGTTGCATGGGGTTGTTGTGGCCGAAGTGCAGGACCCGGCACTTGGCCTTATTAAACCTCATACAGTTGACCTCTGCCCATCGATCCAGCCTGTCCAGATCCCTCTGCAGAGCCCTCCTGCCCTCCAGCAGATCAACACTCCCACCCAACTTGGTGTCATCTGCAAACTTACTGAGGGAGCACTCGATTCCCTCATCCAGATCATCTATAAAGATACTAAACAAGACCGGCCCCAGAACCGAGCCCTGGAGAACACCGCTTGTGACCGGCCCCAAGCCAGATTTAACACCATTCACCACAACTCTCTGGGCTCTGCCATCCCGCCAGTTCCTCACCCAGCGAAGAGTAAACCTGTCTAAGCCACGAGCCGCCAGCTTCTCCAGGAGAATGCTGTGGGAGACGCTGTCAAAGGCTTTACTAAAGTCCAGGTAGACAACGTCCACAGTCTTTCCTTCATCCACTAGGTGGGTCACCTGGTCATAGAAGGAGATCAGGTTGGTCAAGCAGGACCTGCCTTTCATGAACCCATGCTGGCTGGGCCTGATCCCTTGGTTGTCCTGCAGATGTCCTGTGAGCACTCTCAAGACCAACCACTCCATAATCTTCCCCGGTACAGAGGTCAGGTTGACAGGTCTGTAGTTCCCAGGATCCTCCTTCCGGCCTTTCTTGTAGACGGGCGTCACATTGGCAATCCTCCAGTCTTCTGGGACCTCCCCTGTTAACCACGACTGCTGATAAATGATGGAGAGTGGCTTGGCAAGGTCCTCTGCCAGCTCCCTCAGTACTCTCGGGTGGATCCCATCAGGCCCCATAGACTTGTGGGTGTCCAGGAGGTTTAGCATGTCCTTGACTGCTTCCTCCTGGATTATGAGGAGTACGTTGTGCTCTCCATCCCCATCTTCCAGCTCAAGGGGCTCAATACCCTGCGGATTCCTGGTCTGGCTATTAAAGACTGAGTCAAAGAAGGCATTAAGTACCTCAGCCTTGTCCTCGTCCTTGGAGACAATGTTCCCCACCATATCCAGTAGGGGATGGAGATTCTCCTTGCCTCTCTTTTTGTTGTTAATATATTTGTAAAAACTTTTTTTATTATCCTTTACGACTGTAGCCAGACTGAGCTCTAGCTGGGCTCTTGCCTTTCTAATTTTGTCCCTGCTTGACCTAACGAGGTCCTTGTACTCCTTTAGGTTTACCTTCATGTACCTTACTCCATACCAAAGTTTTGTGTAAAGTTTCTATTTCTATTGACCTTCCCAACAACATGTAATTATTTAAGTCTATTTGTTTCCCTGTTAAACAGACTTTGTCACACATCTGAATTTCTCATTAAAATAATGACCTCGAAGTCTGATAAACATTAAATTAGCATTCTTCTGTGTGTATTAAGTGAACAAGGAAATCCCTTGAAATATGTTAAATTTATGGGTATGAAAATTTGCACTTTTCTAACATAATATTCTATTTGAGAAGTTCAGTATTTTCTTTTTCTTTTCTACTACCTGATGATATTTATAATAGAAAATACTTCAAAAATTTCTTGTCACTAATTACTTAGTGCATAGGCAAATACCTTCTAAGATAACTAAAAGCAGTAAATATTGTTAGGGAACTTCATTTGGTTAATCTCTTATTGTACAACAATGATCTACTAGTCAAAAAATGTGATGTAATGATGGAATATGTATTTTTGCCTTAATTATATGATACTCAAGATAATTATAATTCAATTATGTGGATAGAACAGCTGATAACAGAGCTTGCTAGATTAAATATGAAGATCATATATTTTACCTTATGCAGTGGGTTGACCCTGGCTGGACACCAGGTGCCCACCAAGTCACTCTATCTCTCCCACTCCTCAGCTGAACAAAAGGCATGTGGGTCAAGACAAGGACAGGGAGAGAACACTCACCATTTATCGTCATGGGCAAAAAACAGACTGAACATGGGGAATTTAATTTAATTTATTACCAATCAAATCAGAGTAGGGTAATGAGAACTAAAACCAAATCTTAAAACATCTTTCCCCTACCCCTCCCTTCTTCCTTGGCTCAACTTGGCTCAAATTTCCCTTTGGATAATGTATTATGATTCTAAGACAATAAATTCCCTGCTTATTTATTTTTGATAACACAGTAGTAGTACTGGAACATTTTAATAACATCTCAGAGGCTAATTATAGAGATTGGAAAAAACTTGGATAAATCAGGATAAGTCAGCATAATTCCAGTGCCTTCAATCCTTTCATCACCTGATGAGCCCTCCCAAAATAGGACTGTAGTCCATCATGATACAATTTATTATCCAGGCTGACAAAACTTGCTGATCAGAAAAGGTAGTGCATATACAATCTTAGTCAACATTACTCCACTGGAGGCAAATTGTGCTCTGTTGTTTCTTTGTGAAAAATCCTGTAGTTCACTAAGCACCCAGAATCTATTTTATATACTCCAAAATACAAATTCTTTTTATTACCACAGATAACTGTTCCAATAACAAAACCTTTCTGGGAACTCTGAAATACAACAAGAAGTGAATACTGATAAATCTTATCTTACCCAAACTCTTCAACACATTAAACATGCAGCATGTAACTCATGTTTTTAACATAATCCTAGACTACTAAATACTATCAGTAATAATAGCGTGCTTACTCTTTTGATCTACTTCAGTGACTTCTTTATAGGGGTAAATGACATATCATCGGAAATTCTAAGCAGAATGTTTGCAATTGGCAAAATCACATTGCAGTTACATTAAGAAAAACCCTAAATAATGTACAAAATGGCTAAATACCAGCACGATATGGAAACACTGATTATAAAGCACAATCAATAAGGCATTCTGCCTTTGTATACCTATCAAGCAGAAGTCAAAATATGTACCTATGCAATAAGATACTAGAAAGGAGAAAATTCCCCTAGACTAGTATTAAACAAATTGCTGCCTGGTTAGAAACAAACAAACAAGAAAACCCATTCCACTAAATCCACTAAAACTCTTGGAAGCGACTTTTCATAATTGCACAACTACAACATAATTCAGAACACTAAAATTCAGAGATAACAATTAAAGACCTAAGCTGACATGTCTTGTTAAACTTAAATGCTAAAAAGAAATCTAAAAATTTTGGTCGACCAGCCAAAAGCAGATGTTGCAACAAAAGTAATAGCATGTGCACCTTTGTAATTAGTTCCTTTAAAAACTGAAACAGCTCCATGAAAAAACCAACATGTATTCAAATAACACATACACCATACCTTACTGATACATGAAGCTTTTCCTTTGTAATAAAATTCTAGTGGACTAAGGCTTTCAGAATCAGACACTGAATTACTGCACAGTAATCTACACAGCGACCAAGTAAATAAACTGTGACCAATTTGCCACTGTAACACATTTACTGTTACACAGATGCTATTTATACAGACAAAGACAGAGGAAGACACAAATTACTAGTGTATACAATATGAAAAGGCAAAAAAGCAAGCAAGACAGCACAGCAATTACCAGAAGGGGAAAAAAAGAAAAAGTAGTTAGGTGCCTCCTGTTTGTTATCAGACAATTAGAAAACTTGATATCCCCAGTTCATATCCAGGCATCTGAAAAGTTCTCTGTGTGCAGAAACATTGTGCAGTTCTTCCAGGTTTCAATCATGAAAAGCTGCAGTTTGTATAGGCTGCCAACAAGTGCCATTTGAACACCGCTTTCATGACAATGCATCTTGAAGAGGTGACATAGAACCTATTAAAAACCCACTAACCTAAGGGAAGAAAGGAAAAGGCTGACCCTTGGGTTGCAAGGTTGTTATAAAACGTTTCAAGTGCTTAAAATGTATGGAACTTTTACAGATAATGTGAGCATAAATGTGGTGTTTTCAGAGTCATACCAGCATCCTAAGACAAAGTCTCAGTTCATTCCTTCAATTGATGACTGTGGGGAATCCTTATGCATCGGAGAACTACCCAGTTACAGGCTCCCTTTGAGAAATGTCTCCATTGATATGCCACAAAAATCAACTGCTTGATGTCTTTTACTACCAAATCCACCCCACCACCAAAGTGCTCATTTCAGCACTTCCAAAATGCTGCTTTAGAACAAAAACTAATTTAGAACTTGAGCTTGAGATATGATAAGCACCTGCAATGACTAATGGAACACAGCGCATCACTAGATAGATGCACAATAAGTACATGACTACTGGGTAATTAAAAATAAACATGCAACATCTTAACCAGTAAAATGCAGTTCTAAAGTATGCTTTATGAGATTTCTTCATTCAACCCTTTCAATATTCCTTTCCCCGTTTTTCCAGCAGGTAGGTAGTCTCCTACCTTTCGTACAATTTAAAGTAGGCCAGAAACATGAGCTACATTCAACTAGACAATATTTATAGAGGCCTGTGCACAACATTTTATGTAGCCTGGAAGAAGTTCAAATGGCATGAGAAGAATGAAAATAGGCAATGCATAAAAAGTAGCCATCATGTCTCATTGCACAAGTTACAGGTATTTTGTACTCTAGACATTTAAGAATAAATTCAGTTTGAGTATATCGAAAGGCCCCTGGATATGATTGTTGTGTAGATGATGGCCTTTGCCTTACAAACATTGAATGGGGACTCAGCAGGAATAAGTATGCATAGTGAACCAATTAAGATGTGTTTAACAGCACTGGGGAATTGTTGTAAATAGATCAGCATCACAAAATAGGGAACAGTGTGTAGCATGCCAAATGTAGCTTTTTGTAAGTGTTGAAGGCCAGTATTTACAAACACACGAAATGACACGCAAGTGTCCTGGTTTCAGCCAGGATAGAGCTGGTTTTCCTCACAGAAGCTAGTGTGAGACTGTGTTTTGGATTTGGGATGAGGAACTGTTGATAATGTGCTGATGTTTTGGGTTGTTGCTGAGCCGTCAAGGACAGTCCAGCTTCTTGTGCTGGCCTGCCAGCGAGCAGGCTGGGGGTGCACGGGGAGCTGGGAGGGGACACAGCCGGGACAGCTGACCCAGACTGGCCAAAGAGATATTCCCTACCATACGACGTCATGCCCAGTACATAAACTGGAGTTGGCCGGGGGGGCGGAAATCGCTGCTCGGGGACGGGCTGTCGATCACGGGGTGGTGAGCAATTGCTGTATTGGGCATCACTTGTTCTTATACATTCCTTTGTTGGTATTATCATTATTGTTCCCTTCTTTCTTTCTGTCCTATTAAACCGTGTTTATCTCAACCCACGAGGTTTTTCCTAATTCTCTCCCCCGTCCCGCTGTGGGAGGGAGAGTGAGCGAGCGGCTGCGTGGTGCTTAGCTGCCGGCTGGGGCTAAACCACGACAGTCCTTTTTGGCGCCCAACGTGGGGCCCGAGGCTTGAGATAATAACGGTTGCAGGTCACAATATCAGTTTGATTTGCATCATGCTCTCGTCTTTGCTGTACATGTTAAGGATCGGTGTTGGTTTCTGCGGGCTGCTGTACTCTGCAATGATTAGTAATGTCTCGCCTGTGAATTTTGTTTTTAGAGCACTGACCTTGAGCTTAATGTGGTATCATCTGAGCTCTGTACTAAAGCCGTTACTGTATTTTGGCTACAGTCTTGTGGAGACGATTAGCAATTATACTTCTGCCTCTGAAAGGTTTTTTATGGAGGAAATGCAGAATGGTACCTTTGATACCCTCTATCATAACATTTCCTCCTTCGTCACAATAATTTTTCAGTATTTTGAACACCCTTGGCTGGTTAAAATACCTCTATTGCTACTTCTGGGGAACATGGTTTCAGTTTTGTCTAAGGTTAGCAAGCAATTTAAGAATATCACCCGGAGATCTGCCCCAAGGCTGGATAGTTATGAATGGCAGGGTGTGTGGAACAGCATGGGCAAATGCCTGGGGCGGTGGGCACCTCCGGTGTTTTGGAGCTTCACTCCCGAACAAGTGCAGAATCCTGATAAACTAGCAGAATATCTGGAAGAAGTATGCTGTCAGCCTGGCAGCTCCAAGGAGACACAAATCATTGCCATGTGCTGGGGCCTGGCCCATGCCTACCGAACCCTATTTAACACTATGCAAAGGGGAGAGAGGCTCTCTGGGTCTGATGGCAATGTGGCAGGCACTGTGACTACTCCAACGTCTGTAGCAGGCACTGTCACTACTCCAACCCCCACGGCGGGCACTGCCACTACTCCAACCCCCACGGCGGGCACTGTAGCTACTCAGACTGTTGCAGCTGAACCAGAGGACCAGCCCATCCCGGTATCAGTTGCCCCTGTACAAAAGAAGAAATCTTGGAAGCGGAAGTCAGCTCGTTTAGTAAGGGAGGAGGAAGATCCTGCTAAGAAGGAGCCAGAGGAAGAGAGTGAGGAGGCAGAGTGCTCTGAAGCAGGGCCATCACAAGCACGGAAGAGGGAAGAGAGCGAGTCATCGCTTGAAGAGGAGGAAGAGGAAGAACTTATAAAAGAGACGGTAACTACCCGATCTCTATCCCTGAGTGAATTGCGAGATACGCGAAAGGATTTCAGCCGTCGTCCAGGTGAGCACGACAGCAAGTTTCCTGGGCATTGGTAGCCTTTTTGATATGACTCTAGTGAGAAAACCACACAGGAAGTTTTGGTGGATTTCTTAAACCCTAAGCAACACCACAATGAGTAGGAACATTCAGATTTGTTCCAATATAGTCTTCTGTTTTGCTTTCTCTGATTTTTCAACATCTGAATTAGCTCTTACTAGCCAAAGCTTGGAACCAGTATTCATCTGCGCCTCCTTTAAGTTAGGTCAGCATCATAATTAATAACTCATGACTGGCTCTAGACGTTATAATAGTACAGAAGCAAGAAAAGTTTCACATTACCCTTAAGGTTCTGCCTCTGATTTTTAAGTTATTCTGCTCTGATAAGAGATTGGTCAATTCAATAACTGATTTAGGTTGCTTCATTTCACATAATGCAGTATGTCAATATTGCATTTTGCACAAACTTCCATGGCATTTCTGCTTGCTGACAAATTCTGGAATTGAAGTCCTAAAACTTTTGAACTTTTACTCTTAAATTTTCTTGGTAACTGCTGAATTTAAAATGAAAGTGCCACCATTTAAAGTTGCAAGATTTCCATTTTGTGACTGCCTACCTCGAGACGTACAGGAAGCACAGTAATGTTGCACCAGGAGAAATTTCACAGAATCATTAAGGTTGGAAAAGACCTTTAAGATCATCAAGTCTAATCATCAACACAACACCACCATGCCCACTAAACCATATGCTGAAGTGCCACGTCTACATGTTTTTTGAACACCTCCAGGGACGGTGACACCACCATCTCCCTGGGCAGCTTGTTCCAATGCTTGACCACTCTCTCAGTAAACAGTTTTTTCCTAATATCTAGTCTAAACCTCCCCTGGTGCAACTTGAGGCCATTTCCTCTTGTCCTATCGCTAGTTACTTGGGAGAAGAGGCCAACACCCTCGTCGCCACAACCCCCTTTCAGGTAGTTGTAGAGAGTGTGAGGTCTCCCCTCAGCCTCCTCTTCTCCCCACTAAACAACCCCAGTTCCCTCAGCCGCTCCTTGCAAGACTTGTGCTCCAGACTCCTCACTAGCTTTGTTACCCTTCTTTGGACACACTCCAGCAATTCAATCTCCTTCTTGTAGTGAGGGGCCCAAAACTGAACATAGTATTCGAAGTGTGGCCTCACCAGTGCCGAGTACAGGGGAACGATCACCTCCTTACTTCTGCTGGCCACACTCTTTCTGATAGGCCAGGATGCTGTTGGCCTTCTTGGCCACCTGGGCACACTTCTGGCTCATGTTCAGCCGGCTGTCAACCAGCGCTCCCAGGGCCTTTTCTGCCAGGCAGCTCTCCAGCCGCTCCTCCCCAAGCCTGTAGCATTGCATAGGGCTGTTGTGACCCAAGTGCAGGACTTGGCCTTGTTAAACCTCATACAGTTGACCTCAGCCCATCAATCCAGCCTGTCCAGATCCCTCTGCAGAGCCCTCCTACCCTCCAGCAGATCAACACTCCCACCCAACTTGGTGTCATCTGCAAACTTACTGAGGGAGCACTCAGCCCCCTCACCCAGATCATTGATAAAGATATTGAACAAGACCAGCCCCAAAACTGAGCCCTGGGGAACACCGCTTGTGACTGGTTGCCAGCTGGATTTAACTCCGTTCACCAGAACTCTCTGGGCTCAACCATCCAGCCAGTTATTTACCCAGCAAAGAGTAAACCTGTCTAAGCTACGAGATACCAGTTTCTTCAGGAGAATGCTGTGGGAGACACTGTCAAAGGCTTTTTAAAGTCCAGGTAGACAACATCCACAGCATTTCCCTCATCCACTAGGTGGGTCACCTGGTCATAGAAGGAGATCAGGTTGGTCAAGCAGGACCTGCCTTTCAGGAACCAGTGCTGGCTGGGCCTGATCCCTTGGTTGTCCTGTACAGGCCCTGTGAGTGCCCTCAAGATGAACCTCTCCATAATCTTCCCCCACAACAAGGTCAGGCTGACAGGCCTATAATTCCTGGGATCCTCCTTCTGGCCCTTCTTGTAGATGGGCGTCACATTGGCAAGCCTCCAGTCATCTGGAACCTCCCCTGTTAACCAGGATTGCTGATAAATGATGGAGAGTGGCTTGGCAAGGTCCTCTGCCAGCTCCCTCAGTACTCTTGGGTGGATCCCATCAGGCCCCATAGACTTATTGGTGTACAGGTGGCAGAGCAGGTCGTTAACTGCTTCCTGCTGGATTATGGGGAGGTTATTGTGCTCTCCATCCCCGTCTTCCAGCTCAGGGAGGTGAATACCCTGCGGATACCTGGTCTGGCTATTAAAGACTGAGTCAAAGAAGGCATTAAGTACTTCAGCCTTGTCCTCATCCTTAGTGACAAAGTTGCCCCCCGCATCCAGTAAGGGATGGAGATTCTCTTTGGCTCTCTTTTTGTTGTTAATATATTTGTAAAAACATTTTGTGTTGTTCCTTATGACCACGGTCAGATTGAGTTCTAGCTGGGCTGTTGCCTTTCTAATTTTGTCTCTGCCATGACCTAACAGGATCCTTGTACTCTACTTGCATTGCCTTCCCTTTCTTCCAAAGGTGATAAACTCCCCTCTTTTTCCTGAGTCCCAGCAAAAGTTCCCTGTTCAGCCAGGCCGGTCATCTTCCCCGCCAGGTCGACTTATGGCACATGGGGACTGCCTGCTCCTGTGCCTTTAAGATTTCCTTCTTGAAGAATGTCCAGCCTTCCTGGACTCTTTTGCCCTTCAGGACTGTCTCCAGTGACCTTAACAGGCTGAATTCTGCCCTCTGGAAGTCCATGGTAGTGGTTTTGCTGACCCCCCTTCTTACTTCAATAAGAATTGAGATTTCTATCATTTCATGGTCGCTAAGCCCAAAATGGCTTCCCACCACCACATCTCCCACCAGTCCTTCTCTGTTAGTAAACAGCAGGCCAAGCAGTACACCTCCCCTCCTAGGCTCTCTTACCAGCTGTGTTAGGAAGTTATCTTCCACACTCTCCTGGAACCTCCTAGACTCTTTCCTTCCTGCTGTGTTATACTTCAGCAGATGTCCGGTAAGTTGAATTCCCTTATAAGAACAAGGGCTAGCAATTGTGAGGCTTCTGCCAGTTGCTTGTAGAATGCTTCGTCTGCCTCTTTGTCTATAACAGACTCCCAGCAGGATATCTGCCTTGGTTGCTTTCCCCCTCGTCCTTACCCATAAGCACTCACCTTGGTCTTCACAATCATTGAGTTCTATACAATCAGGCTTTATACATTAGGCTTGCCAATGTGACGCCCGTCTACAAGAAAGGCCGGAAGGAGGATCCTGGGAACTACAGGCCTGTCAGCCTGACCTCTGTTCCAGGGAAAATTATGGAGCGGTTGGTTTTGAGAGTGCTCACAGGGCATCTGCAGAACAGCCAAAGGATCAGGCCCAGCCAGCATGGGTTCATGGAAGGCAGGTCCTGCTTGACCAACCTGATCTCCTTCTATGACCAGGTGACCCGCCTAGTGGATGAGGGAAAGGCTGTGGATGTTGTCTACCTGGACTTTAGTAAAGCCTTTGACAGCGTCTCCCACAGCATTCTCCTGGAGAAACTGGCGGCTCGAGGCTTAGACGGGTTTACTCTTCGCTGGGTGAGGAACTGGCTGGATGGCCGAGCCCAGAGAGTTGTGGTGAATGGCGTTAAATCCGGCTGGCGGCCGGTCACGAGTGGTGTTCCCCAGGGCTCGGTTCTGGGACCAGTCTTGTTCAATATCTTTATAGATGATCTGGATGAGGGAATTGAGTGCTCCCTCAGTAAGTTTGCAGATGACACCAAGCTGAGTGGGAGTGTTGATCTGCTGGAGGGTAGGAGGGCTCTGCAGAGGGACCTGGACAGGCTGGATCGATGGGCAGAGGCCAACTGTATGAGGTTTAATAAGGCCAAGTGCCGGGTCCTGCACTTTGGCCACAACAACCCCATGCAATGCTACAGGCTTGGGGAGGAGTGGCTGGAGAGCAGCCCGGCGGAAAGGGACCTGGGGGTGCTGGTTGACAGCCGGCTGAACATGAGCCGGCAGTGTGCCCAGGTGGCCAAGAAGGCCAACAGCGTCCTGGCCTGTATCAGGAATAGTGTGGCCAGCAGGAGCAGGGAAGTGATTGTGCCCCTGTACTCGGCACTGGTGAGGCCGCACCTTGATTACTGTGTTCAGTTTTGGGCCCCTCGCTACAAGAAGGATGCTGAGGTGCTGGAGCGTGTCCAGAGAAGGGCAACGAAGCTGGTGAGGGGTCTGGAGCACATGTCTTATGAGGAGCGGCTGAGGGAACTGGGGTTGTTTAGTCTGGAGAAGAGGAGGCTGAGGGGAGACCTTATCGCTCTCTACAACTACCTGAAAGGGGGTTGTGGCGATGAGGGTGTTGGTCACTTCTCCCAAGTAACTAGTGATAGGACAAGAGGAAATGGCCTCAAGTTGCGCCAGGGGAGGTTTAGATTGGATATTAGGAAAAATTTCTTCACTGAGAGGGTGGTCAGGCATTGGAACAGGCTGCCCAGGGAGGTGGTGGAGTTGCCATCCCTGGAAGTGTTCAAAAAACGTGTGGATGTGGCACTTCAGGACATGGTTTAGGGCACATGGTGGTTTTGGATTAATGGTTGGACTTGATGATCTTAAAGGTCCTTTCCAACCTAGTGATTCTGTGATTCTGTGATTCTGTGAATCAAAAGACTCCCTAACATACAGAGCCACCCCACCGCCTCTCCTTCCATGCCTATCCCTTCTGAAGAGCTTATAGCCATCCATTGCAGCACTCCAGTCATGAGAGTCATCCCATCATGTTTCTGTGATGGTGATTAAGTCATAGCTGTCCCGCTGCACAATGCCTTCCAGCTCCTCCTGTTTGCTGCCCATGCTGTGTGCATTGGTATAGATGCACTTGAGCTGGGCTGTCGATTTCTCCCCCAACATCGGCATGTCACCTCTAGGCTCATCTCTAGTGAGCCTGGTTTTATCCCCTTCTCCCTTCAAATCTAGTTTAAAGCCCTCTCAGTGAGGCTTGCCAAGTCATAAGCTAGAGTCCTTTCCTCCCTTGGAGACAGCTGAACTCTCTCTGCTGCCAGCAGGCCCAGTGCCATGTAAATGGCCCCATGGTCAAAAAACCCAAAATTCCACTGACAGCACCAGCCTCTGAGCCACATGTTAACCAGGTGTGTTTTCCTGTTCCTTTCAGCATTCCTCCCTGCCTCTGAAGGGATTGATGAAAACACTACCTGTGCTCCCGCTCCATCGACCAGTTGCCCCAGTGCTCTAGAGTCCCTTTTAATTGCTTTTAGACTTTTTTGTGCAACCTTGTTGGTGCCAACCTGCATGACCAACAGCAGGTAGTAATAGCACCAGACCAGGGAGTTTCCTGGTGACATCTCCCACCCGGGCCTCAGGGAGGCAGCAGACTTCCCTGTGGGCTGGTTCTGGTTGGCATATTGGGCCCATTGTTTCCCTCAGAAGGGAATCCCCTTCTTTTTTTCTTAACGAGGAAGTCTTGATGCATGGGGCTGACTGAACTATTTCCAAATACTTCAAATCAGAAACCCTCCATGAACAAATTAAGTGACATTTCCTGTATGTTTCCTTCTGCAAGTATAAAACCACCACATGCCTATATCGAGCTTTTAGAAGAACTGCTTGTCAATGTGAGATTCCTTCCATCAGCTGATACAAGCACAATTCTAGATTACAGGCCAAAGTACAAAAATGAAAAGATTGTGATATATACATCCATTAATCTGCAAGTGCAAGGAAAAGTCTTCAGCTTTTCCAAGATTAAATTCACTATCTGCTGTAGTTCACTAGTTCTGTAATAGTAGACTAAAAGAATTTGCATGCTACTGCACTCACACTGTATTAATTACAAATCAAAGCACTTCCATAGTACTTTCCACTTTAGAAGCTCCTGTTTTACCAGCAGTGGTTTCACTGTATGCATGATATTCTGGGAATAAGAACGCTCAAATTTCAGAGACCTCAGCTAGTGGAATAAAGGTTATTTTTACCTACTTCTTTCATTGCTTTTCTGTAGTCGCTTTCTAATGATTTAAACATCTTCTAGCTTTATTTGACAGAAATGCAAAGCTGCTGCTATATTTGATCACCATACCTGCCTATGGCAGGAATCCAAGAAAAGGCTTCTTTACAAGTCCTGGTAAAATTATGTTTGCTTTTATTACTAACAAAACCATGAAAAAAAAGATTTTAAACTAGGCCAACCTAGTGATAATTTGTTTAAAGCTTTGTCTTTGGTTCCTTACAGCCCTTAAACCAGTGATGTGGAATGATTAGTGTTAACCTTACACTAGGGTCATTTCAGAGACTGAAAAAGTCATAAATGCATTTTTAATTTGATTCATCACTGGCCTGCACATTACATACTTGCTTACATGTAGGCTTAATGGTTGTGAAACTCTATAGTTCTGCATGTTCAGGGCAATAAAGATCCTTAATTTCACACTTGTGGCAAAATACAGTTGGTGTTTCTTTTATGTTTTCTATGCTTGTGTGGATCTTAAAAACATTAAGAACTTTAATTGCACATTATCCCAATGTCTTATCTAGCTACAATTCTATCATTAACACAGAATTACACTGAATGTTTAAAATATAATGATGCTATAGAAACCACTAAGATTCTGTAACACGGAGAAAATTTTTCTGGACCTCAGGTGGCTTGTAGATTATAACCTGAAGCATAATACTAAAGAATTCATTCAATTCTATACACACGAGTATAAATGTCAACATTATTTTGTTTATATATATATATTCACCCTCCTTTCAATCTTAAAGAGTTTTTAACATTAATAATATTGGTGTCAATGAATTGCAAAACTTACTTTTGCACTAAAATTTTGAACATATGCTTCGTTTAACACTGAGTTGCTTGTGAAGTGCTCTGGATAGCGGTTTTTAATTTCCAATACTTTTCTCTGCATATTGGGCAAAGAAGTCTTTCTGTCCATTCATTAATTTATAACTGTTGATCATTATGACTTTTTTTTAAGGCAATGAATTCCCACTTGAAATTTAAATTCCAGGTGTTCAGACTTCCCCAATATTCAACACAGTTCTGATCTCAATTTAATTTCTTCTCATTTCCAAAAAGAAAATTAGCAAAGGGTGTTGATACTCACAGCTAGGAAATAGATCTAATTTTAGGAAAGCTCCTCCAATAGAGGAAAAAAAAAAGGCAGCAAAAGCTTACATGCAGAGTAAAAGTAATAAATGCCACAGTAAGCACAGGTGCACACAAGAGGCAAGTGCTTTAATTAGAGAATACTTACTGAAGAAATAATGACTTTCACCCATTCTGTGCAAGTTACTTTAAGCTCAGATACTGTGTATCTGAACATAAAAGACAGGTGCAAAGCTACATGTATTTTGAGCAGAAAACCCTTCAGCTACATTTGGGCTGAAGCAGGTACTAGTTATGACAGTGTCTAAAAAAGCATGGTAGAATGGAATATTCTAGAGAAAAGCAGATAATGATAACATGATAGGCATCATTCATTATGTTTTTAAAAAAATACATTGCTAAAACATCTCCAAAACACTAACTCAGGAACTATAAGTAATGGAGAGAGATTAAGAAGTACCTTACTAAAATTAAAAATTAAGCTTAAATACAGTGCCACAATTACTGCATGTGTAGGGTATAGGACATTTAATAGTGAATAGCCATTTGTTCTTGTAATTTTTCAAACTTGTATTTCAGTCATTTATAGTAAGATGCAAAGGGTATCCACGGTACCTGGATACTAATGTGCTTGCACTTGTCTGGTCAGCTGTCAGATGACTGCAAAACAGTTAAAAACCTATGCAAGCTTTGTCTGCAAGTCCAAAATAGATGCATTAGCAGTAAAATAGCCATCCCTGGCAGACAAGCTGTCACAATCAGATTTCAAAACTAATATGCCACTGACAGATCGGAACAAATCTTAAACTTGCTTTCTGCCTGAATATTGAAAGTAGGAATGTTGTATAAATACAGATAGTTCCGAGAAGCAATTTCTGAGAAAGAATTCTGGCCATATTGAACAGATTTATATTGGTTACACTATATCAATTTTATGGTCTTTGTGTATGATAATTCATGTACAATTGTCACATTTAGCCAAAACAGAACTATTTTCAGAAATTGAAATCACATATTAGTTTAAATATAAGTAGTTACAGTAAGTAGTTATAGTAGTTGTAGTAAGGAGTCAATATCTAAAATTTGCTGTAGCATCCTTTATAAATATTGCAAATCCTTCAATATTTTAAAGTAAAAGCCTCTATATGTATTTCCAGGTACACCACATAATGAGATCCCAGAAAGGATTTTTGGATTCTTCTGTTCTTTTGGCTTTTCTGGCTTATCAAAATCAAGTGTACCATGTCGTCCCTAGCTTTCAATCAAATACAAGTATTTCAATATAAATACAAAGAGATACCATTTTGCAAAGAGCCTATGGTCAGACCTGTAAGGAGAGCACAAGGGTGAGGTCCTCCTTCCACCCAAATAAGCCACTGTCCTTCATGGCTCCCTAAAAGTTCTTTTGAGTTCACTTCTCAGATATCAGTTATTTTAGTTTTTTGAAGGATTCTCACCATGTGGGAATACGTCGTGTCTGTGGAAACAATATAGTTATAATATAATGCAACACTGGTAATAATTACGTTTCTGAAGGGTAGAGTGACGCACTTAGTCAGCAGCACTCCTGCTTTTATGTTCTGTGTAATCTTGTTCAGTACCAGTAGGTGTGTATCTGCAACATGATCAACCCACAACTATAGGGAGTTTTAATATTGTGCCTCAAAGTGACAATATCATGGGTCCATTTTGGTCCAGCTCACATGCTGTGGCCTCTGATTTCCTTACACTACTTTGGAATAATTTCTGACTTTAGCCTTCATTACTTCTAAGAAAATTTGTAGGTGATTAAAGCAGTTAGCACATTTTGATTTTTCAAAGCTCTGTAGCTATTTTTAAGCTAAATATGATCTTGGCATCTGGTTGCAACTGAAATGCAATCTCAACCTCAATCATAGCCACAAGATGACAAGCAATTAGAAATCAGATGAGTTACAACAAAAAATTACAATTCACACAAGATTCACACGTGCTATTACCATGCTCCTTACTAGGAATGGAAATTGATATCCAAATGCCTACAGTGGAATGCAGGGGTTTAGGTTGTATAGTCACTTCTGCTTAAGGCACTTGTCTAATTTTATTATAGATAACACTGCTGCTAGGTAAGTTTATTTTGCTCTTGTAGTTAAACCTTGTTGTTCGGAGTCAGACGTTACAAGCTAGAACAACCTGGCTGATGAAGGTAAATTTTGCCCTAACATAAAAGTACTCTTCCCGTTGTATCCATTAATTGCCGTTCTTTGGGTTTTTTCTCCTTACTGCCGATGAAAAGAGCAGATCTTTCCCACAATTCTCTGAAGCAATGCATTTAAATATGTGGCAACTCACATTAATTTTCATCTTTCATGATTCAAGACAAACTGACATTTTTCTCTTTATTAAGTAAATTCTTTTCACAGTATTTCAAAGGCTGGTTTTAGCCCATGTTTTTGTCTGCACATTAAAAGTTTTTTAGCATTTGAGGTTGACAAGTATTAGTATCCAGACATTTACATTGCAATCAGGCTATTCATAATAAAAAATTTCACATAAAAACTCAGAAGCAATAAGAGTGTGATTTTTGTCAAGTCAAACTTACACAAACAGATTTCAAGGCCTAGTGTAACTAAGGTGCCACTGACTCAGTCATCTACCAAATACCTGAAGAAGATTTTAAAAGATTAAAAAAATATAAATCAGAGCAGCTATGATTTGAACTTAGGCTGCAAAATAATGTACAGAAAGAGCAAGAATAGTACATCTAGCATCAAACGGGACACTCAAATGGATCTGCCAAAGTGGAGTCTTCTAATGTATTAGTTACCTTGGGTAAAAATTGTATCTCTGTCGAAAGACCTGAGAAAGAACCATCAGGTCTTTTATTGTTCCTACAGCTTCTCTATACTCTATTCCCCTCTGTTGAAGAAATCTGAGGTCTCTGGTAGGTGCCTGAATACAGAGTTAAATGTACTGTTGGCCACAGTTTATTAGACTGTGATAGTTTTTATAAAACAAAAGGCCATGCCCTGAGCGAAATATGAATAGGGAAGAATTCCTTCACTCCTGCTCCCAAATAAAAACTGAACCTGTAAGCTTTTCTCATTAACCAAAAGAGGTTTTAATTTAAAACCTTGGAGGCAGTAAGAAATACTTAAAACCAAACTCTTTTCCTGATTTCTCCTGGGATTTAAGGCAGGCTGTCTAATCCAGATGCTCTAATGAGCACAGCAAATTGCAGTTTTGCCTGTAAGAAGCAGCAAATGAAAACTTTATTCTTCTGTTTCTCAGTAAACTGTATTCCCTAATAAAATAAATTCTCAGAAGAGGTCTTAAGGTAGAATACATTTCACGTAACTTCAGTTTGACAGAGACAGGAAAAACGTTTCCAACTTTTCTTAATATACTGGCTTGATTTTTCATTGACATCACTTTTCTGTTAATTTTAATCAAGCACACATGTGAACACATGACAAATTTTACCAGTAACTGGAAGGTCTAAAACAAATAGGTCACTGAGAATAGAAAGGAGAAAGCCTTCTACTACTTCACAAGCATCATTTAGGTCTCTAGATATGTACAAAGCTTAGAGAATTTAAATTAAGTCATCAGCAACCTCAAAGAACTCAGGTCCACTATCTCCCCTGAGTTCACAACAATCAGACTGACTTTAAAGCAGTTATAGCTACTTTCACACCTGTGAAAATATTTCTCTGCCGTACCTATTTTTCTTTACCTTCTTATCTTGAATGCAAAAGCTAGATCCAATAAAGGACTTAGGGTCTTAGAAGTTAATTTCTCTAACGTGTATTATTTTAGTCCCACAGCAGCCAAAAGGGAAGGCAGAGCCCTGAGCCGTGTGCTTGCATGCAGTCCTGGCGTCCTGGTTTCAGCTGGGATAGAGATAATTTTCATAGCTGGTACAGTGTTGTGTTTTGGATTTAGTATGAGAACAACGTTGATAACGCACTGATGTTTTTAGTTGTTGCTAAGTAGTTGTAGTGCTTACACTAAGTCAAGGACTCTTCAGCTTCCCATGCTCTGCCAGTGAGGAGGTGCACGGGAAGCTGGGAGGGGACACAGCCGGGACAGCTGACCCAGGCTGGCCAAAGAGATATTCCCTACCATATAACGTCATGCCCAGTACATAAACTGGAGTTAGCCGGGGGGTGGGAATCACTGCTCAGGGACGGGCTATCGATCACTAGGTGGTGAGCAATTGTTGCATTATGCATTACGTGTTTCTGTATATTATTTCTTCTTCTTCTTTCTTCTTTTTTCTTCATTGTTATTGTTTCCTCTTTCTTTGCTGTCCTATTAAACTGTTTTTATCTCAACCTCCAAGTTTGCGTTTTTTCCTGTTTTCTCCCCCATCCCACCTCGGTGGGGGGAGGCAAGCAAGCAGCTGTGTAATGCTTAGTTGCCAGCTGGGGCTAAACCACAACTCCTGGAAAGCATCTGCAGTACGTGAATTGAGCCCAGCCAGGAAGGTGAACAGAAACACTTCAGAGTCAGCTGCCGTATCAGTCATGCATATGACCAGATCCAGACAATCAAAAAGTGAGCTGTGTTAAAACTTGCATGTTCTCCACACACCTCACTCAGAACTGCAGTCCTTAAGATCAGCAGACCTAAATGCTCTCGCAGCTTTACGAAGAGGCCCAAGTGGACCCATGGGCTGGCCTCAGCAAACAGGAAATCTCTGAAGCAGAGTGGACTAGCTCAGTCAGAGACAGTGTGGACGTATTTGCTTAAGGCCACACAGATGCAGAAAAACTCAAACTTAGCACTGTCACCAAAGGAAATGAAGGCTTAGCCATCACGTGCTTAGAAGTGGGTCATGAAAGAGCCTACGGATCACAACAAAAGGCAGCATCTTCCTCTACCTGACATTTTTCCAAACCTTCATTGCCTACCACCCACTTTGAGCAGTGCCAACCCTGTATTGCCCATAAACTGTCTGGAAACATTCTCCATCTTTCCCACTGGAGCCAATAGCAGACCCTGTAAGCCTGAATATTGTGTGTAAGAAGTTGGGAGGAATGAGTCTTCAGTTAGTATTTCTACTCCCGAGGCTGTTTCTCCAGCTTAAACTGCAGTAGATTTCACAGTAAATCTGAAAGCCTGAGACTGCCATCTCCTAGAAAACAAATTTGAGTGGTATTCTGACTGATCTAGAATATTTTTATTTCAGCAGCTTTGTGTCAGACTGAAATTTATCATCATCAGAATGGATATTTTATTAGATTGTAGGTGCTATCACATTAATGCATGCCAGGAGGGAAGCCCATATAATTAAAAAGCTGTGAATAGAAAATTAGTAGAAACACAATTATAAAGTACTTTGACAGAAAACAAATAACACATAACACCAGCATGAACAGTCTGATAGAAAAACAGTATTCTATTTAACATCAGTTATTTTATTAATGATATAACATGGCAGACATCAGTCTCCCAAGCAGTGTGATTTAGATTGACCATCTACTGAATTATTTGTCATTGTAGAAAGACGACTTTCTTAACTCAAGAGCAGTTCCACATCTATTCATAGAATAACCCCACTGAGATCAATGGAAGCAAGAGTAAACTTAGCCCACTATATAATCTTACTGTAAGCAATATGCATCCTGCAATATGAATGCAGTATGAAGGTGGGAGTCATTTTTACACCAGTTATAAAGCTTTCTAGACATGTATTTAGAACAAATCTCAGCCAAGAAAATAAGGATTCCTCTGTACCACCAGGAGGAAAAAAAAAAAAGGAAAAGAAAAGATGACACTACCAGGGAAAGAGTAACAACATTTAACCATCATTTGTTCTGGCTGACCAGTAAACAATTCTCTATGTAAGGAAAAGCAGCAGGAATTGAGGTGGTTACTGTTTGCTAAACTCCATCCCTACAATAAAGCTTAACACTACAAAAATAATACCAAAATCATGGATTTGTGATTCTCCTGACTTAACTCCTTTGTTAATGCTTTTACTGTATTATCTTATTTTCTTCTAATAAACATGGAGGCTATTAATGAGTGAAATAAAAAACCCCAACAATTCTTGTTTATCCTACACTAATACAAGACATCATCCTTATTTGAATGTTGCATCAAATTAAAGCAGCATACTAGAAGTTCTAAACCTTGCTGCATCCTTTTTTTTTTAATATTTCCTCTCTGTTCTCTCTCCCTCTCTCCAACAGGAAAATGAATGAGCAAATATGACCTATACCATCATTCATTTTCAGCTGACCAATTCTGATCTTTTTGGCTACTAAAACATAACCTAAATTCCACTGAAATCAACAGTAATCTGTCCAGTCACATGCACTGGAGCTTAACATATCTACTGTTTCATTCACCTATGGCTAAACTGTTGATGCATGAGATACTGGGAAACTGCAGACGTAAGTCTAGTGATTTGTGAAATCTTCTGGTTTTAAATGCACTTGTTCTGCTGATAAGATTTATTTGATGAGATCTTATTACACAGCAGCTAATGGAGTACTAGAAATGGTAACTTTCTCATTTCCTTATTGATTTTTCCTCTTTCAGCTCTCAAGCAAGTGCTTCGAAGTATGTTGGATTTCCGTATTTGAAAAGTCAATTAGCATTTACTTCTTGTTCTTTATGGTAAAGCAGTAACAGTGTGGAAAGGGGGGAACCACAACAGTTTTGGTGTTTTCCTTTCTTATGCAATCATGTTGATGAAAAGTAGTTAGCTGGTGTTGGCAAGGGTATAACCAAAATCTGAACTCAATTTCAGATCAGTGTAGGCAGAGCATACTGTATACACTCCATTTACTTCATACATATCAAGATCCATTAGTCAAAATATTGATATCCAACTGTATGCTACACTAGTACTGTACAATTGGTATATACAGCCACTGCAGACAGAGGTAAGAAAAGGTTCAGCAGCAATTATTCTAGAACATCCATTTTTCCCTTTCAATTTCTGCCCCTACATACCCACATAATTTCTCTTGAAAACCTGCATTTGCTGCTCAGTTTAAAAAAAAAGAATGCCAAGACAAACATATCTCAAGGAAGACTTTTAATCTAAATGCTAGCACTGTTTTATCGATTGTAATAAATAATTTTAAGAGCAGGAATAGACCTTTAAATTTTAAAAGTACTGCAAATTAGACAAAACAGCATATTTTACGTGTAGGCTCAAATTAAGTTTAACTCATATGGCAAAATTTGAGATACAAAAAAATGACATGTATTTTTACTGTAAGATACAACCCAGGAAAGTATTTCTTCTTCCATCAGAAGAAAAAAATTAATTTTGCTAACACTAAGGAAGAATACCTGTCTTATAAAGAGTCTACATTTTTTCCTGTAGAATTAAATTGTTACATTTATTACAAAAAATGCCCAAGAATATTTTGTAACAAGAAAGTTATCTCTATCATGGAGATTGCTAGTTACCCATATATCCAAACCCTCTCTGTGCTCCACTTTTATTTTATTTAGAGAAATGAAGAAAAGATTTAGGATGCACAAGCACATTATCCTTCCCTGCCTCCCCAGGTTTTTACTTGTAAAACAATTAAGCATAGCAGTCATTCATACCAGTCTAAATAAACATGATGTGATCTTGCGAATGTTAGCCCAAACAAAACCTCTCAAACTTTCTTCCACCCCAATAAAAGGTGGAAGAGTACCTGGTTTTGAGCAAACTAATTTTTTAATTTGGGAATCTCTTATACATACAGGTTAAAAAAGAAAAAGACAGCTTTACTTTACGGCTTGGCACTCAGGGAATGACTGGATATATGCAATATGCAGGTTCAAATCCCTACATTATTTGGATTTAATTTAACTAAGAATTTTCTAAACAGGCTTTGTAAAAAGGTCATTAAAAACAGAGCATATTTAAAGAAACCATAAAACATATTTTGGAAGAAATCAAGTTCCTCATTTTGGGATTTTTTTTTTCCTACTAAGATTTCTGACCCCACAGGGGTCACCGAAATTGCTTTTCTACTCTATTCTAGTTTCAGTAATCAAGTCTCCCATAAAGAACAGTTCATTGATGTATTTCATTACCTGAAGAAAGTAAATGACACATGGAAAGCAAGGTGGGAGATGCAAAGAAGGATAACGAAGATGATGTGCTCAGATGTCTTTTCAAAAAGAGGTCCAGTTGGACCAGAGCTATCTTATCTTGTCCAGCTCCCTTCTCTACAACTATTTCATTTTTTAAATAGCTCTTTTGCAATACTACTGTTTGGAAGATACCACCTCTTCAGTTTGCAAGCAGAAAGCACCTAGTCTGGCCCACTTTAAAGGTTTTGTCAAGGACTGAGAAAGTTCTTCATTAAAGCCTTTCTGATCACATCCTCTACATGGATTGCATCTCTCAAACTATGCACCCTATCACACATTGGCAGATTTGAGCTCATAAAACACGTCATAAATGATTTAACCTTCATTGAATAATTCAGAACTTATCCACACCTCATAAAAAGAGTTGCATTGACTGCAAAGCACATCCTTCCAAATTATTTGTACTAATCTTTTAACATTAGTCTCAATTTTACATCCACTGATTCAGAGAACAAAATGCCTAGTCTAAGGAATCAAAGAAAAGCACAAAGACTTTACATTTTAAAACGAGCAGCCCTAGCCTATGTTTATCTAAAAGTTGCCACTACCAAACGCCATTGAAGCTTATGGTTTATTTAGAAATTAAGTGTCTTGAATAAAGACTTGAATTCGAGATTGAAACAGAACTACTTGAAACCATAAACAGATATTCTGAGAGTGATCTTGTGGCAGCTTTGACAATTTCTCAACTCCAAAAGCTAAATATTGCCACTGAGGTTAGGTTATGTCTGCCCAGAAGAATGGAATACATTACTCTGAAAAAAAAATCTGATCTATCTCTGCAGAATTCAGATGCAGTGAAGCCTTGTTAAATGTGGCATTTCATTTGAGTGATTAGTCACACATCTGCCCTAAATGGAGCTACTCAAAACCAGACAGTTCATAAGCTTTGCAGAGTTGGGACCTCTTTGTGTAGTTGTACACCGTATGGCAATACAAGTCTTTCTTCCTGATGTGCATTTGAGTTCTGACTTTATGAAGTGAACAGATGGATTTGCACCAACACCATCTTGTCTGGGTTTTGGAGCTGGATCTAAGTAGCATATCCACAATAATGGAATGAGAGCACAATTTAAAAATAAAAAATCAATAAGTGAATAAAATCATGTAACACATGATATTCTTCAGAAAAGATAATGCTCTTCAAAGATTTTCCTGATCTTATGCCCAGACTCGTGAGTGTGGAATGTTCAAAGTCCTCAAAAAACAGACCATTTTATACAGGTGCCAAATGATAGGTTTGGGAGGCAAGCTACAGGCTCCTTATTTTGAAGCTTTGGCTGACAGAGACTAAACAGTGTTTGCATAGTATGAAAAATGCATCATCTATCACAATATTTACAAAGGATTTCCTGACACAGTGCTCTTTTCTCCCCTCCAGAAAACAGATGCTGCAGATGCTGCTGCCTGAAAGCTGAAGCTAGTAATAGGGAGATAGAAAGAAAAAACAGAAACAAAAACCACAAAGCAAAAACAACACCCAAGCAAACTGGCACACAGATTGTAAAGTTAGTGTGGCCTGCTCAGCTTCTTTGCAAAAATCACTGTCTCTTGAATGCCAAAGATTATTTCTAACCTTTGATGAAAACTTCTTTGAAACAGCATGATCACACTGTTGCTTCTTATGGGCAGCTGATACAAATTTTCATCAAGAAACTATTTAAAAGGCATTGCATCTTTTTCTGTATTGAGAAACATGACCTCTGATGACAAGTAACTGTAATTACATTTGTTAACCTGACTTCAGAACCGAACAAAGGAGGTATTCATGATAAACTCCACACTGCCAAACAAGCTATACAATATATCATTAGTGAAAGTAAAATCGGTACAGTTCAAATGGTGAAAACTCATTGGAAAAAGTGCTGAGCTTTCCAAATTGTAGCAGCTTGTGTCCTTTGTGTTGTGTATCTAATCAGTAATTTGTGGGCTTGGTGTTTTCCTGACAGCTGGTATATGGATGGAAGATCAAAAACTGTAGGTGTAAACAACATAAGATTAGTTAAAAATGAGATTCCAGCAAAACTATCTCTGCAAAAGGAAAACAAAAAACTTGTATTGCAGGTTGTGTTTGGAAGATAAATCCTGCTGAATCTGCATGAATTCATTAGAAGTCATACTACAGAATACTGATTCATCCCTCATGGGACATTCTTTACATATTTCCAAATTAAACATCACCTTTCAAGTGTACAAAAAGAACCTTGTCATCAAACAAGTTTCTTTTTATGCTGCTTGGGAAATTTCTGCAGTTCCAAAATAGGCCTTTTGCTTTCTAGTTATGCAGCTCTGCTTTTTTTGGTTAAAGTCCCTAACTCAGTGCTTCTTTGGTCAGTCTTTATGTCCAGAAATAACTGAGACAACAAGAGTACAAAGGTAGATACAGGAAAAAAAAATCCAAAAACAAGAGGAATATAGCTGACCATCCCCAAGGCCTGAATGTGGTTACAGGAAGCATGGAATTCAACACAGCAGCAACAGAAGAAAGCAATAATGATATGCAGTTTATAGGATCTCTAGGAAATGTCTTGAAAAAGAGTAAGTTACATACCTTATGTTCAGTAAACAGGATTTCATGTTTCCCTGAATTAGGAGTTGCAGATTTTAGAACTTAAGAACCTGAGACAGTTTAGATTGCTTTGATGATTCTCTTGATTGCAAAATGGCAGCAGAGATGTTTTTAACCAAATATCTAGCAATCTACTCCTGCCTGAGCTCATGGACTGTAGTACAGTAAGCACAGTTAATTCATCCTAATGCATTTTCAGTTCTGCTCTTATTCTTGTAGGAGTACTTTGCTTCAGTACTCTAGAAAGAATGTTAAGGTGCCTCCACACTCCCCCCACTCCCACTTTTTCCTTAATTCCAGCAGTTAAGTAAGTACTTTGTAACCACTCAAAAAATTCTAAGAGTTTCCATCACTTTTGTGTTGACTTCATGAGATCTCTCATCTTACCTCACTGTTCTGTATTTCCATATAGTATTAGGCTTCTATTTCTACTGAAAAAAAAAAAACCCACAACCAACTTTCTTTTGGAAGTAGTTGAGAACACTAATCTAATTAGTAAAAAACCAGTTATTATAACCAGAAACACTAGAAGAGTGTTTCTTCTTGTCAAACACCACTCATATTCTCATCCTATGTATGCAGGTAAGGATAAGAGACAGCTGATAGTCACTGGCAAGTCAGCCAGGCAGACAGCTCATGCAATGTTGAATGCAACAAAACTGTTCAAGAGTCATATATAATGCCCAGTTAACCACAAGGCCTTGCCTAACAACTTTTCCTAACTTTTCCACATAATAGAAGTGTACAAGTAGTTTATACTTTTGTTTCTTAAGGTTAGGATTTTAAGAATGTGAGCAACCCTAAATCTGCATGAGGCACATATAAACTGCATATACCAGTAAGAAAATAAAAAAAAGATTATTCTTCAAATCTACAATAACTATAACCTGGCCATTCACTGAATCTGAACATTTATGAGCAGACCTGGATTACTCAGACATTTTTAGAGACACATTGTTGCTACAGTAACTGAATTTTCAATCTTTTAATATTTTTTTCTAAAAATGCTTATTAGTAGTAAATTTAGTATTATAAAAAACATTTTCACCTCTACAATGCTGATTTAAACTTGGGCTTATAACCAAAAACTTCTGCTATCTTTGTATCCTGTTGATATGTTTTATGGAAGACAATAACGTACATGATTATATTAAGAGTGTGCTAAGTATTATAAACCCCACATGAAAATAACTTCTTCTACAAAATAATACCAATTAACATAATTTTTTTAGTAAGCTTCAATTACGACATTGAAAATAAACAACTGCAATTGCAATATGGATTTTGATCTGCTGTTATTATATATTGATATAACTATTCCTTCATGAAACCATGTTTAATATTATTAGTAGCAAATTATAATACAGTTTCCCCAATACTAAGCAGATACATGGTACCAGTAGAACAGAGGAATCCTGACCATGGCGTTCATTAATTTAATCAGCATTTTGCTGCTGCATTTTTTACATGTATATTTCTTCATTTACTTCTTCTTTATTAAGAACTGTTAATCTCCATAAACGTTACTCAATAGGCTTAAAAATAGAGTGAAAACCTAATGAATTTACTGGATTAAGGACCTTCCCATTCCCTTTCATCTGAAATCCTGGAATCCCATCCACTCTTGCAACCTTTAAACCACATTTCCCCCATACCACACAATCTGAGACGTCAGTCTCAGCTCAAGATAAAAGCAGAGATGTTTAAAACATGGATAAATAATTTGACATGTCTGTCTCCTAAAGACTACATGGTACATATTTCACTGAAGCCAGCACTACTAAGGTACATTCAATGCTTTCCATAAAAATTTTTTGAAGTTAGCACATGGTCCGATGGATTTAAAAAACAAATAGTCATATGATTCCATCCTGGCACCTGTATGTTCCAACACAGAGAATTAAGTCCCACTGTTGATTGGAAGGACACAGTTTTACAAGTTATACTAAGTTCTTCCAACAGTGATAGGGAGGTGTTCATTATAACCCTCCCATAATCCAGGAGGAAGCAGTTAAGGACATGTTAAACCACCTGGACAACCACAAGTCTATGGGGCCTGATGGGATCCACCCGAGAGTACTGAGAGAGCTGGCCAAGGAGCTTGCCAAGCCACTCTCCATCATTTATCAGCAGTCCTGGTTAACAGGGGAGGTCCCAGACGACTGGAGGCTTGCCAATGTGAGGCCCATCTACAAGAAAGGCTGGAAGGAGGATACTGGGAACTACAGGCCTGACAGACTGACTTCTGTACCAGGGAAGATCATGGAGCGGTTTGTCTTGAGAGTGCTCATGAGGCCTGTGCAGGACAACCAAGGGATCAGGCCCAGCCAGCATGGGTTCATGAAAGGCAGGTCCTGCTTGACCAACCTGATCTCCTTCTATGACCAGGTGACCCACCTAGTGGATGAAGGAAAGACTGTGGACGTTGTCTACCGGGACTTTAGTAAAGTCTTGGACAGCATCTCCCACAACATTCTCCTAGAGAAACTGGCAGCTTGTGGCTTGGACAGGTTTTCTCTTCACTGGGTGAGGAACTGGCTGGATGGCCAAGCCCAGAGAGTTGTGGTGAACGGCGTTAAATCCGGCTGGCGGCCGGTCACAAGCGGTGTTCCCCAGGGCTCAGTTCTGGGACCAGTCTTATTCAATATCTTTATAGATGATCTGGATGAGGGAATCGAGTGCTCCCTCAGTACGTTTGCAGATGAGACCAAGTTGGGTGCGAGTGTTGATCTGCTGGAGGGCAGGAGGGCTCTGCAGAGGGATCTGGACAGGATGGATCAATGGGCTGAGGTCAACTGTATGAGGTTCAATAAGGCCAAGTGCCAGGTCCTGCACTTCGGCCACAACCACCCCATGCAACACTACAGGCTTGGGGAGGAGTGGCTGGAGAGCTGCTTGGCAGAAAAGGACCTGGGGGTGCTGGTTGACAGCCAGCTGAATATGAGCCAGAAGTGTGCCCAGGTGGCCAGGAAGGCCAACAGCATCCTGGCCTGTATCAGAAAGAGTGTGGCCAGCAGGAGTAGGGAAGTGATTGTGCCCCTGTACTTGGCACTGGTGAGGCCGCACCTCGAATACTGTGTTCAGTTTTGGGCCCCTCACTACAAGGAGGACATTGAGGTGCTGGAGCGTGTCCAAAGAAGGGCAACAAATCTGGTGAGGGGTCTGGAGCATAAGTCTTGTGAGGAACAGCTGAGGTAACTATGTTTGTTCAGTCTGGAGAAGAGGAGGCTGAGGGGAGACCTTATTGCTCTCTACAACTACCTGAAAGGGGGTTGTGGCGACGAGGATGTTGGCCTCTTCTCTCAAGTAACTAGCGATAAGATGAGAGGAAATGGCCTCAAATTATGCCAGGGGAAGCTTAGATTGGATATTAGGAAAAATTTCTTTACTGAGAGAGTGGTCAAGCATTGGAACAGGCTGCCCAAGGAGGTGGTGGAGTCACCATCTCTGGAAGTGTTTAAAAAACGTGTGGATGTGGTGCTTCAGGACATGGTTTAGGGATCATGGTGGCACTGGATTAATGGTTGGACTTGGTGATCTTGCAGGTCCTTTCCAACCTTAGTGATTCTGTGATTCTGTGATTAGGCTACCTGTCAATTGTCTTTATCCTGATTTGCCATTGAAGTTAATATTTCCCCTAAAGCCAAGTTCTCAGTTATGTATAAGAAAATTCTATGCCTAATATCTATATTTAGACTTACCTTATCCACATAGCCTGTCATGAAACACAGAGAAATGGCAGTGAAAAAAGTTACCAGAAGTTTGAGATGTGTACAGAGATCTGCACCTTTACTTGATACTGATCCTTCTTAAATGATCCTTTTTCTTTTGCTACTTTTTCAAAACTATTTTTGATATTTGGGTTGCAAATGGCTAAAGACATCTTTTGGTTTTAGTTCTACATCTGTCCAATACCTAGCAAGAGACAGCACCTGTGATTTACTGGAGTATATTTAAATGACTGCCATACTGCTAATTACTAAAACGAGTGGAAGAAGGAAAGAATATATTAAATATATCAGAAATGACTAAGGTAGAAATTACTAAGACATAATGTATTATGCATTAAGGCAGAATAATAGAACAGCAGACCTCCAAATCTGTTTGCTGTAATTCTGTAACATTGTCCATGCTAGAAAAAGTTCTCCTTTTACAGAAATGCTTCCATGCAGTGGATATACCATACCTGGGACCTATTTCTGTGGGATGTAGAATCAAAAGATTCTTCTTAGGCTTAAAGATATAAGTCCAATGATACTATTTGCAATGAAAGAAAGTTCCATCTAATGCCTAATGCCCAATGCCCAAGTTTAAGTCCACTCTTCAGCATTATGAGAACTAACCATGCTCTTTAGATGATCCTCTGGATGAATGATGAATATTATTTTAAGCATTTACTGCACACATATATCTTACAGCTGAATTCATGATTGCAAGTAATCAGTAAAAGAGTATAACACTGGAGCTGAAAGTAATTCAGGACACCAACCCAACCCAAACCATTCTATGATTCTATAAATAGGTAGTTAGCAAATTGTTCTGTAACATCTTAATAAGTAAATAGGAAATTATTTTATCACAAACATACCTTACAAGCCTAAAACACATTTCCTTTGTGACTTAAAGCTATCGGTGATTCTTACTGAGATACAAATCACAGTGTGATTTAGAGTTTAATTGAACATTTAACTATAGAGCTCTGAAACAGAAAAAAATACTCAAGTCTTCAAAAAATATGACCACACATCATTATGGAAAAAGAAGAAATAAAGTAGAAGAGCAAAGAATATTTTTCACATACAAATGGTAACAAGGAAAATGGTGTAAGTTTTCTTATGTTTTACCACAATTTTTTGGCTAATGAAATTCATACTGCTACACCCTTGGAAATTACAAAGTAATGTTGTCAGTATGTTGGGAAGGCCTAAGTAATGTGTCTTCATCTATAGAAATGCGGCTGCTGTCTCCACCCTTTCTAGATGTCCTGTGACTGTAAGAGAGAATTTACTTTGATGGTGGAAAATCAATACCCTATCAATATTTCTGCTTGAGAAAATAAAAGACAAGAAATATCCCAAGGCATCTTCATTAAGCCATATATTAGACATTCTGTTTTTAAATAAGAGCCTATATTCTAGACAAAACTTCTACATACAACATGCTGAATTCACAGACACTATGATTCACATTTCTTTTGAATTAAAAGAAACGTGGATTTCTCTAAGGAATACACAAACTGGTTTTATCCCAAGTCAGTTCCCTACTGACTGTCAATCTCATGTATCCTTTAGCTGGCATACATGCTTAATTTCTGAAACTAAGAGTTTGTCTTTGTGACGTTCTTCAGGAAAATATAATTAGATAATACATAATTGCATTTATATAATTTTATATAATTAGATTACTCATTTATGTGATAATATGGCCCTCACACTGCAGAATCAATGCAGCTCACAAATTAGTAGTGGATTTCATCTTTGCAATGCTTCAGCAAAGCATTATATACAGGAAAAACTGAAGGAAAGTATCACTTAAATGACTCACTACAGCAGCACAGGAAGTCTATAATTGATCCACAAATGTAATTGCAATCACAAGTCGATATTCGCTGCCCAAACTTCAAATAAGTATTTATTTCACACTAGATAAAACAGGAGAATTTGATACCTAGACCCACTTTCCTCTGAATCAAACAGATGAAATATAGCACAATCTAGCTCCTCTTCAGTAGGGCAATTCCTACAAGTTTATAACCCAGTAAGCTTGCCTTACACTAGATATAATAACAAATAGAAACAGCATAACAAATAAAAATAGCAATTGTTTTGGACAATTGCTATTTATCAGTGAAGGCTTTACAGCTTTCAAGATTCAGAGAGATCTTCATCATGATTTAACACCAAATGAGTTGCTGTCAACATTAGCTGAATTATTGCTGTTCTGTATTTTCCTCTGGTTTGATAAAATTTAGGTAAATCAGAGTCCTCAATTAAGTAAATCTTTACCAAAGTTTTCTGACATTGCTGATTAATTATATTAACATATATAGCCTATTTCTTTCAAACATCCTGAAATTGAGTCTCTGTTTAGTCTCTTTTTCACCTTCTGATTTTCAATGCAACATCAGCTAAAAATCACAACTTGGTCTGGTGTTGGGATCACCCTGCAAGGGCTCGACCTTGAGGAGAAGGAGCTGTGGCATTGAGAAAATGGTAAACAATTAAGAGGAAGCAAAGGAGCGCGTGGACACCTGGAGGCAACCAATCCTGACTGTGTGAGAAGCGCATGGACTGTGTGTGGTAACCAGTCAGGACGTATTTTGTGGCGCGTGAGAGCTGTAACTGTATAAAAAGCGGACACTTGTAGCAATAAAGGTCTTTGGCTTGAATCCCCGCCAGAGTCCGTGCCCTGTTACTCCACAAATGGCACCCGAACAGGGACTTGAATTGTGGTAAGAGAACGACCAGTGGAGTAGCCCAGCTGAACGACGATAGAAGCAGCGGGACAGAGAGCTGCAGTCCGGACGAATAATCACCAAAGAGGTGAGCAGCTGGGGACGTGAAGTAATGGGGTCGCAAATGTCCTCGGAAGAAAAAGCAATCCTTTGTATTACAGTAAAGATTTTGAAGAAGAGGGGGATTACTTATGACGAAACAATGTTACGATTATTCTTAGCATTTTTGAAGAGCCAGGGGCTAGCAGCAGACTCTGCAAGAGTTTTTGAGTTATCTACTTGGGAGAAAGCAGGGAAATTGGTGTTTGACGCAGCCTCCAAAGGGAATACTACGGCTGTGAAAGTATTAACAACCTGGCGATTAGTTAGCGACTCTATAAAAATCAGAACGGACGGCAGCAGCAGCAGCTGCCGCTGCCACAGTCCTGGGAGAGAAAGAAAGCCAAGCTGGGGGTGATGAGAATGAGCGGCCTGAGCCCAGTGCCCCCCCGATAGTGCAACCGATGGAGGTGGCGAGTCCTCCTTGGCCTCCGCCGCCTAACTTGGAGCAGGAGGGTAGACGCCCATGCCACGACAAAAGGACACAGCCTGGAGTGATCCTTCTTCCAGGTCACAGTGTGACCCTGCCCAACATTGGCCATTTTTTGTTGTATTTTGTTAATTGTTCGTTGCTTGCTTTCATGTCTGCGCACCATGCTTCAACAAATGATCCATCAGGTTTTGTTTATAGACAAACAAAAAGGGGGAGATATTTGGATCACCCTGCAAGGGTTCGACCTTGAGGAGAAGGAGCTGTGGCATTGAGAAGATGGCAAACAACTAAGAGGAGGTAAAGGAGCGCGTGGACACCTGGAGGGCTCAACCTTGAGGAGAAGGAGCTGTGGCATTGAGAAAATGGTAAACAACTAAGAGGAGGTAAAGGAGCACGTGGACACCTGGAGGGCTCAACCTTGAGGAGAAGGAGCTGTGGCATTGAGAAAATGGTAAACAACTAAGAGAAAGTAAAGGAGCGTGTGGACACCTGGAGGCAACCAATCCTGACTGTGTGAGAAGCACATGGATTGTGTGTGGTAACCAATCAGGATGCAATTTGTGGCTCGTGAGAGAGCTGTAACTGTATAAAAAGCAGACACTTGTAGCAATAAAGGTCTTTGGCTTGAATCCCCACCAGAGTCCGTGCCTTAATACTCCACAGTCTGACGAATTATTAAGCTTACTACAAAAAGAGGTAAGAAATAATAAAAGTAATTTTACAGGAAAGACAGATTATCCTTAGCCCTTTATAAGACACTAATAAGTCTCCAGCAGACCTAAATGAACAAAAAAAGAGACAAAAAAAAAATTAAGTGACAGCTCAGAATTCTTTTAATGCTTTCCTGAGTAGTTTCTATAAAAATCAAAGCTCCTCAAAGGGAAGAGCTCAAACTTCTGGAGGAAGGATAGCTATAACAACCAAGAAAAAGGTGAAATATTTTAGCCTTTAAAAGTTCACCTCACCACATACAAAAATAAAATTCCTTAAATATGTTCCTTTGCAAAAAGCAGATGCAATCCCATGCAAGTTTTGCCCAAACTTTTCCATGATCCAATCAGATGAATACCTCTCCCCCATTAAGTACATCTGATTTCCAAACTTTAAAAAAAGTATTTCCTTTGACTTTGCACACTAGATGGAAATTATAGGGAAATGTGGACGCTGTGCAGAACAAGTTATTGTTTTTTCTGTTTGTTTTTATTTAAATACAGCATTTGGATTCTCCCTCTGCAAACTCACAGTTTGGATCCTTTTCTTTACAACTTTCTTAGCTCTTCTGCTATTAGTCTGCTATTAATCTACTAGTCCTTCCCTGTAAGCAGTCTAGCTAGACCCATTTCTTCAGTTCTAAGCCTGCTTCTCTAAATGCCCCATTTTTTATTTATAACTTTCTCACATTTTCTCACAAACATCTCAAAGCTCCATGACTGACCATACTTCCCCTCTTCAGCTCTCTCTTCCTTCAAGAGGTTCTTATTGCTAGCTTTGACTTTCAATGCAACTGTCATTTAGATATTGCACAGATTTGTGTCTCTCAGCTCATTTACTAGCTCTGCTATTCGTCTGTCTTTCAGCTGCTGGATACACCACAGCTTCCACTAATGTTTTAGAACATAATGGAATGCTTCTACAAAGTCCTTCCTTTGGGTAAAGTGTCCTTTGTTTCATTTCTGTTGTTCTGACAGCATTCTTCTCAGGTCCAAATTTTGGTTTTATTTATCCCAAATCTTGTTCTTCCCTTGTCTATAACTTTGCTTCCCACTCTCACTGAATTAACATCCAAATGTTATTTCCTTTACCCAAGATTCTGCTGAATCTTCCTCATGTCTTTAGGACAACAAAAATCTATTGTATCCAAACAATTTTTTGCTTAGTCATAATGTCATCCCAGAAAACAGACATTTGGCCTTTCCCTTTATATCTTTCTATCCCTGCAATACCTTTCTATCCACTACTAAATTGACACATTTTCCACTGTCTGCTAGATTTTGAACCAAAGAAAGATTGCCACTACTCAGTGCAGATCCACTCATCTGATTCTTCTCGGTTTCATTTGTGGGTGTGTTCCAGTATCTTCTCTCTGACACATCTCTGGCTTTTCACTTTGTCTCCTAGCAGAGGCCGAAACCTTTTCTATCACCCCTTCTGAAACATTTACTCACTTAAAATCTTGTTTCAGCCATCACTTTTCCTCTAGCTGAAATCTCTAGAGAATTCAGCAAGTATTAAAGGCACCATGGAAAAAAGACACTGAATTGTAAAACTGCAAACTCTAAAATGCACACATTAAAACAAAAGCTATTGCTAATAAACAAAAACTTTGCATTTTTAATGTTTTTTCCACACTACTATAATATAAGCTGTGACAGCAAAATATGTTCCACTTGGCAAGAAAACACTACTTGAGCAATTGGCTATTGGTCACATGATTCCATTATCTTCTTTTCACTTTAAAATATTTGCTCTGAAAAGTTTCATACCAAGAAAAGGAGGTTATCTAGAAAAGAGAACAAAGACTTCCGGCAGTTACTTTGTTTTTTCTCTCTGTAATGACATTTTCACCCAAAATAAAAAGCTTTACAACTAGTCCTTCCTCTGGTGCATACTTTTATGAGCAAAAGCTAACTATAAAACTAGATTTTATACTATTGTAGAAGATGTGCTTTGTATCTGTATAAAGAGTAACACTAAAAGTGTTTTGATAAAATGCACACCATATACTTAAGGATAAAACTTTATCATACTTCTGTTACAGTTTTTGCAAAATGCCTTTACTGAGATTGATTGCCCTCAACAGCACAAAAGCAGAGAGCCAAGCACCAATGCCAGTTATCTACCAATAAGAAAAACAGTATGCACCAACAATAGCTCAGCAGCATCACCTAAGCCTACATTAAAGCCACATCTACATTCATTCTTGGCAGACCACACACAACACAGGACAAGAAAGACATGTTAAGCACAAGATGGACAAGCAACAAGCATACAGTAGAGTATAGCACTTGTCTTTCCATTTCTAGCAAACAGCTAGAAGTGTGCAAACGTCATGATGTTGAAGTGAACTAGAGGCAGCCATCACTGGGACACACTCATATCCTCCTCACACTCTCAACGTCCCTCCCTGTGTAACTCTTCCCTATTTGAACTTAAGTTGTCCCATCCCTCAACACAAAATGTCCCTGGGTGAAAAGAGGTTAAAGCTTAAGTTAACAAGTGACAGTCAGATGGGTAAAATGGTTTGACTACTGTATTGGGTTTGGCTGAGATGGAGTTAATTTTGCCCATAGTAGCCCTCACAGTGCTGTGCTGTGTATTGGTAGCTAGAAAGGTGTTGATAACACTCCAGTGTTTTGGCTACTGCTGAGCAGTGCTCACACAGCACCAAGGCTATCTGTCCAACATGCCCCCCTCACCACTACGCTGGGGTGGGCAAGATCTTAGGAGGGTACACAGCCAGGACAGCTGACCAACGGGATATTCCATACCTTATGACATCTGCTCAGCAATGAAAGCTTAGAGAAAGGAGGAGAAAGCGGGGGCATTCATTATTTGCAACACTGGTGTTCCAGAGGAACTGCTACGCATACTGAAGCCCTTCTTCCTGGGAAGTGGCTGGACACTGTCTGCTGATGGGAAGTAGCGAACTAATCTTTTGTTTTCCTTTGTGTGGCTTTAGCTTTAGTAAAGTGCCTTTATCTTGACCCATGAGTTTTCTCCATCTTATTTTCTTCCCCTCCCCTGTCCTACTGAGAAGGCAAGTAAGAGAGTGGCTCGGTGGCACCTAGCATTCAGCCAAGGTCAACTCACCACAACTATTCATAAAACATTTGTCTGTTCCCCAGGAATAAACTTAGAGCTAATACTTTGCGTTCCCAAGCACTAGAACCCATCTGTAACCTTAATTGAGCCATAAGAAGTAGAAAAATGAACCAAAAGAAAAAAAAGAAAAAAAAGCAACAGCAGTGAACTACTTAAGACTCAAAGGCAAAAAACCCCCTTTATTTATAAAGTAGACAAGCACATAAACCCTGCTCCCCTCCTTTAAGGACAGCGGACCTAGAGAACGGTTTTCTGCAGTCTCTCACATGTAATGAAATCTTGAAGGAGAGGATAAGAAAAGCTATGCAGGTGCAATGGAAATAATGTAGTTATCTACACAGAAAGCAGATTGAGCTTCCACTGGTAAATTTGTGCCAGATTCCAGCTGTGCTTATGTATATTCAAAACTCATAATTTTTTTCACCCTTTGCTCCTGACCTTCCAAATGGCCCAGAGGAGTGAGACTATGTGAAGGATCATCAGTTAAGTACAACAGAGCTCCTGCTAGGCTTAGCTAATGAGATTTCTCCTTTAGCACTCTGGAAAGGAGCACAGAAAGACAGACCAGTGTAGGCTCTTGTATTCATTATTTATCATTGTTCGTTTATCAGAGGTGTAAGAGACACATCTAGAAGTATATTTGCTTGAAAAATTTGAAGACTATGTTTGCATGTAAAGTAAAGGCATTACACCCAGTCAATTTATAGTTCACATGATTTTACAGAAAACACCACTGGTCGGAAAGGACTAGATTATTAACATCCACCTCATTAAGTAGGATTTACATTTTCAAATGCAAATAGCACTAAGACTGTCTGTAGAAAGTAATACTGTGAGGAAATAGTTCTCCAGATCTAAAAAATAGTAAGCAAAAGCTCTATAAAATATAGAAAAAGGACCAGAAAGAGGGAAAACAACACACTTTCTTCATATACAGCCCAAGTTTGAAGAAAGGAACCACCCTTATAAATGGCAAGTTTAGAAAGGCAGATGAGTGCCATGGATACACTTAAGATAGCTACTCTGTAGTGTTTGTTTGAAGTCAACAATTACATTTTAGCACAGTAATGAGTGCAGGGACTCAATATGTAGCAGATGGTGCTGTTGTAGGCTTCAAAGCCTTGTTTTCACAGGGCTGCTGAGACCTCTCTAACCTCACCACCCAAGCAGAGGCAAAAATCTTGAGATCCATTTGGTTTGACAGAGTGGCAAAATATCAAGATTAAAAAAAAGAGGGGAAAAAACCTTCTTACAAATTCATCAGTTTACCCCAATCTGCTCTCAACCTTGGGCAAAACTATTAACAGGACAATCAGTTATATTCCATTGTAAAGAGATGCTCACAAGCTGCTTATTTCCTTTATATGCCAGTATTTGTCCAGCAAATGAGGATTTTCAGACTACTAGGGCTTATTACATGTTGAGATAAGGGCCTGGCACAGCTCAGTCTGAAACATTTTCATAACGAAGCTTGGAAGCCACCTCTAAGAGTCACAGCAAAGAGATCACAATATGGCATCCAGGAAGAAAGCTAGCTTCACTAAGACCGCTTTAACATGGCCTGACAATCTACAGAATACGTTTTAGGGCCTATTTCTATGAATAAGAATAGGAAGAAACAGCGATTTGAAATGTGTTACATTTCTAACATAAAGGTTGGCTTGGACTTCCTAAACTGTAAGGAAGGCCTGCATATGTAACAGTATACATGAAAATTCAAGAATACATAGATTTTTAATTTACAGCCCCAAAATGCAATCTGTGCAAAGGGATGCATTAAGCCTTGTCTTAAAAATTAGTTAGAGAATCTAACACATTTTATAACTTGTGCTGCAAGTAAAATACTAAAGCAAATGCCACTACACACAGCATTTTGTGAAAGGGTTGCCTAACATAAATGGTTTTAAGGACTTTTTAACATCAAAACTGAAAACAGTGATGAATAGACAGGTTTGGGCTGAGATCAACTGTATGAGGTTTAATAAGGCCAAGTGCTGGGTCCTGCACTTCAGTCACAACAACCCCATGCAACGCTACAGGCTTGGGGAGGAGTGGCTGGAAAGCTGGCCAGTGGAAAAGCACCTGGGGGTGCTGGTTGACAGCCAGCTGAATATGAGCCAGCAGTGCCCAGGTGGCCAAGAAGGCCACCAAGAAGGTGGACAATTGCGACGAGCGAGGGAAGGCATGCAGTCGACTCAATATGAGTGATAAAGCAAGCTTCAACTTTATTGCAAAACCTTACACATATTTATACACTAAGTTCTACCTTATGCATACTTGTCTTACAATCATTGGCTTAGCTCTAAAGAGTGCATTATCATACTCCTCCTACTTGCGCTTACTGCTACGTGGTCCGGGTTCCATCCTGTTTTTCTTATACAGTGCTGCTTCTTAGCTGTTTACCACAGCTCCTTCTCCTCAAGGCCGAGCCCTGCAGATGTCCAGCTGTTTACCAGCTTCCCAGTGCCACAGCTCCCTCTTCTCAAGGCCGAGCCGTGCAGATATCTAGCTGTTTACCAGCTTCTCAATGCTGCAGCTCCTTCTCCTTAAGGTCGAGCCGTGCAGAGTGATCCCAACATCTCCCCCTTTTTGTTTTTGTATAAACAAAACGTGATGGATCATTTGCAACCCAAGGACTGTGAGGAAAATGGACCCTCTGTACATTCTTGTATCGTCCTGTGCCGCGAACTCAGCCCAGCAGTTGGTAGGTGCCAGCTTTACGTGGGCGTCCCCACGGAGGCAACGGTGGCCTTGCTGTACACCAGCCCACTGCCCTTCAGGAAATCCCGATATTACACATTTGTAGAGGAACGAGTTTCGACACATGTGGCCAGCGAGTGTCGGAACTCACCTCAGTTGTCAGCTTTTAACACAGGGAGCCTATGGCGTATGCGCCCGCTGGCCAGACGTGCTGCACGCGCCACAGCCATCCTGTCTATTGGTTCGTAGGCTTTGTTCACACGGCATTTTTTCATAACTCAGCAGTCACATATCAACTTATGCTTAAGTCAATAGCAGAATATTACAAAGCAAAACAATTCTAGCTGTACTACTTCTAGTGATATAAACTACTCCTAGTGATAGAAAAAAGGTACTTGTATAAGGCTATGAAGACCAATATTATATCTTACCAAAGCATTTGTAGTTATAGAACGCTTTGCCTCAAAAGCTTTCCACGTTCACCTCATGATACCACAAATTTCAGTGTGATTTACCCCTACATTTTCTTTTGACTGAGGTGGCATCCAGATTGCGATGACACCTGATAGTGTCATGATGTGTCCAACGATGACGATGGCGACTGCCCCACCCATGGCCTCACCCACTTCGAGGCACCTGCAAAGTGGGTTACCCATGGTTTTACCCATGGTTTTAAACAGCCACCACCGTCAACCTCGTCCCCTGGTTAGCAGTTGAAAAGGTCCTTTCTCCTTCCGCAAATAATTTAACACATATAAGGCTTTATTCAAACGTTCTTAGGGTAATGTGGTAGCCTCTCCCCCTTTTTGTTTTGAGCGTGATTATCTAACAAAGCTCATTCATTGGGTGTGTAAGATACTTGTTTGAGTTATTAGCTAGCCAAGCATTCTTTACTACCTTTTGAACCATTCCTTGTAGACAATGCAATAAACATGGTACAATAAGCATTAGTATTAAGATAACAAGTACTATAACAACTGCCCCTTTTATTAAGTCTTGTAACCATCCACTTAGGCCCAAACTTGACAGCTATGATTCGAGGTTTAGTGAACTTGTCTGTAACCTGTCCGTTAAGTCCTTCAGTTTTTGTAATTGTTGAGTTACCGACTGTGATGTATCTGTTAAATTCATACAACACATGCCATCAAACTCCTCACACCCGTGCCCTTGGGCCAAAAGTAGGAAGTCGATAGCTGCCCTATTTTGCAATGTCGCATGCCTTATTGAGTCAGTTTCCATTAACAAAGCACTGAGTGTTGCAGAAGTAGCATTGGTTTGTTTCGCTAGCCAACATCCCAATTTATTTAAAGTGGTTAAGCCTTGGGCAGCAGCGACCCCAGGGGCAAGGAAAGAGGTTAGTATGGTTTTGTCCGCAGTCCAAAAATCCAGTTGGTCATTGCACTCTTCCTGATATTTTCAAATCTGTCATCTTATTCTATGCCCTTGGGTAAGGTTCAATATCATAGAAGTGTTGGGAGTTAACAATGTTAGGTGCCCCAATGTGTAAGGACCACCTCTCAAACGGGAGGGAACACCTTGCCATGCACGATCACCACAAATCAAGAATATTCCTTTAGGGAGTCTCATTGGGACAATAGTAGAGCGTGAGATGTTGCTCGTTGTATAATTACACCAATTGGTAGCATTCTGAAAAATGGCTAACGTGGGGTTTACATCCTGTGACCTGGCTATCTTCTCAGTAATTTTCTGCAAAGCTTGGTGTTGATCCTCATTCAGTTGACGTCGCTCTGGAGCCTCCACCGAAGACTCCAGGAGCGGCATCAATGGCCTTAGATCATCATTAGTAATTCCGCAAATATTGCGAACCCACTGTATATCCCCCATTAATTTTTGGACATCAGAAAGATTTTCTATTTTCGCCTTAATCTTTATTTTTTGTGGGTGGACCGCTGCCCTGGTAATAATCCAGCTCAAATATTGCCATGGTCCCTTTTTTTTTTTTTTTTTTTTTTTTTGGTGCTATTTTTAAACCCCGTTTTCCTAAATAGTGCTCTAAGTGCTGTAAAATGTGGTCTGCATTCAATTGTGTCCCTGCTATTAATATATCAACTATATAATGATACATTATTAAATCTGGATACTTTTTCCACACCGGTTCTAGAGCCCATGCCACAAATGTCTGACACATCGTAGGTGAATTTTGCATTCCTTGTGGTAACACTACCCAATGATACTTTTTGCTAGCTCTCCTTTATTTACCGATGGTACCGTAAAGGCAAACTTCTCCGCATCCTCAGCTGCTAAGGGAATGGTAAAAAGCAATTGAAATATACTCTTCGATTCCCTGCAAAAGAAATGATACATTTGTGACAATAATTACAACGACATAGAACAAAGCCACAACACCGTTTTACAACTATGGCATATTGAAGTTCCTGCTCTTGACCGTCCGGGGAGAGCCACTGAGACAGTCAACGAGCCATCATTCTGCATACAAAAGAGTGAAAGCATCAGCTGGTGGTACGACGGAGTTGACTGTGTCCGTGGGACGTGTGACAAGATCTTCAGGTCTTACTGCCGGCCGTACCGACCTGGTCGGTACCCACTTCGCTCCGTCCCCTCCCTCTCTGCCAAAGTCTCTTGTCTCATGCCTCGCCAATGTTGGGCAGGGTCGTATCTTGACTTGGGGGAAGGATCATCCCAGGCAGCCCCCTCCTGTTGCGGCACGGGTCAGGAGGCGGGGGCCAAGGAGGACTCGCCACCTCTGTTGGTTGCGTTAGCGGGGGGGGGGGGGCGGGGGGGGTGGGGGGGGGCGGGCGGGGGTTGCTCGTTCTCACCATCCCCAGCTCGGCCTCCCTTCTCTCCCAAGGCTGTGGCAGCGGCAGCTGCTGCCGCCGTCCGCTCTGATTTTATCGTCTTTATAGAGTCTCTGACTAATCGCCAGGTTGTTAACACTTTCGCAGCCGTATGATCCTCTTTAGAGGCTGCCTCAAACACCAATTTCCCTGCTTTCTCCCAGGTAGGTAACTCAAAAGCTGTTGCAGAGTCTGCTGCTAGCCCCTGGCTCTTCAAAACAGTCTCCAATAGCAATTGCCATGTTGTTGCTAGCTCCGCTGCTTGCCCATCTCCTTTCGAGACTCGCCCCATTGATCTTTCACATGGGCACACAGGGGAACACTGAGTACATTGTTCTGGGCAACGTTGTCCCGTCTTGCCCTCACATACATCATCGTAGATCTGTTTCTCTGACTTATCTATGCAGCCGGTTTACTCGGTGTATCTGGCACCTCAGGAGGTGCAGTCGGAGTCGCTGAAGGTCCTGGACCCTCTGACTCAGTTAAAAAGGGATTGGTTGAAGATGGTTTAACAGCCTCCTCCATATCAGCTGCAGCTTTTCTCTCTGCCTTTAAGGCTTTTAATGTGTTTAACATCAACTTCCATGTCGTCACTAACTCTGCGGTGGTTTTATCTCCATTCCCAATATGTTCCTATAACATTTTTCCTATCTCCTCCCACGTCTCTGCCTTAAACGCCACAGACGCATCGGGGGGGTACCCTTTTTGGCACCAGATTAGAAGCCTTCTAAGTGTATATTCATCATATTTCAGTCCTCTCTTAGAGAGCATATGCAGCAGGAGTCTGACCATCGCCCCTTCTTCATGCGATGCGTTCTGCCTTTAGTTCTTTTAATGTCTCTAGGATCAACCTCTAGAGCGTCGTAGATTTTATACTGTCTTTGTTGCCTGTGCTATTCGCTTTTCAGTTTTATATCTTTTCATGCAATGAATAACATCTCTCCAAGACTTCATTAATTTTTTGCTGATTTTTCATCATCGATTACTAGATCCCACAAACAATCTCCATAAGAACGCCACTCGTCTACTTCAAACATACTTTCAGGGTCTTTAAAAAACCCTTTCGCTTTCCCTAACGCAATTAACCCAGCCAGATCTTTTAATTGGCTTACTCCCCGCTTTTCTAAAAAGCATTTTAAGATTTCGAATGCTACCTCTATTTCCATTGCGCGCTACGTTGACCTTCTTAATTATCCGGTCAATTATTTTTGCAGCCTTTTCCCTTGGGTAGCCTTCTTTCGGACGGCGAACCCCTTCTTAATTATCCTGGGTTCAAGCACGGATCAGGCGCGCCGCGGCAGCATCCGCCGATCTTCTGCTCCCTGGTCGCTGCTACCAGTGCTTCTCCGATCTCGCTGTCCGGTGAAAAACAAGGATGGGGGTCCCTGTTCGGGCGCCACTTGCGACGAGCGAGGGAAGGCATGCAGTCGACTCAATATGAGTGATAAAGCAAGCTTCAACTTTATTGCAAAACCTTACACATATTTATACACTAAGTTCTACCTTATGCATACTTGTCTTACAATCATTGGCTTAGCTCTAAAGAGTGCATTATCATACTCCTCCTACTTGCGCTTACTGCTACGTGGTCCGGGTTCCATCCTGTTTTTCTTATACAGTGCTGCTTCTTAGCTGTTTACCACAGCTCCTTCTCCTCAAGGCCGAGCCCTGCAGATGTCCAGCTGTTTACCAGCTTCCCAGTGCCACAGCTCCCTCTTCTCAAGGCCGAGCCGTGCAGATATCTAGCTGTTTACCAGCTTCTCAATGCTGCAGCTCCTTCTCCTTAAGGTCGAGCCGTGCAGAGTGATCCCAACAGACAATCATGTCCCTGTACTCAGCACTGGTGAGGCCATAGTTCAAATACTGTGTTCAGTTTTGGGCCCCTCACTACAAGAAGGATGCTGAGGTGCTGGAGCGTGTCCAGAGAAGGGCAACAAAGCTGGTGAGGGGGCTGGAGCACAAGTCTTACAAGTAGCGGCTGAGGGAACTGGGGTTGTTCAGTCTGGAGAAGAGGAGGCTGAGGGGAGACCTCACACTCTCTACAACTACCTGAAAGGGGGTTATGGTGACGTGGGTGTTGGTCTCTTCTCCCAAGTAACTAGCAATAGAATGAGACAAAATGGACTCAAGTTGGAGCAGGGAAGGTTTAAACTAGATATTAGGAAAAATTTCTTTATGGAGACAGTAGTCAAGCATTGGAACAGGCTGCCCAGGGAGGTGGTGGAGTCACCATCTGTTGGGATCACCTTGCATGGCTCGGCCTTGAGGAGAAGGAGCTGTGGTAAACAACTAAGAAGAAGCAAAGGAGTGCAGGAACACCTGCAAGCAGCGAATCCTGACTGTGTGAGAGGTGCATGGACAGCGCGTGATATTTTGTATATAGCCAATTGCAATAATGTGTGTAACAAGCTGTAACCAATCATGAGTGTGTGCGCAGTGACTAAACAAAAATTATGATATATATTGGAGTCAGACAAGACAATAAACGGCATTGACCTGATCATATTGGTCGTATGCATCGTGTCCGAGACTTCCGTGTCAACCATCCCTGGAGGTGTTCAAGAAATGTGTAGATGAGGCACTTCAGGACATGGTTTAGAGGACATGGTGGTATTGGGTTGACAGTTGGACTTCATGATCTTAGAGGTCTTTTCCAACCTTACCAGTTCTGTGATTCTGTGATTCTGTTTTCTTGTACAGTTTGAAGTAGCTGATATTTACAAAATCTTGGCAGAAGTAAGATGGCAAAAGCGCTAGGACAACTTCCAAGATTGTCAATATTGTCTATTGAAAAGGACAAGCTGAAGTGTCATAGACTTGATAAAAATGTTTCCATAAAACTTTGCAGGATGGTTTATTCGGCAGTGACTCACTGTCCTCAGACGCTTCCAGTGCTAGATCACAAGAAATATTTTCATATTCTTAGAAAACATAGACCATCCTTTAGTCTATACATTAAGCACTTCATCTTCCCAATTACAAATGCTTTAATATATAAAAGGATGGAGCTTAAGGCTATGCAGTTGCTTTCTGCTTGATATCCCTTGGTAATTAGGTACCAGACTGACACCACTGTAATAATTTCTGATAATGTGCTAATAATTGGCTGTTTGGTCACAATGTCACTTTTAAATTAATACGATTTGGAGATTGCCAGCAAGCTGCAGTATGGACCTCCTATCTATAAACCCTGCTTTAGCAGAATTTTTGTTAGTTCTGTCTCCTATGTTCCATAACATATGAAAAACTGCCACCAATGTTGGTGCCTAGTTTAAACAAACATGTTTTTTTCCTGTGGTACTTAAACACAGCTACCTTTAAAAACAAATCAAATCTACTTTCATGATTTGTTTTTCCTACATGAGATAGATAGGTAACCATTGGTTTGCCCATAAGATGAAACTGGTTATGGTCCTTGCCCATCTCTATTTCAATTCTAATTTATGCTAATTTTTCATTAAAAAGGATGCCCAGAAAATGACTACTACTTGAGGCTGCATTTGCATTTTTGTGGGTAGATAACCTGCTGACCTTGAATAATTTACAAAGATCTCTTTATTCCTGTCTGATCACCTCAGCTTAATGCAGAAATTTTAGTGTCTTTAAAGTGCAGGGCCATTGAGGCTTTTTTGTCTGGTGGTGGGTTGCTGGGCTTGGGGGAGTGGGGCTGGGGGTGTGTGTTTGTTTGTTTGTGGTTTTTTTTAATAGTTCTGAGAATTATCCAATTTTGTCTGCACAGTATTCCAATCTCAGTCTCATCATGTTACCTCCTCTTCACAGCTTCTTCATCCATCCGAAGCACTCTCTTGCAACAATATCTTTACAGGTGGAATCTCTTTAGTGTTAGGTTGCTGTACTGGGTATAACTGGCAGGATTTTGGTGGCGGGGTCTGCAGGGTACCCTGTGTGGCACGAGGACACAGACTGCCCCGTGCTGGTCCCAGCTGGCTCAGCAACTGCCAAAAGGGGCCCTCAGGGCTGTGGCCAATCAGAGCAGCCCCCGGCCCTGCTGCAGGGTGTGTTCAAAAATGGTGGCAGCTGCTCCTGGAAAAGCCCATTTCTTCTGTGTCCTAGTCACATCAGAGCACAAAACCAAAATAACAGGCACATACAATGCAGTACACACAGAGATGCATGGAAGAGCTTGGAATCACTCAGCAAGCAAAAAGACAGAAATCAGCAATCAGAAATTGAGAGAAAGTTTCATCATTGTACTTATGGAGTGTTTAGATTGCACCATGGAAAGTGAATTACATTTATCATACGTCTAATGCATCAGCAAATGGCCAAACTGAAATAAAAAAATCCCGAGTTTGAATTGTTTAGCCACTCTGATTCTCTCCTGTAACGTGAAGTCTCTCAAAATTGCCATTTCTTAAAAGTGTTTTTGCTAAACAAAGCCCATGCCTGTCACGAGATCTCCTTCCAAGTGACAAGTATTATTCAAATGGACACAAATTAATGTTATTGCCTTGACAGAGAATATGAAAGGAGAATGGAGAACATGATACCGCATTGTCAGTGATGCAACAACTTTCCACAGCAAAAATAAGCAGCAAGTAAGGAACACGCAGGCGGCCAAAGGCAAAAGAACATTCCAACCCCGCTACCATCCACGTGGTTCAGGTGCACCCACATTGCATCGACACACAGAATCTGTGCAACCTTAAATACTTACAGCACCTCAAATCAAAACTTTACTTCAGTTTCAGGGAAATACAAAGGCAAGAGAAGTTAGAGAGAGATGAAAGCTATTCAAATCAATCAGTAGTTTTAATCAAGCTCTTCAGTAAAAGTGAGGGTATTTTAAAACTCTAAGAGGAAGATAAAAAGAACTTTATTTTCTACGCATATTACAGAAACATTATTTGATTTTAGCAAATTATACATGGCCATTTCCAAGTTTTAAATACAAGACGTTACCAGCTTCTTAAGCTGAGATAGGACATTTGCCTAAATACCAACAATGAAGATCCAAGTTTTACATTTCCCAGCTATAGTTACTAGTTACCATTCCTCAAAAATTAAGTTTCTCACATTTGGAATTAGTCTGCCATTTAAACTGGCATCTAATTTACCAAAGATCTTCTGCCTTAAGTCAAAAATTAGTCCGTCTTTTTGCAAAGTTCAGAAGTTAATCTTTTTTTTCTCAAGTATAAGTATTCTGCTGTGAGTCCAAAAAAAACAAAGAGTGAAAGAAAGTGCTGAATTATAAATAAAGGAAAAACAAATATGGGAATGGAAATAAAAAGCAAATAACCACCACCTTCTATTCTCATCTCACCTACCCGTTAAAAAATCAGATTTCCTACTACAGTAGAAAAACTAGGGAACTGTGGGAACAGAGGATTTTGGAAATCTGCAGAAGAAATGTGAACAATTCTCTCTTAAAGGACAAAAGTTACCTAACTGGAACAGCTGATGCAGTCTTTTTTCTAAAATTCAATGATTGGAAGTTTGCTTCTTAAGGCCTACCATAAGACAAGAGAAAAGAAATGGTAGCAGGCAGAATCCTGTAGTTCTAGGAGAAGATAATATACATTAGAGCTAGAATTAAATGAAGATCAAAGAAATAAAATTATTTATGCTATGTGTGTACATAATGGATAGTTACAGAAAAATATATTTTTTCTCTCATTGTTTGGATGCTGCTGTGATCTCAGAATATTTTATTATTATTAATATAGGAATGCAACTATACGTTTAGCTGAATGCTTTTTACTGCCATTTAGTAAAACACCTGAAATGTACCAAATGTACTTTAGCACATTTCATTTTGTTTAGGTATTATATTTATCATATTTAGGAATGACAGTAGGATCGTGAAACAAATAATGACCCCATGCTCTTTTTTCTTCAAAAATGTCTTAGCTCCTCAAGGGGCTTGATTATTCACAGCATTTTATTTCTACTTTCTCTCATTCACAGCTAGAGGTAGTTACTGGATCAAAGAATCGGAGCACTTCATTTGACCAGCCATTATGCTATACCATTTAAGAGTTTTGCAGATTTTCAGACTAAAACAGACACAACAAACAATAGAAGAAATGCATGGTCAGAGGTACAACCATGTTTACTTCATGTCATCTCTTTAATAACACTTGATCAAAGAAAAGGAAGACCAAAGGTAAAAAAAAAATCTCAGAGCTACAGTGTTGGATTTTTTAAAATGAAAATACACATAAAATATTTGCTTTATATTTGTTTTCTCTGCTCATATTTTGATCATTATATCCTAAGGAATTTTCAGAGAAGAAGAAAAAGAGGAAGCAGTAATTTACATGGTATTGTGACATTTAAGTTATAACAGTTAAAAGTTCCAAGTAGGCATAATTGGAAATAGAGTAAAAATTGCAGTAAAGTGAATAACCAGTCAGCATTTGTGCATTAATATTTGGAGAAATGAAGTCCTAACAACAATTGTATAACCAGTCCTCAGAATGATCAAACAGAAAAAAGCCCCAGATAATTCAGACAAGTAAACTCTTAACAGAAATGGTCAAAGAAATTACTTGGTACTTATGAATGAAAGTAAACAACTTTAATCTAGAACCTAGATTAAACAACAAAGATTTCCTGGTGACAGACAGGAAGGTAAATAAATTACTAAAAAGCTGACTTGCTGAATTACTGAATAATTTGTTGGGAAAGAAAAGTCATTGACATTAGCAATAAAATACAACATAGAAATGGGACCAGTGTTTGCCGAGAAGAGAAAGAATTGGACTCTTTAAAGAGATCAACTATATGTCCTGTGATCTTACATAAAGCAATAACCAATGTCAACTTTGCCAACATGCGATTACACTCTTATCTTTTGAAGCTTCCCTATTGCATACAGAGCATATGGATACCCAGATCTGACCTAAGAACAAAATATAAAAAAACACCAACCAACACATAATAAAAGTTTTACTGAAGAACTGAAATTATTTTTTGAGTCCGCAACCTGTCAGTCTTGTTGTGTTTAATTAGGATCATGTTATAATTTTCCTTACAGGGTCAGACCATCTGTTCATGAAAGTCCTAACAGCTATTCTGAAGTACATTATTTTCACTCTTTGTATTTATCACTAGTCTGGATCTCCCTCTAATTCTAGCTTTCAAATATTAAGTACATAGTCAAATTAAAATGTCACTAGCATGCTAAAAGACTGAATAGAAGACAGAAAGGAAGTTAAAATGGCAATTCATTTGGTCAAATGAAACAGCAAAACAAAAGTGTACAACAGCTATAAATAAAACTACAAAATTATTTGTCCACATTCTGAGTTGCATGCATCATTTTTCTGCACTCTGAGATCATCTACATTGTTCATGGTTTAAGTCAAAGATGTTTTAAAGTTCCTTTTCACCCTCAAGACTGTGTGTTAAATATTAATATTGTGTATCAAATTTTTGCTAAGCCAAGATTAAGTAAAATTATTGAAGACACTAAATAATAGTAAGTCTATTTCGAGGAATCATTATGTATTTTTGCAAGACAGCTTTATTTATCATACATGCTGGTTATGCCAGCTTTTTTCATATTGATTCCCTCTACCAGGTATGACAGGTAAGCAGAAGCAAGCATTTTCAGTGACATTCGTTTACCATATGAGATTTCCATCATGCTAAAGAGACACACAAATTCCATTGTGCTGCAGAGAGAAAATCAGAAAGGCAAAAGCCCAGTTAGAACTCAATCTGGCCACGGTTGTAAAGGACAACTGTCGTGGTTTAGCCCCAGCCGGCAACTAAGCACCACGAAGCCGCTCGCTCACTCTCCCTCCCACAGTGGGACGGGGGAGAGAATTAGGAAAAACCTCGTGGGTTGAGATAAACACGGTTTAATAGGACAGAAAGAAAGAAGGGAACAATAATGATAATACAAACAAAGGAATGTACAAGAACAAGTGAGGCCCAATACAGCAATTGCTCACCACCCCGTGATCGACAGCCCGTCCCCGAGCAGCGATTTCCGCCCCGCGGCCAACTCCAATTTATGTACTGGGCATGACGTCGTATGGTAGGGAATATCTCTTTGGCCAGTCTGGGTCAGCTGTCCCGGCTGTCCCCCCTCCCAGCTCCCCGTGCACCCCCAGCCTGCTCGCTGGCAGGCCAGCACAAGAAGCTGGACTGTCCTTGACGGCTCAGCAACAACCCAAAACATCAGCACATTATCAACAGTTCCTCATCCCAAATCCAAAACACAGTCTCACACTAGCTTCTGTGAAGAAAACCAGCTCTATCCTGGCTGAAACCAGGACAACAACACAAAATGTTTTTACAAATATATTAACAATGAAGAGAGAGCCAACGAGAATCTCCATCCCTTACTGGATGTGGGGAGGGGGGGAAATTGTCACCAAAGATGAGAAGAAGTCTAAGGTACTTAATGCCTTCTTTGCCTCAGTCTTTAATAGCCAGACCAGGAATCCGCAGGGTATTGAGCCCCTTGAGCTGGGAGACAGGGATGGAGAGCACAATAAACCCCCCATAATCCAGCAGGAAACAGTTAAGGACATGCTACACCACCTGGACACTCACAAGTCCATGGGGCCTGATGGGATCCACCCAAGAGTACTGAGGGAGCTGGCGGAGGAGCTTGCCAAGCCACTCTCCATCATTTATCAGCAGTCCTGGTTAACAGGGGAGGTCCCAGATGACTGGAGGCTTGCCAATGTGACGCCCATCTACAAGAAGGGCCAGAAGGAGGATACTGGGACCTACAGGCCTGTCAGCCTGACCTCCGTACCGGGGAAGATTATGGAGAGGTTCATCTTGAGGGTGCTCACAGGACCTGTGCGGGACAACCAAAGGATCAGGCCCAGCCAGCATGGGTTCATGAAAGGCAGGTCCTGCTTGACCAACCTGATTTCCTTCTATGACCGGGTGACCTGCCTAATGGATGAGCGAAATGCTGTGGATTTTGTCTACCTGGACTTTAGTAAAGCCTTGGACAGTGTCTCCCACAGCATTTTCCTGGAGAAGCTGGTGGCTTGTGGCTTAGATAGGTGTACTCTTCGCTGGATAAAGAACTGGCTGGATGGCCAAGTTGAGAGAGTCATGGTGAATGGAGTTAAATCCAGCTGGCAGCCAATCACAAGTGGTGTTCCCCAGGGCTCGGTTCTGGGGCCGGTCTTGTTCAATATCTTTATCAATGATCTAGAAGAGGGAATTGAGTGCTCCCTCAGTAAGTTTGCGGATGACACCAGGTTGGGTGGGAGTGTTGATCTGCTGGAGGGCAGGAGGGCTCTGCAGAGGGATCTGGACAGGATGGATCAATGGGCTGAGGTCGACTGTATGAGGTTTAATACGGCCAAGTGCCGGGTCCTGCACTTGTGTCACAACAGCCCCATGCAACGCTACAGGCTTGGGGAGGAGTGGCTGGAGAGGTGCCAAGCGGAAAGGGCCCTGGGGGTGCTGCTTGACAGCTGGCTGAGTATGAGCCGGCAGTGTGCCAAGGTGGCCAAGAAGACCAACAACATCCCGGCCTGTATCAGAAATAGTGTGGCCAGCAGGAGTAGGGAAGTGGTTGTGCCCCTGTACTCGGCACTAGTGAGGCTGCACCTCGAATACTGTGTTGAGTTTTGGGCCCCTCTACAAGAAAGGTAAGAAAGACTGGCTCAGACAGGTGTACTCTTCACTGGTGTCCTGGTTTCAGCCAGGATAGAGTTGGTTTTCTTCACAGAAGCTAGCGTGAGGGTATGTTTTGGATTTTGGGTGAGAAAATGTTGATAATGTGCTGATGTTTTGAGTTGTTGCTGAGCAGTCAAGGACAATCCAGCTTCTCATGCTGGCCTGCTAGCAAGAAGGCTGGGGGTGCACAGGAAGCTGGGAGGGGACACAGCCAGGACAGCTGACCCAGGCTGTCCAAAGAGATATTCCCTACCATACAACGTCATGCCCAGTACATAAACTGGAGTTAGCCGGGGGTCGGGACTTGCTGCTCGGGGACGGGCTATCGATCACCAGCTGATGAGCAATTGCTGTATTGGGCATCACTTGTTCTTGTACATTTCTTTTGTCAGTATTATTATTGTTGTTATCATTGTTGTTTCCTTCTCTCTTGCTATCCTATTAAACTGTTTTTATCTCAACCCATGAGTTTTTTCCCAATTCTCTCCTTCGTCCCACTGGGGAAGGGGGGAGTGAGTGAGCAGCTGCGTGGTGTTTTGTTGCTGGCTGGGGCTAAACCATTACAACTGGTTAAAAAACTGGCTGAACAGTCAAGGCCAGAGAGTTGTGGTGAACTCATACCAAATGCAAGCTTAACTATTTAATGCATCTTTTACGGACAATCTATGCCAAATGGTATCACCTAATTTAATATTATTATTATGCTCCAGAATTGTTTCTTTTCCCTCTTCAAGGGAAGTTAAAGGTTAACGTCTAAGATTTTTTCACAGAAACCCTTGGAAATCCACACAGATGCAAGATGTGTACACCTACAACTTACATTTCATGTAGTAAACAATCATAGATACTCTTCTGTTCATTCAATCCGTCTTCCTTTTAACTATGATTGCTCTTGAAATTTTTCCTGTCCTTTGTTCCTGTCAGAATAGCCCCCACTTGAAGGCTACAGTGATAAGAATCGTATACTACTAAAACAGGCATTAGCTTAAACAGTTCTTGCCTAGGATGCAGAGCAGGTGGGCCTGCCACTGTGCATGGTGATCCCAAACAGAAGTCACCAGTATTGCACTGCCCTGTCCCTGAAAGTGGAGCAGCAGAACAGAGCTTTGAGTGCTTAGGGGAGGGAAAGGACTCATGGTTCAAACCTTGCTGCTAGCAAAGCAAGGTCATAACAGTTGAGACTACTTGTTGTTTATAGAGATGACAAAAAGAAATCTTTCTTCATTGCTGAATGGCCAATTGAATTGCTGAATAATACAACAGAAAATATAAGCATTTTGGGTACAGAAGAGGACACCAAAACTACACAAAGGAGTAGTTTTATGATCATCAGGGTGTATCAGTTTTCTTCATCTGAAGGTAAGCACCTGCAAAACATTAGTATACCTAAGAGCAGTTGGAAAAGCTTGTATTTCATCTAAACTTCTGAAATAGAACTAATATGGGACTGAAGGAGCCCTTCTCCCTTCTCCTACAGGACATGAACATTGGTTGCTTATTGACCAAGACTTAACCACTTGTAAATACTTCCAGATATTTATATTTCAGGGGAACTGCTTCACATTGTTTTAATCTCAGAATCTGTATATCATGGAATAGGGATAAAGACATGAGGTTTTGCAGCCACAGAGATTGTTCATGTTAGTTATAGAAAAGTCTCAAGAAATACAAACTAGCACTTCACTTTCATATAAAGTATTATCAACAGGAGAAAGGCCTTGTTCCACTACTTTGTCCAACTTCTGCAGAACTTACTGAATTATATAAGTAGCAATTCTAGGTAGTAATGCTGTGTACTGTCTAGAATAACTTTGCAGAATAACAAACAGTTGTGCTGTCCAACATCTAGGGACCTGACCACAGCAGTTGTTTCAGCAGCTTGTATTAAATATCCTTGTTCTATGTATACCAAACTGAAAACCAGACACAATTAAGGTCAGTTTTGAAACACCACCAGTGAAAAGTGTTTGGAAATAATCAGAAAATGTATTAGAACCTGATCCAAACTGGTACAATGTTACACCAATATTACTGAAAACCTGTTGTTCAGCATAGCTCAATTTCCTATTACCACATTTGTGGCTCATCAACACTGAAGTTATCATTTAGTGAGCAGTTACACTGAGCTAGAAACATCACTGCAGGACCAACAGCTGTCACCTCACTGATGGTCATCTTCTTATGCCATTATGGAGTTCTAAGCTAGCAAGAACTACCTAGTATTAGGTTTTTTCCAATTATTTTTTCTTGGATAAATTAATAAGTCCAGAAAACACAACACCAAATTTCATTCTCCTCAAGGTGTTCCAATGTCATATCCATCTCAGGAAAGTTTTCCACTGCTTCAAGATGTACTTTAAATGAGAAAAGCCAAAGAGCAAGTTTTTATTTTTTTTCCTAGTAATTATCTTTTTATTGTCAGGAGATAAGCGAAAAAGCCTGGAGGGAGGAAGACTCTCCACTGGTTGACGAGGTTCGGGTTAGAGATCATTTGGCTGAACTGAACACTCACAAATCCATGGGCCCTGATGGGATGCACCCGTGAGTGCTGAGGGAGCTGGCTGATGTCATTGCAACACCTCTCTCCATCATTTTTGAAAAATCATGGAGAATGGGAGAGGTGCCTGAGGACTGGAGGAAAGCCAATGTCACCTCAGACTTCAAAAAGGGCAAGAAGGAAGACCCGGGAAATTATAGACCGGTTAGCCTCACCTCCATCCCTGGGAAGGTGATGGAACAGCTCCTTCTGGAGGCCATCTGTAGGCACATGGATGAAAAGAAAGTTATCAGGAGTAGTCAGCATTAATTCACCAAGGGGAGATCATGCTTGACCAACTTGATAGCCTTCTGTGATGGAGTGACTAGCTGGGTAGATGAAAGGAGAGCAGTGGATGTGGTTTACCTTGACTTCATTACGGCTTTTGACACTGTCTCCCATAATATCCTCATACTGAAGATCAGGAAGTATGGGTTGGATGAGTGGACTGTGAGATGGATCAAGAACTGGCTAAGCAACAGAGCTCAAAGGGTTCTGGTCAGCGGCACAGAATCCAGTTGGACACCTGTAGCTAGTGGTGTTCCCTAGGGATCAGTACTGGTTCCAGTCTTGTTCAACATCTTCATCAATGACCTAGATGAAGGGTTGGAATGCACCCTCAGCAAGTTTGCTGATGATACAAAACTGGGAGGAGTGGCCAATACACCAGAAGGCTGTGCTGCCATTCAACAGGATCTGGACAGACTGGAGAGTTGGGCAGAGGGGAACCTCATGAAATTTAACAAGGACAAGTGTAGAGTTCTGCACCTGGGGGGACGAACACCCCCATGCACCAGTACAGGTTAGGGGTTGACCTGCTGGAAAGCAGCTCTGTGGAGAAGGACCTTGGAGTCCTGGTAGACAGTAAGTTATCCATGGGACAGCAATGTGCCCTGGTGGCCAGGAGGGCCAATGGTATCCTGGGGTACATTAAGAAGAGTGTGACCAGCAGGTCGAGAGAGGTTATCCTCCCCCTCTACTCTGTGCTGGTGAAGCCTCATCTGGAGTATTGTGTCCAGTTCTGGGTTCCCCAGTTCAAGAGAGACAGGGAACTTTGGAGACAGTCCAATGGAGGGCTACAAAGATGATTAAAGGACCGGAACGCCTCTCGTATGATGAAAGGTTGAGAGGTCTGGGGCTGTTTAGTCTGAAGAAGACAAGGCTGAGAGAGGACCTTATGAATGTCTATAAATATCTGAAGGGTGGCTGTCAGGAGGATGGAGCCAGTCTCTTTTCAGTAGTGCCCAGTGATGGGACAAGGGGCAATGGCCATAAACTGCAGTAGAGGAAGTTCCACCTCAACATGAGGAAAAACTTCTTTACTGTGAGGGTAATGGAGAACTAGAACAGGCTGCCCAGAGAGACTGTGGAGTCTCCTTCTCTGGAGACCTTTAAAACCCAACTGGACACGTTCCTGTACAACCTGCCCTGGGTGATCCTGCCTTGGCAGGGGCGTTGGACCAGATGATCTTCAGAGGTCCCTTCCAACCCCTACCATTCTGTGATTCTGTGATTGTTCTTTTAAATGTCAGTTAAGCTTTCACAGAGTCCATTTTGTTATTGAGTGATAGTCATTTTTCAAAACACCCTCCAATCCAAACAGCTGCCTTGTTAGTTCAGCTACCAAAAGCCCAAAGGAGAATATCCTAAGCCTTCTCATCTGAAACCTAGGCACATTAAACTTATAGAAAAAAGGATGACAAAAGTGGTTAGCCTAGGTACAGGGTACTGCTTTACTGCCACATACAGTGCTGTGATTATATTCTAATCAGCAAGAAGAAATAGGTAAGAGTCACACATAACCCCAAATTCCCCTAAGGACTATGAACTGTCTTAAGGGATATATTTTTTGCCTAGTATGTTTTTTGTCTTTTCTTTATTTGATTATGTGGGAACTTTTCCAAATAGGAAAAAAAACCCACAGAAAACCAATCTCTAACCATAAAAAAGGAACTAGGAGTTGATTGCTATTACATAACATTACTGTCAACACTGGATTATGAATGATGTAACAAGAAGCTGTACTTACATTTTCATTTATAACATCACCACAACTTTGCACCTGAACTGTACCTCAAATTTTCAGGATTTCCCACATCAAACATGCCCTGTTAAAGACATGAAATAGCAGATTTTTACCAATTGGGCTCTTATACCAAAAGCAACTCAAAGATAACATGTAATCTACTTCTAATTTTCTGGCACAACATTTTGTAGTGCTCTATTTTTGTGAGCTTCGTGGCACTACAGGGTTTAAACGTATACTGATGTAACGCAAGTTCAGTGCAAAAAAACAGAAATACTTTGCTTGAACTATGGAAAAAAAAAAAATCAGAGTTAGGGCTGGCAGCTAGTCATTATTCATTTTGTTTTTCCAGGTGTTAAAGCTAACTAGTTTTAAACTTTGGTTTTTTGCAGCGCTGCTGACAGTCTTTGTCTAACCTTGCTGTTACGTTCACTACTGGAACTGCTGGAGCCATCCTTTCACCTTACTTTCTCTGCCTATCCTTCAAAATGATGCTGTATGCCAAACAAAGGCCAAGAATGTGAGATGCAAATCTCCTTTTTTTTTTGACAGCTTGTATGAGAATCTCTAAATTTCTTAATCAACTTTCCCATTTTATACAGCAACAGTGGGAAAGAAGTACAACGGCAGGATATTTAATTTTCAACACTGTAAAATAGCATACTCCTCCCAGCGAATGGTCATCCTGCTCAAAAAACTTAAGATATCACAGAGGTTGGGAGGATTATTTTTTGAAGTTTCTTTTCCCCTTTCGTTGTACATTTTCATTCTATACAGCTAAAAGCAGTTTTACATGACTAAATTCACAGGACAAAGACTTTGAAAAACTGGAGCTGTAAACTCAAGCTGTGGTGGCTCTGTCACTGCCTCCTGTGTTATAATTTCTTTTCCACATAGATAGATGGAATATTTATTTTATTGCTACTTACTATTTGAAAAAATAAAGCACAGGGGAAGACGTGTTGTCCTTCTCTCAATCCAATGTCGGGGGAGGTTTCGATATGATCCCAAGAGTGAGATTAAGACACAAACGAGATCAAATGTCGTATACCCAAAACAACTTTTATTATAAAAAATATAATTAAAAAAAATTAGTAGCGATAATTAAAAGTAAGAAATTAATAGCAATAGGACAGAATGGAATAAAAAAACAGAAATCAAGCAAGCATTCGGGATAGACTTGCAAGGAAAGTCACCATCATGGATCCGTGGCATCCCGGGGTCCAAGCTTCTCGATGTTTCGGTGGTAGGCAATCGCAACGGCGCACACACAAGGGCATTCACGGGCTGCGATTTCCATGACAACAACATGTACTTGCCCGCCTGCACATGCACATATGCTTCATGTGGCTCCAGCCCCGCTCCTCAGGCGACTATCACATGACGCAGTGGTGCATGATTGGGCCTTGTAGCACCAATCGGAGGTGTCTGTGGCCCTGCAGCCACTCCCATCGCCAGCCAAAGGAATTCTGGCCCAGACGAACAATCTTTGAGACAAATGCTCCATGGTTTGCTCCAAGGTTCAGTCTCTCACAGTCCTTTCCAGCGATAAGGCTGTTTTTTTAAGAAAATCAAGGTCAAAAATAAAAGAGCATGTATATGGCGAGTTTGGAATACACAAAGTAATAGCAAGACAAAAATAATAATTAGCATTCAGGATTCCAACCAGAATTTGTTGACTTCAGTTACAACTTTATTTTACCCAGTAAAGTCTGGGCAGTCTCAATAATTAGGTTTCAAAGTGTCTGGAAATTATACTGCTATTTCCATTTTTCTCTAAAAATATATCTTGTTAGACTGTAAGACCCACACTGAAAGGCTGACCCCAGTGCTCAGCAGCAGTTTTATGCTATCTACAGAGCAACAACACCTGTGCATGGCACTGACTTCAGCTACCTGCACAGCAAAGTTGCATGCTTAGGCTTGGCAGCACATGCTTGGCATCAACCAAGCTCCAGCTTCTGCAACATTTTTCCCTCCCTACAATCAAAACCTACCCTTCCCACAATAGCCTTTAAGTCTCTGAATGAAACATAAAATTCCCAAGTAATATTGACTTTCCAACCCTTGTTTACTCTTCACAGAATCAAAGAATCACAGAATCTTTAAGGTTGGAAAAGACCTTTAAGATCGAGTCCAACCACCAACCCAACCCCACCATGCCTACTAAACCATATCGTGAAGTACCACGTCTACATGTTTGTTGAATACTTCCAGTGACGGTGACTCCACCACATCCCTGGGCAGCCTGTTCCAATGCCTGACCTCTCTCTCAGTAAAGAAATTTTTCCTGATATCTCGTCTAAAAAGTCTTGAAAAGTTCTTCAGTTCTACTTTTTCCCTGCCCTGGCCCTGAATACTGAGAGTTAGTCTGCTAGTAGCCTTCAAGGAAAATCCCCAAAGAAATCAAACTCAAACTTCCTAGGCCCTTCTGGACTCCCCTAGTTCCCTCGTCTTCCATAATGCCAACCTACTTTAATGAAGCCTTACACCCTACTTCCTGTACATAATGCAGACAGTTGTTTTATTCATCCCTGCTAACACACTCTTGTTTAGTCTTGAAACTATGTCCCTGATGCAATCTTCAGAAAAGTTTGAGTTTTACAAGCTGACTTTAACTCTCTCGCCACTGAAAAATTTACACATGGCTGTATAAACTAACAGCTCCTAGATGTGCAGCTTGATGAAGCACTGCATTGTACAAGAGCTATTATCCCCAATACACTACAGGAACTACTTGAGATTTGTATGCTTGGAGAAGATTGTGTAGTTCGAAGTTTTTTCAAGAAGAAACTAAACTAGATATAAACAGAAATCAAAATTTCATGTTGAAAGGCCTATAATACTTAAAAAAAGAGGAAAGGTTTTGTTTGATGATGCAGTCATTTAAGATGAGTCATTAATACATATGCACAGACACAAACCTCTGGTATTACTGTTCAGTGTTCATAAAATCCAGTTTAATTTAAAAAACCATATTCCTATAGAATTCTAGATACAAAAATAATACTTATCTCTTCCAAACGATTTGGAGGACATAAATAACAGTTCCATGTAACTAAGTAAGTAAATAATGAACATGAATCCCCATTTCTAACACCTCTGAACTTTAAGAAGGATTTCAAAGCAAAAGCTCAATTCTTGGGGTGAATTTGGAGCTTAGTTCTCATTTCCATGGATTTCAAAAGTATGAAACTTTGGGAATTAAGAGCAGACCTTTAGATAATAATCTTTATTAAGCTCTGTAAAGGATACGTGAAACAAAAAAGCATGACAGTTGCATCCCTCCTTGGTTTATGAAACATAAAAAATGTTACCAGAAGAAGATACATTAAGATTTAATGTTATATAACCAAGCACAAATGTGTATACATGTCGATCAGTTGTCAAATAACATATACCTACATTAAGAACACAGGAAAAGAGAAGTAGCATCACATGATAAAAGCTGTATAATCCTTCACATTTCATTCTATGGCCCACTGATTATAGGACTGGAGTGACTAAGAATGAAGAGATTAAAGCCTATTCTTGCTTTTTGATTAGTTTGCTAATCTTTGGCAAATCACTTGACTTTTCTACACATCAGCATCCCAATTTGTCAAATTGGTGTAACAACACTTAATTCCTTTATAAATTACCTTGACATCCAATTTTATTGTAACAACTAAACAGTTCTGAGCCACTTAGTAATATGTTTAATAAGACTCGTAAATGTATAGCAGTTTGATTTTTTTCAAGTTAGAAAGGAATGAGCCTAGAAGTTCAAATGCTTATCTTGCTTTATGAGTTAGATATTCTGTCCTTGCAATTGTTGCAACACCTTCAAGACATAAAACAACTGCCATAAGACCTTTCAGTTTATTTTCCAGTGTTGATATCAGACACATATTTCTGAAATATACTTATTTAATATGTTTAAGAAATATCTCCTTAGAGATATTTTTTCCTATATAACTTCCACAAAATAAACTATCAAAAGGCTGAGAGCTAACTGTGGATCACTTCCTATAAAACATGATTTCTTTTACTCTTTCATCTTAATTCAGAAAAATTAGGCCATCCTCCTAGAATTGCAGTTATAAGTAGGGTATCATGCTTTTTTGATGAAATTTTTACTTTACATGGAAATAACAACTTCACTTGAGGTACAACGGATATGCTTTTAAAATTCTCTTTTGCTTGATACACTGAGCTTCTAAAGAAGCTTCTAAAGACTGCAAACCCATCTTTACTTCAATTCTATCACACACAGCACAGCAAAAGTATGATCTCTGCTCCTAGAAATTCCTATCTTGTTTTAAGAAAACAGATTGCAGAAGGCCCTCTCTCCCCTTCCAAAAATAACCTTTGCATGGTTAATATAAAAATATTCCTTTTCTCTCTGACAATGTTTTCAGCTGCTCTACTGAGGGTTAAACAGCCTCTAATCCATCGCCTTCCAACTGCTTTCATTTGCAGACCACATTACAGCATAAGTTTATCACAAGAGTTTACATCCTTATTAAGCATTCCAGATTAACAGAAAAGCTTTATAAGCTTTGATAAACCTTTCAAAGAATCTAGCTCAATTTTTGAAGAAACTGATCACTGAAAGAGAGGGAAGATTTTAAGGAGGAAAGAAAAGGTTCAAGAGAACAGTAGATATTTGCATATGCTGAGAAATGCTGTGAAATGCTGTTTTAATTTTGATAAAAATGTTGGCGATCTGAAAAGATAAGTACAAATCTGACTGCATCTCACACATTAAGATAAAATCAAAATTTCTTTAAATAGGTCCAATGTTTCATTACAATGTTACATTACAGTATGGCACCTGCAGCTTTCCAATTAGACACAAAAGACATGGTTTAGGGAACATGGTGGCGCTGGATTAATGGTTGGACTTGATGATCTTGAAGGTCCTTTCCAACCTTAGTGATTCTGTGATTCTGTGAAATCTGAGGTAGAAAACTTCATACACACCAGTGACTTTTCTGAGGCTATAATTGCATGGGATTGCATGAAATTGGCTTGTGCTGAACATTGGTCCAAAAAGGCTTAGATCTATTATGAAGTTCTCTTTTTTCCTTCTTTATATAGACTACAGGTACAATTATCAGCAAAATAAAAAGCAGCAAGGTCACATTGTGTTTTCCATTACAAATACCATGCTTTGAAGAAATAATTTGCAAAATTTATGTTTATCAGCTTTCAAATTCCCAGTAGTTGCTATAACACATACAGTCATGTTCAGTCAGGGAACATTAGGTGCAAGCAATACATCGAAACTTTAAATTAACACTGTCACATTCCCACATAGGCCATTCATTAAAGTAAGTCTTATGTTATGAGCAGCTGGTATGCTTCTCCAGTAACATAGCATGTAATATTTTAAGTAAACGGTACCTAGAGTTGAGTGCTGGAGCCCGTATATAGTACTTACTACAATAACATTCCAAACTAATTAACAATACAATAAACTTGGGCTTCCTGTTGTGTTTTCAGTAGTTGGCATATTTAGACTAGTTTATAGGAAAATGGTCATAATGGCTTCATACAACTCAGGTATTATTTTATATATATTTTTATATATATATACATCTGTAACTACATATAGATATACATGCCAACTAGAAAGAATAGAAAATGGAAATGATTTTGTGAAATATTTTGCCTGACAGAAGTTACCTTAAAATAAGTCAACATTTCAATAAGCAATTTTGACTGCACACATTATGATAAACTTAATGGCTGAATTCACCAAGCAATCACCAATTATCCACCTCTAAGACACTCATTGCTAGATATTTATAGAGATGTATCGACGCAAAAGTAAAATATATCCTTATATCACAACACACAGATGCTTCACTACAGACTCACGTTTGATAAAAAGCGATTAATAGAAAGTTATTTTTGTTGTTACACTGATTTTTAAAGAGGACAACAAAAGGCAGTTCCAGATAAGACTACCTTACATGTTCCTTCTCTTTTTTTATACTAGTAAAATATTTTCTTTTAGAATAAATTAAATGCTTTGTAACCACCTTGCCTCTAATGGATATGAACTGAATGTTTTTGAGCCAAACCCTACAGCATGACATTCAACTGAACATTATGCCATTTTCTGCTGTTGCTGAAGAATGACTTTCTCACATAATTGCATGAAATCTTGTTCCTTTGTCCTCTTAATACCAGTCATCAGCCACCACAGCTTTCCATTTTGAACTACGTGTTACGACACCCAAACCATATACTACTTGAAGTCTGAACCACTCTAACAGCTTTCCATCTCACTTGTTAATTTGACTTCCACATTTATTATTCCAATATTATAAAAGGTTAAAAACTTTAATCCTCACTGCCCTGCACATACAGCATTCATTTATTTGTGAGACAAGTGTAAGCTTTCCAGTCTCATTTAACTGTATTTTTAGTTAGATAGTTTACATAGGTATAATTGTTGCAAATGCCAAAGGTGCAGAACAGTGTAAGAGTCAATCCAATGTTAATTCAACAGACTTTCAAAAAGAGTACCTATTTGACATTTCTTTGAAGGTGACTGATCTTCCTAATAACTTTAGATAAGGTCTAGAATAAGGTGTTAGTAAAGAAAACATAGCATGACATGGCCATAAGACTGGCCAAGAAGAAAAACCCGCTACTATCAATTATTACAATACAAGAGGTTTAACCAACACCCTATAAAATAAAAGGGGAAAGAAAAAGCAAAACACAGGTAAACATAAAATATGAGAAAATTAAGTTAATAGAATCACAGAATAATACAGGCCGGCAGAGACCACTGAAGGTTATGTGGTCCGATCCCTGCTTAAAGCAGAGCTCACATCAGTTAAACCACATTGTTCACAGCGTGAGCCCATCAGTCTATAACACTTCCACGGATGGTGATTCCACGTGAAATCACTAATCCCACATCAAAAAGAAAAAAATTACATGGGTTAGAAGAACAAGGTACCCTCACTTATGTCCTTTGACAGACAGCAGCATGACAGCAGATGGTGCAGGCAACACCTGGTCAATTCCTTTCTTAAACAGAGGGGACAAAAAAGACTTCACTCTGACTCTAAAAGAGCTGTGCTCCTGTGATACTTCACTATTCTAGGCCAGAGACTAGCACTTTCAAGGGTAATGTGCCAGCCTGTGGTGTTCTTCCTTAAACTGCAGGGTAAGCCTACTAGAATGTTTCCTGAATCCTGTGGAACTGAGCCCAGAGATCATCAGAAATTACCTTGTGTCCATGAGTGGCAGCAATGTTCAGCTCGTGTAGATGCTGGAATTCACCAGGACTGAATCACTAGCCCCATTCAAAACATATCACCAACCTCTATTGAGCAGGAACAAGCCAAATTATCCTTTCTGCATTTAGGGATCTTTCTGTACTTAGGCTATGCCTGAGCCAATACAGCTACATGCAAAAGCAGTGGATGCCCAACCTCAACCCTTCTGTAGCACATCATCGTTGCAATACAATGCACCTTTGGAGAATCTTCCCTCATTAAAAGTGTAAAACAGATTGTGAAAGATGGATTTACAGTTTATGAAAAATTAAGAGTTCTGCCTTAATAAACTCACCAACCAATGACCAAAGATGTGGGAGCTAAACTAGCTCTGAAAAGTTTGACTCAAACCTGTGGCTGTCATGGTATCCTGAATTGCGACAGATGTTCTGCCTAATACAACTGTATTTTGTAGGTTCACCAAAACACAGATCTTGTCTTAAAGGTCCACTATTATATGCATTATGCAACAAAACACACCTCATACAGAGAACTAGCAGCAAGTTCTGGTAAGTCTCTTTTCTCAAAGAGTTAGTGTTACCTCCACCCATACTGTTAAACTTTGCACAAACAATTAATCTGTATTGTAATATTTTTTAATTGGATGTTAAAGAAAAATATCTACATGGCTGTAATTTTCATCTAACAGCAAAAATTCTATCATATTTTCCATTCTCAGCTAAGTTGAAAGCATAAAGTGTATACATTTATTTACAAAAAGATAGAAATATATTCACAGGTTCTTATTTATAAAGTCACACCTGCTTCCCAAGCCAGTTAAGTATAAATCCTAATACAGTGCCTAGACTAAATATGTTGAAGTAATACTTTATGAAGCACAAATTTATTTTTGGAAAGAAAAAAAATACGTCATACTTCTGGACTGGTAGTGACAGTAATATTTAGACATAATTTTACTTTTGCTTTGTGTAGGTATGCTTAAAAAGGACAGCATTGTTTTGAATGCAGACTGATATGCAATTAAAGAGATAGAAGCGTGCAAAGTTGCCATCATAGAATTAAGGCTTTCAAATGAACAGAAAAGTATTCACAAAGAGAAAAAGATTAAATGATCACTGCATACAATTCAAAACATTTCTACAAGTTAGACTTTTAGGTGAAACATTACTGCATCCCTATGATGACTTAGAGAGGAAATGGAAAAGTAAATATATTAAATATTTGTATATTAATCATATCGTATCATATCATATCATATCTTAAGAAGAATAAAGCAATGACAAGAAATGTATTAAGCAAGTTGCAAGGTCTTCCATAACCATGTGAAGGATAAGTAACAGTGGGAAATCTGTGAAAAAGAACAAATGCAGATTTTTCAAAGATCTACGCTTTTGTTTAACAAAAAGTCCTCTCTCGGCTGTGTAGATAATATCCCTGCTGTAACTTAAAACTCCACAAGCTGTCACACAGCATATATCTCGAAAGACTGAAAACAAGGACTGTGACAGCAAAGATGTTCCTTTAATTTATCTAAACAGAAGTTTTGGCTAACATTTACCTAGAACAAAGTAAATGTTTAAATGTTAAAATAAGTTTTTAACATTTTTGGAGGTGGGTTTTTTGTTGTTTTGTTTGTTTGTTTATTTGTTTGTTTTGGTCATGTTTTGTTCGCAGCATGGATTCAGGCTTTTAATGCCTCCTCATTGCCCTAGCTAATTTAGCATAGCACCTGAAGAAGCATTTCCTTTATTCAGGGCATGTATTTGTTCTGGTCGTTGGTGGTTTCAGTTTTTTTAAAGGAGCATGATACTTTTCTTTTTAAATCGAGATGAACTGTGCTGGGAAATACAAACAGCATGTTTTTCTCCCTCACATTCATAGCAACCTGATAGCAACCTCAAAAACATAGGTTTTCTTTGTTATTTACTGAAAGAAAAATAAAAATGAAGGAGCTTTGACTATGTCAAAACTAGTGGAGACATTTCTAACTGTTTGAAAACTATAGACAACAGCAGAACAAAAGACTGTCTGAAGATGTGAGGAATGCATTTCCAAAAAGTTTCATGCCTCTTCTATCTAGGAAGGCAACAGCAAAGGAGGAGTAGCCTTTGTTTTCTTTCAATACCCTATTCCCAAGGATGAAAAGTTCATATCCAAGAACATAAGTAATTGATAAAATCAATACTAAGAAGAGAAAAGAAAACATCCCTATTTCCTTCAACAAAAGATGTTATTGTTCAGACCAGTAAGGACAGCAGAGACTGAAAATCTTCTCCAATACCTTACCAGATCTTATCTGTCACTGTCTAAGTACAAATTAAAAAAAAAAAAAGTTCTCAGTAGCCACATGTGTGCTTATAGAAGGAAGTTGTGTTTCTCAGCTAAATTAAGCTGACCCTAAAATTTGCTGCCATATATTTATCAACGATGTGGATGCAGGAGTTGAATCCACCATTAGCAAGTTTGCTGAAGATACCAAACTGAGAGGTGCTGTTGACTCTCTTGGGGAACAAGAGGCCTTGCAGACGGATCTAGATAGATTGGAGCATTGGGCTGTGATTAATGGGATGAAATTTAAGAAGAGCAAATGCTGAACTCTGCACCTGGGACAGAGTAACACTGGGCACAAGTATAAATTGGGAGAGGAGTGGCTGGAGAGCAGCCCTGCAGAAAGGGATCTAGAGGTGTTCGTCAGCATGCTCAATGTGTTGTGTGTGTCAAGGCTCAATTTTCAGGGCAAGTCCACAAACGTTATGTTAAGGTAATTACTAACAATCATTTTTAGAATTTATCATAATAGAAATGTAAGAACATAACACAGTTACTATGGTTTTGGACAAGGTCAACACGCAGGACTAGTTTAAAGAAATAAGCCAAGTTTCATGTTAATATAGGATTCCTTTTCATTCTCTCACTCATAAGCCTATCACAGCTTGAACTTTAAAAATAAAACAGACTAAAACTTCCTATGGCATTTTTTTTCATTTAATTTATGTCTTCATCTGATTTTGTAAGCTTTGCAGTAAACAGCAATAACTAGAAACAGAAGATGCTTCTATTTGAGTTTTGTCTAGATAAGTGTTGCAATAGAACACAGATAACTCCAGTATAACCATTACTTTTGATGTCCTGGACCATTAAGGCTAACCATTAAGTTAGCCTGCATACCAAGATAGCTTAATTACACACGTTTGACTAAGCATACTTACGTAAGTATCCAATTATAGCTTAAAACAACACTCAACATGCATAGCCATCTGTCATTGAATATATCTGTTAACACATAATGGTGTGCTCAGTTTCTTTCTGAATACATTAAATATTTTTTGCTACTACAGTGAAGAAAAACTGGCATAACAACTGTTTGGAGTACAATAATGCATTACCTTGACAATTTAAAACATGCATTTACAAGAAAATCTACCAACATTCTCTAAATATTCCCTCACATCAATATGAAAAAGGAATTTTTTAAACTAAACTACAGATAATACTGGAACTAACCGCTTGCCTACACATAAGCAAAACAAAGTGCTTTGAAATTCTTCTACCTTTTCTTTTCAAAATATTGTTCAATGTAATTTTCATTCTAGGATAAATTATCAGCATTTCTGCAGCTGAAAGATAAAATTGCATCTAAATATGTCTCAGGAGAATAGGAGTCAATCTGTAGAGTAGGAAAAGATAAATATATGATGAGATATATTTAGAAAGCTCTGTAATGACGCACTGTTTTACAGTGGGAGGCATTAAAAACGCTACTATTAGTTACTACTTCTGACTCCAGAACTGTGATATTGCTTTTACCAGAATCAGATACGGTACCAGCTGCAACTACCTGAGGAACTTAATGTTAAGTTGCTATGACAACCACTGTATACATACCCCAAGACTCGACCATCATTAGCATACATACCCACATTATCTGTGACTATATATTTTATTTTTAAAAAGGATTTCTCCCTTTACAACACTATTTCCTCCCTTAGCAAAACGCTCTGTGGTCTATAAAGCATGATAAACAGAGCATTCATGTTATTATGTCAAAATTTTTTTTCCTTTCTTCTAGACTTTTTTATTTTGAAAGAAGTGTATTATTGAAGACTTTTGTGTTATCTGAAAGAAATCAAAGTCTTTTTTTCCCTAATGATAACATTAATTGTGCCTGTAGATTTAAAGAGCAGACATTTTCACTCTGCAAATAGCAAATGATAACATTACCTTTTCTATTGAGGGGAACTGTTCTTATTGTAGCTTTCAGTTTGAGGAAATATAATCAGAAGTGGAAAACAGAAATTGAGAACAACCTCTAATAAAAGAAAAATAACTTTTTTTGTAAGATTCTAAAACAATTGCTAAGGAGAAATAGTAGAAATAGAAATACCTACTTCATTTTCTATAAATGTTTAAATATGAAGTCTGCTTTCTTTCTCATTATGCTGTGTAACAAATGAGGGTCCATTATTTCTTACTTGAATATACGATGGTAATATGCTGAAAATCTATTTTACTGAAGCATATTTCCATACACTTGCTGCATGCAAGATGGGTTCATTCAAAGCTGCCTGACTAAACTTGCATAGACAACTGTGTGGAGAGCACAGCATCAGTTAACAAGGCTAGCCAGATCTTGGATCAAACTGAATTTGCCAGGCTAGAGCTCATTACAGCAAGCACATGGACTTTGAAGAAACACTCATGAATTGAGGTAAGTCCAACTGTGAGCATTGATTTTTTAAAATTCATATGTTTGTGGGCAAGAATAAGGTGCTAAAATGCCTTAAAGTATTTGTAACACATTCAGATTTTATTATCTAAATAACAACATGCATCAATTTACAATCCTTGCGGTCATTTGCCCACATGAAAGAGTTACTGCAACAATAACCTAAGGTTTAAAATAACACTATATTGCTTTAACTCCTTTTAAAGAAACAACAGCTACTTTGTAAGACAGTGCACAGTAACAGGACATACAAGGAGAGTCAGTGTCAAGTAGCCACTAATTCATACTGCATGTCAGCTTTTACCCATATGAAAGCTGAAAACAGAATGGGATTGAAGGCAGCAAAATCCAAGGTCACCAGAAATCATAAATTGATTTTTTTTTCCTGATATAGTGCTAAATCAAAGCTTGCTGAAATGGAGAGAGACAGATTTCAACAAAACAAATACTTAATTCAAATGTTTATATTAATTCTTTTTTATCACTTTAAAGCCAATCAAACATACCTCTGAAACTATTTCAAAGTAGGAAAAAAAGCAAATTTAGAATGGTTTCACTTAAATCCCTTGTTATCACAGGAACCTAGGACATCCATGTTTTGGGGAGGATTGGGTGGGTTTTTTAGCAGACTTATTCATTCAACCAAAGCTTTTGATTAAAGCACAAGAAGCTGTTTTCTGGTTATGAGACACAAGCACAAGAACTGCCTGAATTTTGAGCTAATGATCTGTTACATGATTACATGTAAACATAAAGTATTGATTCAATGACATGATTCCCTCCAGTTGTACACTCACCATTTCTTGGAATGAAACTGCATTAAATTCAACAATTTGGTATGGAAAGTTTGTTTAGATGCCATAATGTTTTCTTTAAAATTTTCAAATTCTTCACTGTTTTTAAACCAAACCATACAAAGGAATTTGTTTTCTAGAACTTAAGAGGTCTATCTTTTTATTATTTAGAAGAGTGAAAAGATAACACTGAATTGGTTTTGTTAATTAAAACTTGCAGCCTTTTTCTCAGGGTTTTGCAAGCTGAGAACCCATTTCTTCCTAGCACATCCAATACAGCTGTACACAAAAATCCCAGTTGTACACTAGGTTTCTCCTACCCACCCACAACAACCTTCCTTCTTTCAATAAGGAGCTTATTTGGTCTACTGGTTGCCATTTCTATCTCAGGCAACTAATAAATAATGCTTCAAACAACTTGCAAGCACTGAAATGCAATAGAAGTGACCCTCTTTGCTCTGATGCACAGGATTATCTCTACCTCTTTGTAGAAAATTTGTTTTCACCAGCAAAAAAAGTTTTCAAGTTTGTCATATTAACTTTCAGATTTAACATTTCAAGAATGCCAGAAATTATCTGCAAAAACTCCAGTTTACTTGAGAGTTCTAATTTACAAAGCTGTTTTGTCAGGAATTTTATCTTATTTTTAAACTAGTTCTGCACAATTTTGAATTGTCACAAAGTTGCATCTTTTCATGGATCTTAATTTTATGAGGATTTAGATTTGTTAGATTCTGAGGAGAGGTTGCACTTCTTTTGGATAGCTTTAGGTTAAAATTGAAAAGCAGTCTGATGTGGACTTTATTTGTAAATGTATAGGGGTTTTGACATCTGAGTACTAAAGCGATGCAAATTGACTTTGGCTTTGCTTTTACTGCCCCTTGACTAGTAATTTCCTCAATTTTAATGGCTGTGTTTGCAGGAAATTCTCTTAAGAAGCCTTACTAGCTATTACAAACATTCTTGTAGGAACACACTAAAAGGAAACAGTGTCATAGAATAGAATCACAGAATCATTTAGGCTGGAAAAGTCCTTTAAGATCATCAAGTCCAACTGTAAACCTAACACTGCCAAGTCCACCACTAACCCATTCCCAAAGCACCACGTCTATACGTCTTAAATACCTCCAGAAATGGTGACTCCACCATCTTCCTGGGCAGCCTGTTCCAATGCTTGGTAAACCTTCCAGTAAAGAAATTTTCCCTGATATCCAATCAAAACCTCCCCTGGAGCAACCTGAGGCCACTTCCTGTCATCAAATCACTTGCCACTTGGGAGAAGAGACTGACACCCACCACACTACAAGCTCCTTTCAGGTAGCTGTAGAGAGCAATAAGGTCTCCCCTCAGCTTCTTCTCCTCCAGGCTAAACAAGCCCAGTTCCCTCAGCTGGTCCTCATAAGGCTTGTGCTCTAGACCCTTCACCAACTTTGTTCTCCTTCTGTGGACATGCTTCAGCAACTCAATGTCCTTCTTATAGTGAGAGGCCCAAAACTCAACACAGTATTCCAGGTGTGGCCTCACTAGTGCCGAGTACAGGGGCACAACCACTTCCCTACTCCTGCTGGCCACACTATTTCTGATACAGACCAGGATGCCATTGGCCTTCTTGGCCACCTGGGCACACTGCTGGCTCATATTTAGGCGGCTGTCGACCAACAGGCCCAGGTCCTTTTCCACTAGGCAGCTTTACAGCCACTCTTCCCCAAGGTCATAGCATGAGGTTGTTGTGACCCAAGTGCAGGACCCAGCACTGAGCCTTGTTGAATTTCCTACAGCTGGCCTCTTGTTCAATAAGGTAACATAAGGCATTCTACACATCTAACTCAGAGAGAGAAAGAGAGAGAGAGAGAGATTTTAGACTAAACAGAAGTGAATGAAAGCACTAGTCCAGTTTTAAGAGCGCTTAAAGAAAACCACTAACAGGGAACTAAATTTAAAGGAATAGAAGTGTTTCCCCCTTTGCTACCATCTTCATGTCTTGCAGAACAGCAGATAAAAGAATGTAAAAGGATTTTTTTTTTAAGTGGGTGGAGCTGAGGGGGAAAAGCCCATCTCCCATGCACAGATTCAAAGAGCAGAGGCCTTAGCTGCTGTAAGACAATTCTTCAGTTCTAAGTCTCTGATAGACTTTAGCAACTGAGCACATTGTGCCAAATGACAAGTGGTCAGTGTACAACTGTAGCTTGTACTTAGCCATCACTTATGACAATGCTGTTAAAAAAGCCTTTTATCTCATTTCTATTTGTAAGGTGACATGAGGGTGCAGACAGTGATCACTGGTGTAAAAGTCATTCCCTTATGAAGTATTGTCAAATTTTTCCCATTGTAGGAAAGCTTTTACTAAGATGCATCATGCTGATTTCTAAAGCATTTCAGAAGATCAGTCATACACGTGCTACAGAATGGGAGAGTGAAGTCTACAAATTCACTCAACTTACAAAGTTCCTGCAATTTGGTGGTGTTTTTACATCTTTGGAGTTCATACAATACCTGTCAAAAAGATACATCACATCACCTGTGGCCACTGTCTCCATGCTCATATTATATGGCATTCTTTTTCTACTCATTCTTCCAAAGGACAGATTTGGAGTTTAGGCTCACTGAACTTCATGGGTACTATTTTAATAATCCATTTGTATTAATTCAGACAGTTATTGTGGAGCTGTCTCGAAACCTCAGTAGAGATTTGGATTCCCTTATGTTATGCAATTTGCTACCTTATATGCTGTTGAGATACAAGGCTAAACCATGAGAGAGAGAATACTGCTACAAAGGATTTGTGGCATTTCAAGACATGGTTTAGTGGGCATGGTGGTATTGGGTTGATGGTTGGACTTGATGATCATAAAGGTCTTTTCCAACCTTAATGATTCTGTGATACTGTGATTCTGTGATTTAGGCCTTTAAAAAAGTGGCTTGGCCAGAATCAGAAGTGGGGCAATATCAAGAATCAGAAACAAGCCTGAGGTACAATCTAGCAAGTAAAGAACAAGATCATCCTTATTCCTCCATCCTAACTTTTTTGTGCATGATGTATATCCTTTCTTATACTTCACTAGGTTATTTTACGGGGAATATAAACCAGTGCTAAAGCAGGAAAATACTGTCTTCTAGCCCTCAACATTTTTGCCATGCACTAAACTTATGCAATTCATTTTTTTTAAGCGATTATGTCTGCAGAGTCTAGCTTCCAGAACTTAATCTTTCTCCTTGGTAATTAGTTACAGTCTAAGATACTTCCAACAAAGGTCATTTCCTCAACAACAGAAGCACAATATTTGCAGGTCTGCCAACATGCCAACCTAGAAAAAATTGTCCTGCTCAAAACCAATTGGAGTTAAAAAGTGACCTCTACACAGCTAGAGAAAAGATTTTTCTGAAGTAGTCAGCAAACAGCTAAGAAAGCCACTGAAAAACGTTTTACAACTGTGTAAATGTAAAAGCAAATGACTTCTCATAGGTGTTGACTATTCTTTGCAAAACTGAAATTAATTCATACTTCCTAATTTGCTCTAAGTGTAGTTTCACCCATTTCTCTGTTCAATGACACTTGCACGCAATTACTATGAAATGTGACTCCTAGTTACTTTAGGAAAATTAGTCCAGAGCAGCTGTGATTTCCATTCAAAATATGTTATTCTATCATGAAACTATAACATCTATCAAAAAAAAATTATTATTTAGGGATATCACAATCACCACCTCTTGGAAATATATTATGTAGATACTCACTGTAGCTTTAAGTAATCTTTAAAATATTAAAATCAAAAAAATCAGAAGTGCAATAAAACTGCCAACTCTGAAAGTAAAGCTAAGAAGTTACAGCTGTTAATGCAACTAGGTTAGCAGTGAGACCATGCATTCCTATCCTGTGATTTTACCTGTAGTTCACTACTACTACTACCACCACATGCTTGGAGCAAAGCAGTTTGTGTGAGCACATAAGGCACACATACACAGAGCTCTTGCCCTCTGGCCTCAATCACCAGCTCTCCTGTTGCCTAGTTCTTGTCCTATCAATCACCATTCCCTTTTTTGTGTTTCTCACTCAATCCTGGTATTAGGTATCCTCAATACCTAATCCTTGATGAGGTATGTCACCTAATCTGGCTATATTCCTTTGTTGATACATAAGCATTTGAACTTCTGTGGTCTTCTTAAATTCACCCAAGAAACAAAACTGTACTCCAAATACTTCAAATTCCAAAATGCTGTTAAAAAGCTAAAGTGGAGAGAAAAGGTAGGAAAATGTAGTAACAATGCTACTACCAGCAAAATCTGTATTGGACTGGTTCCCCACCTAAAAGATGCACTGAACATCCAAAAACGCAAACAAGAATTACTATGCTCACTCAATGCCAGTCATGTCTGCCAAGAATTCGCATTTACAACAAGATGCTAGAGATCACATGAAATACCAACAGCATGACTGAATTTGGCAGTGGCATACTCACATATTCCCTTGACAATATTAAAGGTTGACAGCCAGAAGATAACTAGATCAAGAACTGAACCATGAATGAACTCTCATCTGATATGAACTAAAGCAAGAATTCAGCATGCTATACATAATATTTTAACATTATTTTCATTGTTCCAACACAGATTGTAGCAAATGCAAGACTATGTAAATGTTTCAGCTAGCAGGGTAGCACAGCTTTGACTGCTTTCCCCGTACCTTTTACAGAGATTCTTCAGCTTCAGAACTTTTGGTTAAGTTCAAGGCCTACCTTAACAGCTCAAAGATAACATTCACCTGTATTCACATTCTCACGTTCACTAAAGCAAAAAAGTTAGATGGCAGGACAAACTCTGATCAAATACCAGTACTTTCTGTATTTAGTGAGAATTGTGAAAGAAAAAAAAAAAAAAGAAGAGGATGAGTACTACAATGGCATGACTACTCTTTCTAGTTCCCTTAATTTCCTCTGTATAAGTGTACCTTTCACCGCTGCAAATTTTTTGGTACCAGCCAGAGATTTCAGGGAAGGGGTCATATAGCTCAAAACTTTTGAACGTGAAATAGTCAGAGTTAAAAGTTTCCATCCCAAACCAGCTAGAATTCCCCAGGCATACATCAAACATATTCCTTTTATATACTTCAGTGCACCAGAAGAATGATTTGAGAAATAATAAAAAACTAACATTTAATTGTTATCCACATGCATTACACATTTGTTCCGAACACAGTTAACAACAAGATGTCAGGAAAAGGCTTGTTATAAGAGCTGCTCTGAGAACACACCCCGAGTCAAATTTTCATTCCAAAAGAAGCTGGAACTTGTTTCATAAAATTAATATGGCCATTTTCACAGTCATAAAAAAAGAGGGGCATAAAACCTGACACCTCAAATCACACCAAACCTCTTGGGGAAGCCCAAGAATTAAAACTCTGTTTTTCCTAAATTTAAGTTGAGCACCTTAATTTTAAATTAATGCTGCCTCCACAGGCTGTTTCTTATTTGATGTTTTGCAAAGAGAAAGGCTATGAGTGAAATCTAAATGGCTAAATTTTTTTAAGCAAACTTTTCTATTTCGATCATGAAAAAGTCCAGAGCACATTTTGTATGCATCCTACACAAAGCTATCACAAGCTAGACTGATATTTCTATTTGAAAATGGTATTTTGGCATTGCATGTATATTTTGAAGTTCAAAAAAGCATTCACATTTCAGTCCCAATTTAGAACCATTTACAACTATCATTAATCCACATTGCAAAGGGACAAAATCAGAAGTTAAAAATGAAATATGAAAGTAGGAAATGGATCAACCAGTTACAGAGTATCCTCTGATACTGTATTTGATTTCAAAGCTACCCTGCACTAAAGAAAAAGGTTTGTGTTTCTACCCCCAACACCTCTGTAAAGTCAGAGGGAGCTGTGACACAGCCACTGTTGGTCAAAGAAGGGGTGGAGGGGAGGGAAACAAGATAATGAAAAAATATTTAAAATATATATTTCAGCATTAATCCATAAATAATAAAAAAGGAAAACTGTATTAATGAATCACAGAATCACAGAATCACTACAGTTGGAAAGGACCTTCAAGATCATCAAGTTCAACAGTTAACCCAACACCACCACGCCCACTAAACCATGTCCTGAAGCGCCACATCCACACGTTTTTTGAACACTTCCAGAGATGGTGACTCCACCACCTCCCTGGGCAGCCTGTGCCAATGCCTGACCACTCTCTCTGTAAAGAAATTTTTCCTAATATCCAATGTAAACCTCCCCTGGTGCAACTTGAGGCCATTTCCTCTTGTCCTATCACTTGTTACTTGGGAGAAGAGGCCAACATCCTCGTCGCCACAACCCCCTTTCAGGTAGTTGTAGAGAGCGATAAGGTCTCCCCTCAGCCTCCTCTTCTCCAGACTAAACAACCCCAGTTCCCTCAGATGCTCCTCATAAGACTTGTGCTCCAGCCCCCTCACCAGCTTCGTTGCCCTTCTCTGGACACGCTCCAGCACCTCAACATCCTTCTTGTAGTGAGGGGCCCAAAACTGAACACAGTATTCAAGGTGCGGCCTCACCAGTGCCGAGTACAGGGGCACAATCACTTCCCTACTCCTGCTGGCCACACTATTTCTGGTACAGACAGGGACGCTGTATATCAGCTGAATCACAATGAATCTACTGAATCACAGTAGATAATTTCTTTTCCACTCTACCTACATAATGAAGCCCACTAAAATACCTTATACTAGGCAGCATGGTGGAGGAGCTTGTTTTGGATTCTGTACGCCACTGGACTCACATTTTCAAAGGCATTCAAGAGCATATGTCTGAAATTTAATAAAAGCCTTCAATCTCTTTGAAACCTAATTTCAATTCAAGATATTCCTTTCAAAGGGCAGGACCCTTCCAAAAATATGTAGGAAACTGTCCACAAGGGAACAAGAAGAATCATTAGATAAGGAATACCTGATGGCATGCAAGGAAAGACCTGAAGAGTGAAGAATATCCTGTTCCAAATATGCAAAGAAATTCTGTAAGCGGGGTGATGAGCTGATCTTCGTCGTCAAATGTAATGCATTTATGCTACATCAAGGATGTTTAAAATTAGGCATCTAACAGTAATGCTAGAAAAGCATTCAGTGGATTGCTTATGGAGCTTGTACAACCTCATCCCAGGTTTCAAAAAAAACCAAACAAAAACCAACGAAAGAAAAAAAACAAAATGCAAAACATTTTAGACAAAGGTTTAACAAACATGTTAAAACAAAAACATACTGTGACCAGTCTTGAAGTACAGGGAGTGGATAAGTGGATAGGACTTTTCATTGCATGTATCACACTCCTTTCTTCACCACCCCTCTCCAAGAACTATTCTTTTCTATTACATTTGCAAGCTGATCTGGCAGAGTATGTATTTTTTAAATAGGCTAGACTCTGCTAGCCCTTATTGACTTAAGCTATGCAGGATCAGTAGGACGCAGTAAAAACAAAAGCCAGCAGCCTTCTCCAATATGGAACCACCTGAATTACAACCACTACAGACCCTGCATCAACCTGAGCTCGTTCTCCAGACATAGTTATCTCCGTGCCCTCTTAGGCTCCCACTTCCTGCATGCAGCATACTTTACCAGCAGTCACCATCAGTGATATATTTTAATTAGGTTTTGAGGATTTTTAGTGTTCTTATTTGTTACCATTTTGTTTTTCATAGAAATAGATTGGATTTTTGGAAGATGGAGTTTCAGTTCTTACCGTCATATTAAAGTTTCTTGGGAGTTACATTTTCTCATTTAATGATTCAGAGATAAGAGAAGCATATATGATGCAAATTTGTCAAATATTCAGCATCTTTTATTAACCAAATAAAAATCTGAAAGCTTGAAAGCTTCTGTATGATAATACCCTATTGAATGACCTTTTATATTTATTCTCTAGAAACAATGAATTAGACTTAATAACCATACTTCCTCATTATCATTTATTCTGACCTAAAGACTGATTTTGCAATCCACAGGGGAAAACTTTTCCTGATAATTACTTCTTGGTTGTAGTCCAAGAGAAATGACAAATTTCACCTTGTTTAAGATGCCTCTTGATAACAGTTTAAGCCAACAGAGGAAGCATGAATAATTTTTTTTTTTTAGACATGCACATGTTTTTCTCCTGAGGTTGCACCACTATTTTGTCCAATCACTTGTTATTTTACTACCCTCTGATAACTGTGGCCTAGAGAACAAACAGCCAGCTTTTCTTCCCTTCTCTCTGGGGAAGCTTAGATTTTGACAGGATGCAACATACTAGTAAAATAGTCCTCTACAAAACATACATTTCTTCCAGTATTACATGCAAATTTTTTTTTTTTCCTAAAAGTGCCAATACCATACATACATCTAAATGAACTCTAGCAAAAACTGTAAAATCAATCTATGTATAACTGAAAATAAGATTAGATCACAAGGTAAATAACAACATTCCTATTACTCCTGTCTCCTTCAACAATTCAAGACCTGGATACATTTATAAGAAATTCCAAGCTCATATGCCCGCTCCTTCCTCTTACCCCACCAAAAACCCACACATGGTCTGACTGCGTAAAATGAAAATGCACTGGGGGGAAAAAAAATCATTAGTAAAAAAAATCAGTAGTCCTGACTCTAGGGAGACCAAATCTTTTTAATTTTCCTGAAGAATCAAGATATGCATTCTCTGGCTAAGCATCTACAGAAGATATAGAAACACCAGTGCATGTATAGAACTGAAGATCAAAAGACAGTAACACGGATCTTAGAGCCTAAGTCTGAAAGAAATATAGTCCTTAGGGGAAAACAATCATCATTTTTTCTAAAGGAATTACTTTACTGTTTATCTATTGTTGAACTATTCCCAACCTGAAACCACCAGAAAATAGAATAGTCCACAACAATGCCTTGAGAAGCAGATCCTAAAGATTACTCTGCTGGGAAACCACAAACACTGATCTCCCAGGGAGGGGAAAGAAACTTAACTATGGGCAGTGATCAAAGTAGAGATTAATGTACAAGTGCATAGAAGGCTTTGATGTTTGAATTTAACGTATCTGTTCAAATTATTGTGTAATTTCAAAAATAACTTTTTAATGTATAGATATTTGGTAGTATTTCACTAATCTTTTCATTTGACTTAAAAATTGGAATAGAAAGCATTTTGTACATAAAAATAACTACTAGCATACTTTTCTGTTCTAACGACCTAAAATTCCATAAAAATTATTAATGGTCTAACATGGGAATAGTGTTTACAACTTAGCATTTGAAAAGCATGGTTTTTCTCCCTCTTCTTTGACAAGCCAATGTTCTATGTGAAAAATTAATGCTGGGTTTTTCAAAGTAGCCTTCTCATCAGTGTTTTAAATACTGCAGGTCTTTCTAAATGAATTAATAAATTATGTTGGAATAAATGATGTCATTGCCAATGTAGCTGGAAATCAACCCACATTATCAGCAAATAATTTATTCACATTTATCCTTTACAATGTTCATGGAATATCTCATCAGCAAGTTAATCTCTTCCATAACTCCCCCAGGCCTCCCCTCCCACTCTCCCCAATTGTCTACAAATTGCTTACTGCAAATGTATTTATTAGCATGGCTGATCACAAGCAGACAAAAGCACCATCATTCCCAATCTGGAGGAACATAACTTTAAGCAGGAAGGACTAAATAGACCAGGAGAATTCAGAATTTTAAACTGTGTATTTGAGAGATCTAATAAAAGGTCTTTTCCCCTCCTGAGCTCCCCAGGTATTTGTATCCAGAATACCTCCGAACAACTGGGCTCCTGTAAGATTGGTTTTGCATCAATAGAATTGAAATTTATTATCACCACACCTTGGCATCCTATACGTGTGGCAGTAGGCAAGCGTGGAGAGAACATAATGGTTGACCCCTTTAGTTATCATTTTGCCATTGACCTAACAGTGGACTTCAAATATGTCAAAGCAGTTACAGTCAGATGGGAACAAGTTCTTCTCTGTATTAGCTGTGGTTAGGATGGTGCAAGACAGGCTGAAGTTAAAACAGGAAAGACTCAGGTTATCAACCAAGGTAATTACCATAAATACCTAATAGTCAAGACAGCTCTGGAGGAACTGGTGGACTATCACTGGATATTTTGAAAAACAGTTTAGACAAAGCTTTGTCATGAATATGTGCAAGCTGATTTGCCTGGGGGCAAACCAACAAGATAACCTCTAGTCCTGTTTTCTAGGACTGTCCTATATTATTCTAGATTTTTTTTTTATTTACTAATATGTATATATGTGAGTATATAAACACTAGTATATACTAGACATATAGTGTGTATATTTCTTTACATGTATTTTTCTACTATATATTTTCATACCTATCCATTCTTTTTCTATTTCTATTCTTTCTATTTCTATTCTTTTTCTACTTCTATTACATATATGTGTGTATGTATATATTTAGACATATACATAGTGTATCATTTATTTAGTTTTGTTTTGTAAGAATCATTACAGAGTCATAAATAATTCTAAGAGACCTCAATTTCTTCTTCATTTAACAGTGACATTCCTAATTTTGGCCTATCGCACATAATACAAACTGAAATCTTTGATGACACCTAATTTCTACTGCAGTCTCCTCCCTCCACAAAATTGTTTGTTACACAACTGAAACATAAATCAAAACTGCAAGCCAAGTGAAGTTTGTTTCACCTTCTTTCTATATCAGTTTGTCATTATCAGATGACCAGCACAGTTACAGAAAAATTAGTATATTACAAACGTAATTAGAAATGCCTATTTTCATGTTACTTGATATATCTGTGCGAACTCAATAAATGTGAATAATGAATGAAAGCCTAAAAAGGCACTGGATTTGTATTCTGTATTTAAAGTACTAGCTTAGACGACTTATGGTTGTCAACAAGTTAATGTATGAGAAAGAAGGAAGTTAATGTACAAGTTACAAGTTAATGTATGAGAATGTATGAGATGAAGAATCACGATATTCCCTGAAACAGAGAGACTTCAAGATATTGAAATCAGAAAAGTTGTTGCAATATTTCCATCTATTGGAGGCTGGAGATAATTGGCAGCTACTCACAGCTGCCATATTCATTTTTTCTTATGCAAGTCAAATTCGTTAAGTAAAAATACCTTTCTTACCAGACTGATCATGCAATCTGACTCAATGATTTCACATTTTTCATATATGTTCACAACATTAGAAAAAAGAAGATATTCTGTTAAAAGCTGTTGGCCCTCTTACCTTGAAGGACTAGGACAAAACTAAGGCAACATACAGACTGTCCCAGACAGGCAAAACATATGTGTCAGCCACACCTTCTTGATAAAATAAGACTTCTGGAATCTATTAATGAACCAATTTTTCCAACAGTGGATTCATTTGTCACATGACAAAAAAGCTTGATTCAAAGAGGAAGATCCTGATGTTTACGGAAATAATGATGTCAAAGTTATGACTTTATTTTTGTCACCATAGTATATTGTAAAAGTAGTACTTCCATGTTTCACATGCAAGACCTCTCTTTCCCCATGTCTACGTCCTTTTTAAAACAATCTCTTAATTCTAAGTGGCATTTTACAAAAAGCCTAAAAAAGTGAACAACATATCATTGCTAAATAGCAAATTACTAGTCTCAGAACTGTCCACTTGTGTGTGGCAGGAACCAAGGACTAAACCCTAAGAGCCTAAGACAATCTCTTTCACTTCAAAAATTTTGTCCCTCTTCAAATAGAAAATAGCTACCATTGTCACAATTTCTCTCTTCAGCTAAATCCCACCACACGTTATCTGAAGACACCCTACAGCACTAGACCAAAGATTTTAGTTTACTCATAAGACTGTTCAGACGGGCAATTGTGGATTTCCAGACCACTGATTTTTGAGAGTATCATGGATTTAAGAAAACAAGCTTTTCCTTTGTTTAAGAAAACATGCATCAGTAAAATAACCTGTTAAAGTCCACACCAGATAAGGATCCATTAAATCTTTCACAGCATTCAATGAAAGCTAACATAAACAAACCAACACAACGAGACGTAGGCTTTAGACAACTGGAGGCTTGCCAATGTGATGTCCACCTACAAGAAGGGCTAGAAGGAGGATCTAGGGAACTATAGGCCTGTCAGCCTGACCGGGAAGATTATGGTGAGGTTCATCTTGAGGGCATTCACAGGGCATGTGCAGGACAACCAAGGGATCAGGCCCAGCCAGCATGGGTTCATGAAAGGCAGGTCTTGCTTGACCAACCTGATCTCCTTCTATGACCAGGTGACCCACTTAGTGGATGAGGGAAAGGCTGTGGATGTTGTCTACCTGGACTTTAGTAAAGTCTTGGACAGCGTCTCCTACAGCATTCTCCTGGAGAAACTGGTGGCTAGTGGCTTAGGTGCACTCTTCACTGGGTGAAAAGTGGCTAGACGGTTCAACCCAGAGAGCTGTGGTGAACAGAGTTAAATCCAGTTGGAGGCCACTCACAAGTGGTGCTCCCCAGGGCTTAGTTTTGGGGCCAGTCTTGTTCAATACCTTCATCAATGATCTGGATGAGGGCATCAAGTGCTCCCTCAGTAAGTTTGTTGCAGACAACACCAAGTTGGGTGGGAGTGTTGATCTGCTGGAGGGCAGGAGGGCTCTGCAGAGGGATCTGGACAGGATGGATCAATGGGCCGAGGTCAACTGTATGAGGTTTAATAAGGCCAAGTGTCGGGTCCTGCACTTTGGTCACAACAACCCCATGCAACACTAGAGGCTTGGGGAGGAGTGGCTGGACAGCTGCCTGGCAGAAAAGGCCCTGGGGGTGCTGGCTGACAGCCAGCTGAACATGAGCCGACAGTGTGCCCAGGTGGCCAAGACGGCCAACAGCATCCCGTGTTCGGTTTTGGGCCCCTCACTACAAGAAGGATGTCAAGTTGCTCCAGTGTGTCCAGAGAAGGTCAACGAAGCTGGTGAGGGGGCTGGAGCACAAGTCTTATGAGGAGCGGCTGAGAGAACTGGGGATTGTTCAGTCTGGAGAAGAGGAGGCTGAGGGGAGACCTTATCGTTCTCTACAACTACCTGAAAGGGGGTTATGGTGACGTGGGTGTTGGTCTCTTCTCCCATGTAACTAGCGATAAGACGAGAGGAAATGGCCTCAAGTTGCGCCAGGGGAGGTTTAGATTGGATATTAGGAAAAATTTCTTTACAGAGAGAGAGGTCAAACATTGGCACAGGCTGCCCAGGGAGGTGGAGGAGTTACCATTACTGGAGGTGTTCAAAAAACGTGTAGACATGGCACTTCAGGACATGGTTTAGTGGGCATGGTGGTGTTGGGTTCATGGTTGGACTTAATGATCTTAAAGGTCTTTTCCAACCTTAATGGTTCTGTGATTCTGTATTGCTATGCATTGCTTTTGCAGTTACTTCACAGCATGTCATTGGCAGTTCCAAAGTAAAATCCATATGCAAACACAAGACATCCATAAGAATGGCAGCACCAACTTTAGCCTCAATTACCCAGACATACTGGGCTTCTGACTGAGAAAAGAATTTGACTATTTATATTTAGGTACCTTCACAATCCCTTAGATATGTATGATTGAAAGCCAATACAGAGCAACACCAACATCCATACTGTCACTGCCATTACAAAAAATATTATTGCTTCCCTTTTGTAGAATGCTGTTGTCAAGTAAAGCCTTTCAAACTTTTGTATAGAATAATTTAGCCCACTACAACTTTTTTTTGTTCATGGATAATTCAGCAGACACTGGCAGTCAATCTTTGTTATTTCAAATTGTGCAGACATGTTACGTAAACGTATTTCAACACCTGCTTCTGTTCTCTTCTTTGTGGCTTGTGGGAGGTCACCCAACTAATATGGCGGCATTTATGTTCTTCCCTTTTATAACAACCCTTATAAGGGGGGGATAAAAGCTTGCAACATAGCTACATTTGTTCAAACCTTAGAGTTCACAGAAACCTCAAAATCTACACAAACAACTATTGTATATGTGTATGCTAACTGAAAGAAGTTAAAGGAAGTATTTGAGGATAAATCAAATATCAATTAAGAGCTTGCAAAAGGATTTTACTACTACTCTGGACTAGATGATCTCCAAAGGTCTCTTCCAACCCAAAGCATTCTATGATTCTATGATACTCATTATTTAAGAGGTACTGCAAAGTATAGCACATAAGACAGTTGCAGCTAGTTTCCATACGATGATGTGTAAAAAAAAAAAGTAATTATTTCTGTGGCATATTTGTTAATCACCAGTAAAGATTAACTAATTTTTAAGTTGTAGTCAACCAATAAAGAGACAAAAGTTCCATTATGTTCCTTGACGCTAATCACAATAAAAAAAACAGTACCTGAATCGGGAATAGCAAAGACCATGTCAAAAAAGCATGTTCATTCTGAGAATACATCTGCCATCACTTTGCATCTGCTAGCCTTCTACTTAAACCAACTTTCTCTAATGAACTTGAACCTCCACACATGCTAGATGGGGTGAATTATCTGCTAAGCTCTGACTGATGTATCACAGGTAACAGAGAAGCCAGGTGCAATGCAGGTGTTTCAGTGTTTATTTAGAACAGAAATTCCAGCACTGAAAAAAAGTCCTTCCCACATCAAAGTACATGAACACCAGGAAACCAGTAAACTAGGTTCCTAAAGGAGGGTTCTGACATAGACAAAAAGGGTCATTAAGATTCATCATCTTTATATTTTTATGTCAGGCTACCTGAAATAAATGGGAATTGGAATATGCATTCTAAATACCCTAAAAGAACCTTCCACTACTTAATTTACATCTTTCCTTAAATACATAAATTCCTGGTGCATGCTGGCCAGCTTACCTAAATCATCATGGATAATTAAAGAATCAGTAACTGAGCAAGCAATTGCTTTTTCAGACGAAGCACCCACTTCCCTATCCCGTAGCATTTTCACTACGCTGATCTGCAGCACTGTAATGGAGTAAAACACTACTGCACTTTAAATACTACAAGGAGCCCTGGAAATGGAAAGTTATCATGGCAACTACCTAGTGCTCAGGGAAGACTTTACTTTTGAAAACATTTCCCAAAAACAGTACCCTGTGAGCAGCTGTTGTCATGCTGATACCTGAGACAATTCAGAAATTTTTTACTGAGAGATTAATGGAAAATATGTGGAACAGAGCCTTAGGGCCCAATCCTATGAAAATACTTATTGTTCTCTGATTTAAAAATCCCTAGTGAAGATCATCAAGAAACTGAGAGCTGCAAATACTATTCAGACAAACTGTAAAGAATTAAAGTATCAAGGATTTTGAAAGCGAGCAAGCTGTTATTTTTTCAAATTCCAGCCTTCTCCTACTTTCATTTTACATTTTTACATCTTCTTTCTCTTTCATTCTTAAATTCTTTTTCATTCTTAACACAGAAGGATGGAAAGTGAGAAACATAAGAGAAGTCAGTAATTCCATTTTATGGATGTTTCCATTTTCAACTTTGCTAAGCCTTTTAGACCAGCTTTTTAACTGCAAACTGTGTAATCTGCAAAAAAAAGATGAATCTTCTTTTCATCTTCCTGTACATACAACAGCCCCCTATCATTCTATGAAGATTGTTGTTATAATGCCCCATGGAGTAGCATCCGCTATGAGAGACTGTGTAATTACACAATCACAAACTGCTTTCCTTAGAGAATCCTCCCTTCAGTTAGTTACTTTTGGCTTTAAAGTCCACATTTCAGAGAATTTTCACAGGAGATGTATATCTAAACCGTCATCAACTATTTTCTTTCCCTTACAAAGTAAAGTTGTGCTATAGTATGTTTAAAAGCTTTGCATTGTTTAATAAACTAATAATTTGTTCCTAGCCTCATTTTCAGAAACACCTGAGCTATTGTCAGAAACTCTCTATAACAACTCAGCTTGAGCCAGACCTCTAGAGTTAGTTAAAGCAAGTTAGCAGATAAAAACATGCCTGTTAAAGGAAGCTATAAAGCAATCTTAATAATGACTTACAGCACAGCCTAAGAGTGTGAAGAGGCCCAAATGAAAAGCATTGCCCAGTTCTCACATTTTATAGCACACCTTCTCTTTTAAATGTACCATAGTGAAACACGAAAATGAAGTGCTACAATCAAAATGACAGTGAGTCAATGATAGTCACTAAATACAACTTACAGTTTTATGAAGAATTTGGCACGTGATCTGGTAGGAAACTTTAATATGAAGATAGCTCATTTCTCATCAGTCCTCATGTCAGTTACTGAAGAATTGGATCTTGCTAAATAAAATGTAAGCACAATAAGTTATCATCTCTGTAGTTTATACTTCTGAATTTATTCAGCTGCTGTCAAATAAAAGATCCCTTTCAGAGCAGTTTTGTGCAAGTCATGCCTGCAAAGCTCTACAGAAAACATAGAAAAGTCCTGGGAAAAAAAAAAGGGCAAAATTTCATCCAATACACAATTACTGCTCTGACCTCCTAGGAATTCAAAGGCAAATATGAACTAGCTCAACCAATACATTGTAGGGAAGCTGGGCCAGATCGCATAATGAGAAAATTAGGCAGTGGCCCCCTCCTACAGAGTCATGCTGCATAATTCATTCTCTGAAGGAACAAACCCCATCTTTAAGAGGAATTTTGTTCTTCCTGCTCTTTCTGGAAGGTCACTTCAGAACCTTTCTTCTCCAGATCCACCCTGTGGAAATATTATTTGCAGCCTACTGGCATTTGCCGGTTGTCATCACTGTAGTGTCCCCATGCCCATAAAAGTGTGTCCTCTTTTAATACCAGAAATTTAGGTGAAATCAGTAACTGCAGAACAAAGTAATTTTTTTACTTAAACAGAAGTACTTACAATCCAATCTGATTTATCTACGTAAAAGAAGCAACACACTGAAACCTCTAAGTCAAATTTCAGTAACAGTTCATATTTCAGATACTAAACACTGACTACAGTCCAAGATACAACTGTAGGAGTCAGACTTTTTTTTTCCACTAGTTTGATAAGAACATGAAGCTTGTACAGTCAAAATCTCCCTTTGTACATACATCTTTAGTAACACTAAGCCTATGGCCCAAGTCCCAAGAAAAAGATGCTCTATTAGTACTCCCACCAATAAAGCACTTTAAGTCCATTTTGAAAGATACTTGCTGCTACTGTATCAAACTAGAATACAGCTGTTCCCAAGGCACTAAAAGGAAAACCAAAAATATTCACTGGACAAATGCATTCTTTTCAGAGCAAAAGTTGTGTTTTCTGTCATGTAAGTAACTCCTAAAAGTCTCTCATATTCCCCTTCTTGAATACAGAGCCAGAAAAGTTAGGCAGAAGAATGAAAGAATTAAAATACACGCAGAAACTCACATAATGATTTGGTACATGAAAGCATGGAGAATTTTTGTGGAAAGCAATAAAGAAAAACTAATTAAAATACAAGCTAAAGGAAAGTCTTCCTTTTAAAGCATTGTTTTTCCAAGAAAATTGTTATTTCACCTGGGATTTACTTTCCAGAAAAAAAAAAAAAGCATCTGCATCCATGAAAAAAAGTCAGCATTTGATTAAAATCAGAACAGGGCGATCAAAGCACTTATACTTGAAAGCACCAGTGCAGCAGCCTAAACATCAGTGCCTGGAGCTACAATTCCCAATAGCCTGGTTTCTGAACCATGACATCAGCAAGAACAAGCAAAGACTGCTGTGCTTCACCATGATTGCTCATGAAGGAATCATGATACAACATACAAGATAGAGCCTAGTCAGGCCATAACATGAACAAGGGCATAAAAAAAAGTCAAGATGACAGTTCTTTTGAAATCCAAAATGCTTCATTTTCAAATGAAACTGCAATGTAAAGCTTTCAACTTTTCCGTGCAAATAAAAATTTGTTGCAGAAAAAAAGGACATTTACCAATAATCTGAGGTTAGAAGTTGAAAATCTTTCACTTTTTTTTCCCCCTCCATTTTTCTATGCAGGTATCCAAAAACATAAGCTAAATGGCAATGAATTCAGAGCTACCCACTCCTTCAGCTCTCTGCCAGTAGTATACCTATCCTTTCAACCCTTCAATCTGAGAAGAGCAATGTTAGAGATGCACTTCACAGATCTCCTCTTCCTCTCTTTAAGGGAGAGGGAAATTAAAGGTGTTACTATGTTGTGACATTAAGAAGTTGTGGCAAAAGTCCACCATGTTCATTTCATTCTGGGTCCAAATCTGTGAATCAACTGTAAAACAAGGTAACAAGCCATAGATCCTAAAACACTGATTCAACAGAACTTAAAAACATTGCCAGCTTTCACTATGCATCACTATTTTTAGACTTTAAAAATTCTCTTTAAGGTTCTGATTCCTACTGAACTGTAAATCTCAAAGCAGAAATATCATTCTGAAGACTTCAGAAATGCAAAAAATTAAACACCATTTTTAGAGCATCAAGATTCTTGAGAACTTAAACTGGGATATACCAAAAACCATTTTCTTTTCCTGAAGTGTTTTTAAATCTATTCCCATTCTACAAAGCACTTATCCCTACTGATTTTAAATGTCCACTGTATAGCAACTGATTAAGTACATAAACAAGACAAGCTCTCCCAGAAATAGTTTATTTTTAGTGTATCTATCTGATGAATCTCTGAGGAATCTAAGACACCTGAATTGTTACGTCTTCAAAGCAGCACAGGACTAACAGCAAAGGAGTGCAAACGAATACCAAGAGGTAACACGGGGATCAAAAAGAAAATAAGAGTGTCATGGTTCAGTCTAGCCTGAACGAAATTTTATTGAAAAGACTTTGTCTCCGAGTATGGGATGGGGTCAAGGAATAAACAGTGACCTCTCCCACTTTGGGGTCCTTCTGCAAGCTTATGGAAAGCACGTCTTCACCCAAGAACTTTCTTGTCATGGCTTTTTCCTTGATACTAATTTTGACTCTTCAGGCTTTCCTGCCACAGTTGAATACAATCCCACAAAGTCCTCACAACTGAACATCTCAGGAACATGCAACAGCAAAAGAAACAGGTAAGGTGGATTATTATCCCTCCTCCAAGTAATTAATTGTTTTTTACAGACCAACTGTATTAAAAGATAGTATATGATTTCATATTAACCAGATTAGACGCCTACCTAGACTTAGGGTGAAGATGAGTTTCTCCATAAGCTGTTGAAGATTCACACAACCAAAAAGGCATAAATGCATTACATGCATTTTATAACTAGCAGTTCCAGCCCCTGTCATATAAAATTAATGACTTTTCGGAACAGACCAATAAGCCATGCAATAATTTCTTCTTGATAGGAAGTAAGTTATTACTTAGAACTACAGCATAGCAGTGGCAGGAGACAGTCAGCTCTCTATTGCTGTCCCTATGCCACTTCTCCTCACAAATTTCCACCTGTGATAGAAATAAAAAAAGTAGAAGAGTAAAGACCAGTTATAAATGACTTGTACTACAAACCTCTGCCAACTTACCTTTTGTTGAGGATGAGCTTAGAGAAGGAAGGGGAAGCAATGCGTGCAGGTAGGCAATCTCATGGCTGCTGGCAGCCATACAGGGAAAGCCCGGAATATAGACATAACTTCACCAGAAGCCTTTCACTTCACTTTTGCCTTCTGAAGAGGAGATTCAACTTCTAAGCAGAAGAAGTATTTCTGCTAATATCCTGTGCATATACACTACGAAACAACTGTGTCAGGGTCAGTATTCCTGTACTGGCAACATCTCTCCTACACACCTGCTTGTATAAGCAGAAAAGGGTACTTCCAGACACATACTGAGTTCATCTTCTTAAAACATATGTTTCTTGATCTACACGTAGATACCCCAGACTGTCAATAAGACTATAGCTTGCATTATCTAGTCTTTATACAGGGTTATGTTTTTGTTGTATTTCATTCTACTAGGTCTGCACTCAGTGGTAAAACACAATCATTTCCTCCTAAATCCAGACCTCTTGTTTTAGAGAGGAAGAATTCCCAGGTGTGATTGTTATTCAGAGCATCTTTTCCACTTGAAGTTTTCAAAATCTAGCAGAGATGATTTGGCCTGTCCCATGATCAATAAAACTTTCATCTTTTACTACTGACATTACAATGTTTCCTTCCATGCCCATCTCTACAAAGGGATTTAACTAAATTCAGTGTCAATATAAGCAGTTGCAATTCCAGGACTAACATGCCCCTAAAGGGACTGGTAATTAGTACTATGTTCACATTGCTATAAGATGGATGTCAGACTCAGCAACTACAGTTCTACTCCTCTTACACTATACTAGACAATATTGCATCCTGCTTTCTCAGTCCTTGTATAGCACAAGAGTGAGAAAAATCCCTTGAGGATTTGTGAGCAGAACAGAACTGTTCTTTCAACTGACACAAATACACATCACACTCCCTCTAAGGATGCTCTGTTAAGCTGATGCATATTCTCCCGCCTTCTCTTTCTGGACTGCAATCAAGTCCAGTCAATCTCATGAAACTACTGAAAAAGTATGAATTTCTCATTTGCCTTGAACAATGGCATGTGATGCTGGCTTTCAGATCAGCTGGAAGCAGAGTTTGCAAAAACTAAGATACACCAGAATGAAGAACATTCAAATAATGGCCAAAGGAGCCAGAATGACTGGCCTCAGCTGGCAACTTCCTTCTCTTCTTACCTATTCCAGTGAATTTCCTTCAAGTCTCTCATGGGTTATTATCGGGTATTCAAAGAGATCAGGCATCAGAAAAAGCAAGAAGGCATTTTATATTATGGTGAGAAAACAAGAAGCTACAAGTCAGTCAACGCCTTGGATGTGGAGGTTAGAGTACCAGAGAAGTTCCTGAGAGGAGCTAAGTGTCAACCATGCATGGCACATCATTGTAATTTATACAACAAAAAAATTTGCTCAGAATTCTGTCTTGCAGTATACCATAATATCCCTGGTAGCAATGTAGGGCAGACTTATTTGACCCAACTCACTAATGACCTAGGACAACATATACTTCAGGTACGATGCAAGTACACACTTACTTTCTTGTATTATTCTCAGCTAGTTTAAGGAGGTGAACAGAGACCAAAGAAACAGCAATTGGCAAGAACCTAACCTACCTTGTACACATGAACTCTTCTCTTGTAAACAATCCCTTTTTCATAGGCAGTAATTAAATAATAGCAGCATCAAATACTGCTTCCAAGCTCACAGAAAAGAGCACAATCCAGAAAAAATAGCACCCGAGTCCTGCAGTCCACAGTTGAAAAGGCAGAACATAGCTACCAGGAGAGAATGATGGACCACAAAGAAAAGACCATACATGTGATAGAAGTACCAAGGCTGCTCACCTGTGACACTACATCAAGGTCTTCATCTACTTCATCACTGCATGTGTAGAGGTCATGGATCATATGTATTCCCCCAGTTCCTCACCTTCCCCAAAACCACCAAGAGTCATTCACTTTGAAAGTTAAACTTATCTTCCCATAAAGTTATTTGGTGCTGCATGCTTCTCCTTTGAAGTGGGGGGAAGAAAAGAACAAAGAGACTCAAAATCCTTCAACTGTGCAGCTCACCAGCGCAGTCCAGCAGTCTTTTTGCTGAGGACAAGTTTTTTTGTGGAGGAATTCAGCCTTTGCCATGAAAGCCTTTATTCTCTCAGGAGCTCCCAGGAATCAGTCCCCACACAGCCACCCTGACAAAAACATGATTAAGAAGCAACTTCATCAGGGAATCCTTTCTTCCCTGTTAGAGAAATATTTTTAGAAATGCAATTTTACTTCCTCCCTTTAAATTAACCACAGTATATAACATATATACATTCAACAAAATGCTATATAAATTTATAAACAAAGGCTTGCTGCTCCCTGTTTTTTCATAGTATCATAGAATAGTTTGGGTTGGAAGGGACCTTTAAGGTCATCTAGTCCAACCCCCCTGCAGTGAGCAGGGCCATCATCAATTAGATCAGGTTGCTCAGAGCCTCGTCCAACCTGACCTTGAAAGTTGCCGGGGATAGGGTATCTACCACCTCTCTGGGCAACCTGTGCCAGGGTTTCACCACCCTCATTGTGAAAAATGTCTTCCTTATATCTAGTCTAAACCTACCCTCTTCTAGTTGAAAACTGTTACCCATTGTCCTATTGCTACACGCACTGCTAAAAAGTCTGTCCCCATCTTTCCCATAAGCCCCCTTCAAGTACTGAAAGACTGCAATAAGGTCTCCCCGCAACCTTCTTTTCTCCAGGACGACCAACCCCAATTCTCTCAGCCTTTCTTCACAGGAGTGGTGTTCCACATGTCTGATCATTTTTGTGGCCCTCCTCTAGAACTGCTCCAACAGGTCCATATCTTTCCTGTGCTGAGGGCTCCAGAGCTGGATGCAGTGCTGCAGGTGCAGTCTGACCAGAGTGGAGTAGAGGGGCAGAATCACCTACCTTGGCCACGCTTCTTTTGATAAAGCACAGGATAAAGTTGGCCTTCTGGGCTGCGAGCGCACATGGCCAATTCATGTCCAGCTTTTCATCCACCAGTACCCCCAAGTCCTTCTTATCCGGGCTGCTCTCAATCCCTTCATCCCCCAGCCTGTACTGATACCAGGGGTTGCCCAGACCCAGGTGCAGGACCTTGCACTTGGCCTTGTTGAACCTCATGATGTTGGCACGGGCCCATTCCTCGAGCCTGTCCAGGTCCCTCTGAATGGCATTCCATCCCTCAGGCATGTCAACTGCATCACTCAGCTTGGTGTCATCTGCAAAACTTGTTGAGTTGCACTCGATCCCACTGTCTCTGTCATTGATGAAGATATTAAACAGTACTCGTCCCAATATGACCCAATATAGACCCCTGAGGGAGACCACATGTCACCAGTCTCCATCTGGACATTAAGCCATTCACCACTACCCTCTGGATGCAACCATCCAACCAATTCCTCATCCACCCAACAGTCCACCCATCAATTCCCTATCTCTCCAATTTAGAGAGAAGGATATTGTGGTGGACGGTGTCAAAGGCCTTGCACAAGTCCAGGTAGATGACATCCATAGCTCTTCCCTTGTCCACTGATGTGGTCATTCCATCATAGAAGGCCACTAGGTTGGTTAGGCGGGACTTGCTCTTGGTGATGACATGCTGGTTTTCTCGAATCACCTCCCTGTCCTCCATGTGCCTTAGCATAGCTTCTAGGAGGATCTGTTCCATGATCTTCCCAGGCACAGAGGTGAGGCTGACCGGTTGGTAGTTTCCAGTGCCCTCCTTTTGACCCTTTTTAAAAAATGGGTGCAATGTGTCCCTTTTTCCAGTCTCCAGGGACTTCACCTGACTGCCAAGACTTTTCAAACGTCATGGAGAGTGCCTTGGCAACTACATCAGCCAACTACATCAGCCAATTCCCTCAGGACTCTGGGGTGCCTCTCGTCAGGTCCCATAGACTTGTGCACATTCAGGTTGCTCAGGTGGTCATGAACCCGATCATCTCTTACAGTGGGAGGGACTTTGCTCCTCCAGTCCCTGTCTTGCAGTCCATCCCCTCGAGAGGTGTGGGAAGAGACAATGCCGGTGAAGACCGAGGCAAAGAAGATACTCAGTACCTCAGTCTTCTCATCTGTTGGGGTATGCTTTCTTTGACCTTCCTTTACACTTCTTTTACATTGTGTTACTAATTACTTCCACTTCGAAGATGTTGGCAGTGCTTCAAATTCTGTGAGAAATCTACAGATAGCTTTGCAGCATTGGTGCAATAACACTTATCTGATGCACTGTTCTGCTTTCATGAAGTTCCATGGTGGCTACAGGTAGTGTTTTCTTCATCTTTTCATTGTGCTGCAAACATTTATTGATAGCTTTCTCTGAAGTGGAAGAAGAATAACCAGTTTGTACAGGAAGGGGATAAAGAGAAATCTGAAGTTATCTCATCTAGCTGTTTCCAAGACACCTTAATTTTTCTGTGTCTTGATTCCCTCAAGCAGTTTTTATTGCCTTACCATCAACATCACAACATCCTTCCCTAAAGCACTTACAAACACTTCTTTGGGAAAGTGGTACAACAAAGACCTTTTCCCAAAGGACTCTGAAGCACTTGGCAATAAATTGGACTTCTGAAACATCATTTTTTCTAAATGATAACCACAACTCAAACCTCTGAACATAAACCTCTGCAGAGCAGCAATCTAACAACCCCATTGCAGTAAAGAGACTCCCTCATTTTTCACTTACTCTTTTTCCGTTTAAAGTATTTGTAAGTCTGCACTGAAGGTTCAAATTTAATTTATATTTCATACTGCTCAACTATCTGGTCTTTCAATAGAGGACAAAGAGAAAGTGGTTTTGTTTACCTTGCAGTAATTTAAACAGAATCAGCTAACCTACCTCTTATGCCAAAACAAACAAAGTCTCACAAACATTCCCAAATACAAATGTATTCTTCTAATACATCCCTGTGAGTACCCAATTTACAGTTATGATAAGGGGTTAAACCATGGAGTGAAATCTGTGTAGAATTTGGATTTTAAAAGTGCATCTTTGTTCAAAGGACAATGTTTGGTAGTTTTAATGGTAATCCAAGAAATACTGACAAGTATCTTGTGAAATGGCATCTGTTTGAACTTGAAACACTTCCCTGTCTGAAGTAAACAGTTTTTTCCACTTATACACTCTCAGGCTAATTTGAAGCCTCATTCTAATTGGGTTCAATCTGATATTTAAGCATGTGTTAAAGTTTAAGCATCTGGATAATCCCTTGTGGAGACTATTGCACAACATGCACTTGGCACTGTCTCACTAAGTTGAGTCCCACTACACTTCCTTTGTGGGATCTGTTACCATTGATGTGAGTTCAAAATGATAAGGTGCAGTCTATTAAATTTACAAATAAAAAGAATACTAATACTCATGAGGCAAAATGTAATCAGTCTGAAGAGACTCCAATCAAGAAAGCTGTAATCAAAAAGCATCTCTCCAGATCTGATGAATTACATTGACATCTATTAACTTTCTCATCTTTCTTCACCACCACCCCCCAAGTAGATTATATTCTTCACTCTCTTACATAATAGAGTAATAACCTGGCGCAGCCTAGTTGGCTTCACCATAGAATTAACATCTGCAGAATCACAGAATCACTAGGTTGGAAAGGACCTTCAAGATCATCAAGTCCAACCATTAATCCAGCGCCATCATGTCCCCTAAACCATGTCCTGAAGTGCCACATCCACACGTTTTTTGAACACTTCCAGAGATGGCGACTCCACCACATCCCTGGGCAGCCTGTTCCAATGCTTGACCACTCTCTCGGTGAAGAAATTTTTCCTAATATCCAATCTAAACCTCCCCTGGCGCAACTTGAGGCCATTTCCTCTTGACCTATCGCTAGTTACTTGGGAGAAGAGGCCAACACCCTCGTCACCACAACCCCCTTTCAGGTAGTTGTAAAGAGTGATAAGGTCTCCCCTCAGCCTCCTCTTCTCCAGACTAAACAACCCCAGTTCCCTCAGCCGCTCCTCATAAGACTTGTGCTCCAGCCCCCTCACCAGCTTCGTTGCCCTTCTCTGGACACGCTCCAGCACCTCAACATCCTTCTTGTAGTGAGGGGCCCAAAACTGAACACATCAAACAGTATCCAACTAAAAAAAGAGAGGGGTAGGAAGAGAAAGGTATTTCTATCATGCTTTGGACTGTAAGGAGCTCAAATATAATACAGCCACTAATATCAGGTTAACATTGCATAAGACACTGTTCATATGTGAACTTCATTCAAATTCCCATCCATTATAAAATTATGTCTCCAACAGGAAGTCCTGCAATTGTTACTGTCATAGTCTTCAGGTTTCTCCCACAAATAATAGAGAGAAAACGAAGGTGTCTGGGAAGGCCTGTGTGTTACATGTGGTTCTTGCTGCTTTACTGAAACAAAAGATCCTTTTAAACGGGGTACAGAGAGCATTCTACCACTAAAAAGCCAGTAAAGAGAGGAGCAAAAGTACCTTTACTTTTTCCTTTTCTTAACACCAAAAGCATGCTCTAAGCTGCATCTTTTTAACTAAGCCAGAGGACAGATTATATATTAAACTGTAACTATACTTGACTGAAGCCCAAATAAGCCAAGGATAACCGTGTGGACTAAAAACTAATTCCTCCATAACCCAATCTACTATTTACAAGAGAAGCTGACCTGCTGCAAGGACTGGGACCATTGAAAACATGAATGACAGATGAAGAAAAACACTTAAAAGTTCACAGATCTAATTCACAGGGAGGAAATCTTACGAACTATACTATATTAAACTTTGTCTACATCCAAACAACTTTATTATGGCTCAGGGACTATTAAAAACAAGCGTTTGTGCCTAAAACCAAAAACAACCTAATGACATTTGCTGTTGCATCTCTTTAGTTCTTACCAGCTATGAATTTTCCAGTCTATTCATTCTGTGGTCAGAAAAGCTATGAAAATAAATGCTAAGCACATGGAAAAAAACCTCAATTAAAAAAAAATTGATTCAAAGCATCTTATACAGCCAAGAATTCAAACTAGGACTCTGCTATGACATAAGCACTTTTACTTACTCAGGGAATAAAAATCTCTAGAAAAATTAAGTAATCAATCTTTAAGTTCTGAATTCTGAATATTTGCAATGAATTGTTATAAACAATTGTAATCTGCTAGTGCAGTTAGCATGTCATTTCCACTGATTCACATTCAAGCATATGCTACATGACTTGCATACAATTTGCAAACAGAAGAGTATAAATTTGTGCACTAAACTTGATTCAGCTTAACCAGACCATGTTATGTTTTAGGAGCTAATTTAATTGATCTTCCTTACCATTCCCTTTCCAATTCCACTCTGGAATGTAAATAAAACAAAATAATCATTCAAACTTGTTGGATCCGTCATGAAGTGTCCACATGAAGAAGTTGTTAGAAAACAGTAACATTCATATATGTGTATCCCATATGTGCACCATTGTTATACATGCACCAAACCTATTTGTTACCACTTTTAGATATACCTGTCTTGGTACTGAAACAATCAGACTTTAGTCTGGGATTTGACTACTCATAACCTGACATGTATCAGTCCCGAAGTACCCTGAACCAGTTTTTGCATTTAGGTTTCTCCTTCATGAACATTCACTTGCACATACCACACTGCAAGAGATCCGGGAGAACAGCTCAGGAGATCAGATGTTTCAACATGAAAGTCCATGTTGTCTAACTTGACCTTAAATAACTGCATTTGATTTTTTTATCACCAAGGAAAATATCAAACCTGGCACAGCTTCCCTGCATATGGTATGCAGTCCAGATTGTCCTCTAGGTAGACCATTAAGATTGTCTGGCTGCACAAGTCCTTCTTGACTACATACTGACTACCATCCACACAGCAGTACCCCCATCAAAACATATTTTATAATACATTTGCACCATGAAAGTAAGAAGAGTACCAACACTGTTTTGACGGAAGTATTTGTAAGATTCACCTGTAAATTTGATAACTCTTTTTTGCTAAATACGCCTTTCCTATCATGCAATGAATCATCACACAATGAAGTTTTCTTTCAGCAAATGTTGAGATGTTCACAAAAGCTGTCTAATACAGTTCAAAGTAGGAAAGTTTGACTTTGTGCTTCTTTTGCCTCTGCTTAAACAAAAGCAATCAAAACTCAGCATACTGTATTTGAAAAAGTTTTTTGATGCCATGAAAACAAATATGCCCTCTCATCTGATGATAAACTTTGTTAACTTCTGTGTCTTCTCTTTTGGTTGTTTAAGAGCTGAATGAACTGGATTTATTTAAAATTAGAAATTACAACACAAGTTATTCAGAGCTGATTGGTTTTGCTCTTGGATGATGAACAGGAATATAGACTCATTAATAAGGGACATCATTAAAGAAGTCAAGCAGAAACTTCCCAATTTTCAACTGACAGCTTATATAATTGTGGCTCAAATAAGCCCCAGACTAAAAATGACTTGATTCTTTCTGTACCACGTTATTTGAAAAAGAAACTTTCATCAAAATGGGAAAAGAAGGAAAGAAAAATAATTGAATCACCACCAATGATAGAGTTTATAAACAACTATATTGTTGTGCAAGTTTCTCATCTTCTCAAGTTCTCCAAACACCATTTGCTGTTTCCTCTAGGAAATGATGGACCAGTTGTCCTGTCTCATTTACAAATGCATTGATCACTTCCTCTTCTTTAAGTAATATGCCTATTTTAGGTGCAACTGCTAAAGTGTTCAAACTGTTAAGCATCCCAGAATCTCTACCCGACTTTTGCTTGTTTTAACAAGTTTCATGTAGGCACATAAAATATCAACCCATGGCAGGTTGACCAAAAGAAGTGTGCCCCATTTCTTTTTAAGTCTAATATCCCTTTGCACACAATATTTTTTAACCTAGTTTATCAAATTTAGCATTTAATGTCTCCTTGTATAACTCATAATGGTAGTCACCTTCACCAACAGCCTGCAGGGTTAATTACATAGAAAAATACAAGTTGGAAGATTGATCTGTCCATATTTTCAATAGCAACAAAATTTTTTGTTCAATGGAACAGGCTTAATATTATAAATTTTATTTGACTATGGGAAAATTTTAAGAAAAGCAGTACTGACAAATCTGGGCTTGGCATGGTAAGAAATAGCTGGTTATACAGCTTCTCCCTGTGTCAACTAGGTAGTAATACAGAAGTACAGAGTAACTCTTAGTTAGGATTACAGTTGGTCTTAGAAACTTAACTTCTAAGGGCTTTGCCACTCACTAGTGCTTCCCAGCTGAAGAAAAGCAGTACTACAAACCAAGCATTCAAAAAAGTGAAATCACTAGTAAGATCCCTCACTTCTCTTACTCTTCCAAATAAAAAAGCAGCTCAAGACCCTAAAAATTCACAAGTGTTGTGTCTTGTTGCATTTTTTCCTATTCTTATGCTAGGAAGATTTTTAGAAAACAAAATACATACACAAAAAAACCAAAAAAAACAAGTTAAGAAAAAAAAGCCCACACACACTTCCATCCCTATACTCTGCTGTCATCTAAAATCCTCAGTCATTAAGAATAAAAAAAATTAACTCTCTTATAAGGTAGGACACGTTTTAAATCTGCAGCAGAAATAGAAGAGAAGGCACAGGGATGCAGTTATTGGGTTACATGTAAGGAAGACAGGCAGCCCTCCAAAGCTGCGCTGTAGTTACTGAGCTACAAAGCCACCTCTCCCTGATACCGCAAGGGACTCAAGACCTTGATGGCAGCACATAACTCAGCTGTGGCTTGCAACCTGCCACTGGCCACAAGAAGAGTTTATATATTAAAGCAGTATACTGAGAGAGCATGAAGCAGTGAACAGAACCATAGTCTTTAACAAACCAAAATAAAGATTATTCAGCACATTTGCCACCCTTTACCTAAAGTGAAAATAAAGATACTATTTATATCATAGAGTACTCTGATGAGCATCTTGAATATGATAAAATTCACCAAGCTTCTGCGTGCCTGCAGGTGAAGTATATCCTGGTGATACACCTGTGACTTACCTGGAGAAGTGCCCTTTGAAAATACTTGCAGTCAACCCAAAAAAAGACAATCAGCAGGAGCGTCTGGAGATGGCAAGCTACGTTACACAACCTGATTCCATGTTCCTATGTACACTGAGCTGATTGTGGTGCAGGAAGTAACACCCCACGTATTATTTCTACCAAAATTGAAAGAACTTCCCTCCCATTTCCTACTAGTGAAAATAAACTCATTCCCTCACCTGTCTTTTCATTTGTATTGCCCTTACAATTCAATTAATCCAGTTAAAACGAATTCATTTTTAAATTTAAGCTAATACTTGCCCTGTATCTTTCTAATATTCACCAAATTCTATTAAATACATAAAACCATAATATAATTTTTGTGCTTATCCAATATTGAAACTGTATTTACTGACCTAATCTAAAGTTACTGAAATGAGTGAAAACATACATTACTTTGGCTGAAGCTGTTACTTCAAAATTGCAGAGTAAAGTGCTGTCAGAAATTATACCTACTCAACTCTGAGGAAAAAAACAAAGAATATGGCCCTTGTACCTACATCTAAAATATTTATATTGGCCATTTAAATATTTATATATTTGTCACTTAAAAATATTTATATAACTATCTATTCAAGCACTTCATATATTGGAGAGTAAACTTACATAATGCAAATAAATTATGTATTAAATATTTACCATAGTTTAATATTTTATGAAATTTACTGTACACACAGTAAGAACTAAACTGGCAAGGGATGAGGAACTCGAGAGACTACTTTTGCACTTTCAGCACAAAACAAAAAGCATCATTTACCTCTGTATTGCTTTTAATGGATTTTATAGGCTTGCTAAGAGAGCACCTCTGTTTAGAAATTATGTAATTAAACATCTAGGATAATTTATCCTTGGGCAGAATTCTGCCAAAGTTTGTGGAATTAGTCACAAATAAAGTTGATCCTGCAATTTATACACTAGCAGATCAAAGAAGGAATTGAAAAAAGTTGAGTATTTTGAAATATTAATGCTCAAACTTCTAAAACTGCTTTTGACTCCTGGGCCCTCAAGATGGGTTTCTAACAGTCTATTCAAAGGGCAAAGCAAAGCTAAACATTTCCTTTGTCCTGCAGACTTAGACATGAACAGAACCGCTCAACACAACAAAAACCCATACTCCATGTAGCAGATTTGAAAAACAAACGAACAAACATGTCTTCCCCTATAGCTCTGAAAGGTTTAACTTTTCCTCAGCCCATAACTGAACTCCAGTTTTAACCATCAGGCTATAACTTGTCCCTGTGTCAAATTCAAAACAGTCACACTGTTCTAAATCACTGAAAAATTCACTGAATCTTTAAAAAAATATGCTGTGAATTAAGAAACAAAATAAAACAATGCAACCATCCCATGGGTCTGTTCTCTGTGCTCTGGGACACACAGCGATGAGTTCAGGATCTCAGAAGCAACCTCAAATAACTCAGATAACATCCTGTTGCTGGGACAGTCAGTGTTCAAATGAGAGTCTTCTAGCAACAACCTACAAGCAATCAATACCAAAAGAATATTGCAGTACCAATACAGTCCTCATTTACATTTTTATGGCAAGTTGGTATATCAGCAGCAAGTTTACACCAAAGAGCTATATGAGTAGAAGAGTCTTATGGCATTGAAATTTCCTCAGAGCTTTTTAATTCCTTCATAATTTTTTAATTCTGATTAACAGGCATAATAAACTCTAAATTTACTTACAACCTCCAAGCGTTAGACTTTATTAATCTACATAACATGCCAATTAAGTTAATATATTTCGATTCTGTCTGGTTCTGAAAGATGTTTTAATCTTACTGGAAGATAAGAAAGCAAACCAGCAAGCAAGTCTCCGTGTTTCAGTTTTTTGAACAATTGACCTTATTTTGCTACATTCTAATAAATTAACTTCACAGTGGGAAGCACATACTTCAAGAACTAGAAATTGTTCTGCCTGCTAGCAAATATAGCAAGGTTCCTGTTCTTGCACTGACTATCTAAGAGAGACAACAGGAGTCAGATTTGCTCCAGGGGTAGAATTTGTCCTCTGGTCCAAGTGAAGTTCCTGTCCGCATCCCATGCTCTCTCCTCTGTCTCTTCCTCATCCTCAGTGCTGCTCTATCAGTCCCATCCCTTCTGCCTCCCTGACCCTGCCTTCTGAGGCAGGAGCCTATACTCTTCTGCGGCCTCGTGCTGCTCTTGGGGGTCGTTATGATCCATAACCTCCTTCAGCTCCATCACAGTCCACATAGCCTCCAAGAAGCAGGTTAGCAACCCTCATTACAGCTTATGGCCATGGCGCATACAGCCTGATTTTGACCACTAAAAATTAAAAGTCATGGGTGACTAGGTGGTATGCATTACATTACAAGCAGTTCACTGCCATCTAACTAAGAAATATTTAAAGTGTAGTCTCTGCCTTGAGAGAGTTCTTCAAATGGCCCTTGTTTAAACTCAAGTAGGGGACTAACAGGACACCTAGAGCTCTCAAGCTTACAGAACCATTAGTTTTGATAGATGGCTGTTATTATACCTGTCCGCATTTAATTGTTTTCTACTCCAGTTACCTATAAGCCAATTAGGAAACACCTGCTGCTTCTTACTTTCACATAAAAGGCACCATCCTGATAACAGAGCTGCCAACAAGGAAGAAAAAAGCTTCTTCCAAAAATATGTATATTCAAGTCAATCATCCCTCCTGCTGCAACTGCCTCTATTTGAAGAATTGCTAACTATTAAAAAATATGCACTGCTCTCTTCTCAGGTGAGGTGACATGTTGATTCACAGGTGTGTATTTGCTTCACATTTTAGCTTTCTATGAGTGTGCCCGCCTAGTGTCTTCAAACACTTCAGGAAGTACTGCTCTGTCCAGGAGCAGCTGGGGTGTGATGGCACTTTGGAAGCAGCTCTTTCAGAAATGACACTTTGTTGAAGGCAAGCTACCACCTCCCTGCCACAGAGAGAGAGCACATATAATCAGCAGACACTATAAGAAGGTGACCTGACATCGATTCACATCCAACTTTACTCTGACCAGCTTATCTGCCTATTTCCCAAGTAATAACAAGGAACTGTGTCAAGGTATTCATAGTAGACTCCATTGCTGCTCTTATAGTGACCTTTTAATAGAAGACAAAGTTTGAAAGGAGAGAGGGATGGCACTGGTGAAGAGCATATTAAGACAGCAAGGGTAGTGCCACATTTCTGATCCCCTACTCACAAGGTGAAAATTTTCACGTGTTGAGATACTAGCCTAAGGTTCATACCAGTTCATTTTAAAAATCTCATTTCAGCATAGCTTGGAAAGGTTAAATTGCAGTGAAGCTAACTGATAGTCACTTACCATCTGTGCCAAACTTGAAAATTTTAATCAAAAATAGCCCTGCTTAATAAAACTGGTTGTCCTTCCCTATTCCCAAGAGAAAACAGAATCTCAATGCCGTACATCAGTTACCAGTAAAATGTCATGTTGCAATATAAGCAATGAAAGCAAAGTAACAGCAATAGAAGTCAGAAGCTTTTTAACCTAGGTACTTCATGAATGATGTTAAATTGCTGTTTTACAAATATAAACAAATAAAAACTCTCTAGCACTAACAATAGTGACCTCTGGACTGAAAAATTAATGTACACAAATACTATGGATAAACTGACACTCAAGACTTACTTCAGTAATCTCCTTAAACGTTGGTTTGGCAATAAAGGCTGAGAAATGAACAAAAGACATCTTCATCTCCACAGAGCCAGAAACAAAAAACATTGCAGAGGTGTGGTGAGAGTATACTTGCTGACATCCCTCATTTTTCTCTGTTTTCTCAACTTCCTTTTTGATCTCGGCAGAATCATTAAACAGCATTTTGCAGTGAATCATTCACACAGAGTTTTCAGCAAAGTCTGTGAAAGAACAACACCTTGTACAAGACTCGGGACTTAAACAGGGCAGCTACAGTCATGGTCCATGCAGAAACCCTGAATAGTTGGCCAGACTGCATGTTCAAGGTGGCAGTCAGTGGAAATATTTTCTAATCACAAAGGCCCTTTCTTTGACCATTTAGAACACAAAACAGAGGAATAGCTCAAGAGGTAGGCAATGTCAGCAGACTACCAAGAGCAGCAGATCAGCCTTGTTCCCATTGCCTACCTCATCTGTGCTCTGCCTGCAAGAAGCCAGGCTGGCTGCCAAGGTGGCTGGGGCCACTGCTGCTGTCACAGCCAGCATGGGTCTCACATGCCTGTCCATCTCATCACTTGTGGCAGCAACAGCAGCAAGCCCAGTTCCTCTCCTTTCCCTCTTCCCTTCTCCTTCCATGTCAAAAGGGATGACATCCCAACCCTCATTTTTGACTAAAAATATCTAAGTTTTCATGAAAAGATGGGTAGCTCTGAGATGGGTCCAATATAAATTTAAATTTTAAATCTTTGAAATGCTCATGTTTCATCTTCCATGTCTGTTTACACAAGCGGTATCAGCTACTCACAGCAAAGTCACAAGCTTTGAAATTTTTAGAACTGTTAGGCTTTGTTCTCAGTATGTTTGTTTGATGAATATTGATGTGAACGTGTTTCTCCTTGTATGACTAGTTCCCCAAATGTAAAGGTCACGTACTGAATAATTGACATTCATGAAGACAATGTATTGACACAGCACAGAAAGACACTCTCTCCAGAGGCCAGTGTAGAGATCACCACAAAAATACAGGGGGAGAGGGAGACAACCACCACGAGACCCTGCTCATACTGCTCAATGAGAATCATACATACATGACTCCATGTCAATATGAAATACCACTAAACCTGTAGAACCTTCCCAATACCATCCATGTCAGTCATTGCATATGTCTTCACCACATTCTTTTTAAGTACTGCTCTGACATAATCCCATCATCGGACTCCCTTCTGTGAAATGGGGATAATACAGTAACTCTGTGCACACAAATAATGAAGCATACTGCTCAAGTCCTACACTAGGGCCCCCACCCAACACCACACTGTTTTCTCCTATACACTCAATGCTACCAGTGAACATCCTTGGAGTTTGTCTTGGAAAGACATTTCTTGGGGCAAGGTTTGCTTGGTTGGGGAAAGAAAGGGTTTTAAATTCTAAAATAAATTTCCTTATTTTCTACAAAAGATTAAGTACCTGCGTTTGCACCACAAGTATTTGCCTGATTGTATTCATCCATGTGAACTGCACAATTACCCACAACCAACTCAAAGATCAGAGATGTCATTTGGTTTTATTCATGGAATGGCACTGATACATACAAGGCCAATTCTTTCTACTGGTATTACTAACTTGTCTGAAGTGGAAAGGCTAGTATTAAAAAGAATGTCACACCTTTGCTCTTTACTGAATGTCACTTTCAAAAAAAACCAAAACAAAACCCAAAACAAATTAAAAAACTCACCCAGATAAAGCCACTTACCAATTCACAGAAATGCCTATAGTATTGTTGTTTTTACTCTCTCTTCAACTCTTAAAAACTCATAGAGTCCTCCCAAACCTAGACAGCTTAGTATTCCACACATTTAGTTTCTAGGCACAAGCAGTCTTTGACTGATACACTAAACTCAAGCTGCTTATAAAGTAATTCAGTTCTGGTTAATGGAAAGGAAGATTATATGATACAAACAAAAATATTTTACAGAATACGTGTATGAAATCAATGAGTCACTTAGCTTTTATAGTCAAATTGGTCACAATAGCAGATGACCTTGTCCTTTTCACATCCCAAGGATCAAAAGTGTGCACTTAACATTTTTCTTTTTTAATTTCCTAACTCACAGACCTGACATCCTAGTTTTTTATACTTTCATTTGCCAGTTACAGCAGGGAGATGACGAGTGACTTATGTGTTCAAGATCAATATGCCTGTAAGGAGATGGAATTCATATTGATCTTCAGCCATGCAGCACACATGCCTTACTTGTTATAATCCTTTCACTATAAATAGAAGCATTGCTCCTGCATGCTGGGTTTTTTCCTTATTACTGCTTCAGTAGTGCTCTTTCCTGCTCCTACATCCTGTTCGCAGACTGCTCCTAGAGCAGTATGTAATCATTGCTCCCAGGCTTTAAAGACTAAAAACTAATGGCAGCAACAACTGGGTCCAGTGTTTGATGGTGGCACAACAGAATTTTACTGTTGTCCAAAAAATCCAGACTGACTAATTACTCCTTCCTAAATTAGAGCAAGGAACAGCTATTAGTGTAAGTTAAGTTCCAGTATCCTTGTACAGACTATTTCACAGCTACACTGGGAAGGCACAAGGCATCATGGCAAGCATATTCTCACCATAGAGTCTGATGCAATGAGCATAAAGAATTATTTGTACATGGAACCATCACAATATTTCCAATAAAATGTTCTATGTTCTCATTATTTGTGTTTATTCAGGTTGTTAAAAAAATCTCTTCCCCTTGTGTATAAATTCTTCTTCTCCCAATACGTTTATATTCTTTTCCACATTTGATCAAACTTTCCAGAGCAGAAGGCTTATTTTTTGACAAGCTCTACAACTCACATTCTTCCCAGAAGTTGCTTAGAAGTTAAACCCATACCGTTGCTGTTCTCAGCCCTTCTTTTTCACACCATTGTCAGTGGGTGAACCACTGGAGAAACACAGCAAGACAACAGGCTGGGCTTTGTGCAGCATGCAACTGCAAGCATTCATTACAGGCGAAAATACATAGGTCTTACAGAAGCACATAACCTACAAATATGGTCTGTTTGTCTCACAAACAGCAGTACCAGAGAGACCACGAGGACTTCAAAAAAAAATTTTAAAAAGAAAAAAAATGCACTTTGAAGCTAACCTTTTTATTCTAGCAGTCAGACCTCGCCTCTGAACACCTGACATACTCCAAAATCCCCATGCTGTGCACAATTCAGAGTAGGAACTTAAAATGTGAATGCCCAAGATCCGAACTCCATGAGCCCCAACCGCTGGGTGTTTTTGATACTGTTTCTGTTGCTCATCTATAGTGCAATTTAAAATAAAAACAAAAAAAACAAAAACAAAACAAAACACTCAGACTTTGAAAGCCTCCAGTTTCATTCCATTGTTGAACAGGAAAAGTTTTCAGAGCTCAGATTCCATGCGATGGGAAAGTTATTTCCCCACCCATACATTCTAATGTTCTAATGTATTATAATACTGTCTTAAAGCACTATTTTTAGCTGAGTGAAATTTGATGAATACTGAAATAAATGTATTACCCTATTAGGTTCATCTTGTTTGCAGAAAGATTATAAAAATTCATGTCAAGACAAGGATTTAGCATTCTTCCTATGAACATCTGCAATCACATGCCCTACAAGTGCTGACACATGTACTTACATTGATAGCTTTACTTCTAATCATTCTGATTTTCACAGACTTTCAGTAGCTTGTAAAACTGAAAAATAATGAGATTTTTTTGCTATGCATCAGATGGAGGATTTCAGCCTGCATTAATGAATGTCTATCCATTCATTTATTACACTTTCAGAGTTTCCTCTTCTTACAGAAATATTAACTCTTTGCTCTCTTTGGAATATATTTTTCCCCTGCAAATTACTCAGCTTAAAAGCAAAGTAATCCTATGTAAGTAAACAACTGACAACAAGATACCACATATCGCAAAACAAACATCTAGATTAAAAACAAAAAATCCCTAAAGATTATAAACTAAGTGAAACCATGCAGATTCTCCTCCCTGTCTGGGCATAGCTCAAGGTCAGCCCAGTGCTACTCAGACTCAGCAATGCAAGTCTGCCACCAAGAAAGAATGGCTCAATGAGAAAATAAAACTAAAATAATACTTCCAGTCTTGCAATGGCCCATAAGTCTTACCTTTTAAAGTCAATGACTCCTGCTGTGCTATATTATTCTGTAAACATCAGAGAACTCAAGAACACAAAATCCCCTTCCACAGTTTACACTAGTTTAAAAAAAAAATGCAAACTCGTTTTCCACAGAGAGCTATTTAAAAATGCCAAGTTCTTTTTTCTTTTCTTAAAGGTAGTGCAGACCTCTCCATTGCCATGGGGCCTGCTGCATTGAGCCACACGATGCAGAGACATCTACACACATTGAGACACATGACAGAAGCACACCACCTCACCAAGTTACACGGAAAGAGCACGACCAGGCATGCAACATGGCAGAGACAACTGGCAGAGACTGCAGCCACAGACCTGGTAGCACCTCCAGCCACACAGCAACAGCAACAAGACAAAAACTGTGAACAACTAATTCCTTATTTGAAAATGTGTCATTTTGACGATCCAAAGCAGCACTGCATTTTGGTATTTAACCAATTTTCACCTAGTACATAGCAAGGAACAAAATATTGCTCTCCTCTCTGAGTAAAAATCTAAATATGAGAGAAATGTGTTGTGTGGTATAATAGAGGCTGATCTACCTCCTCAACAGAACTTCAACCACTTCAAGCATATGGAACATTTGGATATAAATATCTTCAAAGGCAATTAAGCACCTTTTGAGTTTTTACATATAACACAGCAGTATTAATGAATTCCTACCACTGTTAATGTAAACTGGTAAAAATGAGAAAGATTTAACAGAATAGCCTGTGAAAAAGTAGTCCAGGAACACTCCTGTAGAAATAAAGATAATGAATTAGATAAAAAGATTGATTTTTTTTCCTCCTCCCCACTTGATTATCCTGTGATTTTGTGTACAGAGGGTATTTACATACACAACAGGAGCAATACCACATCTGTTATATTCAGAAAGCACAGGGTTCAAAAAAGCAGAAGTATATCAAAAAGTAGTTGCCTTGCAAGAGCCTGGACAGGCAGAATTTACAGCAACTGAAGCACTTCTCCAAGCAGTCTAAGTAATGACATTCAGAATTCGTCTACCACACAGCTGGATGAGCTATTCCACTATAGCACAGGAAACCTACACAAAATTTATTCCCATCAAGGAGAGGGTCTGTGGACAGCCTCTTATCTTGTTGTATAATGCAGCCAGTAGTTTATTCTTATAGCACTTGACCTTTCATTAAGTATTAAAACTTCTGCTTGCACCAAATCATCAGACATCTCAATTTGTAGACAACATGCACTAAGAATAAAAAAAACTGCTGTACATGCAGCAGAAAAGGCATACAAGCAAAGACATCTGAGTACAGCCTAGCTCCTCAGCTCTTAAGAGCACCCAAGGACTCTAAGTTTTAAATGAGGAGTGTGTCTTAGCCATTATGCTGTTAAAAAATAAGAGAGCTTAGTATGAAAAAATTACTGCAGTAACAAATTACTGCCATGTATTTTTAAAATAGATTTCTATTTGTTTTCCTAACTCCAATTCAGAATTATCTTACATCTTAACTAAAATGAAAAAAGTGGCTGTTACAAGCTCTCCTAATTTCCAGGTGTCTTGTTTAATTTTTAGCATGGATGCCAAAAAACCCCCAAAACTAAGCAATGTACTTCCCTGTTTAAAGGCAGTACTAAAGATGAGTGGCTTAAATTAAGATTCTTCTCCTTTATAAGAAATGCAAAAAAATATATTCCCTTCCCAATTTCAGTGCACACATCAGCTCCCTCCACTGACAGAAACAAGAAGAGGTGGCACTGCTGACCTCAGACTTCAGTCACAATACATCTTTATTGTATTATGGCAGCTAAAGGAAGCACAGACTGCTGAAATAGCCTTGTGAAAAACATCTTCGCATATGGAGATTGACTGGCATAGGCTTGACTGAACATCCACTGCAATAGGTGCTTATGGCAGGAGTACAGAGCATTCTGGATAATGTATTGAGTAGCAGCTCTAACCCTCATGTAAGCTGGACAGTGAGAAAGCCACCAATTGTCCCAAAGGTATGGCAAGAAGTGGCCTTTTCTTCCCTGTTCCATTTCCTGAATCAAGAGAAGAAAAGGGATACAAGGAAAATCCAGGTCTTTGTGCTTCATATGTGAAACACAGCAGATCTGCAGCTCTCACCACCCCCTTGATCTGCTTTCCCACTTCTCTTCTACCCACTCACTGCAGTTTCATTGATGATCTCTGAACTGTCCCCATCTGCAGTAACAGACATGGGAGGAAGCCACGCTGGCATTGAGGGAGTAAGGAAGGAGAGCCATTGAGCAAAAATGCTGCCAGAGGAAAAGAAAAACAGAGGTAAGAGATTGTTTGATTTACATATGTATTTGAAAAGGACCCAGGAGGGTGCTGACAATAGCTGCAGAATCAGAGAGCATTTAGAAGTGGGAAACAGGCTTCAATTTCATCTCAATGAGCGAGCTCAGGGGAAACAGGAAAAACATAACTTCCCTCACATAGCATGGCAAGTCTGGTTTCCACACGATGCATCCACAGCTGCAGACCAATTTGTTGCTACTCTTTCAAATGTCACGCCATATCCCCCAACATGCTGGGCCACAGTCCCATCGTATCAGAGATACAGGCATATGTATGGCACGGTCATGCTGCTTTGCTCACCCTACCTCATGCATAGCAAGTCAAGGGGCCTGAACTCATCGTGCACACAGTGAAGCACATGGGAGAACAGAGAAGGTGGTCTTTGTATTGCTTTATAAAAAAAAACCAAACTGTAGGCTTTAGGGTTTGGCACAGGGCATCAAGGCAGCTCACCTCTGTATCTCCAGTACAGCTTTGGAGCACTGTTCTGAACCATGCACCAGCTCAGTGTCTCAGCAGCAATAATGTAACATAGAGGAAGAAAGAAAGACTGCAGCTTTTTTGGTTTGGGTTTTTAAGAGTAACTGATGACCTTGGGGAGAAAAAACAGGCGAGTTTCTGTGTAGAGAAGCCCCTCAGCTGTACTCGCCTCACATGAGGAGGGCAGGGCTGAGCCACCCAGGGGAACGGTACAAGGGGACACCCCCACACAAGCAGTGACCCCAAAATCCAGGTGTTTACTATGCAAAGTGTTGACAGAGACAGGCCAGGGGCTACACGAGGCTCTGCCACATTTCTGGAGCCACTCAGGGGAGGAAATTATGGAGATGGCTGCTAGCACAGACACCCAGGCACAGGTAACAGGTAAGTAAACCAGGCGAGGTGAAACACTGGCATCATGCTGGCTCCACACGCCCTTCATCACAGAAAAAATGAAGAGACCACCTGTGACCAACGTGCACGCTCCAGCGGCTCAGTCCAGCTGTGAGACACTCGCTGGGACCAGCTTCCCCCGTCTCCCTCCCGCTCCCCAGGACACGCAACCCCTTGTCAGCCCAGCCCGCCCGGGGAAAGCCAAATCCCCCACGCGCCGCTGCCCCCGTCCCCACCTTCGGCTGCAGCAGCCGCCTCTGCGCAGAGGCTCCCGCAGCCGCAGGCCTCCCTGCTGCGTTACGGCCCCTCGCACCCCCTCCTGTGGCAGGAAGGGGGCAAAGCAAGGGGCGGCGGGGCAGCGCCCTCGGCGAAGGTGAAACACTTCAGAAGGGTGTTTGCAGCCTCGGCGGCGGCGGCGGGGCCGGGGGCCGGGGCAGCGGGGCCGGGGGCCGGGGCAGCGGGGCCGGCAGGAGCCGCCCCGCGGGCCGAGAGGCGGGGCGGCGGGTCCGGCGCACCGTACGCCGTACCCACTGGCCTCCGTTTTCTAAGATTTCTCCGTGGAAAATGATCTGAAACTATCGTGAGGGAAAAACACTGCAGCTCCTTTACAGTACCTGGTACTTGCTGTGGCCTTCAGCCCTTGGGACATCCCAAATTTGAAGGAGCATGGGTGTCACTTCGAAGATCGATGACGATGCTGACAGCCCACACTCACGTTACTGTTACGGTTATGGGTTCACGGTTTTGAAGGTTTGGGTTTTGTACAGTCCCATGAGAGCCTTGGAAAAAATAAGTGAGCATCGGAAATGTAAAAGCAAAAATTAAACTAAATCTTCTGGTATTCAAATATGTTCCCTGCAGGAATCCTGTCGGGCGATCTGCACTGGCAAGGGTGCAGGGCTGAGGTAGCGTGGCCAGTGCTGGAGGAGTTTTGAAACAGCAACACAACGTTAACAAAGCCCAAAAGCATTAAAGCACTGAGACATTAAAGCCTGAGATATATACTCTTACATCAACAAAATGCATTTGTTACATAAAATCATTTTCCCTTCTCTTTAAACAGAATGGAGGAAGGAAGGCTTAAAATATAACTCTAGTGGCTTAAAACATAGCTCATACTTCCAGTGCTCATTACCAGAATTATACATTTCATGTCTGGCTGTACAGTATGATAGATGGAATTTTTTTCCTACTTCCTGCAAAACAACATTTGCTTGTTCAACTGCCTTTTAGCCATGGGTATAATCATAATCCCAAGTGACATATGCAGTGAGAGCAACTGACTACCTTCTCTCTCCAGCACTTTATTTCTAGAGATGCTGTGTTTAATTAGCTCCACGGTAGTCAGAGGAAAAAACAGGTCACCTCTATGTCAAATCTCTGATAGTCATCTTCCTCACCGCCACCCCCATCCCCTTCATTTATTTTACTGTTTTGCTTTTGGTTTACCTTCTACAAGAAAGATCATTAGTGTCAGATAGTTGGGGGTTTTTTGTGTTATGTTCCTTAGTATCTGCACTTTGAGGAAGGGAGTGAAATAAACTGTGAACTCCAGTATACAGCATCTGTGTGAGGGAGGGAATATTTCATACAAATTCTACAGTCGAACAGAATGCCACCAGAATTCTCTGAACAGATGATGTCTAAGTGTTGCAAAACACACTGAGAGTTTGGAATCAATATTAATTTTATTTTTATCTTGATTCCAAAGCCTGTAGGGTCACCCAGAGCCTCCTCCTGTACCAACTCTTTTTTCTCTTCCTGCAGATGGACATTGTTTTTGCCATATCCTGTGAGAATCTGTTGGACTAGCATTCCAGCAGTGCCATTAGACTACACCAAAATCTATAGTCTTTAAAATAGATCTGCCACAAACATTGAGTCACAGGGAAGCACATACAAGGGGCAATTACATGCAGAATACTGAGCTTTTATAATTTGCCTGAAACAGAGCAGGCAGGCAGAGAATAGGAACAGGATGCGTTTCCAAATTTAAGCTGTGCATAAGTCACAGAACTGCTTACTTCTGCAGGAGGCAGTTTGCAATCACTGACATTGTGGCAAGGCCCAAGTGACTTAAATCCAGTCTGGAATATGACCAGGGTTATGCCTCTTTGCCTGTGTTTCTACTGCCCAGTTTTCTAATTTAGATGGCAATCATTTTGGCAATCCTCTTGGCAATCCTCTTGCACAGTGGGGATCCACCTTGCAAAGCTATTACTGTTTTGAAATCAGCTGTTACCCTTGAAAGAAAAGCAATGTTTTATAACACTTGCAAGTCACCAATGCCATTCTCAATTTCAGTATTCTTTGATCATCATTATGGACCATGATATGCATATCCCACATGTTACGGTTTTGCATGTTATGTCTGTAATTTCATATGTAGAAGTTAAGTTTGGTAAGTATTTATTAAAACAGCTGAGAAAGGTATGCAAATATTTCCTATTTTTGTATACTTTTTAAAGTGGGTTTCGAGGTTTGACAGTGTTGGAAATAAACAACCAACCTCAGCTGCTGGTGTAGATCTCCACTGATCTCAAGGCAGACACGCTAATTTATGCAAGCTGACTCTCTGGCCCACACATCTCTATTTATCCATTGAACAGTAACTGCACAGGCCACAGCAAATGTGAACTGCTCCTGCAGTGCCTAATATGCCTCATTTAACAGGTTATATCTGAAATCTTTTCACAAAATGTAGTGGAAAATTCCCCCTCAGATGATGCTATGACCTTTTTATACTCTGTTCAGCGAACCATCTCCTGCAGAATTTCCTGGACTTGGATGTTTTTTGCTTTCCTTTCAAGAAAGGTCAGTCTTTCTGCATTGTGTTAACTTATCATTTGACTCCTTGTTTCACATCCTTTTGAAGCTGTGTTTATGCTACTGTCGTAAGACTCACATCTGTATTTTTCACTATTAAATAAAATAGAAGTTATTTGTCTCCATTGTATGGCAATAAGAACCATCATGTTTCTTCCTGTGAAGGCTGCATGTTACAACATGGTTGGGATACTTCTTGCCTGAATGAGAGCTAATGCAGGGTATATCTACTAAAAGATGTATGGGACAGCTGGTATATGTACCCAAATACCCAGGGGCTGTAATCAGTACCCAAGGACTCTGGCCTCTTCCAACATACTGACAATTATATGTAAGATATATTAGGACCTCAGGAACCCAGGGACTTCTCTTAGATTCAGGATTCCAGGAAAGTAGGTTTTAAAAGGGTTTAAGTCAGATAGTAAATTTCCTGTGCAATACCAATCCTATAAAAAATACAAAATGATGTCTTTGAAGCATTATTGTTTGTGGGTTTTTCTCATCTCCTTCCAGCTCACATAGGCTGATGACATAGGCTGATGTGGTACACACATCAAATGTACTGGCATGTAGCTGGAATTATTCCTTTATGATGATGCGCAATAGGTACAAATTATTCCAGCTCAGGCTCAGATAGCCCGATGCAGGCAAAACTCTAGAAAACCATTCTTTTAGCTCTAGTGGTCCTTGCTTTGTTAAGCAGAAGGACAGTCATTGCACACAGTCATCATGTTAAACTACACCAGGAAAGAAAGTTTGAAATAGCATCTCTTTGAGAGTTTCAACACTAGCCAAAAAGAATGACAAGGTTCGCACAGAAACCTTGGAGGTTTAATGGATTAGTCCAGGTGATATTGGGGCTGCAACTTTAGACTACTATTAGTAGCCAAACCATTTCATTTAAAATTATTTATGCATATAATGTAAGAAGACAGACAATGTGATAAGGTTTAATCCCAGCTGGTACCTAAGCACCACACGGCCACTTGCCCACTCCCCCCATGGCGGGACAGGGGAGAGAATTGGAAAAGTAAAAGTGAGAAAACTCATGGGTTGAGATAAAGACAGTTTAATAGGTAAAGCAAATGTCACACACACAAGCAAAGAAAAACAAGGAATTTATTCACCACTTCCCATCAGCAGGCAGATGTTCAGCCATCTCCAGGAAAGCAGGGCTGCATCACATGTTAACAGTGATTTGGCAAGACAAATATACCATTAACTCTGGACATCCTCCCCTTCCTTCCTCTTCCTACAGTTTTATATGCTGAGCATGACATCATATGGCATGGAATATCCCTTTGGTCAGTTGGGGTCAGCTGTTCCAGCTGTGTCCCCTCCCAACTTCTCGTGCACTCCCAGCCCACTCACTTCTGGGGTGGGGTGAAAAGCAGAAAAGGCTACTATGAAGAAAATTAACTCTATCCCAGTCAAAACCAACACATTCTCTAAAAAAGACCATCTAAACAGGAGGCTGGGAAGGTGCGAGTGAAATGAACAAAGAATTAATTAAAAAATTAGCAGCTGTTCTGTTTCATTCTTATTTGAAAGTAATTGTACCAGTGACCACCAAGAAGGGACAGGCCAAGTTTCATACATTCACATTTACAGACACCTTGCCAACCTTTTTCAATGCCAACTGTTGAAGTGGTGACATTTTTAAACATAAAATGCATATTGTTTACAAGGTTGGTGAGGTCAAAGAGTTTCAGCAGTTGTTTAATCTTCTCAGCTCAAGCTCCAGCTACAACAAGAAACATTATTCAGTATTTAAATTTTGCTATTCCTAACATTTTAGAGACACTGTTTTACATTCTGTGTATTTAACCTTCCACTCTGCAAATGATTCACCACTTGGCAGGTCCATTTATAACAAGTATAAAAATAAATATGTTTTTTATTCTGTTTTTTCCTCTTCTATTTAGAAACAGTCCTTTAGGAAACATATTTTTCCTTTAAGGAGTGAAATTAAAAGTAAGGCATGAATTGTATTAAACTGAATATCCAAGGTTCTCTTTCTTAGTGTGGTGTGCTTGCAAATCAAGCTACAAGAGGTGTCAAAATCTGTGGAGTCATACTTCCCAAAGAGATGGCCAAAACCAGTAAGTTTAAAGTTAAGCAAGATAAATTTATGAATTTGTGTTCAAGTCAGTTGAGAGCTGAAGATTTATTTCAGAGGAAGAACAGGAACTGTAGAATTAGTTCTACAGTGCAAGCCGTCCTTCTGGCCCAACTGAAGTAAACTTTTTATTAAAATATCTATTTTTGCTGAATTTCAGGTACAAGGTATGTTTTGTACATGGGAGCAAAAGCTAAGCAATTTCCAGTCATTTGTCACTGTTAGTTGTTTTCAGAGGACTAACATGGTGCAGCAGCCAAAGCATTAAATCAGGACCCAAAATGCCAGTGCTATTTTCCTGGCTGTTTCACAATGATGTGCAAGCACAGATACCTCTCACATCTACCAGAAATCCCCGGGGTAGTGTGGTGAAGTCTGGTCTAGAAAGACAACTAATTGGGCAGACACTGCAAAAATGCTTAGGGATAGAGGGCTTTCTCCCTCTGCCCCAACCCATACCAAGATAGTTAAAGGAAATATCAAATAGAAAGGAGCTGTGTAGTGGGAAGAAAATAAGCATATGTTTTGCTCATTAATTTATAGAGAGTTCACATTACAACTATTCAAGGTCTGGACATTCACATGAAATTACTTTATTTACTACCTAACTTAGCCTAGAAAGGCACTTCTCTCATAACCTAAAGCTCTGGCAATTGCCCCTGATTGTTCAAAACTGGCTTTAAATTGCAGCTTACTGAACTGCCCATGATGCAGGAAAGGGCGGAACAGAAGTATCAACATGCTGAACTATTGTGTGGTATGTAACTCTCTTTAGGGGTCATGAGTAGAAATAAATGGAGATGAAGATGACAGCAGTGATCTGCCAAGCACTCCTTCTCTGTTAGGAAATGGGTTCAGGGCTTCTTTTACTGCATACCTACATGGTGCCTCACATAGAAAAGCACTGGCCTAAGGTTGGGACTATAAGCAATGCTGAAATTAAAAAAAAAAACAAACAAACTTTTTAAAAATTATTTCATAGAAGCATCTCTTACAATCAGAGATGCAAGATAATACTGATTTCATAGAATCATCTCTTACAATTAGAGATGTTCCAAATATAGCTCTAGCTGAGATCCAGATCAGGGAGACGAGCAGCCTAATTCATTTTACAGATTCTTGTAATTGGAAACCACGGTGATCATGCAGCCTAACTTCCAAACCGAAAAATATCTACTACTCATTCCCACATCAATGGCATCTAACCATAATGTCAGACCTTAAGTTAAGCAATAATATTTTTTCCAGTGAATGATTGCCCTCAGCATGTCAGGATGGGATAGAAAACTGGTCAAGAAGGCTATGATGTTATATTCCAAGACATAGGTAATACAAGTATCTGAGATCTTGAGCATGTCCAATAATGTTGTACTTTACCAAATGGAAAATAGAGGGGAGGATGCTTTAAAAAAAAAAAATCATTCTTTGAATTTTCCTTCTCTTTTAGACAGACTCATCTCAGCCCATTTGAACAGAAAAAAAAGATGAACAAAGCTTGATGAGGCAGGGATCCCTGCAGAGACAAGGTGATTATGAAAAAAGTCAAGTGAAAAAAACAGAATCAAAAAAGATTAAAGTAACGACTTCAACAAAATTGTCAAAATCATACTAAGGCCTGATCCTACAACTTCTCACCTGCATGGGCTTCTGTGCTTTACATCACTTTGCAGGCATGCAAATGACAGTGGATTGAGGCATTCAGAAGATTTCTTCTCTTATCCCCATGGTAAACATCTGGAAATGGTAGTGAGAGAACAGAGCACATCAGTATCATAACTAAACATCTATACGCAGATGAAAAAAGGTGCAGTTAAATTTTTGCTTTTTAATCAATTGTATTTCTTCATGAATACTGTTCATATACACATATATCTATTAAACAGTAAACAAATGTTGTTTCCTTCCTTTCTTTTTAGTAAGATACCTTTGAAGAAGGTACTTTTGACATGCACATGTTATAGCAGATGGCAAGTACTATTATCCCTATGCTTCCAACAGTTATAGAAAGGAAAAAAAGCCATATACACATCAAACTGTGTTTTATTTTAAATATAAAAATAATGAAAAAATTAGTAAAATTAATGTTACCCCTTTTGAGCAATGGAAAACATTATCTTCTATCCAGTTATGTGAAGAATATAGAGCTTGGTTCTGCATTATTAAAATGAATGTAAAAGAAGTGCAGTGAATTCCTTCACATAGAACAAATTTACCGTTAAACAAAATAACACTGTGTCTGAAATCAGGGCAACAGCCCAAAAGGTGCAAGTAGCTGCCTTCAAACTCATTGTTAAAGAAAAACAGAAATGCGTAAGATTGCCCATAGGTTCTGGAATCACGTTTGGTTTTGGGGTTTTTTTAATAGCCTGCTAATACAGCTTTTTAATATCTAGGACTACTTGAGGTATTTGGATGATCTTTCTACTTGGCATTTTGTTACTGTAAAAGCTCTTGGAGGGATAAAAATGTTTTGAAGTAGGGTGCTGTTTTCATAAAATATAAGTATGGCTGACAAGTCCAGAAGAATCTTTTCTCATATACTATATAAAACATACCACAGAATTTCACTAAAGGATTCTTGAATTAACATGAAGTTAGTATTGTTCACTGCAATACAGTACTTTTTTTTTTAGAAAGAGATTAAATAGGCTGAAATTTGAGCAATTAAGGCTTGTCCATTTGTGTTTTTTTAAAGAGGAATGACTGTTTTTCCTTAAGGTTTTAATACATCATAAATATTATGGATATTATTCTTAGCTACTTAATTCTTATCTTGTTTACCACAAAATGAACCATAGGTAATTTCACTTAAATACTTGGCTTTCTACCAGGGACATCAAATTCATTCCAAGTTATCGGTATTGTAGGTCCCCAATATCTTGGAACACATGAGAGTGGGTCCAAAACAATAGCCATGTTCACCCAGTGCTCGGACCAGAGCTGCTATGTCAATACACAACTGCACTATTCTATATGAATATGCCAGTTTGGGCTGCCACAAACTTCTTCATGCATACCCTTTTGTGGGAAATATGGTCTATATGAACCTTTCCCGAGGACTAGAGTTAATGCATAAACCTGACATTTGCCAGTGACTGACTGTACTCTGTTCTGGTGTGGACACCAAAATTAGATCTAGCAAGACATCTGCGGCAGCTGAAGTTTGGATTTCGCTTCATGCACTTCTCTACTCTCAGTCACGTTGAGGAGACTGGGACGTATTTTACACAGAAACCCCATCAGGACATACTAACACCCATGCATCGGGCTATGAAGGTGAATAAGAGGCATTGGCAATGGAAGTGGAAAATAGCCCAGAGCAGGCTTCTGATGCCCAAAGACATAGGAATACAGCTCCAGGTACCAAAATGAATCTACTATAAAACTTCATGGACACTTCTAAATCTCCAGTAGTACAGTGTAATTTGGTTCAGTGTGTTTCCTTCCCAAACAACAAAATGAAATTTTGGTAGAAACAGTCTATGACACAATTAACATTTCAGAAGACTGGGAACATTAAAGGGTATTTTTATTGGCTCAACAAACAAAAGATTCCCTTTGAGTTTCATGGGAGCTCCGGGTTATCAGTCCAAAGCTGAGTTAAATTAGAAGTGATTTGGAGCTGTTACCATCTGTTGAGTGTGTGGTGGCTTGTGCTACATGAGTTAATATATTTTAGCAGACAGATGGGCAGAAATTTGCAGGCCTTAGTCATTCAGCACTCTTGTTAGCAATCTGAATAGAGAGATCAGGAACATGCATACATAGGAGTGAATTTCTTTTTAATTCCATGACAAAGTCCTCTGCATCGTGCTTTTGGCCTTTTACAAGGATGTACAACTGCTTCCTCTGTTATATATTTTGTATGGTAAAGAAAAGCATTGTTCTTTCCAGATGCTGTCAATCTTGGTCCTTTCTCTTGCTTTTCTCTCTTTCCTCCTACTCAACACAGCTTTCCAGGTCTAAAGTCACTCCTACAATGCAAAAATAACAAACTGTAGTGACAAGGAAACTATTGTTTAATGGATAACTGTACTGAAAATTAATATATTTCTCATAAAGGCTGCTTCATTGTAAGGAACATTATCTATCTTACTTCACGCTCAGAAAAACCCCTTTCCTATACTAGATAGTCTAATGAAAAGCAACTGTTTTAAGCAAGGAAAGAGGAAAAGGGAATAAAGCATTGCACAGAGATTAAGGAGGCACCAGTGTGGTTTTGTTTTTAACCTCAGTTTTTGTGTGCTTCTTCCCTTTCTGTGCATCACTTTCCCCATCTACAATTGGCAATCATTAATCCACACAAGCCATCATCAAATTCCCAGAGCCAATGCCCTATCTTTTGGGTTTCCAAACATCTCTTTCTTATCAGTTACTTGTATTTCCTCATACCTCAAATTAGACAGTAAGATTTTGGAGCAAGGAGATTACCTTTTAATCTTCAAAATATTTACTACATTTTCAGAAATATATATATAGTTTACTAAAAAATTCTGTATCAGAGAAATCTTAAGGTTGTGAAACCAGTCACTCGACATTACAAAATGCCTACATAAAGGCTTCACATTCCCTTTGCATACCCATATTTTTTAATCAAGTCCAGCTTTCCTGGATCCTGAAGACTCTTCTGCATTCTGGGAGGTGGGCAACAGAAAGCAGAAAATTAGAATGAACTTCAGTAGAACAGGGTGCAGGGGTTGGTTTAATAGCTTTAAAGCTGCACGGCTTTATAGTGAAAACTGATTTTGATTCTGGTGAGACTCTAACTCTGTACACGTTCGAGAAAAGTAGAACATGAAATAGCACTCAAGCAGGTGACGAATGAACAAATGCCACGTCATGGTGCTCAGAGCTCATGAACTAACCATCTTTCATCTGAAATCTAACCAGCACAGGCTGGTTATGCTCTTTAATCTCAGCAAGTACTTGTCTCTAAAGTAAAGCTTTAGCCCATAAAGCTCAAGCCAGATTCTACTCTGAGTAATTATATTCTGCCTATAGTAATTACGTTCCCTTTGCAGTTTCACGTGGAACTAATGTCCACCCACTTGCTACACTGAACTATTTTATTGCAGTGCAATTGCTGTGAGTAGCTGAAGAGTTGCTGGAGTGGGAGAGGTAACCTGGGGCCAGAGACAGCTACTGTGCACAGTGTCTTCATGGTGGCAAACCATTCTCTGCCAACTGACCCAGAGCAGGACACACTGCTTGAAGGAAAGGTCACAGTACCTGAGCCCATAATAAGTCTTTCTTGGAGATAATTCAACTTATCAAAATCTCACTAAGTGCTGTGGGATCATACAGAAAGAAAAGTGTTATGTACAAAGTGTAATGAAGTTTGTAGTTACTCATTAAATGTAGCAGCAGACTCCTTTGTTGTACAGAACAATAAGATGCATGGCATTAAATATACAGAAAGCTTGAAAACACACCAAAAGGACTGTGCCTTCTCTATTCTTAATGTGGGCTTCCATTTTCATTAAAGGCTTAGATCAACAGCAATTCAAGTTAATGGATGTTTTCCCTTGGACTTCAGCAACATTAAGCACTGTTATTCTGCCTCGTGAATTTAATATAGTCTGAAAAAGGCTCAGCTGAAGCATTGCATCAACATGAAATTCAGGAAGTGTATTAAACATAAGCCCTAAAAGGATGTTACCATTCTGCTTTAGCTGTGGAAACTGAATGACTGGACAGTCTAAGTATGGGTTAATAGAACTGCACGTGTAACAAGCAACACTCTGTCTTGCACAAAGAAAAATAGCACCTGTTTTTTAGACATTTCCTGAGTAAGGAGGGTTTTAAATTTCATAAAGAGAAGAAATCTTTCATCCAGAAAATGATCAGGTACCTGTAATAAGGACTCCCTAAATATCACTTTGTAAAATGCAGTCCAATGACTGGACTGTTGCAAAGTAATCTATGAGCTCCTTTGAGTGCCTCTCTAAACAGCATTTGGACACAAATCATGTAGGGGATCCACATTTTCAGGACATGCTGAATGCAGTGGCTCACTCGCTATTACATCTAACTCGGTAACTCTGTCTTCCTCCTTTGCATGTTCCTCAACAGATTATGTCAATTCTCTTACAGATTTCTGTCTTGCTTTTACAACTCTGATTGTTGCTTAGAATCCTGTATAGCTAACTATTAGTTACTCAGAAAAATTGCTCTGCGCTCTCTCTCACTATGCACTGGAGTTTTTTGGTTTATCCTTGAAAAACACTATAGGACTTCACCTAAATTCATGTAAATAAATATATGTATCAACCTTGAATTTAATCATTAACTGTCTGTAACCGATTTTCTACAATTAAAATATTTTCCTTTCCCTGTTCATTATGTCCAGTTAGCTATATCTGACCAGTTGTAATATTCTGTTTTGTTCCTGTTTTTCCAGTGCTTGTTGCACTCTGAGGATGTTTTGAAATACTCAGTATGTAAATAGCCTGACCAAATTCAGAGGGCCCCACGTATTCAGACATAGCCACATGGTTTACCATCTTCTTGGTCTGAGTGCTCTTCCTGTATGTATTCAATGCAACAACAAAGGGTTTCACTAGCTTTTGTCCCAAGATATTTTTGCTGCTAATGAACACAGGTCTACATCTGTCTTTTGTGTTGATGGGATCTAAGAATAACATCTAATTTAAGTAGTACAAGATAACAAAAGACAGAAATCAGCCAAAGCTGAATAAGAAGCCGAGTAGCAGATACAAGTAAAAAAAGAGATTAAAAAGAGAATCATGTGAATCAGACATATTTGTTATTTCAGTAGCTGTCTCCAATCTACCACCATGAATAATAAATCTATTGCAAAAATTAAACAGTCAAGAGTTTTTATTAAATACTACCTATCACAAATTACTGAATATTGTTCCATTACAATTAATAGCCATTATAAGACATTATAAAGTCCCTCTATAGACATTGCCCATTTTGGCTACATAGGAGCAGAGGAATTGAAAGATAAAGCTTATGCAATGATAATGCATTATATCAAAACACAGATGAACACATCTAAATAAACTATGCCCAATCTTCTAAAAGAAGGAAGTATCCTTTTGGTTTTTTGGTGCACAGTAGTGTCCACCCTAGCAAACTTTATATATGAAGCACTTCCATGTCACTTGGAGTCCCCAGTCCAGGTTAACAACCTTCACTACCTCTTCCCCCAAAGCTGCTCCTCAGCAGCTGGGACTGTCCTCTCACTGGTACCCATTCGTCTGTGCATGTGGCTGAACGTGTGCTGAACACTTAATAACTGAAAAGATCTGATTGAAACCAAACAAGATACTTGGGGAAAGCATCGAAAAACCATTCCACAGATCCTCTTTAGCACACAGCCACATGGCCAGGTGAGTCTGTCCAGCTGAGGTGCTAGGCAATAAGCAAGAATTTATTCAACCAGCTCTGCCCTAAATGATTCACAACATGGAGGTGCCAGCAGGGCCTTTCCTAAACCTCCACAGAGCTCCTGTGCCCACTGTGCACTGTGCTGCCCATCTGCATTTGTCACAGGGCTACATCCTGATGAAACTCCAGCATCAAATCAAACTGAAAAACAAGAGCCAAAGCATGATAAAGGAGAGCAGGTATGATTTTACAGACTGTTTCTTTCTGCAGGGAAAGAATGGTATTCTTTGAGAAATGTGAATCATAGCAAATTAACACAAACCCTTGTTTGGTCTGCTTTTCAAACTGAGGGCTTCAACGTGTAAACAAGTCATTGCAGAGGAACAACACAGCACAAATGAGCTGCAAAGCAGCAACTCTGCATTTATGGTGAGGAAATGGACAGTCGTTTATTCTTCTTCCCTCACTTTTCTGCTTTGAAACAACCTCATCTAAATCACCAACTGGCTTCTTCCCCTTTTCCTATTTCTGGTCCTGCTTCCTTTTTAAGTTTGTTAATACTCAGAGTAGCTGATCTGCTCTCCTGTCTTGCAGTGGGACTTCAGTATTGCTGCTGGCTCATGGTACTGCTGGCCTTTTAAATTACATGCTGCTCTGGGGCTGTGCGGTAAAAATTCACAGCTTCCCTGGTAAATGTTCACAGTAGTTAAGAGCCTGTATTAAATTAGTCCATCTGCTACTTTAAGTTTTGCTTATGCCTTTAGCTAGCATTGCTTATAGATTCTTGTGATGCAACAGTAACAGGCAGAGAGGTGATCTGTTTGTCCACTTCTTTAAATGGTTTTAAATGAAGCTTTTTGTCCACAGGCACCAATGGTACGGGATGTATAAGGACCCTCCTCATTTCCCAGCTCTGTTTCTCTCCAGGCTCTATGGCCTGAGCCTCAAAGATGAGACTCAGTGCCCATAAGCTGATGGACACTCATCAGCTAATAGAATTTGAAGAGAGAATATACATGTATTCCTGAAGTACATTGTGAATATAATCTCCATATAAGCCTCCTACAGCTTTCAACATCTGTTCTGTTGACTGACATTTTACCTGATGCTCTATGTTTCAACAATAAATCCCTGAGTAGGTTATTAATGTAGACATGTAAGTGATGTCTTTTCATGCTGATTGTGTCTTTTAAAAGGGTGTTTATATGAAGGAATGTTATTCTGTATTTTAAGACCACTTGTTGGCCAAGAATATTTTGTGGGTTTTCCTTAACTGAAAACACTAGTCCATCCTTTTATTGTTCATTTCCTGACCTCAATCATTTTTGCTACCTTAAAGTGCTTCCAAGAAAAATCCTGACCTCATTGAGCACACGGGAAAATTATATTGACTCCAGTATGGTCATGGTTTCAGGCTTGATCTCTGTATTACTTGTGGCATAACTGTTTTGCAGTCAGTAATTGCATAAGCATCCATCATTAGCCACATTGGTTATATTTGCAATCCATATTAATTCTTAGAAAAGAGACACAATGTCAATAAAAAAATAACCTGTTTGTGAAAAAGGAACTCAGTACAAAATTCAGAATAACCTCTTCCCATCAGAAGATTTTTCCTTGCTGATTACTTATATTTAGGGACCACCACTAATGCATACAGGCTTTCCTACAGGACATTTTTCTGGGTCACCTTTTTTGACTGGTCCTTTAAATTCCATAATGGCGAGAGAAGAGAATCCTTTAAAGCAGCTATTTTGCAACTGGTTTCTGCTTCTCCCTTTCTGCCAGCCAGTAGGACGTTTCTTCCAGTGTCTTTTCTTCTTTTTTCTACTTCTGAAAGGAATGGCATGTTACCAAAAGTGTCTTTCCAAATAGCTGCATATACAGCTTAATTTATAAGTACTTCACATAAATTTTATGCTTAAAGTTATAAGAAAAAAGTATTGTTTATTTTATGTATTTAAGTCATAAAACTTTCCACTGAAGATTTTAGTACAAGAAATGTTTCCTCTAGCTGAAGTGTGCCAGCTCTGGTAATAGAACAAGAAAGATGAAGTAAATACCTTAAAAAACAGATTTTATTTTGTGTCCTTTCCCAAAGCTTTGGCCCTCTGTTTCAGTCATTGGACCTTTGTGTTTTGCACCATTTCAGCTGTTTCCCAGCCCTGTGAATACTATGGCACATGTGCTTACAGGACTCAAAAAAAATTGTGTCTGCCTGTCTTTGAGCAGCAGCTGTTTGAAGACATGTAAGATAATTTTATGAAAAAAAATGGGTCTAGTGTTTATTCACCCACAGGTTTACAGCACGCAGCTACTGCAGCCCAGATCACACAGGACTGAATAAAGCTGGTCTTAGGTAAACTTGGCCTTTCGTGGGACAGCTGGGGATGGTCAGAGGGTGCATGGTTTGAGCAGGAAGTTCCTACCAGGCAGGCTGGGACAGGCTGGTTGCCTCTGCTGCGCACTCATGGAAAGTGAGTAACAGGCACGGAAAAGAAGAGAGATTTGCCTCAAATATCTCAAGCACTTTGCTACACTGTCTCATGCTTTTACAACAAAAAGTAGCCTGTTCCTAGATAAGTTTGGCCAAATACCAATATTTTTATTTCCATCTCCCTAGCATTGTCCATTTACAACAGCAGGAGTTTAGGGTTGTGCCTGATTTCTATTGAGCAACTTTATAACAGATTGGGATACTTCAAAAATTTTCTGCCAGCCTTGGTGCATGACTCAGCATAGCACGAAGCAGCTCACATCCTTAGCTACCATTGCTGTCTACAGAGATAAAAGCAATCACTATGAGTAGGAGGTGTTTTATCCCTCACAGCATCAGTAATGTATTTATGCAGGAATTATATATAGCCTGTATAAAGTATTCACAAAACAGGAGATTATAACAGAATCTTTAGGGACACAAACGTGAGCTTTTCTCCACAGCTAGGGAGCTACAAAACAACCTTTAAAAATAAGTGCATAAATGTTAACAGTTTGACCATAACCCCCTATTTTCAGGTGCTGAAGCTTGGAGTATAACATCAAATATTATGACCTTCATGATACAAACACAAGACTTGGCATCACTAGAATTGTGGCAGCCCATTAAATTGTAGCATTTTATAATCAGGCATCTGGCATTGTTAAATATCCCATCCCTAGGCCCTGAACACTTAAACGCCAGTGGCATCCCACAGACATGACGGGGACACTGCCCAGGCAGGGTAGCATGCCTGCACGGCTCACGTTACACGGGCATGGTAACGCTGAGGAAGGAGGTTAAATTAACCAGCTTGGACACAGGCTGTGCCAGCACTGCCGCTGTATGGACGAGCCAGCATATGTCAAATCAAGACAATATTGGTCACTGAGCCACAAGGCCAGCTGCTCTGCATTCAGCACATCATCTATTTCACAAGGATTAGCAGCCCAGGATTACTAGAAAGGCCGTTTATAGGTATGCACTCACTAAGTTGCAGCTCAGATAAAATCCTTGTTAACGTTTGGCTTCCTAGCTTGTGCGTTTGTTGAAAAGCATCTTCATTAGATGATCTAAAAGCAAAAACAGAATCTACAGAAATGAGGAATTTTACAGAAAATTCAGAGAAATTTTAAGAGATAAAAAAGAGACTGAAATTAACTATTTTTAGTAACAGAAACAATTCTTTATGTGTGTTTAAAAAAACTGTAAGTAGTTATCTCAGGAAGCCTTTTTATTTGCTTTATATTCTTTGGTAATTTTCACAGCAGGGAAATGCAAGGTTTGAAACTGTGCATACACGTGCATATAGCAGATCAGATGCTCAGTTGGTACAAACCCCTGACGTCAATGGAGCTCTGCTGATACACCCCAGCTAAAAGTCTGCTCTAATATGTCTCCAGACTGTTCATGTGAGGTGGCTGCTTTTTACTGTTTGACCACAAATGCCTACAGTTGCCTAGCGATGGCCTCTCAGTGCAGGAGTCAGTACTGTTGAGGTACCATCTGCACACCTGCTCAAGCCCCTTCTGTTAAGCCTTTCATTAGTACGATGATGCTCAAAATATTACAGTGTTGCATGCAAGAATTCAGTGGGATTTTAACTGATTTAAGCACTTACAGACACAGAAGAGTGGTAAAATAATGTTGTGTACTCTCTGAGTTCAGGTCATTGGCAACGACTTGGGGTTTAAGAAGAATCTGAATCTTTTCCTCCAAAACAGTTTGTAAGATATTTTATCATGAGGTTTCACTGACATACGTGGTGGTGGCCACCTCTGAAGGAAGGATAACAAATTCACTAGACCTTCAGGTATGATCTAATATGACAATGCTGACATTTCTATCAAATACTGAGCAGTGCAGAGCATGAAATCTGTACAACTTTTGGTCATTTATTCTTACTAATGGATCCTGGGGATAATTAATACTTTAGCTCTTGTTTATAATAGATAAATGTTCTACAATAACACCTCTCACTAAGAAAACATAATTTTAACTATGTAAGAGATTAAAAATAGCTAGAGAAATATTGTGACAGATGGCACTGCTCATGCTGCCTTAACATTTGGGCATGTTCTGTTTACTGTTTCTTTCATTCTCCTGATTCAGAACAGAAAATCCAATTTAATTAAGTATGTTGTAACATTTCTGACATTTTTTTCTTGTTTTGTTTCTTCTTTTGCTGATGAAACCAGTGTGAATTTAATGCCCCATTTAGATGAGGAATAGGAGGCCAGGGAAGTAATGTACTATGAGCAGACATAATGAAGGTTTTTCTGCCACGCTGTGAACTACTGCAGAGGGGGCAGCATGTACTTCAGGCTCCACATTTTTTCAGTCCTCTGTCTCTTGAGGAAATGCAGTGAATTGTGTTAAATTTGTGCTGATTTTTCTTAGGAAATATGGCTAAGATCTCCCGGGGGGGGAAGAGCTACACAACACTGAATCTACATAATATTTCCCTGTGGTTTTCCTCATTTTGGAGGTCTTATGCCTGTCTCTGGAAAATGCAGGGGAGATGACAGCCCATTCCCAAATTTCTGTTCAAGCTGCATTAAGCACAGAGAAGTCAGACAAAAAGGGACACCCAGGTGTACCATCAGTAGACATGTTTTGACCATGTCTGTCACAGGATTCTAGTAGATGTGAGGTTTAATTTCTTCCATCAACCTTAAAATATTGCCTTTCCCCTTTCCTCTTTTCAACCTGATTTTAAGTTTTTTTTGGAAGATGGAGAATATATCACAAAGCTCTATTTCACTGTGCTATAGCTCTCATTGTTGACAGATAGAGACTCAGAGTGTCTCACTTCTGCCCCCATCAGAAGCATCTCTGTTTCACAGGAGTGAGGCTACACCAGAGAAGTACTGAAGGTTGGAAAGACACAGTGGCTGCCACTGCTCTGCTTTTGGTTACTGGTCAGGCATGTGCTGGGGTTCAGCATCCCAAAGTAGCTCTTATGGCTCTTTGGAGAAACTCATCCTCGCAGTCTTTTTACTAAATTAATTCCTATTTCAGGCTGTTTTTGCTATTCTAGGACTGTATCAAAGTAATCCTCTGGCAGCGCTTAGCTCTCGCTTAGATACCTACATTTTAGATTAGATTACATGTGAGATCTACAAACATGCCTAAGATAAGCAGGGCCAATCTGGCAGGGGTTTTTAAAGAAAGCTCTGGTCCTGCTCTTTCTCAGTACAAAGAACGTTCTTTCCTATACATTTCGTACAGGTTCTTTCCTATAGGTTTTGGAAAGGGGATGTGTAGGAGGAATCTGAGTTCTTCCCACTCAGACTTGCAGGCTAGCACTGGACAGGTGCACAGGTGGGAACCCTATATGAGGGTTCTTATATACTGCGTTTTACTCCCATATGTCAGCTCTACCAAACCAGCTTTTCCATGGGCATGATCATGTTATTCTTTCTCATGCCATTGAACTCTCACTCCTTTTAACTAATCCCACAGGTGTCTAGAGGGCTACTAAAGGGAGTTAAGTTAATTCTGTCTCTAGCTGGTGCTTTAATGCTGCTAAGTGGAAACCACCCCTCTACTGAAAAGGAAATTTCTCACTGTGATTCAGTCTGGTTGTGTAAAGCAATCACTCGCTGCCTACACCTTTTTCATATGGAGAAATTAAGAAAAATCTACACACACAGCACAGCAAGGGTCTGTAATTAGTGCCGTTCCCGAGAGGCCCATGAACCGGCAATGCCCAACTTCTCTCTCATATTCACATCCTCCAGGATCAGCCAGAGGAAACAGGCAATTAAAGGCTCTATGACCCAGCTGCAGTTTCCATTGTGTGATGATCAGAAATTCACCCTGAAGCAACAGCTACAATTTCCAGTGAAGTTTGCTACTGTAAAGTAACATCTGAAGACACTTTGGTCATTTCAGTAATTTTTAAATGTTTTGTCTCTACTACTCCCAGAGGAGAGTGAAATTTCATTCTGTTGCTTGAAGAAGAGAAAAAAAATGCAATAAATCATTTCCACAGGGAAGAAATAATCCTACATCTATAATTTCAGTTTTGGTCCCTAAATGTGTCCAGCTCACTTTTAAAGAAAATACTACTCAGCATGAGTGAATCTCTTCTGATTGCTGTTAAAACAAATGCAACTAAAGGCTTGGTAACCATATGAAAACTAAATTCAAATTGTATTGTAACTGGGCCATCTTCACCTTTTATGCTTTTGCTAGGTGCATTTACATATGTATTCCCTAATAGACCGATAGTAGCACAGAAAACTCCTTTCTTACAACTTGCAACAACCAAAAGAAAAGGACTGGAGATAAACTTAAAAAATATTCAGTTGTTTTCTTTTGCTATCACTATTGGAGAAATTCTTTATTCTCCAGACTTCCAAGACATTTGTGTGACATCTCCATGCAGCAGATTCTGTTTTATTCTATCAAATCAAATCAAAAGGCAACCTGCAGAAATCTAAAAATATGTGGTCCCCCTCATATAAATATGAAATTATTTCAAGTGGGTATAAGCTGCTTCCATCCCTCTATCCCTTTATGCATTTTTAATGTTTGCATTTTTCTTCCCTAGATTGCTTTTGGAGGAAGAGGTAACTTATTTTTAAGATTATATAGCTGATTTTCTTGTGGGTTTGTCTGTTTGTTGCATGGGTGCCTTTCCTCGGGGTTTGGCAGGACTGAGATTCCATAGCATGAGAGGGTAATGATTTTTTTATGATGTCCACAAATGAAGAGTGATGCATGAGGAGAGAGTCAAAAAAGAAGAGACAGGTACAAAAGATCATGGGACTATGGGGTATCTCATAAAAGTCTAGGGAAGTAAGAAATCCTGTCTGCCTGTAGGGAAACTGCATAGAATCATAAATTCTTTTGGCTGCCAGGACACACTGTTGACTCATATTCAACTTGCCATCAACCCAAACCCCCAAAGTTTGCAACGGGAAGACAGGAAAAGATCTCTGCCCTGAACTAGAAGACTCCTCACCACTGTACCTGCAGATATCCCAAATTCCTCTCTCGCATGCAGGCAGAGCTGTAGGCAGAAGGACTTTTGCCAGTCTGCTCTGCGTATGAATTTTCAATTAACACCACATCAGTGAGAATCCTCATCTGGGCTGCAAAGCTGAAGCCCCTGCTTATCAACACTGCTTCTCTGAGCCCTGGATGTCCATCGGCACCACTGTCTCCCTTGTACCCAGGGAGTAATCTCTAGGGCAAGGGCAGACGTTTCATCCTGTGGTTTGGACAGCACCTGAGGCACAGAGTATGGCAGCTGGCAAACTCATAATAGCCCCTATTCTCCCAAAGACTTTTCAGTTTGCTATACTATTGATAATAGCTGAAAATATTTTCTCACTGCATTTGTGTGGTCTTTCCTTATCATCTTCTGTAGCTCTGGCTTCAGAAGCAACAGTAGTGTGACTGGTACTCTAACACCTCTTCTCTGAATAATTACCTTTCTGGGAAGTGTGGGTTGAGGGGAACAGCCGTGTCTCACTCAGCCACTCACAGATTTTCTTGAATAAGAGCTTCAGTCTGAGAGAGTATTTTGAATAAGGAGAATATATCAGCTTGGTCCTGCTCTCGTGGTCATGGGGAGCTAAGCTCTTGCATGGATTTCATGCGACATACAGAAGCTTCACTATGAAAAAACCATGAGAGAGAATGTGGCGAAAACTTCTTCAAAGAAGCAAATATTAGATAGCAAATCAGCAGCAGTACCTTCTATTAACTACTGTGCATTCTGTCAATCATTATTTTCTCCAAATAAAAAAGCAGACCACTTCTTGTCTGAGCCTGTTTTGCTTTTAGAAGACTAGTATATTTTTCAAGCGTATTTCCCATTTGTTATATGTGCCAAACAGGTCAGCATCAATGATGTCAACCCCCCATGAAAGAGCTCTAGAATTCTGAAAAATGCCAAATATTTTCTGGAAACCAAAAGTAATCAGGTATGGGGGACTGGGATGAAGGGGTATTTTCACTGAAGACACAGTCAGGAGCATATACCTCATTTCTTTTCATGTTATTTCCTTTATAGTTGCTGAGATGTTTTGAAATAAAAAGCTTAATTATTACAGATACTTATGCATTGCACACCTCTATGACAAATGATTGTCAAAGCCGTCAGCTTCTGCTGTCAATTTATTAGAAATAAAACCATCAGGTGAAATAGACCTTCACATGTCTGAGCAATTGTCTCTTTGAAAAGGGTTCTTAAAAAAATAGATGTCAGATTTTTAGTGAATCTCATTGTTTACTTTGGGCTACAACGTCAAAAGTTAGATTTTGATTCTGACTGCTGTCACAGTGATTGAAGTTAAAACATCCTGTTCTATCTTTTGTTTATGTACTGCAATCAGGTCCATGAACCTGTGCAGCTTGAAACACAGCTAAAAACTGCTTTATATATGTGCTCCCTGGCATACTTTTCTTTCTCTAAGATAGACTATACTAGTAATCTTAACTGACAGAAAGAAAGCTAGCATTAGGTTTGCAAACAAGTGCTCAAAAAGCAGGAGGAAATACTTATTTATAAAACAAAAATCCTTAGAAAATTTGCCAACCAGTGTTTCAACCATTATGATGGTTGTTCTGCAAGAAGGCATCTCAGATTGCACTCAGAGCTTATGTTTGGGGAAAAAATCAGCATGCAGTCAGTTAGGGGGTGAACTGCATTTCACTAGCACCTCTGCTCTGATACCTTCTCTGGCATGCACACTGCATGGTGAGAGTTTTTTGAGAGGGCAGTGAGGAAGCTGAGCCTCCATGGGTAACTGGAGCACAGATTAGAGCAGTGTCTTGCAGGGCAGTCCCTAACTGCACCCTGACACTTCTTACCTGCGCCCTGTGGGGGTGCTCGGGCATTGCCAAGAGGAACATTTCCCTGCAGGTCTGGTGCTTTCCTGTGGCTGGTGCTGGCCTCTCCCTGTACCTTACTGGAGACCTTGGAGCAACTCCTCACAGGCAGCTAAGTCTTACCATTGTCTCAGGTTGGAAACCAAGAAAAATTTGGTATTCCAAAGTGACTACATCTACATGAGAGAAATTCACCGTGCTCTTAATATAAAATTAAGTAGCCAATTATAATTTGAGCTGCTTACTCTTAACGGATGAAGGAGCTGGGAGAGCAGACTGCTGTTACAAAGCAGGAGGAGAACTGTCAAATGAAGCAGAGGTTTCTGTGCTGATAACCACATTCCTTCAAGCTGCACCCAGAGATCTCCCACTTGGCAGAGGCACTAAGAGGATTTGATTCTGCCAAGTGCTGATCAGAAGGTGAATGAGGAGTACGGCTGGCCAGATCCTGTCCTTGGACCCACCAAAGGGATGTTCATTCATCTTGGTTTTTTCTCCCACATTTGCTCTCTCATCTCTCTCTTTCAACATGAGACTGATGTTCTCATTCCCACTTCAAATAAGAGTGCTAGTAATCTGATGGTTTTAAAGTGTATGGGATGTAAATGAAGGATTTATTTTAAAGGGGGAGAAAAACACACACATTCTTTTCCTTCTGATTTCTTGTCACTACTAGAACTAGAACACCGTTTTCACGGTGGAGCTTGCAGTGTCTCTGTAGCTATCTGCTTGCATAGCTGCCACATCTGCAGGTATGTACGAGATTGCTTGCTCTTCTTTTGAAGTCTCTGGACTTCTGGCTGTTATACAGACTGATATTCATGGCTCTTTATTTGGACAACAGTTTATGGATAGGTGTCCAAACACATAGCAGCCATGTACATGCTACACAGCTTCCACCTCTACCTTATTATAACAGCAACAGGTTCTGCAAGTGGGGACCATTTTATTAACTCCAGTTCCTGCATCTTAGAAAGTCTTGCCTATCTCATACAAAGTGGGGGGATAGGAGAGGGACAGGCAAGGTTTACATATAGGCAGTTGGAGACAAAAGATGACCTGGGAAAGATAAACCCAGGCAAGTATGTAAAAGGAGTATTTGTGTACAAGACTGAACAAGACTGATTTGAAAGTGGCATGCAAATTGCTGACAAGAAAATAATACTTGCCTATAAAATGTTCTTCCCAAGGAAATTAGAAGCTGTATTATTTGGGGAAGGTTTACTCACTGTTTTCTTTAAAAAGAACAAGATTGGAACCAGGTTTCTGCTATAAAACTTTATTCTTGTTGGTGAGCAGAAGTTCCAGTGGGAAATGCTGCCTTTCATAACTTTTGTAATTTAGGAATGATGCACACTATACCACAACAAGGAAGACTTCAGAGAGCAGAGTGAAATTTGTATGTAATATGGTATATAGATGCTTCTCATCTCAGCCTTTGTTCCTGGTTTAACATTCATATGTAAGCTCATTGGTAAATCATTTAGCATTTTGGCCTCATAACGAATCTATGTTACTTGTTAAAATGCTACTGCATTTTCTTTGAAGCTTGATCATTCTCTGGTTTATTGTGCTCAGCCTTCTGTGATGAGTCTGTCCTCTTTAGCACAATGTGCAAACAGCAATTTTAATGCACATCACTTCAGCTGACTTACCCTTTGAATCAATAAAAGCTTTGTTCTTGTGTCTGAGAACTTTTTTAAAAGTTATGTGCATGTCTAAATGTTTTCAGTATGATAATATTTTGGTTTTATGTTCCATACAACAATTTTAATTGGAGTAGACTTTATGTTCAATTTTAAAATTTTGGTGTTGGAGGATAATAACATCAACACTATAATTTCATTATCCAGCTTAATTTCTTAAAAATAATGAATTCAAATTTTTGTAACAAGTGAGTTTTGTAACAAGTGAGTTCTCTGATGTATCACATTGAGTAACCTTACAGTGAGTAGATATGTTAGTCAGATTTAACAAAAGCAAAACCATTAACAAAACTAAACAGGAGACATTGTGCTAAGCTAAAGCTACATCCAGATAGTACTCCTGATATTTCAAAAGCCATTTCCACCGCATAGTGGTGTTCCCACTTAGTTCCTACTTCATACTTAGTTCCACATACTTAGTTCCTATTAAGTCACTCCTATCAGATGACAACCGATGACATTAACTGTAAAACCTGAAAAGATGGCCCCTGGCTTGCACAGCTGCTCATCCAGCAGGTGCTAGTCATGGATGTAGGAGTGAAGAACAAGCCAAGATTTTCAGGTGTTTCAAAGGAGACTGTACTGCAAATCCCCAAGAGTTCAAAAGATATGTTGTATGGGACTTTGTCTCTGCAGCAAGATTAGTGCCATAATATAGGAAACTTAGAAATCCATAATATAACAAATCCAAAATCATTTGCACAGACAAGCTATTATTCTATTCTAGGCTTTAAAAAATAAAATGTCTTCTCATCTCCATGTGGCTCCTTGATTCCTATTAACAAGAAAACTGTTAATTATCTAGAGTGTCTAGATACTATGTTGCAAATCTAACACTATGAGATCAGCATGTCAAATAAAATTGCTTTAGTGTTCACAGAAGACTGCTGAGAGCTAGAAGACCCTCAGAGAAGATAGTTGCAAAGAAGACAGACCTTCATTTCATTCTTTCCCACTGTGCATAAGACAAAAAATAATGGACTTACAGTGTTACAGAAAAGATTTAACTTAAACATAAGGAAAATATTCTAGTAGTAAGAATATTAAGAGTGGGATTAGACTGTAAGGTTGTAGCCTTACCATTATTTCAGGTTTTTAAGAACAGCTTAGAATGACAAATTACTCTTGACAATCCTTTAGGTGTAGTTCATTTTGTCTAAGGGGTAAGAGGTAGACTCAATGACTTCTCAAGGTCCCTTCTGGAGTTATTTTGTATGATCTTATGGTATCACAGCTGTAGAACTCTAGAGTTTCTTTCAAATTTAGAAAATATCTATATTTGAAAGTGTTCATCAGCAAAGAGACCAGTATGTAAGATTTTGGGGAGAAAGGTTTATCAGCTCTATACAGCACCTCTCCATTCCACCACAAACCACACATGATTTTGGACAGGGTAGCAAATATTCAGAAAACTTTTTTTTTTTCTTCTTTTTAAATTAAGGTTGAAAAAGACCTCTAAGATCATCAAGTCCAACCATCAACCCAACACCATCATGCCCACTAAACCATGTCCTGAAGTGCCACATCCACACGTCTTTTGAACACCTCCAGGGATGGTGACTCCATCACCTCCCTGGGCAGCCTGTTCCAATGCTTGACCACTCTCTCAGTAAAGAAATTTTTCCTAATATCCAATGTAAACGTCCTCTGGTGCAACTTGAGGACATTTCCTCTCGTTCTATCGCTAGTTACTTGGGAGAAGAGACCGACACCCACCTCACCACAACCCCCTTTCAGGTAGCTGTAGAGAGTGATAAGGTCTCCCCTCAGCCTCCTCTTCTCCAGACTGAACAACCCCAGTTCCCTCAGCCGCTCCTCATAAGGCTTATGCTCCAGACCCCTCACCAGCTCCATTGCCCTGCTCTGGACATGCTCCAGCAACTCAGTGTCCTTCTCATAGTGAGGGGCCCAAAATTGAACACAGTATTCAAGGTGCGGCCTCTGGTCCTGAAGGAATATAAAGCTGAGATTTGTTTCCTGTTAAAGGAGTTTATTTCAGTTGAAGAGTAATGTATTTAACTTTTCAGCTGTAAAATCACTATGGAAAAATAAAGAGGTCCTATATATACATTTTCTTTTTCTCCTAACTGCCTGGCAATTTTAGTTTAGTTCCTGGCCTACAATTTATAGCATATAATCAGCTATAAAAGCTCCTAAGTAAAAACAATTTCAAGAAAAAAATAATTCAAGAAATACTGTGGTTAAATCAAAAGCTTTTAAACAGGAGTTTAAGAGTTTTCAGGGCATATAATTTAATCCTTCCTATTTCAGACATTGTGCTATCAACAGACTTAGTAATTTTTCAGAACCTGCAATATTTCTAATTTCAAAATTTATGGTCCATTTCTAGGTCAGATCTATTTGGAATTTTCACTTACTGAAACTTTTCCAAATAAAACAACTTTTGCTAGAATAGCATTTAGAATACCCTTCATATTTGCAGTAAATAGTTCAAATATTTATTTTGTCTTTGCATTTAGATGGAGAAAAATTATTTCTTCACACATTCTTCTTTTTCTTCTTTTGATAGTTAGGAAAGTAATAGCATCAGATGGCTTTTAAAAAAATAATGTTATTAAAATTTTCAGGTAAAACACTTCCAAACTTTTTTGTAAAGTACTGCTTCCCTCTTCTACTGGTTTTATTTATTCTGATAGCGTTTTTAGTAGTCATTTTCAGTAACATATGCGTACTCTTTTCTTAAAAGAAGTACACACACCTATAGTGGTGTTTGGGGGAGGGAAAATATCACCTCATGAGTGTCTCTGTTGTAGTTTGGGGAATGAAACAAAAAACCTCATCTGGTTGACTAAAAGCCCATGGGCCACAGTAGATGTGTGCATCTGACAACTCCAGGCTTTTCCCCACCAGCTTTGGACAAAAGAAAACAAAAGCTCTTGAAACACTTGTAAATGGAGCTTCAGGACCTCAGTTCTCAAAAATAAGTTATTTCATAATGGAAGATGACAGAATTTGTGGCTGTCTGGCAGGTGATATAAACTCCACTGTAGTCAAAAATATTCTTTCCTTGGCTGGAATGATGCAAATGAGACCCAAAGTCAGCAAGCAAAGTGCCATGTGCAGGCACCTCTAACAGATAGGTTTGGCCAAGGCATTTCTAAAACAAAAACAGACCTTTAGATTTTGCAGTTCATATTTTGATCTCTATCAGACAGTTGCTAGTGAATAATTGTTTCTGGTGTTAAATGGATGTTTCTCAAAATAAACCTCTACACACTACCTCGGACAATGAAACACTGTCTTGGGTAATGCACAGCTACCCAGATTTGGATAAATGAATAATACCAGTATATCATTCAGGACACCAAATGTTCTTGTAAGGCTTTTATCAAAACTCACGTCATCATGAACTCAAATACATCTCATTAAAAAATGTTGAGTTGTTACAACTTGCAGTGTATGAACCTCTGCTGGAAACTTCATAAAGCGAAAGAATGGGCATTATCTCAGATTCTATCTGGGAACATTGTGGTGAGGGAACATGTTCTTATTTCAACGCAGTATAAAACTGCCTGCCTGCACTAGCTATTGTGCAACAGACAGAGTGCTAGAAATTGTCAGAGCTCAGATCAGGGATAGAGAGTGCATTTTTGTGGAAGGGTTATCGCTGACAACACAAGAACAATAAATTACAGTTGGGAATAATAGAAGACATTAAGGCCCCCATGGCACCATCTTAAAATAATTTAATATTCTGAGATATTTCACTTTCTACTGTAGCTACACGCCATTTATAAACCAGAGAAAGCAATATCCAGAAAACAAATCAGGTGTAATTTTCTTGCTAATTATCCTAGATGCATTTATCCCTTTGTCATATTTATTTTTACATTGTGCTTTCAAAATATACAAAGACAATAATATTAAAACACACAAATTTAATTTTAACATTGTTTTGCCTTCTGCATTCCTTCTGTTTTGCACAATTCCCAGTTGACATTTAATCCTGTCTTCCCACTTAAATTCCCAGATGACAGATTATTTATTCCCTTGGACAAACTCTGGGGGTTTCTTTTGAATCCTTGCTCAGAGAAACCTTGAATTAAATGTGCGAGTGTTCTGAGCAAGGGCAGGAGGAGAAATTAGAAGCATATTGTTTCACTTGTGATTGTGTAAATCAGGGGCAATATAAATGAAGTTAAGGAATTCACCAGTTTTACGGTGATGTATGTGACAGTGAAGAATTGGATTGGTTGGTAGCATTCATACAATATCATGTGATGTTGACCAATGCTTTTTCATTGCTGCTATATTTTTCTGAGGCAAATTAAATTATAGATGAAACCTGCCAACCAATTCTTGAGTCAGGGTGTAGTTACAGCCATTTTCATAACATGTTTCATAAAGGGACCCAAGTTGAAAATGTTGCCATTTATTTATCAATGTTCTTTAACATTTCAGGCAGTTCAGATGATCATTTTTATTTATTTATGTATTTGGGGGTTTATTAAATATGCCCATCATCCTTTCTGGGTGAGTCCACAAAACTAATATCACAAGGAACTTAAGCTGAACTGATGTATCTCACTACCAAATCTTCTTTCCCAATCTGTCCCAGTAAGACACCCACCCTGTAGTGCCTCTTTGCAGTCACAACATTCAGATCCTGTCTGGGAGCAGGGAAAACAAATTCCGTACATGAAGAGCTCTTCATGGAGCTCCCACCTAGGACCCAAAAAACTACAAGCTCTTGAATTACTTTTCCTAAAGGATCTATCTAGCAGTGGAAAACAGTTGGATGGGGAAATTCCTACTCTAGCTGGAACTTTGTATCATCTTGGTCCTAATAAGGCTAAGAAAAACACCAGGAATTGATCTACATCCATAGTGATGCTGAAAAAGTGATGAGTCTCAGCCACAGACCTGGCTTATATCCTGCTTACACCTAAGAATAATCCTTGGCTTCATCTCATAAGGGACAAAAATAATGCAAGAGTTTATGTTAGTATATTTGCTGTTTACCCCATAATCTTTTTTCTCAAAAAGTGATATCAAATCCTGAATCTACCAATTTCACTGTTTAGATGGACTGGTGCTGCATCTGCTGTGACAACTGCAAGTTTTCCCCTTTTTTTCCTAAATATGGTTCTTTAGAGACATGTGCTGAAAAATCAGTAGCCGTAGAAATTAGGCTAATGAGACTAAATTAAAATTACACTCCCAGAATTATTGCTGAGCTAAAGTTTGATGCAAATCTCTATTTCTGTTTTTTATATGCCCCATCATGTGAAAATGGCATCATGCCAATTTTCACATCTGTTCATGTTAAGACAGCAAGACTATTCCTTCCACCCTTCCCTATTCGGAAAATAACCTACTTGAGACACAGCCTAATCCACAGCTGAAACAGAGCAAGCCATGATGAGGAACCCCACACGATGTCAAAGGTTCAGATGAGCAAAGCCAAATGAGCATAGTCCATGACACGTCCCATATTATAGTCATCCTCATGTTTCATAGCAGTTTGAAATAGTACATAAGACAGCTGGCAGGGGTGATATTGGGACTTGCTCATCTAACCAGTGAGCCACAAACAGATGTTATGCATGAAATAGGAACAACTGACATTGACACATCTCACATGCCAGACGGTGGGGCAGTGTCTCAACCTGACATGAAGAGGAAATTGTGTGTGACATGTCCTTCATTTCAATGAGTAACACGTCACTTCTTGCCCAACTTTTCATCTAAAACATCAAATGCTATTTGACAGGACATACATATGACTTCTGGGGTGGTGAAAGTCTGCTTTTATATACGTATACACACACGTCAAGTATAATGAGAGGCACAGTGACTATGCATCAGGAAAACAGGATTTCTGCACTTAAACATATTATTAGAATCCCTTATCAGGATTTTCGATTAGGTTTTTTGTTTCATTACATGATGTTGGACTAACATTTCTTACAAATACGGTCCTTGTGGACTGTCAACAATAATATTCTAGACGAGTAACTGCCAATGTTCAATTCTTTCTTACAAACCATTGGTTTGCTTCCAACAGCGCTCTTTCTAACTGACTGGACTGAAAACATTGTTCTATATTGGTGGGCATGTAAGATATAAGGAGAAACTGTGAGAAGTGAGGACATACAGTGAAATGTGTAGGTGTATGGCTGTGACAATGTAGGATTTGGAAGTGTCCCCTGGTCCTTGGTCAGATGCTTCTGAATAAATGGTGCTGGCTCATGTATCTGGTTACACACTGACAGCTTTCTTTTACAAATTCAAGACTCTAAATCTGAGAGGAAATTGGCATTTTACAGTAATGACAAAATCAGAGAGTTCAGAGACATCTGGATTTTGTAAGTTCCTTCCACACCACAATTTCTCCAGGTAGACAAGTGCTCTAGTCACCATGAGCAAAGTTATAATCCTGTGAATGAGAATAGATTCCCCATGTAATCATGCACAGGTACAGATCCTTTCACTCCTAACCTGTGAATCTGTAAGATCCTTTGATAAGACGCGTACAGCACTGTGAAACTGGCTGACAATCAGTGAGCAAGACAAGGAGCTCAGCGCAGCAGAATGTAGCAGCACTGTGTACAGCTCCTTGCAGACACCATCTAGCTTAGTGTTAGACGTTTTGGAAGAGATTTGCCTGTGAACACTACCAAGTGAAACAAATATTGTTTTCGTTAAATTGTAGGCAATGTTCTAACATCACACAAAGCATTTAATCCTAGTGACTGTGAGAGACTGAACCATGGGGCAAACCATGGAGCATTTGTCTCAAAGATTGTTCATCTGGGCCAGAATTCCTTTGGCTGGCGATGGGAGTGGCTGCAGGGCCACAGACACCTCCGATTGGTGCTACAAGGCCCAATCATGCACCACTGCGTCATGTGATAGTCGCGTGCAGAGCGGGGCTGGAGCCACATGAAGCGTATGTGCATGTGCAGGCGGGCAAGTACATTTCGTTGTCATGGAAATCGCAGCCTGTGAATGCCCTTGTGTGTGCGCTGCCGCAATCGCCCACCACCGAAACATAGAGAAGCTTGGACCCCGGGACGCCACGGATCCATGGTGGTGACTTTCCTTGCAACTCTATCCCAAACGCTTGCTTGATTTCTGTCTTTTTATTCCATTCTGTCCTATCGCTATTAATTTCTTTTAATTATAAGTTATGGCTACTAATTTTTTTATTTTATTTTGGATAATAAAAGTTGTTTTGGGTATACGGCATTTGACCTCGTTTGTGTCTTAATCTCACTCTTGGGATCATATTGAAACCTCCCCCGACATTGGATTGGGACAGTGACCTTGCTTGTATGATAGATTTCTTCATTCCGTTAAGATCGCTAGAGACAGTAAAGAAAGAGGAATTGAGGAATTGTCCCAGAACCTCTACTCAGAACAGCCCTGGGTCTGAAAAACAGACACTTATCCAGCAAAGTACTTGGTCATGTGCTGAAATTCAAATAATAAAGAGCCCACTGGTGCACTCAGTAGCCTTCTGTAGTTTACACAAAGCTTTGTGGGCTTTGCTAGACTTTATGTGAACAAACAAAGCTCTTAAAAAGGTGCACTTCCTCCTAGCTTCTCAAATTAGAGGTTAGGAGAGAACAGAATTATTTCAGTTGGTAAGGATGAACATCTTGGCCAAGAATAAGTTGCAAAATACCCACCCACCCTCTTGTTGCTCACTTATGGATATAAAAGGCCTATAACAAACAGGAAAACCTGGGAAAGGAAGTCTCATGGAAGTGTAGCACCTCAAATAGTTTGTACTCAATAATTAACATTTTTTCTTGATGCTTTGAATTATCAGATATTCCCAAAACATATGCAGTAGAGAGCAAAGCAGATTTACAAAGCTAACAGGAATTTTATTAGTGGCAACATTGGCAGTATGCATGTAGGCAGAAAGCCAATGGGTACCAAAAATTGGGTGAGGATTTTTGTTGAATTAGTCATGATCCAATGTTCATCAAGGTTTTATTTCTGATATTCAAGTTTGCAAGTCCTAGTCCAGCTGCCAGGATTTAGGGCTTTCATTCAGTATCAGGAAGTGATGGATACTGATGCAGTAAACCTAAGAGTTGACTCTGAAGAGACCTTATAGCTCTTCCAACATGTTCAGAGACTGCACTTACTCCTGAGTTTCAACGTTCTGCTCTTCTGTAGTTTACACCCAGCCCCAGCTGTTGCACCTCTCCACAGGAAAGTGTTCCCCAAGCTCCACAGAAGCTCTAACCATGTTTTTGCTGTTAGCTCCATCTCAGAGGAGGTATATGGCTCCAGGACAGACAACCCAGTTGTGTGGGAGAACCCTAGCATTGGCTGCTAGGATCTCTGCTACTGGTGATTCCCAAATCAGATGGCTTTTGTAGCCATCTAGCAAAAAATAGCAGTGAAACTGCAAACATAATTTTTAGTAAGAGAGTGCAAGATCCCAGAAACTGTGTATCATTTTCAGATCACCAAGTGTCAGTGTTTCAGAAAAAAATCTTTGAAGCTTTTCTGATTCATGGGGAACTGAAAACATCAACATTGCAATGTAATACCAAATCTGATCCTAAAAAATGTAAATACCCAATGAGTCAGATATCAAAGGCATCAAACAACTCTCCAGGTTTAACTTGCTCAATGTCGCTTCCAGAATTTGGACTTGCCTCCAACATGACACCAGTCATGTTATTGCCTCCATATATAATCATAGAATCTTTGGGTTGGAAGGGACATTTTAAAGTCGTCTAGTCCAATCCCCCTGCAGTGAGCAGGGCCATCATCAATTAGATCAGGTTGCTCAGAGCCTGGCTGAAGCCAACTTGACCTTGAATGCTTCCAGGGATGGGGTGTCTACCACCTCTCTGGGCAACCTGTTCCAGTGTTTCACCACCCTCATTGTGAAAAATTTCTTCCTTATATCTAGTCTAAATCTATCCTCTTTTAGTTTAAAACCATTCCCCCTTGTCCTATCGCTACAGACCCTGCTAAAAAGTCTGTCCCCGTCTTTCTTGTAATCCCCTTTTCAGTTCTGAAAGGCTGCAATAAGGTTTCCCTGCAGCCTTCTCTTCTCCAGGCTGAACAACCCCAACTCTCTCAGCCTTTCCTCATAGGAGAGGTGTTCCATCCCTCTGATCATTTTTGTGGCCTTCTCCGGACGCACTCCATGTCATTCCTGTGCTGAGGGCTCTGGAGCTGGGCACAGTACTCAGAAATATCACTCAGAAATAAAGACATCATGACCATGCAGACAGGTCATTGTCAGACAAGTCTCCTTTGCTTTCTGTCTATTATTTATTTACAAAATAAAGAAATATTTAAAATAAAGAGATGTGACGTCCTATGGACATATACTTTATCATACACTTGATTGCAGCTTCTTAGACACCAACATCAATATTTGTTTTGAAACATTTTTATGCAGTGGGGGCATTAACAGCTGTTTATGATTCTCTGGTGTCTAATAATAATCATACTGCAGACTTTCTCTTTGGCCAATTCTGTGATCCATCTTCTCTACTTAGTCCTCTACTTTGACAAAACCTGTGGCAATATGATTATATGGACCTGTATCTCTCTGAAAAATTTAGCTGAAATTTGCTCATGGGTTAAAAAAAATACTGGGAGGGAGAGGAAACACAAACAGATACACAGATGGCCCAATTGCTTAAGTCTTCTCTGCTCATGAAGATAAGTTTTAGAACTGGTGATATACCAGACTAATGTCAACCAATGTGCCATGGGAATGGGTCTAAGTGTTTGAAGCATGATAATGTATTCCTCTAAAATCTTACAATTGGAGTCAATGTTCCAGACCACTTTCCCAAATAGGAAAGTAGTCTGTGAAATATGTTAAGAACATGTGCCCCTTGAAATTTAACTGTAGCTTTTAGAGATAGTCTAGAAAAATGAAGGGTAAATACAGCAAGAAGTACAGAACAGGAACCATTTGCCAACTGGCAATAGCACAAAGGGAGTATCAGGCTATGCCAGTCTGTCTGGGTCACTGTTTTCTGCAGTGAAATATAGCAGCTATTTACATCTGCCACCATTTATAGAACATACTAAACTGCAAAATAATCTTGAGGTAATGTATAGTGATTTTCCTTCCCTGTTAAAATTGGCTTTGAACAGCTGTCATACAGTTATTAAAACATCCTATAAGCAACAGATTAGAAATTACCCATGCACAGAAATAATCTGTAAATTGAGAAATGATTTCATCTTTCTAAATTAGCAATGAAATGTTAACAAAAACTTCTCAGCAGTGTAACGGCGCATTGGTTTTGGCTGGGATGGAGTTAATTTTCTTCATAGCAGCTTGTAGGGTGCTATGTTTTGTATTTGTGACCAAAACAGTGTTGATAACACACCAGTGTTTTGGCTATTGCTGAACAGCATCAAGGCCTTTTCTGTTTCTCATGCTGCCCTGCCAGCAAGTAAGCAGGGGTTGTGCAAGAAGTTGGGAGAGGACACAGCTGAGACAGCTGACCCAAATTGACCAAAGGGATATCCCATAACACATGATGTGGTCAGCAATAAAAGCTGAGGGAAGAAGGAAAAAGGGGAACATTTGGAGTTACAGTGTTTGTCTTCCCAAGTTACATGTGATGGAGCCCTGCTTTCCTGGAAGTGGCTAAGCATCTGCCTGCTGATGGGAAGTTGTGTAAGCAGTTTTTAGTGTGTTCACCTTGCTGAATTGACTCAACAGCATGTTTTAGAAACAATTGTTTGATTATATTGAACAAATAGATGAAAGAGCTGGAATATGTAATCAAGATGTGCCATAAAGCAGTCCTTGAAAGAAGCTGGGTTGTTTCACCTAATTCCTGCTACGTGTTAAGTCGGATCCATGGAATATTCATAAACTATGCCTCATTATGCCTTCAGTAACTGGTGGCTGATGGTCCTATTTCGCTTATACTAATTAAATACCCCACAATGTTAATAAATGCATCCAGTTAATAAAATACACAAAGAGATGTCTTCAAGACATATGGGTGAAAAGGTTACTCTGCCTGCATTTCATTGCCCAGATGTAAGTACTGCTTGTCATGGGAGGAGGTGCAGCATAGTATATTAAGAAAGCAATATATATGCTCTGATGAAAAAGGTTGGAGACAGACTTGATGAAAATCACTTTAAACGGACAGGGGCTCATGTCATGCTGGGTTCCCAAATCCTACTGAATGTTCTAGACATCAAACAAAAGAGAGGACATGAGTTGTCTTTTGAATTTACTTTTTTTAATGTGGCCTCCTTTAGTAAGTCTACATTGGACATGACTCCGACCCTTTAGGCCATGGAAGTGGAGGAATGTTTGGCTGGTGAGTCCCACAGTTGCTCTGTGCAGTTTGCTGCTACTGCAGGCTGAGTAGCAGAATTGCAGCCAACTCAGGGAACAAGAGAGTCATGGGTTTTGGAGGAAAAATGGTCTCAGGAACTTGAGCAGAAAGTTTTGGGCTTTGCTCCCTCACCACTGGGACATCTGCATGTTAGATCTTCTAAGAAACAGGCCCAGAGACATTTCCTGAACAGCAGGGAACCTGGCTCCCTCTGTTTTTTCTGAGTTGTAATTCTTTCTTTCTTGGCCTTGTTTCAATAAGAATGGAGGCTTTCACCCAAAATATCGCCTTATGGCAAGGACACTCTCCTGAATGTAGCAGTTGCCACTGCAGACACCCTTAACCAGAGGAACACCTGAGATAGATGCCTCCCACTGAATGAACACACATTCAAATGAAAGGAGGACAGGAGGACAAAATCATTGCCTACACATTAAGTTCAGCCTTTGAGCTCTGCTGTAGCTCTAAATAGATATGGAAGCTAAATACAGGCTTCTCCATACATCTCTCCCTCTGACACTTCCAATTGCCTGAGATCTGCTCCATCTGCTGTGAAACCCTGTGGAAAACAACCTCCACGCCCAGGTCTCTATTCAGCTAAATTAGCACTGCGGACTGCCTGGTGGAGAACAGCACTGAATGTGGGGAGAGCAGTGCTAAAACACACAAGTGTCGAAGTCTGGGGATGCAGTCCACAGGCCCAGTAGTGAAATGTGGCAGAAGCCAGGCTGGAATCTGATCAGTCCTACTAGATTTCCTTCCAGATCCTTTTCAGTCCCCCAGGCAACCGCCCTTGGTCTACTTCCAGGATGTGTTTATTTCGTAGCCATTTATTGTTTTGGTTTTCCATTTCTCATCCAATCACAAATAGTTCCTAAATAGGATAGAAAATTGTCAGATTGCACTTAGCTGGAGAAAAGAAGCTGGACGTGAAACTTTGTTGGATTGTCCCCAGACCCACAGCAGAGGGATAGCATAAAGTCTACAGGGATTCAATACCCTTCCTGTCAGGGGTCTGGGGAAGCACTCAAGAGTAGCTCCTGTTATAGTAGTTATAATAGTTCCAAGCTTATCTTTGGGCAGAAGCTTTCTTTATAATTTTTGCTCGTTTTATTTGTACTTGCCAAAATGCCTGTGACATTGTTACCAAGACTTTACACTTCTCCCTAAGGGCAGAAGCTAATACAGCAACAGTTATTTTATGCTGGGTGAATGGCCAATTGTTCACACTAGAGATTTTTTTAACCCTCAATAATAACAGCCAAAAGCATTTAAAAAAGAAAAAAAGCATTTGAAAGCCTGTCATTTTCTGCCAAACACTTTATACAGAAAAATAGATTTTGTTAATACCAGTTTTCCCAAGTGCCTCAATTACCTGAAAATACTGCTTAGTTTAAATGCTACAAGCGAATGTAAGAGAGAAATAAACAGTGAAAACTGCCACATCTAAAATTGAGATATCTTATTATAACTTATAGATAGCTCACCCAGTCCCTAGCACTTGAGCCTGGGGAAGGAACTTCTGGACACCATAAGCCCTTGCGCTGTACTTGTTCATGACAGTTACTTGTTCCCAGCTTGATCACAGCCCTGAAAGCACTTACTGCAGGTGGACTGATAAGTAGTGTTGGGCATGTTTGTAAGAGTTTGTGTAAACAAACAGAGGCTGATGCTTAACAAGTACTTTAATTTGGCAAGTTGGATACTGGAAAAAGGGAAACCTTCATTCCCCTTTGAGCATGGGTGATTCTCATTACATCTGATCACCTGGGAGAACTACCCACCAATTTGGACCTGGTTCCTCTGGCACTATTTTTTGCAAAGGTTCAGATCAAGCCTTGGATTTTATTCTCTTCCTAGTCAAGCTGTGGCAAAGCTATCATTGACCCCTGTGATGGCTGCACACACTGCCACAATGAAACACTATTTCCTTGAAGAATTCTTTAACAGCGACTCGCAACAGCAAGGACAAAGGTTGCCAAAGGTCAGCATATCAAGCCCTTGCATCATTTTACTTTGGTTTTACTTCACATATGAGGTCCAAGACATAGGGTGAGTAATCAAAGATGACACCTGTCTCCAACATGGGAAAGTAGTCCAGCCATAGGCGCACTTCTATAATAGAAGTCAGTCTGATACTCTAAGTGTAATAAAAGCAGAATATTATTCCCATAGGGAGTTCTCATGTAGGCAACAAGAATAATTTCCTTGCAACTACCACAGCTTGATTCCTTTTTGACTTGTGTAATTCCATTTAATTAATAAAGTGAGTAGGATTAGTGCCTTGGTATTACAAAACGGATCTTGTATTTCATTGACATATGCTTGTAAGAACAGTCACAAATCATCTGCCAGGTATTAGCCATTCTCATGGATCTCTCATCACAAAATTGGCATACCTCAGAGGATGAAACTAATGATCAGCATAGTATGCATTTATGAGAAACAAAACCTACTGCTTTTCTTTTTAACCAAGAAGATATTTTTATTACTCATTTTAAATGAGTACTTTTTTTTTTATTACTCATTTTAAATTTTGAATCAGTTCGTTTCTGGATAAAAATTCAATCAAACCCACAAGTCTAGGCAGGGTGATTTTCTCAGACTGATAAAAAGACTGGAGCTCTGGAGCTTTCTATGGGGAGGACTCCACACCCTTTGAAGATCCAAAGTTTGTTGCTTAGACAGAGGTTGTTCATCTAAGCCTTGAGGATATAGGATGAAACAGTCTGGCAAACTACTTTTCTCTGGTTCTGCGATGGGCTTGTTTTAACCACACACGTGCCCAGCCACTGCAGTTCTACAGAGTGGCACAAGACCAACCTGTTTCCCAGATCTGAAGATCAAGTGCCCATTCAAAGGTTAGGGGATGGAGTGAAAATTGTTAATACCCACACTTGAATTTACTCTTTGGGATTCATAGCAATTCCACATTTTCATTTGTTCAGTTGAGTTAATTTTAATGTGCCTTATTATTAGCTTTCATTACAGTGGTTATTAAGGAGGTATGATAGCATGGGATAGAAAAGCTCACATTTTAGGCAAGTACAGTTTGACCAACACGCTGAAATTTGCTTTTCCTTTCCTGGTTTTGACAAATATATGCCAAGTCTAGTCTCTAGACGGCATGTGGCTTTTGCACAGAGGTTGCTGTACTAGTTATATGCATAGTTAATATAGAACATGTAGCACATGCAGTACTCTGTTTACATTGTTATGAAATATAAAGCAAACACACCGACATAAGTTACATGTAAAAGTAAAACTATCAATCGTAGGCAGGTCTCCTGCTGAATATTTATAAAAAACAATTTGGCTTTCTAAAGTTTTTTACATTGGTAATATCAGGGTCAATAACCTTCCTTTGTATATCCAGTAGGAGCAAAATGCTCTCCTAAGAAGAGGACCAAGAAAAACTTGTGTGGGCTGCTCAATCCTGTGCAAAACCTAGTCTCAGGAATTAAGAGTTAGTTACGAGGAGTGGGTGCTATATTGAGCCTCTGCAAAGGGTGAGTGTAGCTGTAGGGATGTCTGTGCAACACTGAGAGCATTTGTTGCAGCCTGTGCGGGAGTACTTGAGCATCATCTCATCTCCCTCGATGCATATCAATGACAATGAAGTCACGGAAACAGTGGCTTCAGTGCCAGCTAGAAGAGGCAGATGGGCATTGGCTACTTATTCTAGCAGCTATACCACACAATAAAGGCTGTGCTGCTGGATCTTGGCTGATTGGTACTCACCAGACTAGCTGGATTGACACATACACGGGACCTGTAATCATCTCTTTGGTTGCAGTATAACTTTTGGTGATGTGCTATGCCTTTGTCCTGGACGTGGGATATTCTCTGGCTCTACCTAGCCACAGGTGTGGGAATCATTTTCAGTGCCATGACAAGAAAACAAGAACTGAGGCACTGGCCCATATCCCACTCACTCTTAAATCAGATCACCTACCTATGGCGGGAGCTTCTGTCACATGGTCCAACATAGTCTGTATAATATTAAACAGTTTTTGTAATCTGCAAACCACCTTTCAGCTGTATTCTCAGAGAAGACAAAGAATGTACAAATAATATAGTCACTCTGAGCTCTCACTAGCTCTTATACTGCAAAGGGCCAAGTGTTCTTCTTGTTCAGCTTGGATGTAAGGGAAAATGCAGAATGCTGACATTTCAGTCTCGTGGAACTGAAGATCTTTATGCAGCTCAAAGCCCAGTGATCTAACTTTTGCTCCAGAAGGAATAACTCTTGTATTCTTCTACCCAGTATAGGGGAGAAATGGAGAACCAGGGTAAGTAATACACTATTTCATAGTCACCTATCATTATTATTCAGGTTCTTAAAGTCTACACTGGTGAGCAATAGCCTCCTACTTCATGCAAGCTTATTGTGGAGGAAGGAATAGTGGTGGTCATCATCCTCTGTTGCATCCTTCATGCCAAACCTTAAGGTCATACAGAAAATAATAACAGGTTAATCCTACCCCATACTCTTTTTCACAACAAAATTGTTGTTGTGTATCATACATCAGTTTATGATGGCATCATACACCAATTTATGAATTGAATTATAGGATAGGATTGCCCACAATAACAAGGGACTGTATTTGATGACCGAATAAGCCTTTTCCACTCTTTGCTTACTTTCCTGCTCAGCGATTTAGCCCATGCACTGTCTGGTCTGAATTCCATGGGATTTCTCCACATACTCAGTTTACATGAGAAGCTGTATATACTGAATAAAAGGTTCATTAAACATCGGAACTTCCTGGCCTTTTCTTTGCCTTACCCTTTCCCTTTGATAGCTGAATGTACTGCCTTACTTAAGAAAACCAAAGTGCCCTGGCAAGAGGGAGGCATAACACAAGCACGTGCTCTGAATACGGAGTTGTGCGTGCAGCTCTGGCAGTGCATCTCATTCCCGACCCTCAAGCGCCTCTGCCACCGGCACGTCTGCAGGGCTCATCAGGACAGACTTGGCATGCATAGCCAGCACCCTGTACTATGGCGCAACTATGCAAAAATTATCTACCAAAGGGAAAATCATAGAGCAGTAAGCTCCTTCTCTGCTTAATTGGAATGTGCAGGCATGAGTCTTAGAAAAGAAAATGGTAATAGTCTGTGTCACTCTGGTCCTTCCCTCTTCAGCCTCTTTTCCCGTCTCTTAAACCTGATGATACTTGTTTATATGTGTGCAGTGAACCCAGCAGTCTTGCACATTCTCTTTTAGATTCATTTCTTGGCTGAGGTGAGCAATGTGAATAGAGCTCTCTATGTAGATCTAGGGGAATCTGAAGGTTGATTTTAAACTTGAAGCTATGTTACAAAGATAAAATGACAATGTAAAATCTTGTGTTCTGTCTGGTTTAGAATGAGGCTCTCACATATCCACTGAAGCATTTTGCTTTAGTGCTTTCAAATTAAGAAATTCTGCATCATTCGCTGGGAATTTATGACTATGCACATGCATATACACCCACACACAGTATTTTCTACCAATAATAAAAGCTTTTTATTCCTAAAAGAGCTATCAAAAGTCACGAAGCTAAATGGGATATTCAGTCCAGCATCAACTAAAGATAGAAATTCTGTTTCTCCACTTCCCCAGCACCTACTTCACACTGTGCTTAACAATGTGATATTTTCATGCCAGTTTCACTGTAGTTGTAACAGGGCCAAAAATACTAAAACATAACTATAAAACCCTTGTATCCTCATCATTTACTGTAATATAATAATAGTGATTTTTTTAATGTGCAATTCTTAATCTGTTGTAATTTAGGAATGGTTCCTTGATGCTGTTAAAGAACCTTTGTAAATTTAATGGATTCACTGTGAATTATTAAGCTTGAAAATTATAAATGGTTTTTATAACGATTGGGTCTTGTTGGTGCTTCAATAATTTCAAAACACATTGACAAATATAAAGCTGAACTTATATCTCATGTCATCTCTTCATAAAACAGCGCTTTTGCCTAACAGCATTAACACTGTCTGAGATGAATCTGTTATGCCAGCCTACCTGCAAAAGCTGAGGCCATCTGATTGTTCTAGTGTGTCAGAACATATTACATTAACGTTGAGAAGTTTTGCTACCCACGTATTACATTCATTTGCAACTTTTTGTCACATCTTCTGACTTTAAGTGGGGTAATAAACTTTTAACACTAACACTGAAGGAATTACAAGCTGTGTTTTTCAAAGCTTGTGTTCTGGGTCATTATCTACAAGCTGGGGTGCAGCATGATACAATTTGTATTTTTCTGCATGCCAGAGGCTGCTTCACAGGAGAAAGGACAGGAGAAGGCTTGGAGATTCTGCATGGATCCTGTACCCATTGTCACCAGCAGAATCAGCACAACTCCCAGCTGATTTCACCTGGCTGAGCAGTCTTGCATTGGCTGGTCCTGACATTGCCAAGAGAGAGGAGATTGCCGTCCTCTTCCTTCTCTGCCTGCATGAATCTACCAGTGCTAGGAATCCAGCTGCACAAGACCTTCTGTGCAAATTAAATAGTATTGCTGCTGGAACCACCATAAAAAGGGAATTAGTGAAACTTCTATTGCTAGTTTCCTTTAAAAGGCTCATAAAATATGGGCTTTTTAGTGAAATTACAAAAAGACATAACATGTCTTTTCACCCATTCTCAACCACTGTCAAAATCACAAAAGAGCAGAGGATGCCTTCTGATTTGGTCCACACATGTGTGAACTCTCTCAGTGTGGGTTACAGGCTATCACATTGAGCATTAACACGCTATGTCCACTCAGAGTGCTGTAATCACCACATCTGGTTAGAGAGCAGAACCTTTATCTTTTCTGTCTCCTTTTTTAAACTTGTGGCTCTGTTTTCTTTTATTATGAGTACTGAACACCAAGATTTTTTCATCTGAATTAAAAAAAAATTGGTTTTATTAGACAAAAGGAATATCTTTCATTTGGAGTCCATTCACTGTTCTGAAAATTACTTCTAATTTTTCAATTAAGTCACCCAACCAAAATGTATTCACACAGTATTCACACAATACAAAAGTATTCACACAGTTCTTATGTCACTGATGTGCTAGAAGGCTTACTTAAATAGTATTTGTGAAGCAACCTGAGAACTACAGAAATGCTGACTGAGATGCATTTATGGCCAGTTCTCCTTATTCTACAACACATTTCGTTGATAGAGGTATGTCTGCCTTGTCACTTCCCTGGCACTAAACTATGCTCCGAAGAACACTAAGGCGACTACCTCCTTTGACGTCCTTGTATCCAGCTGTGGTTATTAAAACTAATGTAATACAAAAAAAGTGCAACACAAAATGAATAAAAATTCCTATTATAAACCAGCTTAAATATCACAAATCCAGCATCTATTTGTACCTTTGCCTGTTCATCTCAAAAGCTTGAGTCCCAGATCTTTGGACATGAAAACTTTGTCTACATAGGCTCAGTTTTTAACCTGCACTAACAAACTTGCAAACCTTCCCACTTTCAGTAAAGCTGAAGGTCCCATGGAATTGGCCAGTGTTTCAGTAAGATATCAGTAAGGTTTACAGGTGGAAAAAACCTGCCTACAAAAATGCACCCGATAAAATAAATTATTTTAAAAATACTAATCCAGAGGTGGGGACCACATTTGTACTGAGCCAGGTGTTGAATACTTCTGTGTTTGTAACATGGTCTCCAACAGAGGACATTCAGATGGTTCCTGGATGAATTTTCTCAGTAATGTGCTGCTTCTTGTCCACAGAGATATGTGGTGGTCTAATGTGTGAACCTTCCTAATGAGTTTGTTGCACAATTGTCTGTAAAGTATTTATATGAACATTTTAGCAGTGTAATAGATTGTTTAGAAGTCTTGTCCACTACAGTATAAGTATTATCTAAAAGTATTTTTTTTTAAAGCTTGGATGAACTTCCCTGTCCCTCCCTGAGGACCAGGTACTAGCTACAACCCAACACAGCACTGTCGTATCCCTACATCTAAAATTTCATTGCAGTTTTATTTACTTTTCAGCTCTTGAGATATAAAATCTGTAAACGAAAAGCAAGAACTTGCTGCTGCTGCTTCATTTTGCTTGGAAACTGATGCTGCTGTGATGTCACAGCAGCGCAGCATAGGCATCATAGTGATGTTTGAGAATTTTCCCTTGGGATTCTCAGTCAGTTGGCTACTTCTCTTCAGCTGGCTGTCTGGCTGGACAGTCTAAGCTGTTAAGGTAGATGGCTCCAACTGAAAAATTTACTCAAACTAAGAAAAAAGAATTTAAAATGGAGCTTTTGGAAACTTCATGTGATTCTGTTCTGGCCAAGGGATTTGATTCATGAGGCTCGACTTCTCTCTTTGGACCTCCAATAGAAGAAGGGTGTCTACAAATCTGGTCAAAAAGAGAGTGCCTGTATTCATCTGAGGAGAGCTCTAGCAAAGGCAATGCCTCTACATGCCTCAGCTTTCTGAAGAAGCTCTGGGATGTTGTTGAAAACAATTGGTTTGAGTCCATTTGGTGGGGTGACAATGGAAAGTGTGTAGTGATTCACAAAGAATTGTTCAAAGAGGAAGTACTATCAAGGAGAAAACGTCTGAGAATTTTTGAAAGTGAGAGCATGAAAAGCTTCACTCATCACCTCCATCTGTCCAGATTCACAAGAAAGCTGTGGGATTTTCCAAAATAGGGCTCATGCAATGGCTTGCCAGCAGAAGAAACAGCTAGGGAGGCATGTTGGATTCTCTACAAGCAAACTGACTCTCAGAATATTCTAGTGGGACAGATTTCTGTTCCAATGAAATAAGCCTTTACTACATAGGAGATGAAGATGGTAGTAAACATTCTGATTGCTATTTGTTTTTCAGCTCATGTTCAGAAGTTTGAGGCATCATTTCTGAGTAGTAGAAATGATGAAAAAATATACATCAGTTATTTCCAATTACTTTGAACATATAAAATGAAAAGATATTCTCATTATACTGGGACTTTTTTTTTATTTGCTATGTGTTTTACTGTACCAGATGTGCACTTTTCTTGTAACATTTGCTGAAGGCTGAGACAAGTTACCTACATGTTCACTCCATGCTGAAGTTGCTGAAAAGTAGTGGTATTTGGGTTTCTAAATCACTTTGCATGCTTTTGAAAATCCTACCAAGCGGCAAGAACACAATGCTGGTTAGTACTTACCAGGACTGTATTGCACAGTTTTATTCAGCCTAAACTTCAGGCACAGAATGCCCCTAATAGTCCTTTTTAACATCGACGTTTCTCTTTTTCAATTAAAATTCTTAGTCCTTGTATCGTTGTGGTTTCTGCTCTCAAGGTGGTGGCAACTAACTCTTTTCCTTTGCATTTTTTAGTTTCACTTCTACTACAACCCAAATTTTAGAAGACACTTTCCACCTCTGCTAATGAAGTATGAGCAAAGCTTTGGTCCAAAAAAATTAAACACCAGCAGGATTTTCACTGGACATGGATTTGCATGCACACCACCAGACAACCAGATGTTGAGCTTGCATGGAAAACCACTTCCAAGGAGGAGAGTGGTCTGTTCACAACAGGTCCAAGGGCGAACATGCACACCTCCACCCCGGAAGCCTGCACCTGCCCAGCGACTTGCCATGGCAGCTGTCAGAGTCAGATGAGCCTCCACATCTGCACGCACTGCTGCTCTGACAAATTCAGACCCTGCAGCAGCAGCAGGCACGGAGAAGCTCAGTCCCCTGGCCCTCTTCCTTTGGCCTGTAGAGCAGCCCTGGCCTGGCTGGCACCCAGGGTGCTGCTGCTGCTTCACCAGGTCCCGCCATGCTGGCCATGCCCAACAGTCACTTTCCACTAGGGCTGGCACCTCCCACCTCTCCTGCTGTGCTGGCAGCAGCCGCTGCTCTGTCTATGCCAAGGGCCACCTCAGGGCCAAACTCCAGCATACCACCACTGCCTGATTAGCACTTGTGGTTTGAACAGCAGACCTGCAGGCAATGGCCCTGGACCCCAACCTGGGGCATGCTAGCTACCGTCCACGGCTCTTTTAGAAGTTGCATAGTGCAAGGCACTAGAGTCTCCTCAGTGTTGCAATAAACTATCTGAATACAAAGCCCTTGACAGTTGTCCTGTTCTGTTTACAGTGGAATCCCACCCAAGGTCCTAACATGAGAACGCAGCAACAGGCCAAAATCAAGGGAGATTGATTCCTTTTCATTGAAGAGAAGGTATGAGGGGAGCAGAGTAGAGGGGCAGAATCACGGCCCTTAACCTGCTGGCCACCCTGCTTTTGATAAAGCCCAGGATAAAGTCGGCCTTCTGGGCTGCGAGCGCATATTGATGGCTGATGTCCAGCTTCTCATGCACCAGTACCCTCAAGTCCTTCTCAGCAGGGCTGCTCTTGATCTTGACATCCCCCAGCCTGTATTGATACCAGGGGTTGCCATGATGCAGGTGAAGGACCCTACACTTTGCTTTGTTGAACATCATGATGTTCACATGGGCCCACTTCTCGAGATTGTCTCTGTATGGCAGGTGTGTCAGTGATACCACTCATCCTGGTGTCATCTGCAAACTTGCTGAGGGTGCATTTGATCCCACATGTCTCTGTCATTCATGAAGATACTAAACAGCACTGGTCCCAATACGGACCCCTGAGGGACACCACTTGTCACCGATCTCTATCTGGACATTGAGCTGTTGACCACCACCCTCTAGATGTGACCGTCCAACCAACTCCTCGTCCACCAAACAGTCCACCCATCAAATTGCTATCTCTCCAATTTAGAGAGAAGGATTATCAGCAGTCCTGGTTAACACGGGAGGTCCCAGGTGACTGGAGGCTTGCCACTATGACACCCATCTACAAGAAGGGCCAGAAGGAGAATCCGGGGAACTACATGCCTGTCAGCCTGACCTCAGTGCCGGGGAAGATTATGGAGAGGTTCATCTTGAGGGCACTCACAGGGCCTGTACAGCACAACCAAGGGAACAGGCCCAGCCAGCATGGGTTCATGAAAGTCCTGCTTGACCAACCTGATCTCCTTCTATGACCAGGTGACCTGCCTAGTGGATGACAGAAAGGCTGTGGACGTTGTCTACCTGGACTTTAGTAAAGCCTTGGACAGCGTCTCCCACAGCATTCTCCTGGAGAAGCTGGCAACTCGTGGCTTAGAGAGGTGCACTCTTTGCTGGGTAAAAACGGGATGGCCGAGCCCAGAGAGTTGTGGTGAACGGAGTTAAATCCGGCTGGCGGCCAGTCACAAGTGGTGTTCCCCAGGGCTCAGTTCTGGGGCCAGTCTTGTTCAATATCTTTATTGATGATCTGGATGAGGGAATCAATTGCACCCTCAGTAAGTTTGCAGACGACACCAAGTTGGGAGGGAGTGTTGATCTGCTTGAGGGTAGGAGGGCTCTGCAGAGGGATTGGGACAGGCTGGATTGATGGGCTGAGGTCAACTGTATGAGGTTTAATGAAGCCAAGTGCTGGGTCCTGCTGGAGAGTAGCCCTGTGGAAAGAGTGTCTGCATGATACTTTTAGTCATATGTAGTTTAGTTTTAGGTAGTCCTGTGAGGACAGGGAGTTTGACTCGATTATGCTTATAGGTCCCTTCCAATTGAAGATATTCTATGATTCTATGAGATGACCTTGAATCAAGGAGTGTGAAATGTATCTCAATTTTATATGCAATTTAAAGACCAGAGCGTAAGTGCCAAATTGTTCATTAAGTCCCCAGTGATGCAGACTCCAACCACAGGGTGATAGTGCCTATGCCACAGCCATGGGGCATTAAAAGACTTTAATGACCCTGCCCAGCCTCACCTGTGGCTTCCACCCACACCCTTCCCATGACCCAGGAGCCCTGTTTAAGCTTGGCTCTGGGCCTACAGTCCCAGATGGAGCTTTGCTGGAAGAGGGCTGGTCTCCAGCATAGCCAGTCTGGCTCCTCCAGCTTCAGACCAGCTCTTGAGCTGCAGGCTGACTTTGTAGTGTGATTTCAGACCTGCTTGACCACCAGGGTCTTATGAGCTGGAGTCTGGGTTGACCTTGGTCATGTTCTTCGAGTCAGCCTCTCTCACGTATTGTTGGGTGGGTGCCGGTGAGGCCCCTGAGCTACCAGCCCTGTTATCCCCAAGCTTTCCATCCTGCATGGAGCAGTCAGCCCTTGCTTTGCCCTGACACCTTCTTAGAAGGTATCTGTACCCTTGCACAGCTTGGTTTTGCTTCCTGTCAGTAAAAGACTGACTTTTTCCCCATGTTAATTCATGAACGACCAAGTTTACTACCCCCACTTTGGAGGTATGGAAATTATATGTTCTGTACCAGTTTTGGTACAAAATCCCTGTTTTTTTCAGCTCAAAGGGCAAGTTGGGGGTGCAGCTGAAGCACTAGTTTGGGGATAAAAAGTACATCCAAAGCCATCTGCTTCTTCTCTCCCTGTTTGAGGTGGTGAACTAATTGTAAGTAAAGAAAATACATCAGTTTATCTGTGACTGGTAAAGCTGCCATTTCCTGTCCTGCAGTGAGTTGGCTATAGCCTTCCAGGCCTATGACAGCTCTCACCTGGATTATTTTTCTTTATTTGTGCCAGAGTAAGAGCTCAGTCATATCAGCTTTGACGGGGATGAGAGATGGCAGACAGTTATGAAGTAGGACAAGCCAAGGGGAGCCTATTATGTCAGGACTCTGCAGTTTCCTCTGATTACTTACAGTCAGCTCTAGAAGAAAGTTTGATGCAGTTCTTAACAGGGTAAATGTGTGGGGCATTTAAAAATCATCTCCTTACAGAAAACCCAAGGAAAAGATGTGAACATCCTGCATGCTGCAGCCCTGAGAGCTGTCTTGAGCCTAGCAAAAATGCAGCCTTCCCAAGTTCTGAGACAGCTTCTCTCCTAAACAAGAAAAGCCTAATATATAAGGTTGTATTGGTATGAGAAAGCCTGGTTGTTCTTTTTCCTCTGAAAATAAAGTAGTTTTACCACTTATTTTTTCCAGTTATTTAAAACTCTTCCTTGTAGTTTTGGAGTTTTTATGAAGTTACTAGAAATCAAATTTTCCTGTGCCTTCAGCAGTCAAAACATACCAAAAAAAATTTATTGCCAAAGACAAGGGAAATATTGCTCTGTCTCGTTTGTCAGCCTCTTACCCCAGATATCGGGGGGGGGGGAAGGGGTTCATTAAACTTTCCACCCTATTAAAAACTATTTTCTGTTCAAAGTTTTGATAAAATGTTCATGCACTTTGTTCAACGGTAAGTTTTACAGTATCTCCCACCATCTGCTTCACTGAAAAAGATTTTCCCCTCTATGAAGACTAAATATATAAACATAGAAATGCAGATTTCATGTCAGCAGGTTCTTCTCCAGAGATTAGGAAAAGCAGAGACAGCTTTAGCTGTTAGCTTGATTATATCTTAATATTGAACAGTCCCTACATTGCTGGTTAAATAAAGCTAGATAAGATACAGATGGACTGATTTTTATTTATATAATCTATATAATTAAGATAATACAGAATCTGAAGGAGCTGTAGGAATACAAATCTATGTAAGAGATCAGATCTGTGCAAATAACTGACTTGGGGCATGATGAAAGGAGTTTCTGGATAAATTAAATGAACTGTTTGACCTGAGAGGTCTTGTTTTGGATGGTTTTAACATTTAAACTTCCATGTATGAATCAACTTTTTTAAACAAAATACAAACCCCAAAACTTTATTGATCTGCCAATATTTTCATCCAAAACTCTTTCAAGTTGATCTGAATTTTAATTTTCCTTTTCTTCCTCCTGAAATACCATTTATTTCCTCTGGCACTTATTTACTGGAAAACAACTTGCTGCAGGAATTAGAGGTGGAATAATGTAAGGTCAGTGCCTCTCGCTAACCAAAAAGGCTGTGGACTTGCACTGCAATATGCACATGAACCAGGAGTCAGTGCAGAAAGAGTAGGACAGGATAGATATGATTTAGTCACAAACAGAAGTCTAGCTAACATGGACACACAGTATTTGGAGGAAGACAAGTGTTGTCTTACCTGACCCTCAGTGACAGTTGCAGAACAGCCTTGTAATGTTTTCCAGAGTCTAAAACCTGGACAAGCACAGTCAATGTATGCTGAGCAAATGAGAATGGTTGCAAAAGTGACCCATCATGCTACACACCTCACCTGGGGCTCAAGAATCTTCTCTTTGGTCAGTGCCCAAGAGCAAGTATGAGACTTATTTAGTCAGCTACATGAAAACTTGGACTTTAGGCCTCAGTCTAGCAACACTTCTACAAATGCTGAACTCTATTCCTGTGGCTAATTGTTTTTCTTGTTTTGGGATTGCTCAAGGTTGTAAAGTCAAGGATGTGTTTGCAGAACTGAAGCTCAACAATGCAGAAGCTGCACTGGCAGGAGAGGAAGAAATGAAGCCTGATCTTTTTACCTATGAAACTGCTCAGAAATCATGTATGCTTGGTGGAATATGTGGTACTTAAAATGCAAGTGCTGTATTGAACTCTGTTTCTCTGAAGGAAAGAAACTTCTCAGTCTGACAGACTTGCCATATGAATAGCTGCTACTTACACAATCAACCTCTCCTCCTTTTGTATTTTGTCCTTTTGCTGAAGGGGTGACTTGCAATAGAGGTAGAAAACTCAGATCTCTTGATCTGAGAGTGTTCTGACTTTGACATATCCACATATACCAGGGATATGAGACAGTCATCATGGGGAAAATTAGTAAAATTTATTAGTCCATCTTTTAGGAAGCCCTAAGCCACACACCTAGCTGGTGTGTGAAAGCCTGTCTACTATTTCTTATTAAAAGATGATTACCTGTTTTTGGAAACTTTCAAAGGTTTGCTGCCATAATAGGCTACATCAGGTTATTGGTTTTCAATACCCTTAAAAGCAGAACTCATGGTGAAATTATTTGGCTTGAGTTGGTCTGGTAATAAGCAGAAGTGGCAATAACCGCTAACCAGTACAGCCCATCCCCAGCATCGCACCTCTGCTGTTCTGATGTCTGACTTTGCACTGTCCTACTTGATCTTTCACCAAGGTTGTGGAGCACAGTGGCTTGCCCTTAAGGGAAACTCAAAGTGGGAAACTGACCTAACCTTGCCACTGAAACTTTTTGTAGTAGTGCTGCAGTCCTTTAGAAACCAGGAGAATCATGCTAACAAAATCCAGTCTGACTAGTAAATGTTTGGGATGACAGCAGATTTTTGTTCTACACAAAGTCCCTTCCTGGTGCTCCAGAAACAGGCTGGTTACACAGGGACCCAGAAGCAAGAAACATCCTTCCTCTACCTCCACCATAAGCTAGATGGCTTATGTGGTAGACGTCTGCATCCATCATCACTGAAGGAACGGCAAGAGACTTACTGAATGCAGTATGTATCTTAGTATGATTAACACTCTGTTCCTAACAAGCATGCAGAAAGGAATAAAATACTGAACAGCTCATCCTATCTGCCACAGCTCCCCCCAAACCAAACCTTTCCACAGGTGGAGGGAGCTGCTTATGAGCATGTAGAGCAGCTGAAAGAAATTCTGTGGTTTCTGTTGATGAAACTTGTCTCTGAAGAGAAGCAATGGCTGGAACACTAAATACTAAAGTGCAAAATATTTCTCATTCTATGCAGGTACTCAACAAAAACCATGATAGTATTTTTCAGTGAAAGACGAGAGAGTGGATTAAGAAAAAGAATAGAAGATAAGGAATGAAAGAAGTAAATAACAATATTCCAGTGTTGACATTTTGCAGACAAAGATAAGCATTTAAGGATTTTCAGTGGTATGTATTTTCTATGGGCTGTTTTAAAAATGCTAAATGCAGAGTCTTTTGTGTTTATACCAAAGTTTGGAAGAAGCACAAGGTATTGTTTTACAGTAAAGCACAAGGTATTGTTTTACAATGAATTATGATCAGAAAATAAGTGAATTTGAGAGACTTATGAACATTGCTGTTTGAGATATTAAGAAACACTGACACATTTTCCCCAGACTTTATCAGCTTTGTTGCAGAAGTGATGAACTTTCAATGGAGCAAAGGGACATTTTTCATTTCAAGGAAAAAACCATCTTTAATTATAGCAGTGTTTCTCAAAAAGCTCATAGATTTTTCCCAGGGTAAAATCCACATGCTTCCATGGGAATTCTTTGGTGCTTCTGTGGTCTTGTGTGTGACTGTTTATAACTATGTTCACTCTTCTGCTTTTTTGAGACACCAGTAATCACTGATCTAGACTTATTCATTTGCATTCATTCTGTTTTCAGGGTATCTTTTTCCTATTTCCACAACCACCTTATTTGAATTCTGCTATGCGACAATGTTTTTTACTTTGGCAGGAGGATCATGGAGGCCCAAAATGAAAAAATCAGAGTATCAGAAGATATGGACTCCCCTACCTTTCATTCCTGTTCTAACAATCTTGTTTCCTGTGGTATTTAATTGCTTCTCTGTGGTGTTCTGCAGCATTCAAACTTCCTATAGAACTAATTTCAAAGTACATGAGGACTGATCCCTGAACCGAACTCCTGTTGCACCACCGAATCATGCACTGCATTAATTTATGCAAGCTGAATTAGCTTTGTTTGGGGTTGGGGAAGGAAATAGCAAAAATGCAGTGTATCTCATCTGTGCTGGGAGCCTGAATCTAGATTGCTCCATTTATGAGGGCTAATTCCCTATAGTGATTTTTCTGAATGTGCCTCTTACTAGCCCTTTCACATAACAAAAAAGAAGAGGAAGGATCATATGGTGATGATCATTAGCTCTTCTCAAAGTAAAATGCCTGTATGAAAGGCATTTGCAGAAGTGTTGCCATCTGTAGCTAAACAAATGCATGGTTCCAGGTAATGCGAAGTTCAGGCATGGCAAAATGCTATAGTAGACTGCAAAACAGAATTTTCTGCTAGAAACTAATAGTTGCTGTTTTAACACGTCCTAACACATGAAGTTATAGTCCAAAACAACATGCACTTGAAACCATAAATGAAACATCACACTAGAAGCAGTGGCCAACAGAATTACTGGGAGAAAACAAAGGACTAGGACCTAGGGTAAACTGAGATATATAGTGTGATGCCTTCAAGGGGACCCAGGCTCAAGCAAAGATAGACCATGGAAAAAGAAAATTGATTCCTAAAAGCCATGAGTTTATCTTACAGGAAAAATGCATTTTCTTGCTTTTGTAAGCTGTTTGCCATTCCATTTTAATAAATCTGCTGTTACGTAGTAAAAGTAACACCCATTGTCCAAAAAAAAAAAAAAAAAAAAGGAAGGCCTTGCAAGACATTTAACTCCTGGAGCATTTAACAAAGCAAGGAAATTATTTTCTCCCATTAAGGTACATTGCAGAGAGTTACAACAGGCACTCAAAAACCATGAAGTTTAAAGCCTAAGAAGGAGACATGAGTTTGAGCTGGTACAGGTAATACCTCCCTAAATAAAATTTGCTTTTCAGTCTAAATATTGAAACTTTGTTTGACTGCTCAATTTGCCTCTGATTTGCAGGAAGATGAGCAAACTTAATTTGTATTATGCTGGCTACCTGGGCTTCTGTTTACAGATTATACCTGCACATAGCAGAAATAATTGTAAGGCTCTTAGGGGGGTTGGATTCGCTTTGTTGCCACTTAGCAGTTCACAAGTAAAGCACTATAGACACTAAGACTTGCTCTTTGATACCCCAAGCCAAATCCTGCTTCCATGGCTCCTGGCGCAGTGACCTACACCACCCCACTGCAGTATAAGGGCTAACAGCAACCCAGAGAGCATGTCAGGTTCTAGCATTTTCAGACAGAAGGTACTGGATAACCCAAGCCCCTAGACAGATCACAGAAACATTTTTTTTCCAGCATGGAAACACCAACTACTTCAAGCCCTTGCCCTAACCAAGGTTCTTCCTTAAGAGTCTTGTTTAATCTTGTTATTTTCCAAGTTGCTTGATGAAGGCCTGTTATGGTAGTCTACCTTTTTCCTACAGCTTCTGTTAGCTTCTTACCAGCTTTCAAAAATGATCGTCAAATTGTCACCTGATTGCCAGCCTTTAAGCCTCAACTGGGCTGAGGTGGGCAGCCATAGCTGTGGGCTAGGTCATAATTTCTCTGACAAAAGGTCTCTCCAGGTGGGCTAATGCATGATTATTTTATTTCCGCCCTGTGATCAGTGTTGTTTTTCATTGTACTCTTACTCACTGGGCACACACTCATTGTACCTGTCCCTGCTGAGAAAGACGATTCCTTATTTTTAGTCTAAATGGCTGTTTTCATTAGAAATGAAGTGAAAGTGTACTTACATATACAAAATTTCTCAGTAATATTTTGGTGGTTATGAAAGTAAAAAGACTTTTCAGTATATGCTGATAGCTATACATCATACACTAGAAATGATAAAAGGACAGAGCTAACACAGTCCATGGACTAGATTGGTCTGTAGTGAGGAACCTATAACCCAGCACAGAGAAAACACAGTTCGAAAGGCTAGGCACTGGTTGCACTACACAGGTTAAATTCTGCTTGTTGCCTCAGAATTGCTCTTTGACACAACCCTCCATATATAGATGCTCTTCAGCTTGTCTGTATTGAGAATTTAGATTCAAAACTCAATGGTATCAGATAGATTCCGATTAACTTATTTTTTTCTCGGCAACCAGTAAATTATTGAAATTGAGCAACCTGATCTCAGGTTTGCCTGATTTCAGTTTGCTCTGAGCAGCACAGTCTGACTTTACAACTGACCCTGCTTTCAGAAAGAGGTTGGACTAGATGAGTTCCAGAGATCCCTTCCAACCTGAAATACCTTGTGATCCTATGATATTGGGTTTCGAGGGATCAAAATAATTTATGAATTCCAATTAAACTCAGTAAATAGTTCTGCCTGGGAAATGAACAAAAGCATTTTCCACTTTATATTAATATCACATTTTCAAAATTATTTATCTGAAAAACTTAAATTGCTTCACTCTTATATTTTCTAAATGAAAATATTTTCATTACAAACCATGGTTTTTCATTTAAGATTGAACCTAAAGTAGTGGAAGAATCTGGAAGTTAAGAAGCCCTGAAGGGCATTAGACAAAACCAAATATATATATAATGAATTCCCAAGAATATATTCATTTTCAGACTAATTTTGCCACATTTGTCTTTTTTCTCAGTTTGAATTCTGTAACTATATATATAATAAATTTTAACTGCCAGCAAGGCAGACTTGTTATTGAGAGTCATAAACAGTGAACTATAAACAAAGGCCTTTGCCACAATTACCATTCCTGTAAGCTTTGCTGCCAACTTGCTGAGGGCTCCTTCCAGATCCCCATACTTGTCCTTTAGCCTGGCTGTGCCATGGGAAGCTGTTAACAATGTCCCCTGGGGAACAGGTTCTTCACTGCAGTGGGTCACTGGACTCTCGCTACTGGAGCCAGGTTTGCAAATTGCTGCAGAAAGAGCTTCAACAGTTTGATAATGAAAGCTTTGTCTCTGCTAGAGAGAGAAATTTACAGCCAGGGATGAGATTTTTAAAAAAGGCCAACGTTTCATCCAAGATAGTTAGATTCCTCAGTGTGTTTTAAGATATCTTGATATTGGTTTTCTGTGTGCAGACCTCTGAAGCAGGTGCTGAGAAAGTTAAAGTACCATGCGAACCTGACTTGGAGGTAGAGTATCAGTTCACATGTGGCTTTTCTGCTTTCATGCTGAGATGTTGTACCTATCCAGCAATATGCAACATTGCATGGACTAACAGATTAAGGCCAATGCAAGTTTAGGATCTCTGTCCTGCCTTCAGAGATTTCCAGGTCCCATTAGTTTTCCTTGTGAATACAACTTCAATGTGTCTACTGATTAGATCTGACTGGTTTTAGTCAGAAGAGTAAAAAGTGAGGATCCTGAATTTTAGGAAAGCAAACTTCCAGCTCTTCAAGGAGTTAGTCAATAGGACCCCCTGGGAAACTGCCCTCAGGGGCAAGGGAGCAGAACAGAGCTGCCAGATCTTTAAGAACACTTTCCATGGAGTGCAAGAACTCTCGACTCCCAGGTGTAAGAAATCAGGAAGGAAAGGCAAGAAACCAGCACGACCAGCATGTCTGAGTAGAGACCTGCTGGGCAAACTAAAGGTCAAGAAGGAAATGTACAGGCAGTGGAAGCAGGGACAGGTATCCTGGGATGAGTACAGGGACGCTGCTCGGTTGTGTAGGGATGGAGTCAGGAAGGCCAAGACACGGCTGGAGATGAACTTGGCAAGGAATGCAAGCCCTAGGTGATCCTGCCTTGGCAGGGGGCTTAGACCAGATGATCTTCAGAGGTCCCTTCCAACACCTACCATTCTATGATTCTGTGATTCTGTGAATAATAAGAAGGGCTTCTATAGGCATGTCAGCCAGCAAAGGAAGGTCAAAGAAAGCGTACTCCCCTTGATGAGCAAGACTGGCAAACTGGTAACAATGGATGAGGAGAAGGATGAGGTACTCAACAACTTCTTTGCCTCAGTCTTCACTGGCAGTGTCTCTTCCCACACCTCTTGAGTGGAGGAACTGCAAGACAGGGACTGGAGGAGCAAAGTCCCTCCCACTGTAAGAGAAGATCAGGTTCGTGACCATCTGAGGAACCTGAACATGCACAAGTCTATGGGACTTGACAAGATGCACCCAGCGTCCTGAGGGAATTGGCTGATGTAGTTGCCAAGCCACTCTCCATGAGATTTGAAAAGTCCTGGCAGTCAGGTGAAGTCCCTGGAGACTGGAAAAAGGGAAATATTGCACTCATTTTTAAAAAGGGTTGAAAGGAGGACCCTGGGAACTACTGACCTGCCAGCCTCACCTCTGTGCCTGGGAAGATCATGCAATAGATCCTTCTAGAAGCTATGCTAAGGCACATGGAGGACAGGGTGGTGATTCGAGACAGCCAGCATGTCATCACCAAGAGCAAGTACTGCCTGACCAACCCAGTGGCCTTCTATGATGGAGTGACCACATCAGTGGACAAGGGAAGAGCTATGGATGTCACCTATCTGGACTTCTGTAAGGCCTTTGACACAGTCCCCGACAATATCCTTCTCTCTAAATTGGAGAGATATGGATTTGATGGGTGGACTGTTGGGTGGATGAGGAATTGGTTGGATGGCTGCATCCAGAGGGTGGTGGTCAACAGCTCAACGTCCAAATGGAGACTGGTGACTGGTGTCCCTCAGGGGTCCGTATTGGGACCAGTACTGTTTAATATCTTCACCAACGACACAGGCAGTGGGATCGAGTGCACCCTCAGCAAGTTTGCAGATGACACCAAGCTGAGCGGTACCGTTGACACACCTGAGGGACAGGATGCCATCCAGAGGGACCTGGACAAGCTCAAGAAGTGGGTCCATTTGAACCTCATGAGGTTCAACAACACCAAAGGTCCTGCACCTGGGTCACGGCAACCCCTGGTATCAGTACAGGCTGGGGGATAAAGGGGTCAAGAGCAGCCCTGCTGAGAAGGACTTGAGGGTACTGGTGTGTGAAAAGCTGGACATCAGCCAGCAATGTGTGCTCGCAGGCCAGAAGGCCAACTTTATCCTGTGCTTTATCAAAAGAAGCGTGGCCAGCAGCGAAGTGAGAAGCCTGCTCACCGCAGTGGGGTTGCACTAGATGACCTTTAAAAGTCCCTTCCAACCCAAAGATTCTATGATTCTATGATTATATTTTCAATTCTTATTTGATTTAATAATGCTTTTCCATTGCCAATGTGCATCCTGGTGCACTCTCAGAGTGATAGATTTTTCTTTTTTTCCCTATTTGCGTGTTTTTTCTCAGTGAAATTGAGGAATTTCTTCAGGATTTTGCTCTGTTGCTTTGGGTAAGAAATTTACTTGTTGTCACAGTAGCAGCCTGAAATGAGCAGCTTTTCTTTCTTAGGCTGCTGAGGGAGAATGTAAAGGAAGCCCTTATGACATGACAGAAGCAGCAAGATATAATTTTCTATTTAAAATCTTAGAAAGTGCTACTGATCATGCTTTGAATGAAGCATAGATTTATCTTCTTAATTTCAATAAGCAATTCTTAACTACCTATCAATCAACCCTGGAACATTTTTTCTCAGTCAGACTGAGGTTAGCAGCAAACAAAAAAATGACTGACAATTTTGTATAAAGCCTTATACAACTTAATTTCCCTCTAACCACAAAACTTGCTTTCTGTTTTGTTGTTCCAAAGCATCTAAATTACTTTTCTGAGACTTCTAATGAATTCACCCTGGGTATTGAAAGTTCAACCTCAAATGGTAAGATTTGAAGAAAACTAGAAGGATTCAAGCAACAGAATAGACCAAGCCTTTGCTGCAGAATTCTTGAAGCAAAACATAGTTCCCAATTTGATAGAGCTCTTCAGCTTTGACCATGAGTACACTCATGACTGGCACATATATAAAAAAGGATAAATATTGTCATTAATGTATCTACTCACAGGTTTAAGGCCCATAGCATACTTGCATGTTTTCTAAATGGGAGGAAAACCTGTAAGTGGCACAGATATTCTTAGATTCTTTTTGGTGCTTTGAAGATGTAAAGTGTCATAAGAATTGTTACTGTGTCTTACTGCTTATGAATTATCACAACCACAGAGGTAGTCTGCAGGTTACTTGGAAAAGATGGGAAAATACCTCAAATAATGTCCTAAACAGGTACCATCAAAGCTAGCTTTTGGCTTTCTATCTTATGAAGCTGAATGCTAATCACACAAGCAGGTGTAAATCTTTAGTAACTTCTCTGAAATCTGCTAAAACTATTTATCCTGGTATGATTTAGAAAATACTGTTTCTTTAAGTATGCATTTTTCTTTCTTTCACCTGAGGAGTTTTTCACCTACCCATAGAAAGGTGCTACTTTATACTGGAAAGAAAAATCTATTTTTTATTTGAAGATTTCTTTGGCAGAAGAGAAACTCAGTTGTAGAGCTGCTCTTAGGATCCTGTGGGAAATAAAGGAACAGAGTATGCTGAAAGGGGTGGGGTGGGGAAGGACATGTCTTCAAGTATGTGTCACTATATTATTCTGATCTATAGAAGCCTTTCACAGTGTAATGCAATACAATTTATTTTAGGTGGGACAGCACCCCCATGAGGCGCAATTTTGAACAGATGTCAAAATGGCGGGGGGGGGGAGCATAAAGAGCGTACAAGGGAACTGCTGCTTGCTTCTGGCACGTGTTTATATAAAACTCAATTTGCTGTGAATAATAGTAGCTTTGGAAGCAGAATAGAGAGAAGTGTGCAATAAAAGACAACGCAGTGCAGTAATTTTGGGTGCCCTCTCTACATCTATGTGCATAGTCATTAGAGGAAGATTACGAATAATGTAAATAACTGTTGTAATGAATATAAGGATTAATGCTATTAAACTAAGAGACTTTCTAAATGATAGGGGTGTCTGAATACCAAAGCCTGCTAGTATTAGAAAGGGAATTAGGAAGAAGTTCTTTTCAATGGTCACCTAGCCCTTCAGTAACAAGCAATGCAGAGCATTTAAAATTAATAGCTTTAGTTCTTTCTTTGGAGAAGACTAAAACCCAGCAGTCAATTCAGAGTGATATGCAATTAGTATGCATAAAACAATGGACATAAAGGCTGGATAAGTGTCCTTAGCTTGAAGTCCACAATGCCCTCACTGCCTTGGAAAACAGAGCTGCATGGTTGTTATACATGGTATGGTAGTCATAGAATCACAGAAGAATTTGGGTCAGAAGAGACCTTTAAAGGTCATCTAGTCCAACCCCCCTGCAATATACAGTGACACTTCAGCTAGATCAGGTTGCTCAGAGCCCTGTCCAACCTGACCTTGAATGTTTTCCAGGGATGGAGCATCTACCACCTCTCTGGGAAACCTAGTCTAGTGTTTCACCACTCTCATTGGGAAAAATTTCTTCTTTGTATCTAGTCTAAATCTATCCTTTTCTAGGTTAAAACCATTATACTTTGCCCAATTGCTACAGGCCCTCCTAAAAAGCCTGTCCCCATCTTTCTTGTAAGCCCCCCCTCCAGGCTGAACAACTCCAACTCTCTCAGCCTGTCCTCACAGGAGAAGTGTTCCATCATTCTGACCATTTTTGTGGCCTTCCTCTGGACCCACTCCAGTAAGTCCATGTCTTTCCTGTGCTTAGGGCTCCAGAGCTGGATGCAGTGCTGCAGGTGGGGTCTCATCGGACTGGAGTAGAGGGGCAGAATCACCTCCCTTAACCTGCTGGCCATGCTGCTTTTGATAAAGCACAGGATACAGTTGGCCTTCTGGGCTGCAAGCACACATTGCTGGCTGATGTCCAGCTTTTCACACACCAGTACCCTCAAGTCCTTCTCAGCAGGGCTGCTCTTGACCCCTTTATCCCCCAGCCTGTACTGATACCAGGGGTTGCCGTGACCCAGGTGCAGGACCTTTGGTGTTGTTGAACCTCATGAGGTTCAAATGGACCCACTTCTTGAGCTTGTCCAGGTCCCTCTGGATGGCATCCTGTCCCTCAGGTGTGTCAACGGTACCGCTCAGCTTGGTGTCATCTGCAAACTTGCTGAGGGTGCACTCGATCCCACTGCCTGTGTCGTTGGTGAAGATATTAAACAGTACTGGTCCCAATACGGACCCCTGAGGGACACCACTCATCACCAGTCTCCATCTGGACGTTGAGCCGTTGACAACTACCCTCTGGATGCAACCACCCGATCAATTCCTCATTGTATTTGGTTTGTGCAGCAAGGCTTTGGTAGCAGAAAGGCTGCAGGGGTGGCTTCTGTGAGAAGCTGCTAGAAGCTTCTCCTATGTCCGATAGAGCCAATGCCAGTGGGCCTCAAGACGGACCTGCTGCTGGGCAAGGCCGAGCCAAGCGGCAACAGTGGTAGCACCTCTGCAATAACATATTTAAGAAAGGGGGAAAAATTGTCACAGCAATTGCAGATGGAGAGAGGAGTGAGAATATATGAGAGAAACAACTCTGCAGAGGTCAGTTGGGTCAGGGTCAGTAAAGAAGGAGGGTGAAGAAGTGCTCCAGGAACCAGAGCAGAGATTCCACTGCAGCCCATGGTGAAGACCACACCAGGGCAGGTGGATGTTTGCTGGCAGGATCTGTAGACCTGTGAAGAGAGGAACCCACACTGGAGCAGGTTTGCTGGTAGGACTTGTGACCCCGAGGGGGACCCACGCTGGAGCAGTCTGTACCTGAAGGACTGCACCCCATGGAAGGGAGCCAGGCTGGAGCAGTTCATGAAGAACTGCAGCCTATGGGAAGGACTCATGTTGGAAAAGGTCATAGAATCATAGGAACATTAAGGTTGGAAAACACCTTTAAGATCATCATCATCCAACCATCAACCCAACACCATCATGCCCACTAAACCATGTCCTGAAGTGCCACATCTACACGTTTTTGAACACCTCCAGAGATGGTGACTCCACCACCTCCCTGGGCAGCCTGTTCCAATGCTTGACCACTCTCTCAGTAAACAATTTTTTCCTAATATCCAGTCTAAATCTCCCCTGGCGCAACTTGAGGCCATTTCCTCTCATCCTGTCACTAATTACTTGGGAGAAGAGACCAACACCCATGTCACTACAACCTCCTTTCAGGTAGTTGTAAAGAGTGATAAGGTCTCCCTTCAGCCTCCTCTTCTCCAGACTAAACAACTCCAGTTCCCTCAGCTGCTCTTCATAAGACTTGTTCTCCAGACCCCTCACCTGTTTCATTGCCTTTCTCCAAACATCCTCCAGGGACCCCACACTGGAGCAGGGGAAAAGTGCGAGGAGTCCTTCCTGTGAGGAGGAAGGAGTGGCAGAAACATGTGATGAAGTGACCACAACACCCGTTCCCTGTCCCCTTGTGCTGCTGCGGGGGAGGAGGTAGAGAATTCAGGAGTAAAGTTGAGCCTGGGAAGAAGGGAGGGGTGGGGTGAAGATGCTTTAAGATTTGGTTTTATTTCTCATTATCCTACTCTGATTTGATTTGTAATAAATTACATTAATTTTTTCCCCAAGTCAAGTCTGTTTTGCCTGTGATGGTAATTGCTGAATGATCTCTCCTTGTCCTTATCTTGACCCACAAGCTTCTCGTTATAGTTTCTCTCGCTGTCCATCTGAGAAGGGGAGTGATAGACTGGCTTTGGTGGGCACATGGTGTCCACCCAGGGCCAACCCACCACACTCATCCATACCCATCAAATCCCTGTATCTCCAGAGAGAAGGATGTTGTGGGGGACCATGTCAAAGGCCTTACAGAAGTCCAGATAGATTACACTGGTAGCTCTTCCCTTGTCCGCTGATGTAGTCACTCAGTCATAGAAGGCCATTAGGTTGGTCAGGCAGGGCTTGCCCTTGGTGAAGCCATGCTGGCTGTCTTGAATCACCTCCCCGCCCTCCATGTGCCTAAGCGCATGCTCAACATTTCATGCAGTAGAAGATATTTTGGATTTGCAGATAAGCAAACCATTTAGTGCCTGAAATGTTGCTGCATTATAGGTCAATAGGAACTCTTCAGTCAGCTTTTTCCCTCCTCTGTGTACAGAGAAAATTTCAAAACATGTCACTCAGCCCAAGAAACAAGCTGATGCTCTGACTAGTTATTTTTAAATTTGGGTCTTCACAAACAGAGTATCTAACAGACTTCTTAATTTGTTATGCCACTCACTGGCTTCAAATCTATAGCACCATTTAGCAACAAAAGCAGTTTTGCTGTCACTCTTGCTACCTGCTAAGTTGTACTACTCTACTACCTGCAACCTGTAGTACTTGATGACAGCCTGTATGTTTTAACTAGAAGCAACTTCAATTACAGTTTAAGCAAACTCAGTTTATTTTGGTATAGTGGATTAGCATGCTTACAGTGCACACGTTTTGCTACCTACCACATATGAGCTGACGAGTTCTTAGTTTTTATATTGCTCTAATTTGATTCCACACAAGCATTCCACACAAGTCCTACATCTCTCATACAGGGGGGAAAGGTCTTACAGCTACATGGTGAAACGGTAACAGTAACAGTACATAAGTTCTAGCCCTCACTTTCCAGTATATCTCTTGGGTTACCTCTGAGAAATTCTCTATTATGCTCAAAGGGGGCTCCTTCAATCTTGGACCGGTTGAATTCACATGCCTGTACTGTAATGTTTGAGACACTGCCAATAATTATCTGAAGTTGGAGCCTGAGGTGTTGAGCGTACCTTAAAACTTTGACTCCATGTGCCTCAAACTTGGCTTCAGTACTGGTTACAAACTTCAAGATCATAGACATTAGCCTACCAATGTCTTTGTCTACCTATGTCCTTCTGTTTGGAAAACATTGAATAATGTTTTAGTGAATGCTGACAACTATGTGGAAAGCATTAAAGTGGTCTGTAGGTTTTTTTGGTTCTCATTTGTCTTTTCTGATTAAATATCCTGCTTCTACTCAATGATTTCCGCAAGTACCATACTCAGCCTCAAGGTCTCTTCATGCATGCCTTGCTCTGTGAAAGACTTTATGTTCTACAACTGTGAAAAGTGATAAATAGTTTTTCTATTATCTGCCTCCTTTAGCAGCTCCTTTTTTCCCACTTTCTATTTAATTTAACAGTCTTACTCAGACTCAAAACTCCTTCTTTTCAAGTTATGGCATAAATTTTATAAATGTCGAAATCGTGTAGCTTACATTGCTTACACCTTGCATCCTTTCTCTAAAACCATTTTGCCTCTTCATATTGTCAGTGGTTTGGAGCAAGAGGAAATCTACTCTTCTAACCGTACCATGTCAACCAAGTGAGCTCTTACTCTAGGCTCTGTCTAATGCAGCAATGCAGCAAATGTAGTAAAAGGAAACAGCAAAGTCACTGAGAAGTTGTTTGCTAGTCAATTGAAAGACCAAAAGAGAAAATAAAGGCAATGCATATGCAGGTAAAGCTCAAAGAAGTCTGAAATTGATTTCTTTACTAGAAAAGTAAAAATGGAATGGTGGACCAAAGAAAGCAGCAGAAATAAGAACCTGACAAAGAGATCAAGGGAAGTCAGTATTTTAAACTTGACATATTTGATGCAAATTTCATATTCTTGCAGACATTCTAGACTCAGACCAGTACTGATTACTTCTATTTCTTTGATTCTTCCAATTATTTTATTTCTCTGGCTCTTACATTATTCCTACCAAGCAAGGCCTGTTGTTTTATCATGAGGTCATCTTTCTCTTTTATAAGCAGTTGCCTCAACCATGCACTTAGAAAACCAAGTTGGTATCTGGTGCAATAAAACAGATTTTGGCGTTACCAGCACAGCACAGGACCACCCCCCAATACCATATAATTCTTTTCCAACCCAGCCTCCTATGTACTTCACAGGAATGATAGCAGACTCAAGCCTTCAGGTAGGATCAAATAGATCAACTAACACTGGCCTTAAAACAAAAGAATCTCAGATATGGATGCAGTCTGCAAAGTGAAATCTCAAACTTCATGGCACTCAAAAGTACCTGCAATGCCAATTTAGGATAAAAAAAAAAAGGAATCTGGATTATTTTTTTAATGGTAAAAGCTAAACACAAATAGTCTAAAAAAGTTGGGCTTTTTCAGTGTATGTTAAAATCCAACAATACAGGCTGACTGCAACAATGCTACTAAAATAACCATTCTTATTAGCACATTTTTACCATAGGAAACAAGATTTTATTGTTTCTAATCTCTAACATATCGAATAATATTTGCAATAAGACAATTCCAAACACATTTCCTCTTGTACTTACTTTATTACACTTCCTAAAGATAATGCTTATAAAATTATCTCACTTCTTATCTCTCTTACTATAGCCTATGGTTCAGGAGCCAAACTCTAATAAAAAGAAAAATTCTGTTTTACATTTCTTAATCCTAACAGGGATAAAACCTTCCTGTGTTTAGCCTCTATTATCAAAGCTCACAGTGGCAAGTGACCAAAAATCCATAAATGAATCCAACTTCTAAAAATATCCCCAAACCTCCAAGCATCAATCACCCCTAGCCTATCAAAGGGGACAAAATACCTTCAGCATTGCTTCTAAAGAAGTTATAATTATTCTGTTTCATGTGAGTGAAAGATCAGAAGGCTCATGCCATATTTTAGAGAAAAAAGGAAAAATAAATTGAATAATCACTTGTTAACAACAGGCTTTCACACCAAGATAGGAAAATCATTGTTTCTGCACTATGGTGCATCTGAAACTATGGTGTGATAAAGAAAAAAGGGAACTAATGTAAGCTGTTCTGTTTTATGGTACTGACCAAAAAGAAAATTTAATCCTGTTTTCTAGCTGAAAAAGCTTTTCCTTTTGGCTTTGCACAAGAATTGCTGGTCAAGCAAGCAGCTCTAGGAGATAGCAAACGACTGTAACAAAATACAAATTTCAAGGAAAACGATTTGATTGAAACCATCTTCTGTATAGTAACTGGAGACTTAAAAATGAGTACCTATTATTCTTTCATTAAGACTGTCATTTGATAAGCACTCATTTTTCAAAATACCAAGGAATTGGTAGGAAACAAGACTTCCTGTTTTTACAGACACACTGCTGTATTTACTCATCTTGGATAACATTTTAATGGTGATTAATTTGACATAGATTGAGTAAAGTTTTCAGGGAGCTCAGATTTTTATTAACATATATGTCACTAACAATAGCTATTGAAGAACACCATACTGATTTTATTTATCTGTATAGATTCAGATCCTAAAAAAAAAAATTCCTCAAAACATCCTAATAGGCTAAGTTCTGTTCTTTTATGTGGTAAAGTTTGAGTATTTTTCTACCTGTTTTCTCAGAGTCTTACTAGTTTCTATCAAAATCATTGGGAAATTTGCCTTTATGTCTGTGGAAACTAAATAAGATCTTTAATCCTTGAGAGCCCTCATCATGTGCTTCAGGCTTTGAGAGAGCTGGGAAATGTCTCTTACTGGTAGATGGACCAAGAAGGATGTTAGTCCCTTCACTGTTTACTTAATTTAGACTGAAAACAGACTTGAAAAGAGATACCTCATCTGTAGTTCCTTATTTGTCTTCCTAGTGCCCTAAATAATTTCTGTGTGAACATAGATGCTCCCTTTTCTCCTCAGAGAACCCTTGCTCTGTTCCAATGTACAATTTTGTTATCCACAGGGGCACACAGAGCCTCTCAGTCACCTTTTTCTCATTAAATAGTATCTCTGAATGTCTTATTTTAATCACTCTTTTTCATGTTGGGAAGCTGTCAAAGCCAAAATCAAATCAAGTGAACACATGAGCAATAGCTGATTACTGTATATCCAAGCATTGCTGGGATTTGCTAGACTTGTTTCTCCCTGGCAGGGAGAAGGTGGAAACAGGCTTTATGCTGTTGCTCTTTTCAGTGTGTATCTTGGCTTTTTCAGTTCATACAGCTTCACCATCAATGGACTGTTGGCTCATAAAGCCACTTGCTCACCAGTAAGTAATTATCTTCATTTTCATCTGCATCAGTGACATCTCCTCCTTGGCCTTTCATCCTCCTCTCAGTTGCACCATCCTCCTCTCAGTTACAGGAGTTGTTAATTTTTCTCCCTGCCTTCTCTACAAAACTCTTATTATCATTTTGATAATAGACTCATCTTTCCTAGTGCTTTAGCCCAGACACTGAGATTTACTTATCCTTTGCCCAATCAATAACAAATAGTTGAGAAGTTACCTGATGAGCAATATCATTTCATATCCTCTCAAGTAACCACAGTCCTGCTGTTCTTCCTCAGGCTGTTGTGAAAAGCATAATGGGTTTCCAATGGGTCTAAAGCTTTGACTAGCTTTATTTTCTTCTCTTGCATGAGTGACACAACTAAAGCCATTGAGAGCCTTTATAGTTTACTATAGAAACATTTCCATTCATATGAATTGGTACAGCAATTTGTGTTTATACCATTTGGAAGCTGCTTTACATGAAACTGCCATAATTCATTAAGACGAATTCCTTCAGGGTTTAACACGCCTATCATCATAATGTCATAAAAGAAAAATTGGTCTCTTGTGATTCTGACTGGTAATGCTAGTCTCTTCCTGGGAAATCTTAGACAGTCATTTCAGAGGCATTTTCCTTCTATTCAGAAATGCTTCTTCTCAGCTGTTAGTTAAGTGTGTCTTCTGTTATTTCATCCCTCCATGTCCATCAGCTACCTTTATGGCAATGCCCGACATCCCTATAAAGCCTGTGTGGCAGAACCTGTGTCCATATTACAACCTTTCTGTGGTATAGTTTCTAACTCACAGATCTGCTGCAATGCACTCTGTAGCAGGTGAGCTTTAACAAGGCACTGAAAGAGTCAATAAAGAAGAAAAATATTGTCTCCTAAGCTTTATTTTTAACCACAGAAGTAGCATTTTAATATTTAATGAAAACTGGCCACATGGACATCACTTCTTGTTCATCAAATATTTCAACATGCCTGAAATGCAGGATTCCTGCACCATTTCTGAATCACAGAACAATTTAGGTTGGAAGGCATGCCTCAAGGTCATGCAGTGCAACTCTGCTCATAGCTGCGCAACTTAGATCCTGAAGACTGAAGTGGTAGATGACAGGAGGAATCTTGACCTTACTGAAACCAGTAGCAAAGCTCCTGGGTACTTCTGTTCAGCAGAGCACTTCACCAAAATGAATCTTATCACAGGACCACAGTATTATGGTGTGTTCTAGTGTGTGATACAGAGTAAGAAAAGAACTTGTGATTCCTAGCATGTCACCAACCCAAGCTGTCATCCTGCATGCAGACTACGTAATGACAAGTAGCCTACGCTCTCAGGCAATAGACAGAAAAACAGCCACCTGCAACTGGTGCAGAGGCACAACATCTCTGCAAGAATAACCATGTCTTTCACTCACTGAAATCTGTAACTCTCCTTCCACAGCTGAAACATTTATTCTACCACCTCCCAGATTCAGCAATGTCTGTTGTTCCAAGGATTCAGACAGCACTCACAAAATAAATTTACACTTCTTTTTTCCATCTTTTCTGAAAAATGTTACACGTACAAAAGGAAAAATGATGCATTGAGTGAATGACACCTCTTTAAAATGCAAATCAAGAATTACATCTGACATCAAAATACTGGAGTTCTGCCAAATCTTTTATAAAGGTGTGAATTTCTAATCTTAGTACAGGACTAGATGTTTTGACAATAACGTTAACAAAAGCAGAAAATGTATAAAGCGGGGAAACAAATGAGTTTTTCTAAAACATATGGTAATCACAAGCTAAAAGACCACAAAATCATCTATTTAGTTGCATGATTTTTTTTTGTTTTTTAGGGCGGAGCGGGGAACAGACACCATGTTGTGCCCATGGCGTTGAATCCCTGTCACACAAGTTGTGATGCAAGAGCCTTTCAAACTGTATTTTCAAAAACAAAACATACACTCACAGGTTTTTTGCCTACAGTAGAATATGTAAATATAGGAACAAATTAGCAGTGAAGTTAATTTATATTGTCTTATTGGTGAATATACCATGTAAATTTGGGTCTGAATTCCCTTCAGGTACAATGCCATCATTTATAAAGGAAATAATTTTAATTACATTAAATTAGGTCCAGCAGTGCTTCTGCTTGCTGTCTGGAATTTTCCGTAGTGGCAGAGAAAAGACCAGTCAATGGATTCAAATACTTCATTGATATTTACATATACACGAACATGGCTTCCTACTAACATGATAATGCATCTGCATGAGGTTTATTACTCATTCAGGTGCTTTGCTATTGAGGAAGTACTGATTAATACTGGATAATCTATCTAGACGTATCTTTGTGAATAAAAGCAGAGTCATTATTGTAATAATGATTTATCTAAACACAAGCTTATTTAAGATCAAAGATATGTCATCAATATTTTTATACCCAGATTAAGAGGTTTGAGGAAAATGTTCTCTATGACACTTTAGTTAAATTAATTCATACTGGTTTTAAGAATACCTAAGTGTTGCTTGTGTTGAACAAGGACGTAGAGCCTTTTATTGTTACGTGAGCTGAAGTGATTGTATAACTTTATACAGAATTATAGGAATATTCATGATAATCAGTTGCCATTTAGCTTGATTATCACTGCAAGTAGAATATCGTCGTCTTTTATAGTATCAAAATGTGTCTTACTTTCTGTGGAAATATATTTGATTGAACCATCATAAACTATTTGTACTTCTTTTTTCTAAAAAGTAATGGGAAAATGTCCTGGTTTTGTCTGTCTATAAAGCCAGGGCTTTGGCTTTATACCATATACTTTTATAATTGAGATTCACCTCTTCTATAGTCAAAATTAGACTGTTCTAATTGGTTACTGAAACTAATTTTTACACATATATTTATTAATCTGTGTGCCCTGATTTAAAATTTTCTGAACACTAAGTAGACGCTCTTTCTAAAGTTATGACCTTAATTCGTCTGTTGTTTTGTAAAGATAGATTTTTCTAACTCACCATTTAGTTTAAAAGTTAAAACATAGTTTAAAAGTTTTGAATAAGATTCTATTTCTTGTTTGATACTCTTGTTTGATACTTTTTTTGAGATTAAATTAGAGGGGATGTTCCTTTAGCAGCCTTCCATTTAATATCATGATAGTTTTGCTGAAAATCTCATCTGATTTGGTTCAGCAATACATATTGAAGTAGAGCTTTTTAAAGAGTAAAGAGTACAGCACCAAAGTCCTTCCTGTAGAGAGAGAACATTTAGTGTTTAATTTGGTTCAAATATAGTTCCTGGGTTTATGTGAAACTTTATTAGTCCTAATGTAGCCTGTAGTCAGTATTTAAGGAGGTAATTGTTTTTTTTCAAAATTACAGTGAAATATATAAGCTATCTTAAAGCATAATTAAATATATGGCACACATCAATATTCCGAAGACAAATTTGTACCAGCCCATTTTCCACCCAAGACAAATTGTCTTTGGGGGTCCTCTTGTGGTAAGACTTAATTATTGCACCTAAAATCTTGGTGTTCGGTCCATCTTTAAACTGTTCTGTCTTCAAACATTATTTTCTGCAGTTTGTGAAGCTACAGAAAATGCAAGTTAATATTAAGTGATTTTTGAAACCCACAGAAAAAAAAAAGAAAGGTAAAAGTATAGCTATGCCAAACATGTGCAGGATAGAAATCTATGAATGGTATGTCAAAAACTGTTTTTCAAAATAGTAAATGACAAAATGTTAGCTATTGAGACAAAAATGTCAGGTATGTTAGCTGAAAAAAACCCCAAAAACCAGAAAGCAGGACTAAAAGGATATTATTACAGGCTGATTGCTTCCTTTGTTTTTTTTCACCCACACCTGTTGCCACAGTATAAGATTACAGCATTGTTTTCTGTAACAATTTAGTGGAAAAAACCAAATCTTTAAAGTTATATATGCTTGTAATAAGAAGTTAAATATCACAGTCTGTCAAGATTATGCCATTTTATATAGTACTTCCACAGCACTGCCCATCAGGGTCAATACAAATCATGTTAAGGCCATATAAAAGTACTAGCATTTATAGCCTTTGAAATAGAGACCTATTGCTGCTCAACATCACTGGGAATTCTGTTATAAATTGGGAAGAGTCATGTGATCTTTTTAGATTAATCTCAGCAAAAACTGCAGTATGTTCAAAAGAGGTAGTAATCGACCTTCATAAATAGGTTCATAAAACTAGATTCAGTATTGAAGCATCCTGCTCATACACACAAAAAAAATTAATGCACTGCTAAATATCACTATCTGATGATCACTCAATGGATTTACCATGGGTGCTAGAAAAACGTGCTTGCATTTTGTGTTATAGAATTAGATGTGAAATATTCTAGAATTGTTTATCTATTGTACAAATAACTTTATGTTCTAGATTGACTAGAAATGTAGAATCTATAAGCTCACAAGTTCCATCTTTGACATTGATGCTGATGAATACTGCCCTCTAACAAATATACAGGAGCTGGTTGAAAACTCAGTAAATGCTCATAATGTGGAATTCATCTAAGTAAGTCTAGATGTCTACAGTGTAGCTATCTTGATCTGAATTGTTATCTAAGGTTCTGCTTATGGCCACTGAAAAGTAGGGCTGTACTTGCCTTACTCTCAGGATGGTCAAGTGAATCACAGCCATTTTGACACCAGTAACTTTTGGATATGTTTCTTAATCCTATGAACCAAAGCCATCTCTGGTGAGTTAAGTTCTAATGCAGAAATCTTTCCTAAATGGCAACATTAATGCCTATACTCATGAAGATCACAGAATATTAAGGTTTATAGCTTCCAGAGATAATAACAATTATTTAAGTGCTATAAATTTATACTAAAACTCACTTAACTGAAATGAGCACTACTGTATGGATTACCATACAGTATTCAGACATAGCCATCCAGCATGCATATACGAATGCTGTCTGACCACGAATGCTGTCCAACTGCATGAAAAGAGTAGAACATTTCTCTTGCATTGCATTCTAACCAGTTGTAACCCAAGTTTTCTGTATTTTTTTTCTGATTTAATTCATTCGTTTTCAAGACCCGCTTAATTCAGGGAATCTTTTCACTTTCATCTCGAATGTGATTTGGTTAATGATTAATTAAAAAAAAAATTAGCTGAAAAAACTAACATGCAGTTTGACACATGAATGTGAGTGCCACCTATTAACATGGACTGTTTACAATACCAATATACTTCTGCAAATGAAATAACATGCAGGCTTAATATACTAATAAATGCATTTCTGGGGTTACAAGAGAAATGGATAGAAACTCATGAGTGGGAGATAAAACTGAATAATTAAGCAGCAAAACACTACATGGTATATTTTCAAATTCATTACTAATATTCAAAACGAAAAAAGGAAATGTGTAACTAGGAGTTGTAGATCAACAACAGGATATACAGATATTGTTCTGGAAGAATGCAGAAATTACTATTAATTTTAAATGAGACCCATTATTCCAACAAATAACATAACAGAGAGCAAATACGAAAGAGATTACTCACTAAGACAACTATTTCACAGCTGAGTTGAATGACAATGACAGTTGTTTTTTGGATGCCCAAACTGAGCTAGAGCTTGATAGTTAGCAGGTGTATTTTAAATACATGTATTTTCAGACGATTGTATTTTTGTAAGTTACAAAGTTTAATAACCTTCTGAGGTTTAGACTCCAGTGTTTACTTCTTTGACTCTCCTCTGAAACTGGGAAGCTTCTGTACTGCAGACACAAAGTAGACTTAAATCCCTCAGGCTTCCTTCCACATTCAGGTCAGGAAGATACAATATACTGTAGAAACTGAAAATCACTAGTGGAAACATATATCTACACTAAAGTAGAATCTGTGACAAAATGGACCTTTGATGCTTATCTATTCCAAACTTACTATACAGGAAACTATATATTTGGAGAAAGTGAAAGCGGAGTATCATGACTTATAAAAGAAACAAAGAACCAGTCAAGTTTAATCGAAGGTCAGCTTAAGTAATTATGATAGAAAATCAATAGCAATTAGTCGGCTCTTCCCACCAATATATTTTTACAAGACCAAAGAAAATTACCCACCAGTCTAATACATATAATGAAGGATTTTTGGTTTCAATCATTTTACAATATTTGGTTTTGTCTTTTTGTAATGGTTATACTTTCATTGTCTCTCCATGTTAACACTACCTTTTAGAGTGTTTTATTGGGACTCTCAGATAAAGTTCACCTTAACTATTCAAAGAACTGAATGCACAGGCATAGCATAATCTGATTTCTTGTACACACAGAGTAACATTTGCAAATCTTCCCTGGTTTAGTTCAGCTTCTCTTCACAAGTTCTGGGAATACCCGCTGTTCTATGCCCTGATTTGGATATATGTAGTTTCTGGGTATCACTTTAGTCAAGGACAAGCTAATAAAACTGCAATACTTTGGTTATATTCAACCCTCAGCTATTATTGATTAATCATAATGCAACCTTGTCTAAGAAGTTTTTCATTTTTATACCTCTATTGATTGTAACTGCTTCTTCCAATTGCTGACCTGGTTATTATAACATCACCATTTTGATTATATTACTGAAAGGTACTTTACTGAGATTACATTGTAAACCAACAAGAAAAGAGCATCTGACCACCTTTAAACTAGTGTGATAGTCTCCTGTCCCCTTATTATACACAGCCATAATATATATGTATCTCAGATGAATGCAAAGTCTTTTTTTCTCAATATCAAATATAGTGTCAAAAATAAGATACATATATTGTGACTACCAGGCTTAAATGGAAATACAGAAGTCTAAATATCACATGTATGGCACGCTGAAAACCACAATGTAAGGGAAACAAAGTAATCCAGGAGAGGCTCCTGTCTGAAGTGATGCACAAGGAAAACCAGCAGATAAAAATTTTAAAGGTTGAATTAAAATCTCTGTGAACCTCGGCAAGACTAAGCTGAAGCCCAAAACGGGTGTGTAAATAAGAATTCCATTAAGACACTTTGATAACTTAATCAAATTACCATATTTTAAAAAGAATGGTTCGTGAGTAACTTGTAGTGCCTGAGAAAGCCTTAAGGTAAATAGCACAAGGTGGGAAAAATACTCCCACTCTGTTGTTCCTGTCACTCTTACCCCAGTGTCTATATGAAGGGTCTTTCACAAATCATGAACAATTCATGATGCTGGGAAAGGCCCCGCTTGTTGCTACTGTTCTGAAAGGCTGGTGTTGATGGCTACATTTTAAATGGTTAACTCCTTCCATATACTGAATCAAAGATAGCATTTCCTGGTGAAGATCAATAGACACAGAACTGGAAAACCTAAGATACAAATCCTAGGGAAATTGCATTAGCTAAACTGGTACCTATGATCAAGGATACAGAACTCATATGCCCTGAGGAGTGCCATTTACCTTAGCTTTCTGTCCTTCAACTTTCCTAAGAAGATGGGAGGAGACCTTTTTCTTATATTCTCTACAAATAATTAAGAAAACATTTGAGGAAATCCATTAGTGAATAAAAGTCAAAATTGTTTTATTTTTGATTATTTTGATGAAAAGAAGTATTGCAAATACAGAGTGCCTGAAATACCTTCCAGTTAGCAGATCAGCCTGCAAACACCAAGTAGTGTAGATCTGAGTAAGAAATAGAAGCACTGAGCATCTGTAGGACCAAACCCAAGACTTGCAACAGGTGAGTTGAGATTGTTGGGGAATATGAAAGAATTTGAGGGGGTAGAGGGGTGCGGAATTTTGTTTGAATTATAATCCCATAGCCACTGCATAGTGTAACTGAACACTAGGATTATATGTAAGTCATCAAGTCTAACATTTGAATGAAATAACATTTTACCTTTAATATTGTCAGACTTTAATGGAATTACTCAAATGTATTTTTATAGTGTCACTGTGTTTGAAATATAGACACATTTAAAAGGTTCTAGTTCACTAGTCTACATAAGAACTAGTTACTTAATTTGTGAACACATTTCAGAAGGGGTGGATGGTTCAGTCTGAAGATAGTTCAGAGTAAAATAGCAAAAACAATTAGTAATTTGGAAAATAAGAGGAAAGGTAAAGAGTCAATCAGCAGAAAAACTAGAGAGTGCACTCTGGAAATATGTAAATTCTCTCATTAAGTAGACAAGGATTAGAACATTCACTAGTCAGGACAAAATTTAAAAAGCTGAATTAAAGCAATGGCAAGGAAAATTTAAGTTAAGCATTAGGGAAGATTATACAGTACAGCAGCTTTTAGCTTAGGAAAAGTGGTGAAATCATCACTGGAAGTCAGAGTGAAATTAGACACCTGTATATTCTGTCTGCTCAGAGATAATCTGCCTGTATGACAGCAACCTATTTTATTAAGAAGAGAATAATTACAACAATGAATGCAAAGAACCACCAACTTTGTTTTAGAGCTGGGCATCACCTCTCCTGGCAGATTGTTGAAATTTTGAATTGATTTATATGGTTTCTATTTTTTAAAAAAGTATTCCTAACATGAACAAGTCACAAATTTCCAAATTTCATCATGGAAACTTTGTAAGATCTAATCTCAGGTATGTTTCTATTCAGAAACAAATCTTGTGTCATTGCTCCTCGTCTTTAAATTCTTCCTCCATCAGTCCTCTTGGACCCTCTGCCACCCCTAAGCAAGTCAGTCCTGTGACTGCCTGTTTGATGAGCACAGCAGGCTGTCAAACTGGATCATTAGATTCAATGTACTGTCCATCATACTCAAGAGTTTACTGAAAAGAGTATCCAAATATGATGAAAAGAGAATCAAACACATTCCCTTCAGGGTACATTATATAGCAATCATACTATTAAATTTACTTCAATACTGTGTATGCATACAATAGACATCACAATAAGCAGGTGAACAGATATTATACCGGGGTTGCTACAGGCAACACTCTCTCTTGCACATTAAAAAAATAAACAGAAAGGAAAAGTTTTGGTGGCTAACAAGAAATACTGCACACCCTTTCATAGCTTAATGCAGCATACCGTGAAACACCAATTTGCAAGGTTTAAAATACAAAAGAGGAAAGATGGTATTTTAAAGGTTCTAAAAATTCATCAGTAGGTGCAGAATTATACCACATGACTTATATAAGGAGAGCATCACACACTTAATTGTGTGAATCACAGCATGGTAATACATTGTAATTGTAATTATTTTTTAGGATAAAAGTTGAACTATTTTTTTTCTTCTCTCATTCTTTGTAGTTAGTAGGAAAAAAAAACACATAGGAAGATCATGTTAATGTTTGTGCAGGTCTAATGAAAGCCTGAACATGCGGCTTTTGTGCCAGTATACTTCCAGTTGTAAATGTTCCCTCATGGCTCTTTAAAATTCACCACCAGGTTCTCCAGTGAATCATATGCAGTGTTACACTTTGCTGTCAGAGAAGTTTAGGAGTTTAAATGTTTAGTGTTTAAATAGTGAAATGTCAGTGTTTAAATGTAGCTAAAATAATGGTATGTGTTAAATGGCGAACTTACTAGTTTTTTGAAAAATGCTTAGCTTTTTTTTTTAATGGAGAAGTTAAGGGACTAGCACATCAGCCTTCCAGGCCAACTGCTCTGTTAATCTCTATTACACTCCTTATGAGGTGTGTAGGTCTTCAGCATTAACCGGAACTGCCAGACCATTTATTAGTGCAGAACTCATTAAAAACTGCCACAACAATTCACATTTTAGTCTTCACTCTTGACCATAATCAGGGAGGCAGAAACCACGGCATGGTTGACCCTACTTCCCGCCCCCTTCGCAGCCACCTCTCGCAGCCTCCCTGCGGCACTTGAGCCCAGCCCCTCCACAGGCCCAAACCTCCTCCTCCCTCTACCCATCCCAGAAGCCCCCACGCTCTCTGGGCCGCATCATTCCCACCACCTTTCCCTGGGCCCCTGCGATGGGTAATATACTAAAAAACCACTCTCCCAAGAGCCGTTATTCGGCCCTGTTTGTTCGCGCAGGTGTCCCCAGCACTGCCGCCCCGTACGCTCCCTCAAGCCTAGGCCTCCTCCCCACCTCCAGCAGCCCGCTGTAGAGACACGGATCCCTCTCCCGCACCCCCCGTCACAAGGGCCTAGTGGAGCAGGCCGCGCGCCCCGCCCACCTCTGGTCAGAACGCGCGGTGCAGCACGCAATCTGAATGGCCAGCGGAGCAGTCACTCAGACACGCGCCGGGAGGGGAGGTGGGATCTCAGTCACAACTGCCGGGCTCGGTTGTCCCTTGTCGCTGCGGCTGCGCGCGTGTGGGGGAAGGGCACGGCGGCGCGCGGCTGGGCCGTTAGGAGGTGGGCGAGCGGCGCGTGCCGGGCCGCCCCGCCCCGCCTCTCCTCTCCCTCGGCCCGTCACGTGACGCAGACTTAGCGTTTACGTTCGGAACGGGCGCCCCCATCCCCGCGCGCGCCGCCCGGCGGTGACCGTTTCGCTTTCATTTCCGGGCGGCCGAGGGCGAGGCGCGGCGGCGCGGAGCGTCCCCGCAGTGCCCCCCCCGCGCCGCGGCCCTTCCCTCCTCCTCTCGCGCGGCCCCACCTCCCGGGCTTGGAGTGAACCGAGATTCCCCTCCCCCGCCCCGGCACACACACACACACACACACACACACACACCTCCTCCTCCTCCTCCTCCACCACCTCCTGTGCCGAGACAGAGAAAGGGAAGGGAGGAGGCGCCGGGCCTGGGTCTCCCGCACCGAGCCGCCGCGGCACAACATGGAGGAGCTGGTGGTGGAGGTGCGGGGCTCCAACGGGGCCTTCTACAAGGTACCGGGTGCTCGCGGCTGGATCGGGCTGGGCCTCAGGGGAGGGAGTGGGGCCTGGGACGGGAGGAGGAGGAGGCGGCGGCGGCGGTGGCGGCTCCTCCTCCCCGCTCTGAGGGAAAGCGGGGGCCCCGGGGCAAGGAAAGAGGAGGAGGAAGAGTGGGGCAGGGGTGGAGGCCTCGGCGGGTCCCTCTTGATGTCTGGGGAGCGGGAGCTGGGCCTCTGGGGTAAGAGGAGCCGGGGGCCGCCGCCCCAGGGCTGAGGGAACTCGAGGCCTGATGAGGGAGAGAGGGAAGATGAGAGAGGGCCCCGGCGCCCGTGGAGGCCTTGGGCCTTCCCCCTATTGTGGGAAGGGGAGGCCCTCGCACTGCCGGTATTTGAGGGGAGGCCGGGAGAGCCCTCGGCCACCTTCTCCTTGGCGCTGAAGCGAGGATCAGGGCTGGGGATGTGGCATTAATTGCTAAATCCTCAGCTTTTGTCGCTACTTAAGGAAAGTCTTTCTTGCTCTCTAGGTTTCCAGGAGAGCTGCACTGCCAGTGCACGGCGCTTATGGGGGGGGGGGGGGCTTGTTAAATACACGTTCAGGGTAAAATGCTGTCGTGGTTTCCTGCTCTTAATGCTATGCAGGGGATACTGCCTACTGATATTATAGAGAGCATTGCTTGACGAAGTATATATGTGCTGAGTTGCTAAATGCATTTGATTTTCAAATGTACTTCTTACTGAAACTACTTAATGGCATTCCGTGTTTGTTTCCAAGCCCTGGTGCTGAATAAAGCCATCACTGAACCTTGAACACACATGCTGAGTACTTAATATTTTTATTAATACCGTGTAGTATTGTTGTGACTTTGCATGAGTTGGGGTGTATTAATCAGTATATTAATAGGGTATAATTTGTGTGTTTACCCTAGTCACAGAAAAATTAAATTTTAACACAGTGGGTTTGGGCCTACTATCGTTGACATGTTATCAACATACTAGAAGCAGTCATGGATCAGTTTCTGAAAGTTTGCCGCCATTTAAATGTTCCTAGTACTTTAAAAATTGGGCCTAGTTCTTGTGCAACATCCAATATTTATGTTAGCATTGAAGGAACAGGTAGAATTTCACACTCTGGTGTTAGTGTGGTAGGGCAGGTTGGTATCCAAATGATATGGTTCCAACAGCTCTGAGTGTTTCTAAGAAAAAAAAGAAGACCTCTTAAAAGCTCATTTTTAAAATACATGGGATAAATCTTATTTTCAGAATAAGAGATTTTTTTTTTAAAGTATGTGTGAAACAAGTCTGTAAATATGGTAAATAAGCATCTTTTGGGTTTGCAGTGTTGTAGTCGAAGTCCTAGATCTGTATATTGCTTCCTGGAATTAAATTATTTAGCATTTTCAAAAATCAGTTTTACATTTTTAAAGACAGTATTTGCGCAAAGAAACGGAAGGCATAAATATGTTGTATAAGAGAACTTTTAATGAGGCTTTTATCAAATTATGTGCGTATTTACACTCATATGCGAAATAAGTTATGATAAAAATGACATTGAGCGTTCTTTAGTGACAACTATTATCAAAGAAACCTGGGAGAATTGAAAGTGTCTGTAACTTTTTTTGATTACGCCCAATATTTACATCATGGGGTCCTGTACCCCTTTTATCCATAACAAACTGACATTTCTGGTTGTGGTTTAGGTGAAAATTTAATTTGAGCACATGGTCATGGGAGCTTATTCATTAAACATTATTTAGTGTATCCAAGTTATAACAGACATTGCCTCCAAGTTGTATATTATGTTTGCCTTTTAACTTTTAGAAATTTAAACATAGGAATTTTTTTGTCTCTTCTTAATCTCTAACCAAGAGGACTTGGTTAAATT